>NC_135440.1:16054212-16789212 GCF_051991255.1 Vanacampus margaritifer | reverse complement strand
AGGATCTTGCTTCTCAGTTTGTATATTTTGGTCAGATTTATAATGTTCTCCCATATTACTCCTTTTGACCTCTGGACTCTTGAGAGACAGTAATTCACTATCGCTCACCAGATTTCAACTACCGGTATTACTTTTCTAAGTCAAACACTTATTGGGTAAAAACAATAGGACTTTTCCTACCATGAGATCTCACTGAGTATTTAATTGAGTTGTACTTTCTTCTATATGACAACAGTCCTCAAGTAATGTTTTGCTTTTCATCTTGGTGACACTTCTGATTTGTCTATTGTCTTTTAGGTACTATCTTTCTGAATGGTGAACATTCCGATACTGTAGTGCAGGGGTGTCCACATTTTTTTGTTTGAGGGTCGCATACAGAAAAATGGAAGGATGCAAGGGCCACTTTGAATTTATTCGACTTAAATTTATTAAATATGCTAAAATTAATCAAGTAAGCATTTTTTGTTTGTATTTACTGTTGAATTTGATCAACTTAAAAATAGTTACGTTTTTTTGAGGGGGTGGACCACAGCCCTGTATTCCACTAAACTAGATCCCTTACTCCACTGAACATCAGCCAAATCCCATCTCAACATTCAGTACGAAAACAAGAGCAAACTGTTGCAAGCTTCTACTGTAAAATTGGATTAGATTTATTCACCAGTGTTATCTTTTCATATTTAGAATAGCTCTACACAAAGTAATTATTACCAGTACTGGTACCTATTTTTTTCACACCCTCCACTGTCACTCTGCTCAACTCCACCCTATTTTCTATTTTATTTTTTTAACTAACCTTTTGCGCTATTTCAAATTTTATTTTTATTTAAGCTGTGGGCCATTGCAAAATGAACGGCAGGCAGCAAATGTCCCCCAGGCCGTAGTTTGGACACACTGTAGTGTAAATTCCTGCCATTCACAAGGGATAGAGATTGAGCTCTGCTGCAAAAAGTGTAAAACCAAAAATAATTGATGGCTATGTTAATAGTATCAAGTGACAGAGGTGTCAAACTCATTTTTGTCGTGGGCCGTTATGATGATGAAACCAAATAAATGTTTATTTGTCTCATTGTATTAATATATTCACACAACAAATTGATGGATAACTAGTTTTGAAATCAGAAGTCAAGGATAATAGTTTTTTCGAGTATTGTTCAATTGATTTATCACGCATGACAATTCGGCATTTTGGTAGAGATTTAGGCAAAGATCATGAAATTTGACACATGATTTGTTTTCAAGGACCACATAAAATGATGTGGAGGGCCAGATCTGGCCCCCGGGCCTTGAGTTTGACACCTGTGGTTTAAACAGTAAATACACAACAAAATATGACCCCAGAACACCTTAATATCATTTCAAATCATCTTACAAATTATCCTTAAAAGTAAAATGGCTTACATATTTTTTTTATAATAATAATAACCCCCCCCCCATCATATAACCAGATACTGTAGCTTCAATTTCATCCTTATGCTGCTCTCAGCCTGTAGTGAAAATATTTGTTTTGCATTGAAGTTGCTATGATGTGCTTTTATTGCCAACTTTATCATCCTTAATTAATTAATATATTTGGAATTTTGGCTCAACGTCAGCATGTCTCAGCCCTCATGCGCCGTATCTGAGGAAAGACGCTTTTACTTGTAATGGACCCACTTCATGTGGAACCAAATGCTTTGACATTTATAAGGTCAACTTGTAACAGCTGGCAATAAGTCCGATCTTCCTCACTCATGCTCCATCTGAGAGCGCTTCACTTGTCTAGTTGGCCATGTGCCCCTTTCACTTCCACATAGTAACAAACATAAACATTCATCGCTGTGGAGATAGATCAAGCAAACAACAGCGTATGAAGCCCCGTCGTCTCCCAGGGCAACCTGCCGTCATAGCAACAAGCCGCAGTAAACAGGGGCGTTAGGGTTTATCATTACTTTTTCTCCCCCCATTTGACCTGTTGTGTTTAGGCGGTCCATCAGCGTTGAATTTTTGAGAGCCCCATGCTCGGAATTATTCCCGTGCTGTCTAATGTCAGACGGGAAGCTGAACTTCCACTGCTGGAAGACAAATCGGTGTCGTACTCAAACATCCAAATTAAGCTTTGCATATAAACAGCAGGTTTAAGGAGGTTACAATGAAGAAGAATAAATGTTGGACAGTGAACGGAACATTATTTCACCTTAGAAAACTGCAACTGACCTGTTTAATTTACATACTTGAACCATCTGCTGGATCACGAACCATAAGAACGCAGACGGAAGAATGTGTTTAATCCACAGCTTCCAATAATGTTCACTGATGGGGAACCACGGCATGGAAAATAAAGCCACCATTAAACCATGCCAGTCATTAATTAGTCTACACCAGATTTCTACGGCCGTCATAGTTTATGTTGAGGCTCCATGTTCTCAACACTCTACCTCAGGAATCACTCAGCCACAATGTGTTTAGCCAGCGCTCATTAATTTCATGTACATGTGCATGCAAAGAGGCTTGACACTGATTAAAAGAAATGCACAGCCGGCTTCTACTACTCAGTCATGCCTGGAGCAAGTCAGAACATGAATGCCAGCACTGCACTTGACACAGATGCTACTGTACTGACCTCAAGGCTGATTTACATGTCTGTTGTCATTATATTGGGGCATTCACCAAATCGCCAACTTACAACCTATTCTCATAGTTTTGCTCATATGAACCGAGTAGCAAAACAATGCTAAATTAGCTAATATTAAAATCCACTTTACTTGGGATTTTTTCAGATTAGATGGAGAATTTTTGAATACCAGAACCTGATGTATTTTTTATTTTTTATTTTTATTTTTTTATTTTTTTGCGTAGTACAAAACACTGCATTTGCCACAAATCATTCTTGTGCCCAACAACATCAAGCAATTCCCTCAAAGTGGAAGTCAACCAAAATCAAACATTTCTTGACAATAATATGTTATATGTGACCTCACTAGTCTAAACATGACATTCTGATTAATATTACATTTGTGGAATATGAGTTATGCAGTAAAATGCAGCCGTTTTTATCCATCTCAGGGTGCGGCCATTTTGTCACTTGCTGTTGACAGATATGATGACATCACAATTACTCATGGCTCAGGCAACAACCAATCACAGCTCACCTGTTTTCTGAAGCTGAGCTGTGATTGGTTGTTACCTGAGCAATTGTGATGTCAAAACGGCTGGATTTTGCTGCTTAACTCATACTCCACTAACAGAATATTAACCAGAATACCGTATTTAGACTAGTGGGGTTGCATAGAACATATTATTGTCAAGAATTTTGGGGGGTTGACTTCCACTTTAAGGCCAAGGATAGGTAAATTTTTGCTTTGACAAATCTGTTGCTGTCATTGTGAATGCTCTCTCCAGTTTATTTTGCACATGTCCCATTTTTTTTTAAACTCCTTATAAGATCCTAAGATCTTTGTTAATCGAGAACCCTTAAGGGATACTTGACTCATTAAGACATTTTCAGTAGTAAAAAGTTAATATTTTGTCCAGAATTAATTTGATAACTTCATTATTTTTTATGTACAAATAATACTTTAAAACCACCTTTTTCCTAGTGCTGTCAACTGAAAATGACATCATCTGTGATGAAGAAATACGTAACGACCAATCAAGGCTCACCTGTTTTCTGGGTTTGGCCATCAAACTGAGCCATGATTGGTCGTTACCTGTTTCCTGAGCACGGCTTATGTCATCTTCAGTCGACAGCAGGTGGCAAAATTAATTGTTCATGAAAAATAATGAAGTTAATTATAGATAAAATATTATCTTCTGTTGAAAATGGCTCAATGAGTCAAGTGTCACTTCAAACCATGATTTTTAGTTTTTCGCAGTGACAGGCATATGTATTATACAACTTAAGTATGACGGATCCGTTCATTTCCTACTGTTCATGCCACAAATCCAAAATTCTACAAACTGCCTATTATAGTCCGCATTGCCATGGGAACGGTAACAATGAACACAAGTCTGGCCGTGTTTGCACAAAATCCACTAAATCAGCGTGAGATTTCCTATTCCATGTCCTGTTCCACTCCTGCAGCAACAAATGATGATGAGTTACTTCCAACCGCACACTCCTGTTTCCTTATCCACGTCATTGATCTTGGTTACTACCGTTTGATTATACGGTACATATTTGCAGGAACAAGTTGTGATACGTTCAACTATCTAGCACACTTTGTTCGGTTAGTAAATAAAACATTTCCCTCTTTAGTGCAATTGAGGTCACAGTTTATTATTAGTCTAGTGCACTTAAATCTAGCGGCAAAGGATGAACCAATCTGGCCTGGGGGGGTACAGGAGGAGCCATCCATCCAGATCTTTTGTTCGGGTTTTTGATAGCAGCTTGGTTTATAGTGGCTTGTTCGAAACCCAACAAAACATGATCTCTTTTCTTGATGTTTAAAGTAAATCAAACTTGCTGCATGTTTTATCACATTTAAATGTGTTTTTTCCTCTCCCCTTCAATGTTCCTGTAATTATAACCCGAGCAATGTTTGTGCCACTTCATTGGACTTTGGGGCATGCGTGAGAGTTCGGTGACTAACTCTTAAGTCATCGCTGCTTCTGTATTAGCATAGAAGCGGTCCTGTCATGGCACATTTGTGGTGAATCACATTTATCCAAATACAGTCATGTCTGGATCGACTCTTTCTGATCATCTGTTATGTTTATGGTGCGTTCTTACTTGACTTTGGAGAAGACGATGTCGACGTCGGTGAGGGTGATGGTCTTGCCGTCGATCACGCCGCAGTCCTTGCAGAGTTTGGACCAGTTCTTGCCGTGCAGGTCTTTGCCGGTAGCGCGCGTGTCACCGTGAATGGCGAAACGTCGGAACGATTCCTCTAAAGCTGTCAACTCCACCGGTGTGGACGAGCCCGCACCTCCGTCGCTGGTCCCATTTGAGTCGGTGGAGAGCCTTTTGGAGGCGCGGTCTCTCGAGTGTTCACTGTGTGGCCGTAGTTGGGCCGAGCTGATGTTGGTGTTCTTGGCTGTCTGGACTTTAAAGTCATCTAGTCTGTCTCTGAGGAAATGAGATTGTTCCGTTTGACCATCAGTGTGGTGTAAAAGACAAAGAAACCAGATTATAAGATCATATAATGCAATGACTGAAGTTTATTTTCTCCTATGTAATCGAGGAGGTAGACAACATGCTGGAAGACTGTCATTACACATTAAAACACAGACTAGCAGGCAAACTCTTCTATAGACAAAAAAATAAATAAAAATGTTAGTTGTCCCTGACAGTGAAGTGTTGCAAGCAGAAATGGATTCTCCCAAATTGTGAAAGTGCACTGTGAATGGACTGATTTATTTGTTGTGGTCTCATGGTATTTTACAAACAGAGACAAATGTAACAAAACAAATGTTAAGCCCTTTTCACACTGCACTCGCTCAGTATGAAAGAGTTGCGCGGCAGTGCTGATGTAGCAGCGTGCCAGGAAGTAAAAATTTAGATTTTGCTGCTGGTTAGGCCGCACCTAAGCAAGATGTATCTTTAATTGTTGCAAAAGAAAGCTCTGACTTTGGTCATTTTAAGAAAGAGGAGGAGGATACAAGCGTCAGAGAAAGACTAATGGCTCGGGGGGAACTTGGGTAGTTTCATTTTGCCGTTACTTAAAGGGGAAGTCAACCTTAAACATTTCTTGACAATAATATGTTATATGTGACCCCACTAGTCTAAACATGACATTCTGATTAATATTACATTTATGAAATATGAGTTATGCAGGAAAAATGCGGCTGTTGTTATCCATCTCAGAGGGCGGCCATTTTGCCACTTGCTGTCGACTGCAGATGACATCACAGTTCCTCAGGAGTCAGGCAACGACCAATCACAGCTCACCTGTTTTTTTAAGCTGAGTTGTGATTAGTTGTTACGTGAGACCTGAGCAACTGTGATGTCATTTTCACTCAACAGCAAGTGGCAAAATGGCCGCCTTCTGATATTGATTAAAAACTGCTGGATTTTGCTGCTTAATTTATATTCCACAAACGCAATATTAACCAGAATACTGTATTTAGACTAGTGGAACTCCATAGAACATATTATTGTCAAGAATTTTTTGGGGGGTTGATTTTTCTTTAAAAAAACAACGACAACAACAACACTAAATTACTTCACCAGCTCCTCTCGAATTGAACAGTTACCAATTCTCTCTGCCTTGATGCCGCCCCATGGCACCCAGCAATGCTCCATTCCGTGGTCCTCGCCCTTCCACCACTTTTACAATGAATACACAGTGAATTCTGTAGTGTAAATTTTACTCTATTTTGAGTAAATGTGACTCTATTTAGATAGGGACCAAAGAGACTCAGTTTTAGAGTAAACTAAGATTTACACTAGGAAGAGAGTAAAAAAATAAAAAATAAAATAAAACTTACTCAAGGGTGAGGAACGAACCAGCTTCAGCCTGTAAGACTGCCACACTACCACCTGAGCTATGCCCCTCCTACTGTTCACTTTTCTCCAAAAGACCAAAGACCGTGTTTTTGGTCTCTTGGAGTTAGGAAGATTCCATGCAATCATGGACTCAGCTGTAGCTGACACGAGCGATATACTAGCAGAAAGCAGGAGCTGCATGGCTCAGGTGGTAATGTGGTCTCCCAAGCTGAAGGTCGTGAGTTTGCTTCTACCTTGAGTCACTTTAATTTTTTCCAATACTTTATTTAACTCTCTTCCAAGTGTAAATATTACTCAAAATATGAGTCTATTTGGTCCCACTCTAGTCCAATTTACTCTACAGAATTTAGTGTGTAGGGTTGATGACCGCGCGTATGCGCCCCGCCAAGCGCAGTGTGAAAAGGGCTTTAAACGTGTATTACAAGCATAGCATGACGTGACCGCTTATGAGTACGTAGCTTCTCAAACTTACTTCTGGTCTGCCATGCTTGTACAGGAATTAGCTTCCTTCTGTGCAGTGCTTGGATGAGCTGACTTGTGTTTTCTCTTTGTGCTGTGGAAAAGATGAGAATGGAGGTGGATATTGTGAGATGATGTGCCCGCGTGATTACAATAGAGAAGATGGTAACTTTTCTCTGATGCATTACAATTATAGTATTGCCGGTAATAAAATTAATTTAATATCCCTTATGGGATGAATAACGTAGTTTTGCATCCATCATCCATCTACAGAGTAGAAATGTTTTTAATGCTATCCGTGTGAGTTTGCTGTCCAGCTCATATTGGAAAGACTGAAGAAATAGGATGACTCATAGCAGTCTATAAACTAATGGGAAGATACAACAAAAAAATATAATCTACCCACAGTGCATTGTGACCGAAATGGTCACATACTGGGTTGCGATTGAAGACAAACAAACATCTAAATTAATTTTATGTAGCTTATAACATCATTGACCATAAAAGGACTACTTGTTTGAACAGTAAGAATACCTGTGTAGTACATGCCAGTACACCATAACATATCGGTCCCTAGATACCATAAAAAATACGCACCTAGTTGCTATGTTAAAACCTCTTAACATTCACACAATAATGTATAGAAAAATAGCGAAGAACAAACTTTGAGGAGAATTTAACATGACAGACTGACTACAAATATTCACAAAATGTCTCTACATACTGAGAGTAGCAGCACATCACTTTGACATGGCCTCACGTTTGAAAAAAAAAAAAAAAAAAAACTAACATTGCTTAAAATCCATAACGTAGAAAGCAGAAAAATGATATACTGTACCTAAAAATCAAATACAGTAAAACGCCATCTGTCCCAAACTCAATCCAGCGATCCTGTATGCTCACCTTTGAGCTGTTCCCATAATCAACACGGCATCCTAAAAAAAATATGTGTGTAGCTATGGCAAATAAGACACCAAGCTACTAGTTGAAGTAGTACGGTACGAAATGCTGAGTCTAACGTGCCTGCTCGAAGCGAGAACCTCTTTTGTTCACGTGACTCATGAAGCTCTTCAACTGACCACCCTCCCACAAGACACCATCTAAAGTTAAGTCTATTGTCTCCCATCACCAGCTTATGGACAGTCAATACTTACTCGAACATAACCTTAATGGGTACAAAAGCTAAGAGTGACACAGTGTAAAAGAAGATATAAATGTCTGAATAATGAGGCTTTCAGAGATTCAAACACTGGAAGGCCTTTGTCTAATTCGAGGGCCCTCTCTGTGCGACCCTTGCACATTTATTCACACACACATGGCGACATCGTAGACTCTCACTATTGACGTAAGGCACTTTGTCATCGAGGACTCAAGCCAGCAGAGTTGAAGTCGACAGAAAATCCTATTCTTTATTATACCTCTGACAACTACCTTATGTTAAACTCTTATTATTCAATTTTGTATTTTTTTAATTAGTGTTTAGTACATGTGTATATGATTTTTATTCTTTATCAATAGATATTTTTTCTCAAAACATGAGCCTCGACATGTAGCCTTTTTATAAACCAATATAAAGGCATTTTATGTACAGTATATTAATTATTTCATTTTCATATTTTTGAAATTGTCATTATATTTACATGATGAAAATTATAGACAAATGAATTTCAAATTTTAGGTTGATCACAATGCTCAGTTAAAGTGATCATTCAAAAAGAGCAACATGTCATTAAAGGTGCCGAAATGATCAAAGATTAGTCCTAATACTGTACCTGTTTTTAAACCTACGAATGTGCTCTTTTTAAAGACTTTACTTGCCTGAAAGGTAAAATGTGTTAGAGAACCAGAGAATAGTTGATATTTTTGTGTGATAAATGTTGTCAGTTGAAATTTGCGCAAACAACAAATAACCAAACGCTTTATGCTAAACACCCTTTATTGGCTCTTTATATTTCACAAATTTAAGTCCCCTGAATAAATCAGCATAATCATGTTACTCAAATTTAAGACCCCTGAGTAAAAAACTACAGTCGTGTTACCGCAACTTAAACCACCAAATAAATAAGCGTACTTCCATCCATCCATTTTCTTAACCGCTTTTCCTCACAAGGGTCGCGGGGGGCGCTGGAGCCTATCCCAGCTGGCTTCGGGCAGTAGCCGGGGTACACCCTGAACTGGTTGCCAGCCAATCGCAGGGTAATAAGCGTACTTGTGTTACTGAGATTTAAGACCCTGTATAAATAAGCATCATCAAGTTACTAAAACTTAAGACCCCTGAGTAAAAACTAGTCGTGTTACCGAAATTGAAATCCCCCAATAAATAAGTGTACTTGTGTTACCGAAATTCAAGACCCTTGCATAAATAAGCATAATCATGATACTCAAATTTAAGACCCCCGAGTAAAAAACTGGTCGTGTTACCGAAACTTAAACCACCAAATAAATAAGCGTACTTGTGTCACCGAAATTTAAGACCCTGCATAAAAAAGCATAATCGTGTTACTTAAACTTAAGGCCCCTGAGTAAAAAACTACAGTCGTGTTACCGAAATTTAAACCCCCCAATAAATAAGTGTACTTGTGTTACCGAAATTCAAGACCCTTGCATAAATAAGCATAATCATGTTACTCAAATTTAAGACCCCTGATTAAAAAAATACAGTCATGTTACCGAAACTTAAACCACCAAATAAATAAGCGTTATCATGTTACTAAAACTTAAGACCCCTGAGTAAAAAACTACAGTCGTGATAGCGAAATGTAAATCCCTCAATAAATAAGTGTACTTGTGCTACCGAAATTCAAGACCCCTGCATAAATAAGCATAACCACCTAAAATTTAAGACCCCTAAATAAAAAAACTACAGTTGTGGTGCCGAAATTTAAGACCCCCCCCCAATAAATAAACATATTCATGTTACTGAAATTTAAGACCCCTGAATAAATAAGCAGAATCATGTTACAGAACTTTAAGATCACTTTATAAACCAACATAATCATGTAACAGAAATTTAAGACCCCCGAATAAACAAGCTACAAGCATAATCATGTTATTGAAATTTAAGATCCCTGAATAAACAAGCATACTCATGTTATCGAAATTTAAGACCCCTGAATTAAGCATAATCATTTTAATGCAACTAACGTAAAAACCCAACCTACATATTACACGCTGAGTAAGCATTCCCACTCAGAGCTTGCAGGATTATTAACTTTGACGATTGATTGCATTTCATTGGAGCTTGAGCAAAGTCGTAGTGGAACAAAGCACTCTTTTCTCCAGTGTCCTCCGATTTATAGTCTGTAGTCTCAAGTGTCCAAGTCAAGAAGGCAACACGCCTCCTCAAACCATATGATGACCAACACAGAGAAGTAGTAAAAACATTACAATACCATCTCAAAAGTTAAAGCAACATTGTAAGTAGCTTTAATATAAACATTAGCATCATTGTGTTGCAAAACACCACAATGATGCTAGGTTGAGGGCAGTTCTCCGGAGAGAAACCCGTGAGTGTATGACAGCATGCTTACATCCACTCGCCTTCTGGCAACATGCTGCACACATGAGTGCGCCAAACATAAGTTGACCCAATTTTAACTACATCTATTCAGAGCGACAATACGCCATCACGGCTGGAAACATTCTATTCATGCTCAGAAGAGGAGATCAGCCAGTAGACAACGTGCAAGGTGCGAGCTGCCAAAAAATGGGCTTGTTTGGCACATGGTGTGACATATAAAATGATGACATCGTTGACGGCGAGGAGGTGGAGTGTTTAGGCTACGCGACATCATATCAACGCATCACAGTGAACCTCATCTGTGTTCTATCTCCATTCTTGCCAGGAAGAGGCTCTCGATAAGGACAAGTCGATCATGAAATAGCGATTATCGCCCTTACAGTCAAACCACACCCCCATTGGCTACACACAATTTATTCCAAAATGCTGGTCTAGATCAGATTTGTTATGTCTTTGATTTTGTCACGTAAAGACAGAAAAAAATCTGTTCCAGGGTCAGCAGTCTTAACTTTGGTAGTGCGGAGCGTAATTTTGATAGCAGGTGTCAACACGCATGGAGTTATTTTTTTTGCCGGGTAAATTTAAGTGTCACAAAAACAGCCAAAGAAGCAAAATGCCATAAAATGAATCCTTTGATGCTCATCAAGATATTTGAACGCCAAAGAAGATCCATGCGATGCTTGAAGAATAATTTCGCCCCAATTTGGGTTGAGTCACAAATTGATCTCCTTCTTGAGTTTGTCAAACAACTACAAATATGATGTGAGAAAATTAAATCAGATATTGTTTATTGTAATACAGCTTAATTTATTGCTTGTTTGTTCAAATAAAAAAATTAAAAATTTAAAATTAAATAAAATAAGATAAAAAAAAAATACAATTAAATAAATGGTTAGATATTGACGTGGAAAAAAATCGCAATCAAATTATTTCTCAAAATCATTCAGCCCTAAACGAAACATGTGAGTACATACAATATTCTTTAATATGACATCAACAATACTCGAACAGTGAACTACCTAATGACACTGGAATCAGCCTGAGTACATACTGTATTTGGTTTTAGTCATTGCCCCCCCCCCACACACACACACACACCCTAAAAGAAACATCAGAATGATATCATCAGTGCAACACAGACCTGTGGTCACCACCACTATACACTCTCCATCAGTCTTCGCCTCCCTCCGACTGCTCTGAATCACACACATTGGCGTGCACTGAGCTGTAGAGTAACAAGATGCTGAGAGGCAGCCGCAGCGGTTATTGTTGGCAACGGCAGTGAGCCCAATAGAGACTGTGCTAAGAAAGCATGACGCCATAGACGGCAAGGGGTAATAAGGCCAAGTAGCAGTTTTTAGGCTACGGTGTCTTTTGTTGTCATGAAAGAAAAACTAATATTCTCATTCGTGTAGGTTTCAAAGGAACCTGAGACTGAATACAACCAATGTTTCTATGAAAGTACACTTCTAAAGTTGCTCAGCAAATCATTATCTGAAACTTCAGACCTGTGAGCATTTAAAGTACAGACTACACAAGAACATTTTGCTTTGTCTTTGGCTTTTTTTTTTTACACCAGTTATGGCAGATGATAAACATTGAACCGGAAACTGAACTTAATATGATGTTGGAATGCAGCATATGCATCTCTGTCATTGTGTTTACATTACACTCTAAAAACACTTGGGTCAAAAATAACCTAAATTGAGTTAAAAAAAAAAAAAAGGACCGACCCGTCACCCAACGTTTTGGTTTATTTTTCTAAAACAAAAAGTTGCCACAAAAGTTTTAACAAAAGAATAACCCACAAAACAACCCATTTTGGGGGGGAGTGACCCAACATTTCTGGTATTTATTTAAAATATTTTTTTTAGGACCGACCCAGCTCTTTGGGTTATGCGTGTAAACCAAAAAGCTGGGCCAAAAGAAGAACTCAAAGACCACTATTTTGGGTTGTTTTGTGGTCTATTCATTTTGACAACAAAATATGAAGGACATTTTTGTTACAATCCAATTTTTGGGTTGGGTTGTGGGCTGGTCCCTTTTTTTGATACAATTTAGGTTATTTTTTACTGTTTTTACAGTGTATGTTTCATACTTATTGTTTCTTAGAGTGAAATTATACCTGATGAGAGTTGGCTTGTTTTACTATTCATGTTCATTAGTGTACTCTAAAAACAGTTGGGTCAAAAGTAACCCAATTATGGGTAAAAAATGGACCGATCAACTTTATGGGTCAATTTGACCCAACTTTCTGGGTTGTTTTAGACAAAATGACCCAACTTTTGGACCCAAGTAAAGCATCAGACCAATATTAATGAGTTGTTTTACGCTGAAAGACCCTTTTTTTGACTCAAAGTTGGGTCAAATCAAACCAAGTACAGGATCGGTCCATTTTTGACTCATAGTTGGTTTATTTTTGACCCAACTGTTTTTAGTGTATCAATGTTATATTTTTCTATAAACAATGATTCAATTATTTTTACACTGGCAGCACGGAGGAGTAGTGGTTAGCAAATCTGCCTCACAGTCAAAAGGTTCTGACTTCAAAACTTGTGTGTTATGTGTCCAGTTCACTCATGACCCTAATGCAGACAAATTCTATGGAAAATGGATGGAAGGTGTTAGATATTATTAACATTTTTAATACTTCATTTCATATATTAACCATTGTTATACATTGTTAACATTTTAATTCTTTATATTAACCTTGTCGAAATGTTTTGTGGACGTGGATAGCAGGTGGTGTTGCTCTCGGTATAATTTGACCTTAAACTGGGACATATTATTTAGTCTAAAAAAATTCCTTCTCAGCGTTTTGTGCGAAAACACATTTAGTCCTTGAACAGAATCTCGAACACACACCCACCCCTGACTCTGTTTTCGCCATCACTCATGGAAAAGTACCCAGAGAGTATGTTTTGTCTACAAATGAAAGAGAGGCGGTCGGTTTTAACTATAAGAAGCCATTTTACACGCGGAAGAGACACATTCGGCGCTCTGAATTCCACCTGTTAAGTGATGAATTGGAGACTGTCACGATGTCCAGAGATCTCTGTTAGATTAAATTCATTTTTGCAAAGGTGTTTTTTCTTACATTAAATCTGTCTTCAAGTTTTGAAACACGCAAAGAGGACAAATAATTTTATTCCTCTTTCAAAGGAGGGTGGCGAGAGTTTCACTCTAAAATAGATTAATTGGCATTATTTCCTGTGAGAGAATTGTGTCTGTCCACTGTATTACAGTGTTAATGAACACGTGGTGAAGAATGACACTTACTGACCTGATTTTGACCTTAAAAAAAAAAAAATTCCAGTGTATAATCATTTTCACAGTGATGCAAAGTGTTTGTGACATCAGCCAAAAGGCTCTTTGCTTGGTGAAATCTGGGCCAATGACTGTTCCTCCCATGCATGTCTGATTCAACCTATCGGGAGAACACTTCACCACATCTGCCCTCGTGACATACTTGTGTTTCTGTAATAGATACACAGTTATCCATCCATCCATTTCCTATACTGCTTGTCATCATTCGGGTCGTAGGTGAGCTGGATACAGCCTTGACTGGTTGCCCGAGAAGTATTCACTCTCATTTTCAGAGCAGTAATTATGGTATGTAAGGGTTCACCAAATTTCACAGTTGGGTATGAGCATTGAGTACCTTTCACCCAATTCACACTGAGCACAGTAAAGGAACAATATGCAAAACGGACTGCTTATATTTTAAGCAGACACAGATTCAATGAAACAGCAACAGCCTTCTGCACACAGGAAGACCAAGATTCGAACCCGGAACCTCTAAACTGTGAGGCAGATGTGATAACTAGTCCACCATACTACTATATAATGTACGTCATCGTATTTAACCCTCATTGCACGCATGCACTATTTTGCAACCCAAAGCGTCAGGAAGCTGATTAATGGGGCCATGCATCCTGTCTTGCGTGCATAATTATGTAACTTGGCCTACGCGTAAGCTTGGCATGAAAGGCTGCAGCCATAGGCCAGCCGAGCTGCCAGTCACTCTCGGCGGCCAATCAGCGCGCTCGTACGGGTGCGTTTGGAAGATAAACACAGGCGAAGACACTCGTGTTGTTGATGTTACACAGACATGGCTGCGGCTGCAGCTGTTGCCCGAGACAAGTGTTACATAAAGCCGCAAATGCCACATTCACACAGGCGGGCCTCATATGCGCTCGTAAAAACGTTCAGATAATTGCACTAATAAGCTCAAGTAGCTGCAACCCGTCTGTTTAAAAACCGTGTGACATACGAGGGAGCGTTGACGCAAAGGAATGTAAAGACAAGCGCACCTTCTAGAATCGGTTGCGATGATAAGAGGGAAACAGCAGACTTCTGCTGCTTCAAACATCATTTCAACATGCACGAGCAATTTGAAAAAGAGGAAATAAATCAAGTCAATCACCTGGTGACGTAATCCCCCACCTCGTTGTCAGTTCAAAATCATAGTTAAGAAGCGCCTCCGTCCGTCTCTCCGCTCCTCTCGGCTGCGCGCGCTCCAGTCTAGCGATGACGGTTCGGTTCTCCCCACCACCCCCACCACCCCCGGGATGCTGGAGAGAGAGCAGCCCGCTGATTGGCTGCCTTGGCCCCGCGACCAGTTCCTCTCCTCCCGCTCGGGCCGCGGTGCTGTGCGTAAACGTTGACTTAAGCACTGACAGCAACCAAAGCATCATTGGCAGCTTCATTCGCAAACATTTATCCCCTTTTTAAATCACCCTGATTTAGTGATGTGTTTTTTTTTGTCATTCTGCTGGAAATAAGTATAGAGACAATGTATGTGCTTTTTATAGAATTGTGGAAGATGTACTCAGGTTGCCCTCTGAACCGGATTCTCCTTAAAGACTGTTACACAACTAGTGAGCCTAATGGCTGAACTCGGATGGACATTATGTAACCTTGTAGCCCTTCCTGTAGCACCATCAAACATCAACCCCTCACAAAAGATTTGAGTATAGAAGACAAATCACCTAAGTTCAAGACCATTCACACCTACGGAAAACCTAGTCTTCATTTAACCTATATAAGATTTTTTATTAAAAAAATTTTCTCTGGAGAACTCAGTATTGTTCATTCAGTAATTTTACCGATTTGACCTGTCATCATCATTGCTCTCCTTTATTTTTTTTTATTAAAAAAAAAAATTGTATGGGAGTGAGTGTGTGTGCGTGCGTGCGAGTGTGTGTGTATTCATTAGTTCACCTAAAACCTATTAAAAAATCCCATACCGTTCACCTAAATCGAACACTTCCAGCCAGAGTCGTGAGGCCGTCAGGAGACCCGAGGAAGGACCAAAGAATTATTTTTTTTTAATTGGGGGCATCAATTACTTGGTAGTTTTTCCACTATTTATATTCAGTCAGAGCAGGCAATATTTTTTCAAACGTTAGCTGTTTTGCTTTCAGTCGACAAGGGGCACTATTTAAGACACATTCACACTTTGGATTTTCTGTCTAAATAATGAACTCAATTCAAAGCATTTTCCCCCAGCCATTTTATGTCACATTTGTTATGTACAGGCTCTGATGAGTGTATGCTGACTGAAGCCTAGGGGCTCACGCAGTATGCTGCAGGGCCCCCCCGAAATGAGGTCTGCCAAACAATTTTACTTTAATGTATATTAGATGAAATAACGTCTTTCACTGGCGCACAAAAAATGTTTTAAAAATTGATTAGCTGACTGCATAGATGCAGCAAGTTGTAGATAATTTTAGTGGATGTGGTAGCTTGTTCAATGGGTTGCAGTCACAATTTGTTGTTTTGATTATAAGTTTTTTTTTAGGCTAAAATTTTAGCACTGTGTGATTTTTGACCATTTATGGATGTTTTGATTGTGCTGTTATGGATAAGCGGTTCAGATTTTGTACAACTCTGGTCCTCTTTTGAAGGGTAGCTCTCAAAATGGCGTCCCTGGAGTGCTGCAAGCTATAGCTTAGGGGTCCGCAAACTAATTAGCAATAAACTGGTCATAGCATATCAAAAAGTGTATACCTCCATATGGGGGCTGGTGTGCAAATACAACAAAAACAAATACGATTCCCTAACATACATGAAAGGCTTTTTTTTTTCCAGGAAAAAAAGCAACTTTACCAGAATTAAAGGTGCATTTGTTACTCAATGCTTTTTTTCTCTCAAGACTTAAAACGCATTTGTTATATCCTGACATTTTTGGGCATGAATGGTACTTATGTTTAACTGGCGTTAGCATTATGAGGGGGTCCTTGGAAAAATGTGAAAATCCCTCAAAGTGGGAATCCAGTCACATTGGCTCAAGCAGAAGCAAGTAGGAGATGAAAAAATAACTGTTCTTAATTATTTACTGTGAAATGACGGCAACAAAATTAACTAAACATCTAAAACAGAAGTGACGTTCAATCTTCTTCTACCACTAGAATGTGCTCCACCCTTCTTTCTATTCGATCTATTTGACCATACAAGGTTTTTGCTTTGGCCGGCAGATAAAATGACATGATTTAAGCGTTACTGCCCTGTACTTGGAACAGTTTTCGTTTGGAAAATAAATAAAATATCTCCAGATGCCAAAAACATCTACTTGACTAAGACGAATGTCACATGTGCCGACATTGATGTTGAACTACCATAAAAGTCCATAACATAAAAAAAAAATAGTTGACATAACTTGACAAATGGAGTTAAGCCATGATTTTTTTTTTTAAAAAAGAGTGAAGAGTGGAAGTGTGTCTGTCCTCTTCCAAAAGGTTCATGAGTTGTTGTCATATTGAGGATGTCCTCATTAACACCAATGGCTCCATGGTAACTCCTCCTAACAAGGTGTCCCTGAGTGTAACATATTATCCCAGCGCAGCGCTGACGGTTTGTTACGTGTCATCGGGAGTCATCACTAAGCTTCCAAGGGGATCCTGCACCTCTGGAACGCTCTCCACTGATTTGACGCTTTCCCTCTGCAATTCATCGCCGGCATCGGGTTTCCAGCTTCTCGAGGTGCTCGTATCTCTTTCTCCTTTTTGGAAAATTTTTAATGTGAAAGGCGCACAATTATTCATGATGACGCTGACGGTTTGACAACCAACATAGTATAAATAGAAATCCCGGATAAAAAGAAAGTGATAAAACATCTGAAATAACAGCACAATGTTTATGTGTGAGAACGTTTCAAGGAATATTCTCGGAAGACTACCTAGCCATGACAGTAAAAAAATAATAAAGACAATTACTCACTCTCTTTCTCTGCAGAATTCTGTGTTTCATAATGGAAGCTGCTTTCCTTTTCTGATTGTGTGTTGGTGTTTTCCGTCTAGATCAAAACAAACAATGTACGAGTACAGGGTAAATATGGTAGAATTCAGTCCATTGAACACATTGGCAGCTGCACTGACTAAATATAATATACGATTTTGTATGCCTGCAAGTACTGTTGGATGTTCTATTTTTATGTCGTGTCTATGCTAAACAGGGGCGGAATAAGGTTCTGTATATGTGTGCATTTTATTTCATGAAACCCTGATTCAACATGGAGCTCATTGGAAAATCCAATAGCAGTAAACCCAATTTTGGTGAAATAAAGAGAAGGTAAGATTAAAAGTGATACTTCTTTTGGGATCAGAAATCTTTTAAAATACACTGCAGCGTTTTGTTTCAGCAGCAAGGGTTGAAGCTTTTTAAAAAAGTTTACTTTACTGCAATTGTAATCTAAGTATATTTTCTTACCTCAGCGCAGATGGGCTCTGGCAGTCGACTGGAAAGTGGGTCTTTATCATCAAGCTTGCAAGTACTGTTGAAACAAACACACAGTTCAAAGAGATCCTTGGCACAGTTTGTGTTGGCACAACAGGACCAGTAGTGACTTGATGTTACCTTACACCATGAATATGGGTGGGCTCACAATCCATAGAGCTCAATGGATTCTTTAGCATAGAAACATGTGTTACAAGGCAACATAAAAGTAGGGATAATAGAGAAGGGCCAAGAAGGAATTGTCACCTGTGAGACCTTGTTTCTTATTTGCGATTCGTGTGGATTTACCACTTCAGTGTCTTCACCATTGGCTTCTTTTTGACGTTGCAGCTTTATGTACTCGTATGTGCTTAGTCCTTGAAACACTGCAACAATACCCATTACGAAAGATTAAAAGGAGCAGTCTATGCATTTTGTTCTTAACTCATTCACTGCCATAATTATTATTATTATTTTTTTTAAAGATCATTAAAAAATTAGGGGCAAGAGGCGATTAAAATTTGAAATTGTATATAATCGCATGACTTCACTAGTTAACTCACGATTAATCACAAATTTTATATCTGTTCTAAATGTACCCAAAAAAATCTAGGTTTTCATACTCTTGTTAACAAAAGTGGAAAAAAAAAAGTCAAACTAATAGAAATAGTTCAAATGAATTTTTGACGTTCATAGCCGTCAATGGCAGTGAATGAGTTAATACCGCCTACATTTTAAAGAGACAACACTAAGTAGTGGGATAAATCCGACTTCCCACCTTCCTGCAATGCAGAATTACTGTAGTACCTTTCACCATGAGCTAATGCCCAGGAAGTTAGCAAGTTAGCATTTACTTGTTTGCTTAAAAAACACAGAAACTCCTAATTTGGAGTGTGACGAGCGCATCACTAGTTAGCTTGTTACGCTCTGTGACATTAAAATTTTTTAAGATACAATCGCTTAAAAAGTTAAAATCATTG
This sequence comes from Vanacampus margaritifer, assembly GCF_051991255.1. NCBI lineage: Eukaryota > Metazoa > Chordata > Actinopteri > Syngnathiformes > Syngnathidae > Vanacampus > Vanacampus margaritifer. The sequence continues at coordinate 16,770,110 of NC_135440.1, read as the reverse complement.
GCATTAATGCACCTTTAACATGAGCTACTGCTAAGGAAGTTAGTGTGTATTTCTTTTTAAATAGGGGTGGACAGACACATTTTAAATATGCTGCCCCCTATTGGTTTGGAGCATCGTGACAAGCGCCTCGCTAGCTAGCTCGTTAAGTAACAAAAAGCCATTTTAAGTGAGGGCAAAAACATACAGTACACATGATCAAATATGTTGAAAAGAGAAAACAAATATTTCACTCGGCGACATACAGTATAGTTAAATTTTTATGAAATAATTGCTTATAAAAGTGTAGCATAAAAGCACCTTGAGCTAATACTAATAAAGTGTCTGCTTGTTTATATAATACAAGTGGACAGAGCCATTTTGTGTGCTGCCCCCCAGTGGTTTGACTTACAAAGGTAGAAATGGAAACAAAGCAGGTGCCAGAGGAGCAGCAGGCACGTCAGACTCAGCAAGGCGGTAACAAAGGCCACTATAAGGAGACCGGCTGAACTAGTCTTTATGGGGGCTGATGGTAAAAACACCAGCCAGGTGTCGTTTGCCAGCGCACCTGCAGAAAAGTGGACACACAAAACACTTGCTTGAATGAAGAAATTATCATAACAAGCAATCCACCTGTGTCGTCTATCCAATAGTGTGCTGACTCACCATGGAATTGCGGGTTGGTCCGTAGGATGTTCGGATCAAGATAGTGTTGGATGAATATAAACAAGATGACAGCGACAAGCAGGCCCGCGCCGACTGCTGCAGAGGACACGGCTGCAAAGAAGTACCTGAAATCAACACAGGTGAACATGTTTAACACCTTATTGTACTAATCGACATCATAGTCCAATGTGATCTGACCTGTAATTTCTGCCACCCACACAGTTGTTCAGCCATTTGCAATGGTGATCAAAGTCTGACACACATTTGTTGCAAATGCTACAGTGTTTCACTTTGGGTCCACTGAAGAAAGGGAATAAATGTTCATTGGTTAAATGACCATGCATCTCATTTACAAATGAAATGCAAGCAGACAATGTAAAAGCAAACAGCAGCATATGTGAGCTTGTTGACAGGGTGAATAATGACAGGGTGGACATTGTTGGCTAATGTTAGCATGTATGATTTTAGCTTCATTATAAACATGATTCGGTGAGCAAACTGTGTTGCTGGTTAACAAATATATCTCAATTTCTTAACAGTTTTTATATCAATTGATATTATGACTATGACAGAGTGGACATTTTAAGCTTATCAACATCAAAATGCATGAAAATAAAATGACAAAAGACTGGCATACATACACCTTGACTTCACATAGGTAACAGTGCATGTCCTGGATGACATGAAGTTGCACTGTGCGGTCAAACAGTGGCATTGGGCCGGTGTACGTTTTTTTGGCCCTCACACTGACATCGGCCGGATCTATGGTGACCGCGGCAACATGGCTGAGCAGGTGTACAAGAAAGGCTAAACCTGTAAACTGGATGTCATTAGGATTAAGAAAAAGTGCTTTGATGAGACAAAAACAGCTCTGTTTCTACCACTTTTAGTTTTCATAAAGTTAAACACAAGCACAGATTCATGTCTGTAACAGAAGCTCATAGAAAGCCCCCACACAAGAAAAACCTTGTTTGGTTGTGAACGCTAATTTGTGAGCTCGCTCGCTCGCCAGCTTTGAGCGTCTGCTGAGAGAGTTAAGGATACGGTGTAGAGCACATGGTTCCAAGGCAGAGGTAGGAGAGGGATGAACATGCCAAAGGCCACCACGGCGAGGTAGTTGTACAGCAGCCAGGCAATGACTTGGAAGACCTGAGGGGGCCACGTCCAACCGTTCACCCGCGGGGTCTTGGATGAGACCAGCTCGTTTCGGCTGCTGCCTTGCATGGGGGCCGTGCGCCTCAGCTTCCCACTGAGGACGTTCATCTAAATGACAGAAGATACTTGAAAGTAACAATTGCTTTAGAAACCCAGATAAATGCAACAGAACACAAAATTATTGCCTTCAAGTAAATAATGGACACAATTTCAGACAAATATGAAACCTTATTGAGCCATTTAATTTTTTTACATTGTTGTACCGTGCAATTACCCCTAGTGTTACATTTAAACTGCCTAATTTTACAAATTCAATTTAATATTTTAAATAATGGCAATCATAGCGTAATATTTTAAAATATATAAGTGATTTAGGAATAATAAAATAAAACAGTAACTTCATTATATGGTCTGCTTTTTTAATTGTTGATTTCTTACATATAATTTATACACAATACAGTATATATACATATACTGTATAATTTTACATTAATTCTTACATGACAATAATAGTCTTAAAGATATACCGGTATGTACATTTTCAATATTCATTTATTTAAAAATACAAAAAACATGTTATATATTAATATACTTATGTAAACATGTAATTCAATTAGCCTTTATTAAATGAACATAATAATAATAGTAATAATAATAAATATCATCTAAAATAATGTAATATTTGAAACTTTATTGGACTGTTTAATGATAGAATTTAGCGTGTCATTGCATTATTTTTACCCAACGTTTTAAATATAAAAGATCATTATTTGTTAATTATATTTTGGTCTTTTTAGTGTTATCTTGAATTTCTTTGAATAAAATATTAAATTTAGGCCGATATTACAAATGTAGTTTATCCTATCAACAATGTGAACAAAATAGAAAAGACAAATTACTACCATAAACATGAATCAGAAAGCTATTAACAAGAGATTGTCTGATTAATAATAAAACAGCTTGCATCTATTTTAGTTTGGGAAACTCTTATTTAGGTAAAACCAGGAATCAAATTTCTCCTGCAAAAGACAAATAGGCTGAAAGTCTTGAAAGTCAACAGTGGAGTTAAAGAATAAAAATAAAATCTCAAAGAAGCTACATCCCTTTTTAGGGTCATCTGACTCACATGTTTTGCTCTGGGCCCTTTATGCTGACACAAGTTTTTTTTTTATGTGCGTGTGCATGTATATTTTAAAGCAATAAGCGACTGCAACCAATCATTATAACACGCATTGATCTAAACAGACTGATCACCACTCTTACATCAAAAGACAAAGAAAACACGTTGCGGTTTTGCCTTCAATACATAAAATTAACTTTACACTCTGGGATGCACAGAAAAGTCACGCGGGTGAATGTTTATCCCTTGAAATGCATCGAAAATGACTTACTTTGGTTGCAGCGTTCATATCAAGCCCCGAGTCATCGATTTAAGATCCAAACAATGCACACGGCGATTCATTATCACTATGCCAAACCTCACGTCACGCTACATGTAGCCGCTAACTAAGAAACATGAAAAACGTGATAAAAGGTTAGATATAAGCGTCCCTGTTGATGCTGATGTCTCGGCGAAAGATGTTGTTTGACTTTTAAGTTGAAGAAACAGTTTGCTCAGCGGCGCTCGGATGCGCCATGGCAACTGCTGCGCATGCGCACTGTCGGTCTCCCACCCTAGCGGCCGACCTGCTAGTGTTGCGTTCATGTCCCTCACAATCACAGACCAAGACGATAATAAGCTATTTTGTTTGACACTGCCATTTTTTTTTTGTGATTGCATTTGGGAGCGGTAGAGAACTGAGTTTTATTGAGACGTTTTTAATATTTTTGACTCTTTTCATGTAGCTAAATAGAAACAATGCAGTATGCCACGTCTTCAAGCAACTACCATATAGCGATAAACTAGTAAATGGGGGGTTCTTGAATTGTTTATGATACTGTTGTTTTCAGCAAATCAGTTAGTAAGAATTTCACCTCGTGTCTTTTGAATGATGTGTAGACTTCTACTTTCCAAAATAGAGGTTGCAGAGTATGAAACCACACATATTTATAAATACACGTGCAAGAATTCATTTTTACTGTTTGACTCATACAAAAAACAACAATCTGTACAAGTAGGTTTATAAGTAGTGCACCAGTCCAACGTCACGGTGACGGGCGTTGTCGATGCAGATGAAGAATGAAATAACGTGGTCAGTTATTGGCTGGGCTCGCCGACTCGGGAGACTGTAGGAACTCATACGGATCATGAACCATTTCGGACTGCGACGGGCTCCCTGTTGAGCAAACAAAACAATTTAGTTGAGAGTCAATACTTTGGTTTGTCAATACTTCAAATTGACAGCTACCCAAGTGGTGCTGATCCCTCTCGGAGGCGTTGGAGAGGGACGACAGGTTGGACGAAGGCCTGGAGCCGACTCTGTCCACCTGAGCCTCCTGAAACTCCTGCAGAAGCTTGTCGGCGTCATCGAAGTGCTGCTGGCCCTCGTCGTTTCCCGGCTCCTTCTTCACACCTTTACCTGCCATATTGGATGGGAGGAATGAACTAAGATGTGCTATTCCGGTAAAAAAATAACACACATAACCTCACAGTGTTGCAGACAAGCATGACTTAAGATCTTTTTAACATCCAGTGACAGTATTAGATCATTGTGTCAGGCCAACAGGAGTTAAGAAACTCGTTGTCGTAGTTCCTGTATATGGTACAGTAATTGCCTGCAAATTTGCATTTCAATGTTCACTTCATTTTGTTCTGTGGAACCTATCCCTGATTATTTGCTGGAAAATGAATCTATTCACGCCATGAGAGGCCACAAAATGCCGACAAAGTCTAAATAGGCAAATAAAGTATTAATTAAAAAAAATAATAATAATAATAATTCTGATCAAATTTGAGCTCAATATATATATATATAAAAAATAAATATAGCTGGTCTGTGAAGAAATTACAAAAAGGAAGATAAGACAGCTGCTCTGTCATGGAAACAAGCTTGTTTATGAAAGACGGTGCGTGATAATGCTGCTTAACGCTCCGCCTCATTGAACTCAGCGAGAATAAAAGTCACTGAACCTGAAAACATTTGGACAAATCTGCAGCCAAATTGAAGTGCTCTATGCTGTTACGCTTATGTCACATTTTCAGCGAGTGTATGCGGGTGGAATATGATCTCTGCGGGCCTGTTGTGAAGAGCTTGTTTTTGAACATGTTCAACTTTTCCGTTTGCAGCTGCAAATAAGAGCGCAATGATTTACATTCTAAATTTGCCAATATTCACTACATTTACATGAGCGGGATAAAAAGTGCAATCGTAGAAGGGCCCGCCGCTCCTGGAAATGTGGACAATATACCTAACGTGTTGAGCATGGATATATCAAGAGACATGTCGGGGTAGTTCTTCAGCGACATGAAATCCAACACCGAACTGCTGTCTCCGAGACCGGCGCCATCCACCATCTAAACACCAAAACAACCCGAGTCAGAGCATGGATGTTGTTTGACTTCAATGCAGCTCACCTACCTGCATGTCACAGAGGCCCGTTTTGGTTTCATCAGGTTTCATCAACATGTTTCTCTTCTGAGGAAAAAAAAAGCATCAAGGATCACAATTGAGGCACACGTAACGATCAATATGTAACAATGTCGCGAGCCGCAGACCTGTCGGATCTGATTGGCGGCATTGGCGTGATCGCCTCCTGTCATCTTATCGAGAATTCCATCGACCCAATGCTTGGTGACGCTTCCACAGCCCTTCACAAAGTCCAGTATGCTTAGAGTGGGGGGGAAAAAAATAGCACACAAGCTGAAATTGGTGACACTTTTATATTCTCCAATAGTGATGACTCTCCATCTCTACCTCAGAGCACATTGCACCCCCGTTTCATCCCCATACGCAGAGCACAGCAAGTCGGACTCATCAGGAAGCAGGTCTGGAAAAACTGAGTTTTTCTGAAGGCTCTGAATGTTGTAGGCACTATTCAGGAAAGTCACTGCGAAAGAAACGACATGATTTCGAAGATGTAACTGAAATTCAAAAGCAAGCGTTTTTCATATGTACCTTTGTGTCTCCTGTCGTCCTTGAAGCCCAACGTTGTTAATCCGGGAAGAAGCTTATTGGACAAAGAACTCAAGTCCACTTTGTGGGTCTCCTCTTCTGCAAAAAAAAAGACGTGTGGGTATTATTTTTTGCAGTGTAAAGTTTAATCACACATCTTGGGGTAGAAAACATGCAACAGTATCAAACCTTCTGCATCGGGATCGAGCTGATTGACGACTGTGTACGCGAGAGAAGTGTCGGATTCTTTCTGCAAGTAGCCTATCTAAAAGCAATGAGCAGACCGTATTGGTTAAAAAAAAAAAAGCGCTGACATATTGGAAACGCGATCAAACATATTGATCATGGAAAGTACAACACCTTTGAATTTGGCATGTATCTGTTGATGCGATCTCGGGCTTCATCGGCCGAATGTTCCACTAGGGCTAAAACGTGTTCCTCTGCTGTGCTGTCAGTCAGGCTGCAGGCGCTCCCCTCCGGCTCAAAAAGGTAGCTGAAATCAGACAGTGTTTATTGTCAGTTTACCCGATTGGATTCCTCCTTCAGTTAAAAAAAAAACCCAAATAACTTACCTAATCTCTTTCGCGGGTTGTTTCTTTGACTTTTTGGCTGATTCCACTGGCATAGGATTTATCTCTGTTGGAGGTACCTCAGTTGCAAGTTCTTCGTCTCCCAAAACGGCTGCCATGTCCTGCATGAAAGACATGCTGCGCTTCAGAACCAACAGGCGATCCTGAGAACAAAAATCGGAAACATTTAATGTCACACCCAAATGAACTCATCCACTGCCATTGACGCCTATTCATTTGAACTATTTCTATTAGTTTAACATTTTTTCCCCAATTTTGTTAACAAGAGTATGAAAACCTAGAATTTTTTTTTTATTGCACTTTTAGAACAGATTTAAATTTGTTATTAATCGTGAGTTAACTAGTGAAGTCATGTGATTAATTACAATTAAAAATTTTAATCACCTGACGCACCTAATTTTTTATTTATTTAAAAAAAAAAGATTATTAAAAATTAGGTGCGTCAGGCGATTAAAATTTGAAAAATTTTAATCACCTGACGCACCTAATTTTTTATATATTTTTTCTTTAAAAAAAAAAGATTATTAAAAATTAGGGGCGTCAGGCGATTAAAATTTGTCATTGTAATTAATCGCATGAATTCACTAGTTAACTCACGATTTTATATCTGTTCTAAATACTTTCATACTCTTGTTAACAAAAGTGGAAACATTTTTAAACTAATAGAAATAGTTAAAATGATTTTTTTTTTACGTCTATAGCCGTCAATGGCAGTGAATGAGTTAAACATTTTCATGTATGTATGTGTCAATATATACACTATAGGAATGATAATATTTTTCATTTCATACATAGGTCTCTTTTTGGTACTCAAAAGAATACATCTGGGACCTCGGCTGCTAAATTTTGTGCCATCTTGTGCAAACGTGTACTGTATTAATGCACTGATTGATTACCTTGCTCATCATCTTAAAACCAGTATGGAGAAGTTTCTTGGCCGCCTTATAGTAAACCGTCTCTGGACGGTTGTAAACCATGGCGTTGTCGCACATCAGTTTAAAGTCTGCCTAAAGAACACAATGGATTCAGACAGGCAGAGCGTCAAAAATCATTCCATTTGCTACTTTTTATCCAAGTGGCAATTTTCTTATCTCACCTTGAATTCCGTCACTGTGTTGTACTCATTGTTTGCAATCTTGTCTTTCATGGTGCTGAAGTCCATCGGATGTTTGATGATCACTGAGTAATTCGGAGCAATGGCATCTGTTACTGGCAAGGCAAAGAATCCATGGGCATCTTTTCTGTGAGGACAAGATATAAACACAATGGTTAGGACAGTCTTGCTGAGACTAGTTTAGTATTTCTGCTGTGCGCAAACTTGGACTACACTTTTAAACGTCACTGTTTATGCCATAGATGTAGACCAAATGGAAACAGTTCTTTCGCCGACCTCACCTCTGCAGCTGGCGCAGAAAGTGCTCAAGTAGTAGCTGCCGAGGCGTGGACTCATTCTCTGCATTTGGGAAACAAAAATTTAGCAATTTCATGACACATTTTGATCTTGATAACATCAAGTTGGTCCTTGCCATGCTGTGTCCGACATGCTCGCATGGGCCTTTCTCCTTGCTGCTCAACTTCAACCTTTATGCTGGGGTGAAATTCCTCAAATTCAGGCTCACTCTCAAACTTCTCCTTCTTCCTTTTCTTCTCTTCTGGCTGATTGATAACATCATTTGTGTGATTATCACACTCAAAACAAGACGTGTCAACATTAGGCTTTAATTAGCATTCCTCACCTCTATTTTGATGTTCACAGTTTTTGATATCATGAAAGGTTCGACGACGGGCACCCCCGTGCTGACCGCAGTGGCAGGTGCTGCCTCAGATTCAGTCTGCTCTCGCTCTCTTTTCTTCCTCTTTTCCTCCTGTTAGATGATAGACAAAATAGTATTTGAACAAAATGTTTCAATTTGACGTTGAAATGTAGGCGTCATCTCATAATTGACCTTCCGTCGTTTTCTCTCTTCATCGTCCACATATTTGTCCTTGTCATACTTTTTCTTTTTCTTCTTCTTTTTCTCTTTGTGGCGCTCATGGTCTGATCTGTCATCATAGTAGCTGGAGTCATGGCCCGAACCCGAGAGCTCTGTCACTTCGCTGCCACCGACTTTAAGCACAAGTTTCAGCGGCTTCTCCAATGCTTTGTCCTCATAATCTGAAAACGTTTTTTGGTAAGGTAGTTATCGAAAAGTGTAGAGGATACAATTATTTTTGAAGACATTTTGACTTGCTAAACCATATCGGCTTATCTCTTGCTGAAATGTTGCGTAAAAGCGTTTATGCTTTTTCAGGGCAATTGGAATCCTCTTGAAATAGTCTGTTTTTATTTTTATCACGTCATTCTATTTTATATAAAAACATTGTGGGCATGAGACTTTATAGCATGTTAATAGTCACATAATATAACACTACAATTGGTGGTATGTTTATAATACTTTTGTATTGTCATAAAACCTGACTTACTAAAATGCACTATGGTAGAAAAACTACGTGTGGTTGAAATACTGTACAGTACTACATATAACAGACAGCACAGTGAAAACAGTATGCTACTTAAGAGCGCGTCAGCTGTATAATTATCAAAACAATTGTTTGTGTAATATTGCAGTAGATGATTGAAAACAAACTGGATTCGCTGCCACTGCTAGCAAGTGAATCTACCACAACGGCAGCAACAACAATAACAGAGACGTTAAGTAATAAAATGTCTCAAATGCATTCGATTACCATCAACAGTTCTCCACTCCGGTTTATGTTTCTTATGTTTCTTCCCCATTTCGCAATATTTACACATAAAACGTAGGTTTATTCAGTCCGTGGAACAGACATTCTCGTTAGCATTGGCTTTAGCATGAACGCTAACAGGAAATGACGTTAGGTGAATGTTGTTTAGTATTTCCGGTTCAAAAAGCAGCGCGCTGAATTCGAGCTTTAGGACTTCACCGTTTATTCTTTCGATAAAGCGTCAACGTCGCTTCAGTAAATTACAATTTGGTATGTATATATTTTACACTACGTTTGGTTATGTTTGGTTTCATAGCAACAACAACTTTTAGCTGCTGTGCTTACTTACTTACTTACTTACTTACCTAGCTAGCTACTGTACAATCATGAAGTTTTTCATTTCTCACATTCCGAGCAAAAGAGTCGTCGTCAAAGCTGGGAATGTTTTTTTTTTATCCCCCTTCACATAATGTCGCTCGTTTGTCAACAGCAATGGAAAGTGACGATATGGACATGAGAAAACAAACAATCCATTTGGAGGTCCACGTTAAATCCCAAAGGTGGGTTAAGTTCTACTACATTGGGTGTTCCTTTTCCCTGTTGTAGGTGGCAGCCAGGTGCCTGTTTTTCCAAGAGTGGAGCCATCAATGCCACTTTTACATCTGCTAATTAATTTAGCCACAGTAATACATTTATCCCTGCGTATCATCATTACAAAGCATGCTTATTTTTAATACAATTAATCTTGTACACTGTGCTCTGGTTCACTGTTCTCCAACCAATTTGACCCAAGGTACACATCCCATCTCTCTCTCTCTCTCTCTCTCTCTCTCTCTCTCTCTCTCTCTCTAGTCTTTACCCTATGTGTCTCTCCTCTGTAATGTTTTTTTTTCTTCAACCCAATCATTTTAGACAGACTGTTGTTTTCTTCCTTAGACCGAGTTTTTGCTTTCCAACGTTGCCCACTGCATGCACAATTACACATATACGATTCAGTTAAGTGCTTCTCTTCTGCTCCATATAAGATAGGTAACTTCTGTCATAAATTGGCACTATATATAAGACTTGATTAAATCAGTTAACTTGATAACTCTCACAGTGTTTTTATTGGTTGTAGCATTGTATTATTTTTCGATAAAAATGTGTGTCGTTATATGTTGATATGTTCCCTTCGCCCCATGTATCTTGTTGACAATGTAGCACAGCTAAACTGCCTGAGGTGAGGATGCACGTTCAGGCTCTTCTAAGTCGCCACAGCATGGTGTTCGGAAACTACAAGTGGACAGAGTTTGATGAAGGCTTCCTGCATACTCATGTGGAATCCGTGGCTATTGTTGATCAGGAAGAGATGCCAACACAGGTAGTTTATTTTGAGCTTGGTGGTTATTTACGTTGATCTTTTGTCATTGTTCATTCTCCATGCTCAGCCGATCGATTTGACGAGTTGCACGCTTTCCTTCCACATCTTCACCCTGAATGAGGATGGACCAAGCACACTTAGTTTGGAGGAGGATGAGGAGCTCTCAGCGGCTAACCACTGGTTGCTTCCAGCAGGTGATTAAAGACATACATGAGAGAACACTAAGTTTTAAATGCTCACTGTAATACTAATCTATTTATACATCCATTTGGACAAAGAATAATAATAAAAACGAGGCATTTTACAAGTGTAAGATGAGTGCTATTACATAGCCATAAAATATAATATTCATGTAATTAATATATTTGATTACTCAGCAATACATAATACTGATAAGAATGCCATTACTTCTTACAATTGTGATACAAATTTGTTAATTTAAATCAAATATTGTTTAAAGAATCAAATATTGTTTAATAAAACAAAACTTTTTTTCTTGAACATAGCATGTTTTACTCAAGTATAAAACTTTTTAGGAGAGCAGCTTGTTACTGAATTTTTTAATATCCAATACATGTTCTTTAAACGGCCTGTACGCTAAGCCATTTCAGTTGATGATGATGTCTAAGTCTGAACACCAGGGGGCGCCATATAAAAGGAGTATGTTACGTGAAGAAGCTGGTTTTGCTGTCTCGATTTTCTGCTGATAATTATGAGAAAATGCATCTTTTATTTAATACTCAATCACCTGTTTTCACCTTTTAAAACTACAATTTTTGGACTCATATTCACTGCTTCCAATTATGCATTTGAATAATTTTTTCATTGTTTTCTCGCAGCTGATTTCCATGGTATTTGGGAGAGTTTGGTGTATGACAGTGGGGTCAAAACTCAGGTAAAGCACATGAATTTTCCGCAGGGTTAATGAAGTAATCTCGTCTGTCTATGAAATCAAATATCAAATCCCTAGTCTGTGAATATGCTGTCGTTATTATGCCATCATTACATAGAAATTCAGGTACAGCATAGTACTCAACTTGAAATGACTCTGGTTCTCCTCCAGCTACTGAATTATGTCACAACAACAATTTACTTCTCGGACAAAAACGTCAACAGCAACCTGATTTCATGGAATCGTGTCGTGCTGCTCCATGGTATCAATTTTAAAGAACAATACCCCGGTTATTATTACAAATTGTTGTATCGCAGATGTTAAGACTTTTCTGCGTTCGCACTTCCAGGGCCCCCAGGCACCGGGAAAACATCCTTGTGCAAAGCTCTTGCCCAGAAGCTGTCAATCAGATTGTCAAGTCGGTGAGAAGACCTTCATTTAATTAAAACCGCCTGGGCTTCGAACGCACCTGCTGTTTTTATTCCTGTGCACACTCTACTACCTCTCCTTGCAGGTACACGTATGGACAGTTTGTCGAGATAAACAGCCACAGCTTGTTCTCAAAGTGGTTCTCTGAGGTAAATGAGCACTTTCCAGGTGTCTAGGGAACGGATCTTTGGTTCCTAACTACACATCTTTATTGCAGAGCGGCAAACTGGTCACAAAGATGTTTCAGAAGATTCAGCAGCTAATAGATGACAAAGATGCTCTTGTTTTTGTTCTCATTGATGAGGTAAACAAAACACAAATCTATCAGTCCTTATCATTATTGCATTTGCAGGAACAGACAGCCATTGCAATGTATTAGCTTTATGTCATAACAATAACTTAAAGGATATAAAATGTTCTTATGCTAATTTAGGAGTTTAATTAGAAGTGTAGATTGGTGAAATTTTCAAGCAATTTAACCATGATTTTTGCTCGGAAAAAGTACTTGCAGTTTATATCTTGAAAGTCCTCATCAACGACTTTATGGTAATTCGAGTATGAGCCAATTGGGTTTGTTTCAAATTCTTTTCTGAAAGCACAAAAGTTAAAAGTTCAAGCAAAGATTTTGGTAAAATATGCCATACACGTATCATGTGAGCGATCAGCGCACCTCAGTAGACAAATTTATCCGACATCAGATGATTAGCTCAATGCGCTTCACTTTTTCTTTAACTTTAAGCAGATTAGAAGATGGCTTTATTTTTTATTCTTGTTGGTTTGGTAGGACTCTAGTCAGAGACTGAATTGACCCCCCTAAAATTTTTAACACTTGTGTACTGTCCAGTAAACGGGCAAGAGGCAGGGATTTATCATCAGCCAATCTCACGGCTCATATATATGTGTATTTCGCTCCAAAATCCAAAGGGGCTGTTTGTTTTGTGTCACTGATGGTAGGTGGAGAGTCTGACAGCAGCAAGGAACGCCTGCCAGGCGGGAACGGAACCGTCTGACGCCATCCGCGTGGTCAACGCTGTCCTCACTCAGCTGGACCAAATCAAACAGTTGGAAAATTTTACCCACCATTTCACGTTTTTTTTTCTTCCCCCTTCTACCATGATGTTAACATTCAGGTTCTTATTTCAGACATTCCAACGTGGTGATCCTTACTACCTCCAATATGACCGAAAAGATCGACTTGGCCTTTGTAGACAGAGCGGACATCAAGCAGTACATCGGACCTCCGTCTGAGAGGGGCATCTATGACATCTTTCTTTCCTGCCTTGAGGAGCTTATGAAGGTAAGAGGATTCACTCCTCAATGAATGTGAGCGTGTGAACGTGTGCGATAACAACGATTCCCTTATGTGTGCAGTGTCAAATCATTTACCCGCGGCAGCCCCTCTTCACTATCTTTGAGCTGGAGACCATGGGCTTTGCTAAGAGTGATATATCTGAACACAGCCTGACCCTGAGGAACATCGCCTTGTGAGTACACTTTCCCATGATGCATCAGCAGCCAGTCATGTGCTATTCTGTGGAACATTTCATTTGTTTGTTTTTTCAGAAAAAGCAAAGGAATGAGTGGACGAGCACTGAGGAAATTACCCTTTCTAGCTCATGCACTCTTCGTCAAGGTAAGCTTTGGATTGAAATCTGAAAGGAACATACAAATAAGAGTTGTGTTGTTTCTTAATCATGCTCTTTTCCCCCCGCAGACGCCCAGAGTGACTCTGGAAATTTTTCTAAAGGCCCTCGACCAGGCTGTGGATAAGCAGAAGGAGGAAAAAGCTCATCTTGTAAATGGTGTCTGACACATTTGTAGTCTACACGCTTCATTTTTTTTATGAGGCATCATCAGGTAACTTAGTGCTGAATGTTTACACAAATTGATTCAGCCACAGAAAGTTATTGTTAAGAAATGCTGTCCGTAAATTTGTTTGTGCAACAGCTCAAACCGTTTCTCTTCCAGTTGGGAAGTGTTCAAGATGCCTACACAGTGGGTCAAATCCAAATTTGTAGTTGGTACATGTTAACTATTGCTAACATATGCTACCCTAATAGTAAAGTCAACATTTGTATGAAAAACACATACAAGCCTTAAATGAAAAGCAGTACGCCGGTAATGGAGTGTGCCACATATGTTGGCACTGTAAACTGTTTATGTTAACTTGTTTGAATTTTTACAGTGATCATTCGGATCCCCCTAACCTCAAGTCTGATGGATATTGTCGCATATGCAGGCTTGAGCATTAAGAAAATGTCCTCTGCCACATCTGAAAAATAAAAAAGCATATACTTTAAACAGATTTGTTAGTTTAGTTTATAAAGGGACATTAATCCATATTTATGCGAGCAAATCAAATTTGCACCCTTTAAAAGCTGTTGTACATAACTGAAATAAACTATTTTTTGTGTTTGTGCACAACAGTAGCAGTGAAACATTTTTGTCACCAGATGTCGCCCCAATGCTATTTGCAAGTATCCTTAGCTCCTTTTGAAACGTTTCTAATTGAATGCTAGTTGTGGCTGATTAGGAGTTGATCTAACCGAGCACTACCGAAAGTTACAAAGTGTGCCCTGTAAAACACTTGCATCGCGGAGGTTTCCAGACTTGCTCGTGCAAGTTGTCAGTATCGGTTCAGACAGTGTGACCCGGCATGACATTCCGGGCTTGCGTGGCGCTCGCTGCCTCCTTGACCCGAACGCACAACTGTCACAGGGTTGCTGATATGTATCAGTCATAAGCGGTGTTTATATGAAGAGATCAGTGGTGGCATTGTTCATCCGAGCATGTCTCACATTCTGTGGATACTCGGCTTCTTTGCATGTCAGCTGCAGAGTGCAGACAATGGGCCCTTTGTTTGTTGGCCAACAGCTCTTTTTTTCTTTGCACAACTTCAAAGGTTTCTGCAGAATGCAAAGGAAAGTTCATCTTTAATCCCCCACACAATCACACCAGTGTCACCTTAAAAACAACTTTGCTTGGGTTGCCACACTAAAAACAATTGACACAGTGCATTGCGATCCCAAGTCTGTCATTAAGGATCAAACGGAGGGTTTTGTACTCTAATCATAGACACATCTCAAAGCTGGGGTTTTATAAAGAAATCTTGTATTGTGTTCCCTCCATGCTCAAAAAGTCGCTCATGTTACAAGGGCACATGCTTGTTAAGTGAGAAAAATGGAGGAGGAGGAGAAATACTATTGGCATGGTTACAGTAAATAAAACCGTAATTGCTCTGTCTGGAAGTTGCGATCTTCTGAAAGTAGCTGTCAAAGGGTAATCAAGAGAGAGGGGGAAGACAAGTCGAAAGCTTCGTTGTTATTGTTTCAAACTGCTTCTTTTTTTTTTAAACTCACTTCCAATGACAGAGAAGCCCTAACAAAACAAACAAAGTCTGATGTGTCAGGTAAGTTGCTGAAAGCGATGGAATACCAGCGCATGTGCCAATGGTGATTCATTTGCACACATTATAAAAGCATGCCGGCGGGAACACATGCAAAAAAACAATGGAAAGTATCACTTGTTTTTCAGATAACAAAAAAAAAAATTCAACTGAACACAAGTATCAAAGTACGTTGTTGTGTTCATTAACATGACAATGGTGTTTATGGAGTTTATAAACACAAACATTCAAAAGCTAGTCTTAGGTCAAAAGTTTAAATTAACATCGGCAAATGTTTCACATACAAATGCTGTAATATGCATGCCACACCGTTTGTTGGTAATGTCACTGTACAGCAATGCCAAGTAATTGCACTCAACCCTAAATTGTCTACAGTATTCTAGTGTTACTGTTTCTGATTGGCATACTTCCAAATACATACTCCAGTAGGGGTGTCACTATTGAATGTTTTTAGAAGCAATTATCCCATTGAATAATCTGATGGAATTCTATTTTGCATTAGTGTATTACAAAACCACCCCCCCCCCCCCAAATTACTATATTAACATTTTTTGGGGGGGGGGGGTATTGTTTAGAAATAAAAAGCACCTTTGCAATTTCAATTAGTATTGGACATGGAAATGCGTGATGCTGCTTTGATGATGTTCCCTACGTCCTTGATAGGTTAGGACATATCCAAATTTCCTGCTTTCGTTCCCAGGATCCTCTCTCCTAGCTTTCTGACATTTTCCCGCGTGTTTATGATCCCTTCAAGGAAGGTGTCTGATGTAGCGGAGGGAAGAGAGGCACGCGAAAAGGATGCAGCCTGCATCCTGTGAGCCGGGCTACATGAAGCGAAGGCAATAATTAGGCGAGGCTGGATGAGTGAAGGCTGACATCAATGAGATGCCTACGCTCATCCGAGCAGCAGCAGCACACATATGAGGGTCCTCGCTCTGAGAGCTTCCATTGACACCATCAAGTAATATTCTCACGCACGGGAAGTGGGATAGGACTGTACACAGAGCTGCATTGTTAAGATAATAGTGGACGACACGCATCAGTCCATGGCTCGTCATCTGCGACAGTGGGCCAAGCTATTTAAATAAGTGGTTCTCAAACTGGGATCTTGTTTATTTCTTAGTGCTGAAATTGCAAAAGTCCTTAAGTATTTTTATTTATTTTTTTTTTTTATTTTTTTTAGCAGCCATGTTTTTAGTGATAGTGCACATCAGCTAGCAAAGTTGGATAAATATTTACAATTAACGATTTAGTCAAGTTTCTATTAAACGGAATATTTTGTTTTAAATATCTAAAAATAATAATTCTCATGGCATTTACAGGCGAACGTTTTGAGCATGAGGGGCAGTGGCATCCAAAGTCAGGGTCGAGGGTGCGGCGGCCCTGAGAAAGAAGCTCCACTATGACCTAACTGCTACCCTCGAAGGCAAGAGTGTCCAAACTTTTTTTTTTTTCTTCTCATTTTTAACACCTGTCAAAAGTGATAAGGGGAAACAGTGTTGAATTTTTCATAATTTTGTGGTAGCCCACATTCCTGATCTGATCTCCATTTTCAGAACCAAAGCAAGCGTACCCGGTAAGATAAGATGACCATTTTTGAAGGAATGTTTACTTGAGGATCTTAGTTAATCATTAATGTGATGGGTTCACAATTCAGACCAGAAAGTGGAGGGAAAGATTTTAATTCATGAGATATTATAAAGAAAATGTTATTTCAGTTGGAAAAAGTTTCTTTGCATATCTATAAAAGCTCTATAAGCCAAATTTATTATTATTATTATTAGTTGTCAGGTGCGTTGTACCGATGGGGACCTGCACACAATAGTGTTGCAGGCAGTGTCAAAAGTTATTTATTTATATGAATAGAAAATGGCTTCAAGTGGCCCCCAGGACGTAGTTCGCACAATCCATATATCCAAAAAGTTTGAGAATCCCTATCTTAATTACAGTTTTTGTTGACTGTGTACGTGTATATCAGAATGTATTGTAGACTATCACTAACTTACAGAAATCCAGTAGTAGTCGGAATAACACCACATTTTATTATGATAAACACTTTTATGCCATAAATATAAAACATAAAAAAAAAACTATTACAATGGTAACTGGGCATGCTTTCTTCTGCCATGTGACGATGATGTATTCTCACATGGCTGGGCAAGCTAGTTTTTTTTTGCCTTTTGTAATCAGAAATGTTAACTGAGGACCACCTGCAATCATGACCGCTCATTTGGAATATACTCAGCAGGAGTGTGCTGTGTACGAAATACACATTAATGAGTTCATGCAGAGGAAAAAAAAAAAGATGGCCTTTACATAGTCATAACATGAGGACGCGTGTGTTCTGCAGCCAGACTATTTTAACACCCGCCAACAGAAACAAACCATAAAAGTGTGGAGCAGCTTTTGAAGTGAAGAACGTTCAAAGTACAGCGAGTTCTTCCAGGTTCTCCTCTACAAACAGCAGTTTATCTTTAGCACATGTGCTGCACGCTCCTTAAACTCTAAAATTGTTTTAATACACCAAAATCAAAAAAAAAAATGATTTGGCCAGTTTTGTTGTGTAAGTTCTACAGCTTAATCAGCCATTTAATGTGGTGCATAACAGTGAGAAAAGACATTAACAAATAAGCAAGGAATATAAAAAGTCTACACAACCCTGTTCAAATGCTGTCTTTTGACATATTAAAAAAACGAGACCTAGATCAAATCTTTTCCAAATTCTTTCCACCATTAATGTGACCTAAAACTTGTACAAGACTACCGAGAGAAGAAGAAAAAATTAAGACTGGTACAGTAAAGACAAATGAGAGAATGTGTTTGTAAAAGTATGCAATCACAATGTGCACTTTCTCACTTATAATAAAGAGTGCACACTTGTACAACCACACTTTCTCTCTTTAATGTTGTTTTCAATTGAGTTGTACATTATAGGTCACATTAATAGTGAGAAAAGCTTTCAAATGATGTAATAATATTGTTGCATTTTTTAAAATCACCATTTGATGACTTTTTATATTCCCTGCTAACAACCTTTTGCATACGTGAGGAGTTAAATCGTTGCTGGATGGTCAAGCTAAAATATACCGGAAGTTCAGTATGTGCCTTTCAAAATAATATGTTTTATACCCCAGTTAGTTAACGCGAACGGTGTTACTTTTTATTATTTTTTTTTTATTTTAGATAAATTATTTGAACATCTAATATGTAATAAGGCAATTTAACTATCTCTGAAGAACGAAAGGGTTATTGTTCTTATCCTCAGCATTGGATATATAGTTTATTACTGTATATGTTACGCCGATAAATTGTCATACATAATTATAGCTCTAACTACGATTTATTATTGTGCCCATTGCTCAACAAAGTTTCCAATTGGAGTGGCTCACCTCCGTTGAAAGCGTTTGCTTTTAAAGACTTAACCGGATGCACTTAGCTGATGTGACGTCGAACTTGACATGCATCATGCGTGTCTGCTGCTGGGTTTGTTCCACTTCCCAGCCTCTCCACTTCCAGTCGGACTCAAGTGAAATGATAGGAGGGGACGTCCTGCTATAAGGTCTCCCAACATCACTTTTGTCGACTTCGCTGTGTTATTTTAGTGGACGTTCGGTACTCCCTCCATGAACGAGACATTTAATTGTCGGACTTTGGATAAAGTTGGAGTTCGGCCGCAGCACAATGTGACCACGCTGCATCTGAGCTGAGGCACTTCGGATTTACTCGGTACCGTTTTATTGATCCAGAGACGCGGGATTCAAGAATGGGAAAACTACAATCCAAACACGGTAAGAGAGTTTAAAAAAAATATATATTTTTTTTATGGTGCACCATTTAAACACGAGGCATTTAAAACATGAACTAAATACAATTTATGTTTCTCATGATTTAAAGCCTGCAAGCGCAGAGAGAACCCAGAAGGTTAGTTTAATGAACAAGTGCATGAATAATATTCAGCAGTGATGATCTTTTTCATGCTGATTGTGTCTTTATTTTTTTTTTATGTGTAAGGGGACAGTTTTGTTGTGAACGCTTTCCTCCGGAGGGGGATGGACGAATCCGAGCGCTATGGAGGGATGGACCACAAGATGAAGAATATGCAGGTATAGTGGATACTTAACTTGTATCTAATATGGTGGTTATTGTTAGCTTAAAAAAAAAAAGTCTGACTCTTAATGGTTGCATACTGTAAAGTATTTGAATTTCTATCCACCACCACTAATGACAAGTATTAATCCCATACAAAAGCTCTTCCTTTGTGTGCAGTTAATTCACAAAGTGGAGTAAATACACTGTTTATGGAAACATGTACAGTACATACTATTTATAAATATTTAACATGCTCTCTATCTATCTATCTATCTATCTATCTATCTATCTATCTATCTATCTATCTATCTATCTATCTATCTATCTATCTATCTATCTATCTATCTCACATTTTCTTTCTGCTGGAATGAAAACCATTTTGGGTCTAAAACAGAGTTTGTGAACCCCTGCTTTAAAAAATGTCGGTTGCATGCGTGAGCTTGTGTGCGCGTGTGTGTGTGGGTGCGTTTGTTGATGGGATGAGTGTGTCGGGCACTTCAAAGTTGTCTGCTCCAGGTTGTGACACCCTCTCACCCCCCCCCCCCCTCACACACACACACACCCTGTAAGAGGAGATGAGCACTTCTTGACTTTTAAGGAGGAGGCAAAGTGTATTGACGAGCATGCGTGAAGACCAGCGCAAAGTGTCTTGTTGGTCTTTCTGACACGTCTGGCTCCCGACACAACACTGCTGCGATTATAGCCCCGCTCCCCACCACCATCACTGGACAGTATAAGAAAGCCACACATACTGTACACAGTGGATGGAAAGGTTGCATTTTCTTCCAAGTGAGGTGTGTAAAGTTTGCTCTTGTGGCTGCTGGGGTCATGGATTTAACCTGTGTCAACCCCTCCTTCAATGCCTCCTATTTTATAGAGTAGCTCCCAATCAGCAGCACATGATATCACTTCAACTCCCTTTGAGGGGGCCACAAATTATGTGCAGTTTTACACGTGGGTGTAGGGGCAAAAGTACAGTATGGTCGTGTGGGTGGTTGTAATAGTGCTAGAGTTAAAGATTAAATCAGGTTATTATCCGCCCACTGGTGGCAAATTAAAGGGGCGCTGGAGTTCACACTCGCCCTGGAGGGGAAACCACCAAAGGCACAAGGCTTTTATTAGTAGGTGCTTCCCACCCGCACGTCTATAACGCTGTCGGCAACTGATTTATTTGCTATCATTAGTGAGCTGCATTATAAAAGGAGCTAAATAACGATACATATTTCACAAAAACTTAAATAGGAACAAATGAGACGACATTGCTGAATATGCCATCATTCATATATATATATATATATATATATATATATATATATATATATATATTAGTGTGTACCACATGTACAATAGTGTCGGTGGTAAAGTAAGAGTAATCCTTTTTCCATGCGTTTCCATTCCTTCCTAGGAACCACATCTGCATATTCAGCCCCTTTTCCATCTTTATGCATGTCAGCTGTCGCCAGAATCTGGCAAAAAGGAGAGTTTTTTTTTTGTGTGTGTGTGTGTGAAAATATATCAAAAAGTCTCTCACATGATTGCATTGTCTATGAAATACAGACTGAAAATGAATTTATATATGGTACAGCAGAGGAAAAATGGGTCTGCCCGCTCATGCGGCACATGAATGTTTGAAATGAGGCTACAGTTGGAGTTAATTGATGTAAAGACGTCCTTGGGGGTGTTTTAGTGTCCCGGCGCAGCTCATTGAAAATGTATCTACCGTAGGATCAGATGGTGTCATGTTTTGGAATGGAATGATTAGATTAGACGTCTGTGACTTTAGTTGCAGTTCAAGGCAAGCATAAGCAGCAGTAATATTTTTGAGGTTTTTGTCAAATTTTTCTTGTTGTTTTTTGTAGTCCCTTAAAATAACATTGCTAGTTTAGTGGAAAAGTTCCAAATGTAATCATTGCTTTAACAATTTACCAATTATTTTAAAATGTCTGCCACTGATGGTGCAGCGGTATGTTTGCCTAACTTTGGTGCAGGTAGCGTGGGTTCAATTTTCAATCATTAAATTGTGAATGTGAGAATGGATTGTTGTCGGTCTGTATTTGTGAAAAATAAAACAAATTAGTTTTTTTTGTCAAACAACAAAATGTGCTTGTGAGGTGCAGTTATTATTGTTGTCCACTAAGGGGTCGCCATCCCCTCCTTCCAAACTATATTATCTGTGACTTTGAGTGTGTATGGCTTTAAACGGTGTGGCCTGACCTAAAGAGTGATGTGGGAGTCAGCCAAGGAGAGTCTATATTTGGTTGTTTTGAGCTCCAGTTAGCGTCTAGCTGTTAGCTGGCTAACCGTTAGCCAAACTGCATACTGTTGAGAGGCCATAGCAGCTTGTTTGGATACTCTTATTTTCTTCTTTATTTTGTTTCTGTTTGTTCAAAAAAGTGAATGGAGGTGGAGGTTAGACTGGACAAAAGTATCGGGACATGGCAAACTGCTTTGAATGTGAGTTTGCTTTCTTCATATAAATTCTGCCATATGTACTTCGTCACTCTTAACATCTGTTGTGTTCAGCTCCTTTTGTTTTTTGGAAAATTCACAGCAAAAGGCCAAATAAAATTCTTGTGAAGCATATTTGGAATTAAATGATTTCTGTGAAAAAAAAAGGGCTCATCTGGTGTTTTTATGGACGGGACACGTGCGGGTCTTAAATTGTCCATCTTGAAGATAGATTTTTATGTGATGATCATGAGTCAGCATCACAGGTGCAAGTAAATATGGTGAAGAAAAGTGCAGTTTGCAATTTTGATGAAAGAATTGAAGAACAGGACTGCCTCATCTTTAGTGTGTAGACTGTCTCAACATCTGGCCCACACTTGGTGGTTTTGTCTTAGCAGTGGCCTGCTTAATGAGCTGCAGTGACAGATAGCATTACTTGTGACTTCATAGAGGGGAGCAGATTGGCCAAACATGTTGTTTAGCTACGCCCCCTCCTCATTGTCAAACGGGGGAGTAAGATTCCTGAGCTGTCTGGCTGTGACTTCAAAGTGCAGTTCTGAGAGTTATAAAAGGGCTCTGATATCAGTGGAACCTCCAAACCCTCACCCCTCAATCCCCCTGCCCCTTCTTGGCGAGGAGGTCTGGCGGGGGGGCAGGGGATGATGTACTGCCGGGAAAAGAAACGCAAACATGGCCTGTGCCCAACGTGAGTCTGTGTAAACCTAGAAAAGCTTCTTGATAAAGCTTTAATTTGGACCCGGCAATCTGCGGAGGCTTTGCTTTAGGAAGAAATAACAGCAGATCAAACTTGTTTCAATATTGATTTTTCGGCAAAGCATGACTCCAGTCGGCGGCTGGCTGCTTGCCTTTCGGCGTGTAATCCCACTTCCAGTGCAGAAGTGGACAGCAGCATGGTCATGCCTGAAACACCTTCACTTCAAGTGAGACCAACGCATGTCTTTTAGCTCCCCCAAATCAGCAAGCCTGCACTTACTGAATGCTTAAAAGTTCCAAAACCCAGTCCGGAGGAGTGTGCTCATGAGTTCACGAGAGCCCTGTGAGGGTTCACTGTGTGTTTCACCTCTGGAAACATCGCGCACAAGCAAAGTGCTTCAAACAGGCTGGCTGGGATGCCCTAATAATGACAGGCTAATTTGGCCTTTCAGCACCGCCTTTTGTCTCAAGTCTTGCCACAGACTTGCTTGTGGGGAGCCACCGTGTCAACACTTTACATTCCATGACAAAAGAAAACTCCGGTATTCCACTTTAAGAAGATTAATATGAATACACTAGGAGTAAAAAGGGCTCAGTTGAGATCATGTTTCAAACACACTGTGACATACTGTAAAAGTTAGTGGCAAAAATAAGATATACAGTGGCAATAAGGAATAAGTGTTTTTTTTAAGACACTATACTATTCTGTACAGTGGAAACCTATTCTAAAAAGCTGCTGTTTATATTACTTAGCAACGTTTTTCCATAGGAAACATTTCTTTCAATTTATAGGCAGTGATTTAGGTAAGATTTTATTAACTTTCTGATCACTAACTTGTCATAAAAGTGTAAATAAATACATAAATAAGTGCTGTCAATAATAAAGCGTAAAAACAATAGGCCATAACTTAATGATGGTCGTGCCACAGAAGCACCTCCGATTTTTCTTATTAACATTGACTATGTTTACATGTCGTCAATATTCGGTTTACGGTCAAAATTCTGATTTCTGAATGATTTGGAATTATTGTTTTCATGTGTGAGTAGACAGTTAACGTGCGACATGGTAATGTGATCAACATCCGCCGTCTATGCACGGACAGTGTAAGGACTCAAATAGACATCATTCTCCGCTTCTTATTTTGTACCATTGATTAGGAAAAACATGATTTTCATGTCACTCACCACACTAATTAAAAAGTGTATTGCTGCGCTGCATCGAACTTTTCATTCCAATTTGGTTTATCTCTGCTTCTGTCTGCCGTGCATACAAGTACGATACACATTTATATTACGAAGAATTCAAGTTAGAAAAGGGCTAACTCGAGTCTTTTTCGGGTATTTAAAAACTCGAGCATATTCGGGTTTTGGCGCGTGTTTACATGACCTTTCAAAACCCAAATATTAGCAATAGTCAGGTTTGGAAAGACCAAAAAGAAAAAGGTTATTGATTGCATGTAAACACAGACTACAGTCAGCCTTCCGAAAGCGGACGTAAAAAGGAGCGAGGGTCTTGGAGCGATCCTATTGGTCTGCTTTTTAGAATGTCAATTGGCTCGCTAGTTCGTGCGCGGCTTCCGGGATGCCGAGATGCAGAAACGCAAATCACGTAGGGAAAGTTTGTTTTTTACAATGTTAGTTGTATTTGATTGATAGTTGACAGTGTGGCAGGGTGTGTGATTTTAACACATTTAGTCATTCTATTTACCTGGAGTTTTTATTTTAATAATTCAAATCTGGCTACAAAAAGCCACAAGAAAACCAAAGCTGCCAAATGATTTTGAAGCTATTGTAAGAAAGCACAATTAGAACACATTGTTGCTTCAATTGAGATCATTAAAAGTTTCCCATCAATCTACCCTTGTTGCCTTTGAAAGTGTCAACACCTAACCTGAGGTTGTAATTGTCATGTTTTGGGTTTAGGGTTGTTTTTTTTCTGGGTTTTTTTTCATCGTGGTTTGTTTTGTTGTGATTTCTTTATATCCCTTTGTCTCGTTAAGTGTGATCTTGTCCACCTGTGCTTGTGTAGTCTCCCTCTTGTGTGAGCCAATCAGTGTCCCCAGCCATGTGTGTCTTGTCTAGGTGTCCCTTGTTGTGTAATTAGTTGGTGTGTATTTAGGCCCCGCCCACACAAAAGTCAGTTTCAATGTATCCTCACAAGTTTCTTACCGTTCAGGCCGTTCGTCCACACGATGGCGCGGTTTCGGAGCTTGAAACCGATCACTTTTGAAACCGGGCTCCAGAGTGGAAAGATTTCAAAACGCGCCCCCCGTACGCTTCCGTCTGGACGCCGTATGCTGGATATTCCTCCAGTGATGACGTAATGCTCGCAGCTCGATGACAACGCATTGTCACAGATTGACGACGTATGCACCAATTCTTGCGTCGTTTTGCGCAGCCTCCTTAGCTTGCTTATGCTTTTGCAGCAAAATATTTTGCTTCTTTATTCCCATGTTCAACAAGCGGTGTTGTACTTGAATCACCCGCCGTTGTCACTTCTCCTGTGTTCCTCTTTTTTCATGTTGTTTTGATACATGCAAAGCCATGTTTGTTCTGTAGATTGCAATAGTTAGGAAAAAAGTGTTAGTTTTTTTAAACTTTTTTTTTTGATGACATGTCAAATCTGTAAAATTACCGAATGAACAATACTGAGCTCTCCAGAGAGAAAAAAAAAGTGTTCGTCTTCTTCGCTGATTCTTCTTCTACACTTTCCGTTAACACCCTGTGGCTGCGCTACAGCGCCACTCCAGTCTTGGCATATACATTACAGCCGTTAAATGTCCTCAGCGTCTTCTTTCGGACACACGCGAGTCTTGAAATGCTTCTGTGTGTACGAGATTTGTTTGAGGAACAAAGCCGGCTTTGCTTCCGTCTGGACGGGGCCTTAGTCCCCTGTTTTTGGTTCAGTTCTTGTTGGTCCATTGTCATTATGTTGTCTGTCGATGTCAAGCCGTGTAGTTAGTTACCCAAAGTCTTCCCATGTTGGATTTTTTTAACCTTTTTGTTTCTACCTGCCAGTTCTCTGTTTGCCTTCCTATTTTTGTTAATTAAAGTTCAATGCATTATTTGGAACTCCACCGCCGCCTCCTCTTCTCTGCTTCCCTGCACCTTGGTCCTCAATCTCGCCTCAAACCTTGACAGTAATCAAGTACATCAATAGAGAGCTGTTGCTCCTGCCCATCTGGATTTCAGTAATATTCTCACCCGCAACGCACCATGACTTTGTACTCTGCCTTGCTCCTGATTTGGAACGACTAAACACAAAAAAAAAAAAAGCACCACCTGAGATGCGAACATGGCAGAGAGGAGACATAAAGGTGCGCTGGTATATGTAGCTCTTTTTAAACAGTCTTGAAGGCATTTGGAGGGTCTGTTTTTTTTCCACCCCTTCTCCCCCCCCCACTCGAAAATGGCTTCACAAGAAGGCGAACTGTGAGCCTTCATCTCTGAATGAAAAGCATGTGGCTGGCATCCAGAACAGCGGGGTCTTTCAGCACGGCCCCGGCAGACATCTGTTCCTGGTTTGTACTGAAAAATCCTGGAGCGGGGAGAGGGGCTGTGGTGGGAAGGGGGTGGAAGGTTGCCGTGGAAGAGGAAAAGAGGAGAAGTAGGGATTTAAGGGTGTTTTTTTTTCTTTCTTTGGGGAGATATTTGAGGGGTTTTAAGGTATCGGGGGAGAAAGGGGGGCAACATCTGCCGCACTTTTGGGAGGAAGATGCTCTCTTTACCACCGGTTCAGTTTAGTTCATCTCAGATCTATTAGTAAGTTTTCCCATTGTCATAGATTCTCAATGGTACTAAAATAAACAACATTTCGGCACATTTCAGTTGTGGTAGCGACCACAGAGAGGGAGGAGCTTGACACACTTGCAGCCCGTTGATTGGTGGACAAAAAGGATCCTCCATTATTTATGTTGTTTTAGTTTCTTCGATGATCGATTAGCAAGATAAACTTGAATTAGCAACATGGCAAGATTTCCCCCAAATTAATAGTCTCTCCAGTTGGAATGGCCACTTCAACCCGAGTTTCACTAAAAGCTTTGAAAATCGAATTGAAAATTCCAGTTGCGGAGGTCCACTGTAGTTTGTAAAATTTGTGGATCCATTAGAAGGAGGAAAAACTCTTTAAGTGACACTAACTTGGCAAAGTTGAATTCATCTGTTGGTTACACTAAATTGATTATTGTAATCCTACCAAATCCAGCTCAAATGAGTGTTTAGCGAGCTGGACTTAACTGAACCTCTTGGGACAAACGCGTCTTTTCATCTCACCTTCCCTCCCTTCATCTATTAGTCAACCAAAATGCGCGTCAGTCCACACTCGTACGTCTGTTTATCTTTTCCCATGTTGATTGCCATTTGCCGAATACTAACCTCGCCGTCAGTGTAAACATCATCACCAGGGCGGCTTCCACACTCATCACCAGCGCGAGATGCTTATTTAGCCGCTCTTTCATGTCGCTGGCGTTCGCATGAGCGTCACCGCGACGCCTCTGAGTCAGAGGGCGAGTCTCACCCACTCGGTGTGTTTGATGGAAAAGAGGCACTGCTGGAGCATTGCATGTCCATGAGGGTATTTTGGAGTACTTTCAACACAGCTCCATTGTAACACTCTGGAGGACAGAAACAATCGTGCGCTGACACTTAGAATAGCGGTAGAGCGATGACCTCCGCCAAGGCCGAGCAATCCGAAACATGTTCGGCCGACTTGCTTGGTTGCAAAATTACAAGGTCATGCAGTTTAATTCCTTAGACTCTGATGGTTAAAAGTGTTTTTTTTTTTTTTTCATCCGGATCTTGAAACTTTCTTGCTCCGCACACCCTGTCACTACAATGTGCAAACTTAGCAATAGTTGGTTTTCCATCCAGCCATTTTTATTCAAATTTTCAAGAAATGGGAAAATAAAACTGAATGTAAAAAAAAAAATGTAAAAAAAATGTAGAAATTTGAAAAAGGGGCCAATTTCGCAAAAAAAAAGCACTTAGAGGGGGTGGATTTTGATCGTATCAAAAAAAGGAAAATGCGAATTTTGGCTATGGAAACAGTTTCCGGATTATTACGGCACACGTACGTTTGTAATCCCAAAGCAATGTTGGACGATAAAGTAAGGTATGTTTGGCGGGACGACAAAACATAAATCTCTTTGGAATTAATTAAAGAAGCGAATATTAATACTATTTTAACTGGAAAACAGCTAAGAAACGCTACGTTTTATCAAGAATTACAAAAGAAAACTCATACGACGTCATCGCACGGCGCAGTCGCTTCCTGTTTTTCTTCTTCTTTTAAATGACTGGTGGATCACATCTCTATGGTGTATACCGCCCCCTACAGCGGCGGAGTCCCCTCTCAATATTCGCAAAAGAAGGACAGATGGAAACGGGAATAAGTCGCATGTCCGTTTTGCACATTTTCAGTAAATTCGCTTTGAAAATTCAAAACAATTGGATGGAAACCGGACTGCTATCATGCTTACTAAATGACGACAATTTCGCTGAGTATGACCGTCCCTGTACGTTGATGAATTATAAAATTGAATCGTTATTCCACTATTGCAACGTTAGCACTGTCAAAGTACCATGTTTTGATTAGTGCTGGCTACAATGCACAGTATTTTTTTTAAAAAAAAAAGGATCCCCTCAAATATAACATGTTATCTTTTGATTGATTGATAATCCAATGAGTGTTGGTAAAGAAAACAAATCCAAACTAAACTACTTGTCAATAAAAAGAGCTTTCAAAGCATTCCTCGCCATACAGTATATGTCTGCATCGCATGTTGATGTCCATCTACCGTGTACAAATGCAAAAAAAAACGATGTGCCTCGTAACGAGCATGAAAGGATCTCATCAGCGTCGAGTTCTCAGACAGCTCAAAGGGAATATTTTTAGACAAGAGACAAACTTTCATTATTATCAGAGCTGTTATCTTCGTGGAACCAAGTTGTGTCGCCTTCTCGCTGTGCCGTCAGCGGCGCTTTGAAGCCACTCGAGTCTTGTCGCTCCTTTTCATGATGTTTACGCCGTTTGCTGCGCCGGACTTCAGAGAGCATTCGTGTGTAGTTTCGCAGTGCAATATTGCAAGACGTCAGCATTTGATCATAAACTATATGAAGTTGGGATACCTAAAGGAGCTGTAAATCGAAGAAATGATGAAGTATTGTTGCCAAATGTTTCACACCCTTTATTTAGTTAAGGCACATAGTATAAGCTTACATTTATAAAAAAAATATATATATATATATATATTTATTTATAGGTTGAAATTTGGTCAGACACAGACGACAGCTCATTATGAAATAATCATTTTTCGTACACTTGAATGTAAACATTGTCTTATTGTGCGGTCAGGGATATTCTTCTCCTTGAAACTTTGTGGCATCCTGGTGTATTCTCCACTTCTTTGGCCATTCGTCACGGAAACGAGTCACTTTGACAAGCTTAGCAAAGCCTGCGTGCGGTTATGTGGGTGTCTGGCTCTATTTGCTTGGTGAAATGTACGTCATTGGTGATTACGTTGGGAGAACAGCGGCGGAGCAGAAAGCCTCGCAAACCAACATGTGCCTTTAAGAGGCGGGGCTTGATGAGGTAGCAAATGACGTCGGTGAGTCTACTTCTGAGTGTTGCGTGGGCTGTGGCTGACGTGGGTGTTTTATATGCTTCATTGGCTCTCCTTTCCCACATGCAAGGGCATTAAGGAAGTATAGAAAAACCCGGCTTACAAGTTTTTTCGAGATACGAGTCGTCGATTGGCCAATTTGTTGCTTGGTACTTGAGTGTAAACTTGAGACATGAGCGCTCAATAGAGGCAGCGATAATGGCATTTCCATTTATTTGAATGGGGAGAGATGATTTGAGATATGACCGCTTTGAGTTATGAGCATGTTCACGGAACAAGTTAAAGTTGTGTTTTAAGACACCACTCTCTACTGAACTAATGATAAAGTGTCTTCATTTACTCACAAATCCAATGTAGTTCTGTAACTTCTGCCATGTAGTGGAAGAGTTAATTGTTCTGCCTCTCAGAATAGGTTGCTGGCAAAGATAAATGAACAAAACACTATTTGTGATAAATAATGATCATTTTAAGACCAATTAAGGGAAATTTCCCGCTAAAAACTTGATGATCTGTCTCGGCGCGCTAATCACTAAATCACTGCTGAAGACGACCACGATTTATCCCATCGGGAATCCTGGATTTGGTCATGCTCTTGTGGTTGGAAACACAATTTTAATCTGGAAGGTTGTTTGAGAGGTCAGAAATCTCTTTTGTAGTGTTTGATGGGGTTGAGGTCAGGGTTCTCGTGTGCTTCCACACCAAACTCATCCAAGCATGCTTTTTACAATCCATATGGTGTCTTTAAATGTATCCCATGTGGCTGTTTAGACTGGCCGTCAAAATCAGCAGGTAGCCCTCAATTTCCCAGCATGCTTTGTGTGGACGGGACGCTTGGGTTAACGCCGGTCTGTCTTTCTGCTCTCGCCTGCTGCCAGGGGAAAGAAAATACCTGAAGCTGGAGCCCGGTGCTTAATGCTGACATTTTTGGCAAAAGCGTCTGGATCCAAGTCTGTGTTTGATCTTGTTGCGTCTCCCGGCCAAGTAAAACACCGGGAGACTCAAAGGTTATTACATTTTAGTGTGTAAGGTATGTTTCCACATAAACCCCTGTCCCCCCCCACCCCACCCCCTCCTTAGAAAGTTGCTGCTCTTTTTTTGGACTTCATTTCGCAATCCTTGGATCAGCCAGGGGAATATTCTTTTTTTTTTTTCCACTTATGGGTGGTGGGGATGTTATTATGGGCATTTCTAATTGCGCACACACCATCTTCAGTGATGTCTGTGCATGCGATGAGCTCACTGACAACTAAAGCCGCTTGAACACTCCCGCATGTTGTCTCTTTAAATATTTGTAAATGGAGGCTTTTTATTTATTTTTAGAAGGACTGGGGACCCCTCTATTGGCTAAAATGTTTTTTTTTCTATGAATGAGTGTGGTGGAAACTTGAGATTGTCTCCAAAAAGGTCATACTGCGACCTGACATATATTTCACAATAGATTCTTGGTGGGGGGAACTAAAACAGCACAGTACATTGTTAGTCATAAATATGTCATGGTCTAGTACTGACGTTTTTTTTGTTGCTTTTGAGAGCAGAAATAGCAGTGCCATAAATGCAGCATTTAGTGTGCAATTACTTTTTTCAGCTTGTCATGTAACTCTTCACATTGTGATGCAATGTGCATGGTTGGTCCCTTTGGAAGGTTGCAACCACTTAGTTTGTTATTCTTGGATTTACTACAAAAAAGAAACCTCAGACAGTCCCCCGAATGCTTAGAAACTTCATCCTTGCTTCACATTCCTGAAAGTGACGCCCTGCTAGGTTGGAGTCATGGAGAATAAAACCACACACGCCACAAACCCCTCGACTTCCTGTCAACTCCACTAAAAAAAAAAATTAAAAAGACAAGTGCAGGGTGCTCGGTCTTACCGGCATTGTTTTCTCATTGTGAACCTTTAACACTGATATCCATCCTCCTGCCCTTTATTTTCATATACAATGCCATGAGATTGATGAAAGGTCCACATTTGAAACCCCGGAGGAGTTAGTTATCCTCTTCTCTGCTCTGAGCCTCCCCCCCCCCCCTACTTTGGGACCCCGAGCTTACACATGTGTAGGTATTGCTTTTACTCAGCTCATAAAATGCCACAGTCCCATCTGAAAGTGGTTAGCTGTCGAAACACTCAAGCGGCTTCAAAGCATGGAAACGGGCTGTGCAGACAGTGCAGGCCAGGCCTGCTTTCTGCACATCAAATTGAGTCTCTCCAAAGGGGGGGTTGTTGAGGGGGCGGAGGAGGGGACGGCAAACTTGCGTTTGTTACACAAACCTGTTCCCGTCATCCAAACCCTCAATACTCTACATTAAGAGGAAGTGGTTTCTTTTTGATTTGAATTTGCGGAAGAAGGAGAACTTTGCACTCATGTTCAGAAGAGAGAATGCAGAGGTTTTGATAATATATTAAAATACTAGAAGACGTCTGTGCTCTTTTAGTGCATGTATATGGAGATGATGAAACGGCGCTGAATGAAGTCTCTGTTCTCATTTCCTCTGAAGGCGGCCTTCTTTTCTACCCCCCCACCCATTTCTTTCCTGAGACCCGTCCACTTCAAAAGCTGACCTAGCCCTGTGCGCCGTGTAACGTGTTTACCTAAAGGCTCATTTCAAATAAACAGCAATTCTCCGTAAAGGATGCCTGGCCTCTCACTGAGAGCCTTTCACAGACAACATTTGCTTCACGGGAGCTGCTCTGCAAAGAAAGTGCACTCTTTAAAACAAAAGAAGTGCATAACTTGAAAAAACAACAGTAACACGTTACAAAAGTAAATTATTAGTTATTCCAGACATGTATCAGTTGGCTTTGACTTTAAAAGACTGTAGTTGGTACACCAGTGGTGTCCAAACTATGGCCCGGGGGCCATTTGCGGCCCACCGTCTGTTTTTTAGTGGCCTGCAGCATATACAAAAAAAAATTTTGGACGCGCCATGCAACCCTATTGGGTGTGCGTGTTGAAAAGGTGGTACAGTACGACACACCTAAAAACTCCTTGGACTACTATTACTAACAAATTCAACTTATGGAGATTTACTAGATATGCAAAGAACGTATTTACAACTAAAGTAGTAACAAAATTTGTCTTTATAATGTGGTATGGGTAATATTCCAATGGAAAAAAAAAACCTCACAAATTTACGAGAAAAAATCTTGAATAGTTGCGACATTATAAAGTGACAAATTTACGAGAAAAAAGTCACAAATGTATGAGAAAAAGACCTTGAATATTTGCGACATTATAAAGTGGCAAATCTGCAAGAAAAAACTCACAAATTTATGAGAGAAAAAAAATTAATATTTTGCGACATTATAAAGTGGCAAATATGCGAGAAAAAAAATCACAAATTTACGAGAAATAAACTGATATTTGCGCCAATGGATGGAAGAGGTAGCGTGTGTTGATATGATATGGTTAATCTCTGCTAAAGCAATTACTCATCCTTATTTGAAAACCAGACCGAAAAGTAAAATACACTTTTGCACACTTGGGAATAATTTATTTCTCGCAGGTTTCAGATTTATATTTTTTCTCGCAAATTTGCACATTTATTTCTCGTAAATCTGTAATTTTTCGTCTCGAAGATTTGACACTTTATAATGTCACAAATCTGTGCATATATTTTTGTAAAAAAAAATTTTTTTTTTCACAATATTACCCCAATCCCTCTAAAAAATATATATATTTATATGTTACCCTAATACGCTGTCGTACCATTAGCAGAAATAAAAACGGCAAAATTAATAAAACATAATTGCTGACTGTGTGTAATTGCTACAAATTCTGCTTCATGCAATAGTCTGACTTTAACATTATTGGCAGGTTATCACTCACTGTTTGTCCAATCATTCAGTGGTCTACTATACTGCACATGTCTATCATAAGTTCTTCTAGGGGCAAATGCTGAATATGAAATCTTCTGGGTTCGAATCTCATATCCAGCCTTCTTGTGTGGATTTTCCATGTTCTTGCTGTGCTTGAATGCCACCCCCCCCACCCCTCCCCCCTGCATACTCCAGCTTTTTCCCACATTACAAAAACTTGCTTGTTAGGTTCACTGAAGAATCTAAATTGTCCATAGATGTGATGTTATGCAGGCCCCGCATTTGGCTGATTATTGCGATTGGCGATAGACTTCTTTTGAAATGTAATAATTGTAGAAGTATCTTGCCTTATTCTGTAGTGAAGGTTTAGGGCAAAACTATCTTTGAACGTAGTCTGAGTAAGGACTCTTGTCTATAACCAGCACCTACTTCACTGCATGTTGATGGGGGCTCGGCTGATCCTATCATTTCAAGAATGCTAGTGTATCAGAATATCTGAACTTTTCCTCCCCAGTCTCATGTGCTCGGCTTTGAGGACTCCTCCATCCTGGTACTACCTGATTATCTCGTAGCTTTTGAGCCCCTGACGCACATCATCACCTCCTGCTTCTTTTCCAGGCTTTCAAGAGCTTTTTTTTTATCAATACTAGAGTGTCTCACTTTGTGCTTTAAAGTGGACTGCCTCCAGACTTTACGCACAACCAGACTCTGTCGGGTCTTGTGGATTGAGCATCTGAGATAAGATAAGAATACGGCAGCAAAAAACGGACTAGCCTATCCAAAGCGCAGCCGCGTATACTTAGTTTGCAATAATCGAGGCTTTGAAAAGCAGCGGCTCGCCGTGCGCTCTGCTGCAAAAGCTGAGAAGGAGGCGGAGCCGCGCTGAGCTGCCCTCTGCACCATTGCCTTTTCATCTCCGCTTTTGCCATGGATGAATTACGTTCCTGAATTTCACACTGGGGAAGCGTGTTTGGCGCACACACAGCTTGCCTGTCAGGTCACGAAAGTGCACGCACGGCCAGAAGAAGCACACAAAATCGCTGAAGTGTCGTGTTTAAAATGTAGGCTCACACTTTGTACATGGGCCTGCCAGTTCAAAGACATTTATCCTCATGTGCTCTCGGTTCGCCCCCGCACCCTCACCAGTAATTTCCTTTCAGAATAATTCATCAGAATTTTGGTTGCGCTACATGACTTTGTTGCATCAGTAATTGACCGACGCACTACTTTCATTTTTCCACATCTCATGTGTTTGTATCAGTCATTCACAACCATTGTACAGCAAGAGATCATCGGATGTGCCGCGTAAAATTATTCAATTTCACTTGATTGAACTGAAAATTATCTGTTATTCTTCCATATATAGATAGATAGTACGATATAAAGCCAGACAGATGATAGGCTAGCTAGATACAGTAAATAGGATACTAGATAGCAAGCTAGCTAGCTAGCTAGCTAGAAGAGGCATTGGGTGTATAGCTATTTAGTTAGCTAAATAGACAGATAGACAGATACTAATTATTACTACTACCATTATTATCTATAGTTAGATAAATCCATCTACGCATTCATCCAATCTATGCCAGCGACGTATAGTGAAAAGCAGAACAAATAAATGCTCTTCCACTAGATGGCAGAAGGTACAATCCAGTAAAAAAGGATCTTTGACGTCTTTTGTCGTCAATGGTCAACTCGTGTAATCAACCTGTTCCCATTCGTTCAACAGAGTAGTAGCGTTGTGGTCAATAAACAGGTCCAGATTTCAATTTATGAGATTTTTCTCATGCAAAGTAGTCGCCTTGGATCGCTGAACATTGGAAAACACTGCTTTATATTCACGGGAGAATGCCTTGAAACACTAAACAATTACAGCCAGGGGGACATTTTGAGATTGTCCGTCTTTAAAATCAAGACATTCCTTCACGTCATCTGAACATGGCAGTACGTCCTGTGCCCACGAACCGTCGAGAATACACTTGGCGTTGACTTGTCTACTTCCAGGCTTGTGAGGAACTTCACAGCTTGGAATCAAGCGTGTTCTTGCAGGGTCAAGAATTCTTGTGGTCTTCCCGAAACTGGCAGTGGTCACAGACAGTAAAGCAGTTACTCAACAAATCAGAGTGAGACTACAGACAAAACAGGTGCTGGAACTTCTTGTGTTTTGTGCAACATGTGTTTAGGAGATTTTTGCCCAAAACATGTTGGCAGGATCAAGAGTACGGAGCCCTGGACATGACATGGGGGATTTTTCAAAAAAAAAAATTTTAGACTGTGGTCACAATGTAAATATAGCATGTGCACAAAATACTAATTTGTGGCTACAAAGTAGCTGGGACTCTGTACTGGGGCAGTTGGGTAAGTAATTGAGAGTGTGTTCTCTAGAAATGGTAAGGTTGAGGTAGAGGCTGAGGGTAAAGCTACAGGATAGGAACAGTAATATTGAATATCATGATTGGATAAAATTTTATGATTTTTAATTTTAGGCTGCGGATGAGCTAGAAAGATTTCTTTTCTTTTTTTTTAAACATTTTGAAAAGCCTGGCATTGCAAGGAATCATTATTCGTATTTCATACACACGTTATACCCATTTCGGCCCCACAAATTAGTATTTCATGAGCATGTTATTTCTACTTTTGTGTGTGTGTGTGTGCACTTTATTCTTGTCTTGTGGCCACAATTTATTATGTTATGGGCATTTCATTTCAAGTTTGTGGCCAAAATTTGAAAAAAATATTATTTTGTGTTGACTTTATACCTATTTCGTTTCCACAATTTATTGTTTCATGCACACATTATACATAGTTCGTAGCCACATTTTAGTATTTTATGCACACTTTATACCTATTTTATAGACAGAATTTAATATTTCGTGCACACGTTATACCTACATCGTGTGTAATTTAGTATTTTGTGTCTGCAATTATACACATTTTGTTGCCACAATTTAGTTTTTCGTGCTCAGTTGTACACATTTCCTGGCCACAAATGAACATTCAGTCACAGCTCTACATGTTTCATGGCCACAATTGAGTATTTAGTGCACAGTTATATCCAATTCCTCGTCACAGTTTAGTATTTTCTGCGCACATTATACCTACTTCATGGTTAAAATATATTCATTGTGCATATTATATCAAGTGTGTGGCCATGATTTTGTATTTTGTGTGCAAATTTGACCTTTTTCATAACTATATTTGGGTATTTTGTGCATGTAATACCTATTTCGTGGCTACAACTTGGTATTTTTCCATGTCATGTTTGGTGCTCTACTTTGGCTATTTCTTGCATCCTGAGCCTTTTGTTTTTTCTGGTGGATGAATGTGGTAATGGCACCAAGCTACAGAACATCCAACCGTGTCCGTTTGCCCCAGTGTACCTCCCAGATGGAAGTGTGGAGTGTTCATGCTACATTACTCGCTGATTGGTCACGGCTGCATGAGCGCCTCTCATCATCGGCGGTCATTTGGATCCGCCACCTCTCTTTGTAATTTACCCCGTTGGGAGCGGTGACAAGTGGACTGTAGAGCTGCGGTCCTGACCGTGAAGCCGCTCTTATCCCGCTGGAAGGCATGTTCCGGAAACCCAGCGAGAAGCTTATCCCGCAAGCCGTAAACGGCGGGAGTGCCGCGACCAAAGAAAGTCATTGTGGATCCCTCGAGTGTGTGCGCCGTTACTGCTCTTCAACATGCAGCTGTCCTTCCCGACGTGGTTTGTTTACATTTCTCAGTCACCCACAGGAGCTCTGTAACGCCCGTGGCCCCAGCTGACCCCCCCCCCCCCCCCAACCACAGAGCCTCACCCCTATGAAGTGCCGGGCCTGCTTTTCAAAGCCGAGGCTGGAATCCCACGCAGCTTAACAAAACAAGTATGGAAAACAGTGGTGTCGGCGCTTATCTCGCAGGTGAGAGCAATTACAACTGACATCTCCATGCTAGACAGACAGCTGGGAACCCGACACGTACTACCACAAGTGTCCTTACGGGTGAGAGTGATCGTGTTGAAATGTAGCAGAGGCTGATGAGGGCGCTTGCAAATCCTTGGTTACTCCCACTGACAGACAACGCTCCGAGCATCCCTCAGATGCAGTGTTTTGATATGAAAGCGTTTTGTGGCGCACCAACCACTTCGATGCGATGAAAATTACATTACAATGAAGCCTTATCTACCCAAGGTTTCCCATTTGCGTTTCTTTCTGTAGTACCTAACCCTAGCTATTTGCTGAAGATTTACTGCTGTGTTTGTATAGCCTATAAGATGCCACCTAAGTGGTAGGTAATAGGTAAGTATAAATCAGCAGTAATCAGCATTTTTTTGTGATGAGAAGACTGCCCTCATACTTATGGTGCCTTTTTTCAAAATCAAATGATTTCTAATGTCTGTTTATTTTGACGCTTAATGTTGAAAGATGAGGTCTAAAGGGGAAGTCAACCTTTAACATTTCTTGACAATAATATGTTATATGTGACCTCACTAGTCTAAACATAACATTCGGATTAATATAGCAAATTGTGGAATACGAGTTATGCAGCAAAATCCTGCCGTTTTTTGGCCATCTCAGGGGGCGGCCATTTTGCCATTTGACGACTGAAGATGACATCACAGTTGCTCAGGGTTCAGGCAACAACCAAACACAGTTCGCCTGTTTTTTGAAGCTGAGCTGCGATTTGTTTTTACCTCTGACCTAGGCAACTGTGATGTCATTTTTATTCGACACCAAAGAAAATGGCAAAATGGTATTGATATTGATAAAAATGGCTGGATTTTGCTGCTTAACTCACATTCCATTAACGCAATATTAACCAGAATACCGTATTTAGACTAGTGAGGCTGCATAGAACATATTATTGTCAAGATTTTTTGGGGGGGAGGGGGTGACTTCCCCATTAAATAATATAGAAGTGTTTTGGGATCATAGTTTGGGCAATAGGCAACTTGGGTGGGACATTGGCAACTTTCAGCGGTCACTCTATTCTCTTTTACTGTCTCTGTGTGTTTTAAAAAAATATGAAATAATCCAGTTTCTCTTCCAACCACAATGTCGTACAACAAAACTAATTCGACATTCCGTCTCTATAAAACCTTTACAACTCAAATAAAATGTAAGATATCTAGCAGATGCGGCAATGTAGGCCAACAGAATAGCTGGGATTGTTTTTATCACTACAGCACACTTTTGCCACTTGTTTCTAGGGAGAGTTTACAAGGTTGAGTTGTAACTGCCAATGGAAAAATAAGATGTTTGAATAGCAAATGAGATCAGGAGACTAAGGAAAGTGCCATAAAGGTTATGATATTGTTTATGCACATTCATTGAACTGAATCACATATCTGGGCAGCACGGTGCGGTAATGGTTAACACATCTCAGTGTTTCCCACACCATGTTAATACTTGGGCGGGCCACCCAAGTAAATTAGCCAGCACCCAAGAAGCTTTACAGAAAATTTATTAAAAATATATTTCAAAAGAAAAAAAAAACATAGGATAGGATATACCGCATGTAACGTTAGTTAGCCGTCACTCACTTGTGGATCGTGAGGAAAGGGGAGACATAGTAACAGGATTTAGAACAGGATGGATTTCAAAACTGTTGGAAACACTGCATCTGCCATTCAGTTCTGAGGTTTAGGGTTGGAATCACACATATCATTATCAAATATCAAAAATAAATTGCATTTCCATTATCAAATGTTAAGCAGGGTACCAATTACACAACTAATCTGTACATCTTACACCCATTTTTGTCATTCGTTTTTTGGGGTCTCAACCATAGTGGTTACTAGAGTTAGATACTAAAGATACTAGACTCAGTTGGTTGACAGAATTGTCATTTCCATGCAACAAAGGGATTGAACTGAACAAAAACTTGGTTTTGCCCTCTAGCAGTCGTTCTTTGTCGCTTGCTATGCTTTGTCACACTTCTGTTATCAGACTGTTTAGCATCCTTCCATCAGCTTTTATAGATCAGAGTTAGTGCTTTTTTCTGGCGAGATTGCTGATTTTGAGGATTGTTTTCCAAGCTGTCTCACCCTCCGAGCCCTGGAATATGCATCAAATCCTCTCGCTTTTTTTTTTTATTGTGAGTGGCAGACAACTCGATTGAAGAGCAGCTTCTACTAAACTCTTCAAAAGCAGACAAGAGAGTCTCCGCATGACTTTTATAAGAGGTGGAGTCCCTTCGGGCCCTCGTGGGATTGTTGTCCACGCCAGCTCAGCCGCAACCTGGCAGTCTGAGGTCTTCTGTGTTGTTTAAAGGGCCTGTGGAATGTGGAACAAATCTGTTCAGCTTTATCGGCCTGGATGCGCTCCCCATTGGCTGGGCTTAAGAGCCAGGGGCCTGCGCGGGAGCTTACAGAATTTCACATGGAGGCCACAAACAGAGGCACATCCTGTTTGAGACCAAGCGCCTGTCCTGTTCCTTGCCTGGCGCCTCCTTTTTCTTTGACGAGGTGTGTGTGTGTGTGTGTGTGTGTGTGTGTGTGGTCAAAGGGTGTCCTGTGTGTCTTCTCTATGGTTTCTTGGTACATTCTTCCGGAAAACATTTGAACCCATTGTTTGATTACTCAACTTGTAAAACAAGTCTAGAGACCTGTATAAACAAAATATTTGAATATGTACACACAAAGAAAATAAAGA
The DNA here is from genome assembly GCF_051991255.1 of Vanacampus margaritifer. Taxonomy (NCBI): domain Eukaryota; kingdom Metazoa; phylum Chordata; class Actinopteri; order Syngnathiformes; family Syngnathidae; genus Vanacampus; species Vanacampus margaritifer. The sequence continues at coordinate 16,730,539 of NC_135440.1, read as the reverse complement.
CAGTAACGTTGTGCTCAAAGGGAAACTGCAAAAGTTGGTCTGAGATTGTGCAAGGTTAGAGGCGGGGTAAAGTTTCAACACACAAATCAGATGCACCCGCTCAATGCGAACTTAGCATCATTGAAATACATTCATACACTCTAAAAAACAGTTGGTTTAAAAAAATAACCCAGAAATGTATAAAAAAATAACCCAGAAATGTATAGACTATAAAAACATTTGGGTAAAAAATAACCAACTATGGGTCAAAAAGTGAGCGGCCCGCCACTTGGGTCAATTTGACGTAACTTTATGGGCTGCTTTGTACTAAATGACTCAATTTGCGAGGGATTATTTTGTCCAAAACGACCCAGTGGTCCAAAGTACAGTCTACACTCTAAAAACAGTTTGGTCAAAAATAACCCAGTATGGGTAAAAAAAAGGCACCGACCCAACTTTTTCGGTTTTCATTCAGCCACCCCCCCACCAATTTATTATTATTTTTAAGGGGTGTCAAAAGGGGACCAACTCGCTACTTGGGTTTAATTTCCAACTTTTTCGGTTTTGATTTAGCCCCCCCCCCCCAAAAAAATGGTTATTTTAAGGGGTGTCAAAATGAGAGCGACTCGCTACTTGGGTCAATTTCACCCAACTTTCTGGGTCATTTTGTACAAAACAACCCCCCCCCAAAATCGGGGCATTTTGTGCAAAGCAATCCAGAAAGCTGGGTCAAATTAAACCCAAGTAGCGAGTTGGTCCCATTTTGACACCCCTTAAAATAACTTTTTTTTTGGGGGGGGGGCTAAATCAAAACCGAACAAGTTGGAAATGAAACCCAAGTAGCGAGTTGGTCCCCTTTTGACACCCCTTAAAAATAATAATAAATTGGTGGGGGGGTGGCTGAATGAAAACCGAAAAAGTTGGGTCGGTGCCTTTTTTTTACCCATACTGGGTTATTTTTGACCAAACTGTTTTTAGAGTGTAGACTGTACTTTGGATCACTGGGTCGTTTTGGACAAAATAATCCCTCGCAAATTGAGTCATTTAGTACAAAGCAGCCCATAAAGTTACGTCAAATTGACCCAAGTGGCGGGCCGCTCACTTTTTGACCCATAGTTGGTTATTTTTGACCCAAATGTTTTTATAGTCTATACATTTCTGGGTTACTTTGTACAAAATGATTAAATTTTGGGGGAGTTGCTCTGTACAAAGTGACCTAGAAAGTTGGTTCAAATTGACCTAAGTAGCGCGTCGGTCCCATTTTGACACAAATTGGGTTATTTTTGACCCGACTGTTGTTCCTTACAATTGCATGGAATAAATGGCAATTTTCTATTATAATGTCTAATTTCTAGTTCATAAGAGATAGCCGCCGTCGCGAGTACCGATACGGCTTGAAATAGGTCGAGTAGCGACCCAATACCTGGTCAAATAAATATACCAGCTTAATTTAGGTGCAACTATTTTCCTGTTGTTAGTCGAATACTGTACATAACATAGCGAACTGCTATTTAACACCTAATACGACTCAGTGGAATGAGATGCGTCCGCCGCCTGTGTAACAGCTGAGAAAAGGTCCTCCATTACATCACGTTGCTATCAACGCTGGCTTTAATGAAGCAGAGCTGATTACAGCATCGTTGACAGATGCGCGGTGGCCAGCTAGCCGCGATAATCTTTGTTTATACCGTCCAACAGGTCAAATCAAAGTGAGAGGATAATCAGGGAAAGGGAGGGAGGGGGGGCGGTATTAGAAGATCTCTCAATTGTAGAGGAGCAGGTGACTTTTAGTGGTTTAAGTGCACTCATGTCTGTCAATGGCGAAGCATTCTCATGAAAAGCCCCCCCCCCCCCCTGCCCAAACCCACGCCCGCCCCCCACTCACAGCTGTTGTTACACAAGGACCGAAGAGGCTTCGCCCCCTGTGATTCATGTCCTGCCAAGGGAGAGGTTCTGCCTCCTGTTTGACCTCAAACAGAGTCCCGCTGGCCTGCGAGAGTCATATCTCGGCCACATGGAGCCTGTCCAGATGACAGCATGCTGTTCTGTTCTCATCTCAATGTGCCATTCAGGGAAAGACATGTCGCGGCAAACTGATGCATTGATAAAATTCCCCATTAAATACCCGTCTATTTCAAATTCCATAACTGACCTGACAATGGTACATGTTGACTGACACTTCAAAGCGGCTTCCACACACTCGCCCTCCATTCCTGTTTATTTTAATACGCTTGAATCTCTGAAGTTGAATGCCTACGGAACTTAACAAATCTCAAAAGTGCTGTCACGTATGATGTCAGACAGAACTTATTTTACCAAATAATGTATGGAAATTCAAATTTTTTCCCGGCGTGTTGCAACGTAACTACTGTCTTGAATGTATTTGGGGTGATCACAAACTATTGCGACCGACGTCAACAACATAACTTCCGGAAATCACACTCTAATCACCAATTAATGACGCAAAAAAAAACCCTGTTTTGTACGGCGCCTGTTGCCAGCGTTTAGCGGCAGCTAATAGCGCTAAGAGCTAACACGACATTAAAGAAAAGATTTAATTACACTGACGTTGTTTTGTATGGCGCCTGTTGCCAGCCTTTAGCAGCAGCTAATAGTGCTAAGGGCAAACACGACACTAAAAAAAATGATTTAATTACACTGACGTTGTTTTGTACGGCGCCTGTTGCCAGCGTTTAGCGGCAGCTAATAGCGCTAAGGGCTAACACGACACACAAAAAAAAAGATTTAATTACACTGAAGTTTTGTACGGCGCCTGTTGCCAGCGTTTAGCGGCAGCTAATAGTGCTAACGGCTAACACGACACTAAAAAAAAAGATTTAATTACACTGACGTTGTTTTGTACGGCGCCTGTTGCCAGTGTTTAGCGGCAGCTAATAGCGCTTAGGGCTAACACGACACACAAAAAAAAGATTTAATTACACTGACGTTGTTTTGTATGGCGCCTGTTGCCAGCGTTTAGCGGCAGCTAATTGCGCTAACGGCTAACAGCGTTAGCGGCGCACAGAGAGAGCCATGGGATTCTTTTTCCAAGGCACTTTAAGTCAGGCAGTTTAGACAGCCTGATACAGTTACTGTCCTTACTGATCACTTCAATAAACCGGGCTAACTCAAATATGCTGTATTAGTCGGCAAAATCACAACTGTGATTCTGAAGTCACTTAGTCTCATAGAACAAAATTTATGGGGAGAGATTTGTCTAAAATCTCATTAATGTTTCTAGAGAGGAAAATAGTGTGCAGCTAAGCAAAGTTTAAATTTAATTAAAAAAATATATACCTAAAAATGAAAAACATTTTATCTGAATACCTGATTATTCGATAGAATTTTCAGTAGGATCCGAAAACCAAAATATTTGATTGTGGCAGCCCTATCGGGCTATTCCATTGGGAATTTGGGAATTTCATAAGTTTACCAAATGGCAAAACGCCCCAGTTGATAATTATTAATTGGTGCGCGTCACTGGCCGCCGTGCACACTCCCTTCCCATGGCGACAAATGGTGACTAGTAATTGCTGGATGTCAGTTGACCCCACCCAACCCCCCACCCCCAAAGTTTAGCACCATATCGTAACAATCACAGCAAACAAACGAATCCAGGAAATCAAATTACTGCGAAAAAGTTCTAAGACTTGTATGGAAGTAAAGTCCAATGAGAAGAATCTACTCGAAATCCAAGCAGGAATGGATTGTGTCCGATTTGAGTGGTTCAACGCTATTGCAATTCAATACTAGCTGAGGCCAGTGTTCTGTGTTGACTCACCACCATAATTACCTCAACACGGGCTTTAGGCTGAAACCTTGGTGAACCACCGAGAAAGAGGACCCGCACGTCTGCCATCCATTCATTGTTCTTTTACCGTCTTGCAAGAGCTTTTTGCAACCCCCCCCCCCCCCCATCTTCTTCCCTTTCACTGGCTCACCAGTTTAAACACTTACATCTGGTTTTGAGTCAAGGCCAGGTTGGTTTCTCCTGGAATGGAGGTCTTTTATTCCTCAATGGCCTCTCGCGCTCTCCGGTTTCATCGTGCGGTGACGACTACACCAAATGTTTACAAAGTGGTGTTCCTTTCTTTGCACTGACACCACTGGAGCCACGTTTCCGTTAGCAATTAGCCTCCCTCCAATCACACACGATTAATAGTCCTCTGAAGGGCTTCAAGGATTTCCCTTGGCGCCTTCCTCAAAGTGTCAGGTGACTTCGAGTATGTGTCACCTTAGACACTTTTAAGGAAATGGCTAAAATCTTGTTTGGACAAGGCAAGAAGAGCTGCACTGTACAAGTTGTGTGGATGCTAATTGCACAATTTCAGAAAGCCGCATGGACTGGAAAATATGAGGAAGCCTCTTGAAGATATCCTGTTTTTTATTTTCTCCAGCATACAGTATGTTTGGACTTGGATACACATACATGCTGCTGTAATTCATACCATGAGGCCAGAGGAACTGTTTAGGCAATTCGCTCTAGCATCAACTTTTTTTGTTTTCGGAAGATTTTCAAAACGTGTTGTGCACATCATGCGTTTTGAAGTAGCACTATGTGTGTGTGTTTTAAGTGTGCGTGTGTGGGGGTGGGGGGCTAAGAACAAAGATGTGTACTGTTTTCCAATGGGAGGATGGGTGGGACGCTGGCGGTGAGGGGGGATGCCTGATGTCACCTGGTAGGGAGCTATGAAAGCTTCCCCCCCCCCCCGGTTGCCTTAACCCACATTAAAGTCTGCCAGTAGAAGCTGAAGCTGTTGGGAAGCTTGGCAGAGGTGCTGCAGGAAATATGAACAAATACCACACTCTGTCACTTATGCCATATCGCCTGGAAGACACTTGTTTACCAGTGGTGTAGTCCAGGGTATATACCCACCTCAACATTGCATATACCCAAGTCTAAATCACTAATATATGTGAGCCAGATTACCCATTTTTACTCAAGGATGGTGAAACCATGGCTCACCGTTCTCTGCTGATTGGCTAATGATTGGCTGCTGAGCCAATCAAAGGCAGAGCAGGGCGGGACCCGGAGTTTTAGCTCAACAGAAGCGCTTTGCGCTCATATACCGGAGACTTGCTCGTGGTGTGGGTTCGATCCCCGGGTGGGCGCCACCAGTTACCAGGGTTATTGTAGTTTTGGAATTTTCATTTTAGTTTTTATTTAGTTTTGAGTTTTTTTTTTTTTTTTTTAATTGAGTTGGTTTTCATTAGTTTTTAGGGCGGTTCGGTTATTAGTTTTAGTTATTAAAAAAAAAGAAGCTCAGTTTTAGTATCTTTTTTTAATTTTTATGTTTTATTAGGTTTTTTTTAGCAATATTTAATAAACACCATGGTAAAATGAATGCCTTTCTTACCTAGTGTTACATTTTTGGCTAAGCTAAATGAAAAACAGGCGAGCTGAGCCATTGGAGCCAAAAGTCAAGCATGCAAAATTTTCGCCTATGACCGACATCATCTATTAGCTGCTGCGAGATGACATCACTTCTGTGTAGCACTCTTTCAAACGTCTTTATTCCAGTTAATATCATCATCATCAATAACTTAAAATCACAAAGTCAACCCCAAAGACTCATGTATTAAATTATTTACCACAGACTAAAATGAAGGACATTTTTGCTATAATTATAGTTTTAAGTTATTTTTGTAAACATAAAATGTAGTTTAAGTACATTTTTGGTTTTTTAAAAAGCGTTTTCGTTTTTATTTTATTTCGTTAAAGAAAATGTTTTTTTGAATTTTAGTTTGAGTTAAAGCATTTTGATTTTATTTTGTTAAAGAAAATGTTTTTTGAATTTTAGTTTGAGTTATTTCGTTAACTGTTACACACTAAAATACATCATTAGTTTGATAGAAGCTAGGCTGGTACTTGATTTTAAATTTAAAACACAAGAAGAAATACTTTCAAATTTTGCCTAAAACAATATTGAAGTCTAATGGTGACTATTTTTTAACTATTTGTGTCCATTGTTCACTTTTAATATTGTTTTAAAATATTATTTGGCTCATGATCAATATATTTTACATTAATTGAGGCTGCATGTGATACCAGTAATAATTACAAACTGCTCTTCATGAATTATTATTGTGAGCAAATACAAACGATGGGTTTTTCTTACATGTCACTGTTCCTAAATCAGGAAGTATTTCTGGACTAGTAAAAAAAAAAAAAGATGAAAATTTCCAGTATACCTGCTTCTCCAGGGACCACCGCACCACAGTTGTTTACATGTTCGTCCTGTCAGTACATTGAACGCCTCAGACTTGTTTGCGCTGCCTCACCGAGCATCTTGTGATCTGATAGAGAAAGAATGGCAGCGGCGAGATGCCAAGAAGGCGGTTAATTACACATGTGGCTGGCAGATTTGGAGGCCGACACCGTGGGCGATGTCGATGGAGATGCCATGTGTTTAGATGTTAAACTGCAGACTGCGGTCAGACACGGTCTGCTCACTCATTAGCTCGCTCAGCGGATGTAATGGAGGGGGGGGGTGCTGGGGTGCAGTCCGCGACGAAGCCATGTGCCTCAATCAGCGAGACGTTACATCTCCTCGAACCTCAATTTTAATTGGCGGATGACGGCGCGCAAGTGCTTAACGCTTTGCTGTGTCTGTCGAGGGATGAGACGACTTTTTGATGTTGCTTTGAGCTGCAGAACAACTCACTTTGTTGCATACCACCCTTTGTTAGGGCATTCATTTACACAACAAAGATGTAGTGAAAACTGAAATCTTTTTTCATATAAAAATACATTGTGAAAAGTAGTCCATGATTTAAAAAATGCAGTATTATGAATGATGTCATACCAGTTGTTAATCTCACTATAAAAACATAACACACATGTAAACAACAAGCTGCTCCATTCACCTCAACATAGATCCTTGGCACCCTGATGCTAAAATATGGCGCTAAATCACTACTTTTACAGTAGATGGCTTTTTTTTTAATTAACTCACAAATAGCAAATGACAAATATGCAGAAAGAGACTGTAATATGAATTACAGGCCAATAGTTTACAATGTCACACTTTAAAAATAAATAGATAACCACTACATACATGCATGTACACCAATTTCAACTTCCCGACGTTTTTTGACATTTGGTTGTGATTTAGGACAGAGTTCTGTTCCGACAGTGGCAATGAAAACCAAATTTGTAAACCAAGTTGAAATGCGCAATAGTCTATCACTAGCCTATGCTAACACATGCTAATGAAGTCATACTTACTGTAAATATTCGCAAGAAAGTTTTCTGGGTCATAAATACAGGATGATCAAATTTAAAGACAATAGAGATGCAACGATTAATCAAATAACTTCAACTCCTGTTCCGCACTTCTACATGTGACATGTAAGTATTTGAGTCGTTGTTTTTTTTTTTTTCCAGACAGGAGCAAAGTCTGGGGTTGGTTTTCCCCCCTCCTCCTTTTGTTTGCCTTCTTCATCTGAAAAATCTGAGCGCTGCTTTTGGTGACCTGTCAGGCTTCCTTTTCTGTCTCCCTCTTTTGGTCATTGTTGGCGGTTTTTGTCTGGATGGATTGTAACTAAGTGAATTTGTTGCTCTGGACTTGTGACTTTTTTTTTAGCTTCAGATAATAAATAAACCGGAATTACAGTACAAAAAAAACATTTTTTTATTCTTTCAAATGTGCGGTCAGGTTGAACATGACACACACAGAGCTGCATATAAATGTCACTTTGTAAAGAAATACTACATAAAACACCATTTGTCAGCATATGTGCGGTTCTATAATTGTTTATAATTAAGTGAGTAACTGCTGGACACTCTAAAAGTGTATTAAATGCACACTTTTCACGAGAACTGTATTTTTATACCTATTTTCAACCATTTGCGTTTTAAGGCCTGAAAAAAAAAAAGGAGGTTGACGTGTAAAATGGCCCCTAAGAGACTCGTGAGGTTAAAAAAAAAAAGCCACAAGATGTGTTTGTTGTGCGTTTGACTGACTGTTTAGTTTGAAGTGTGTGTACAGTTTTTGGTGATTAAAGACTTGTTTGGGGCCAAGGGAGCAAAAGACTTACAGTGTCTTAAAAAAATAAATAATAATAACTCTTCCACTCCAGCTCTTAGCCAGAAATCCCAGTTAGCAGTAGATAGGGACTATCTGTCTCCTGTTAGGCAAACCACATCCTCTTCTGGTATCTGGTCCTCTCCCATCTTTGTTCCTCTTATCATCCCTTTCCTCTTTTGCCCCCCCCCCCCCCCCCTTCCCCCTCCATTCCCTTCTCCCTCCTCAACCCTCCCAATCTTTAGCTGCTTTCTCCCCAAAATCCTCATGTGGCCAATTTGCGTCGGGCGTTCCAACCTTGACCCTGAGACGCGATTGCTCCGCTGCACCCACCCACCCCCACCCCCACCCCCCCTATCGGCGGTGAAGGTCAGGGCTAGATTAGAGGTTGGAGAACTCGTCCTGTGAAGTGGGGAGTAATCACGGTCTCCGAGATTGTTAAATAGAACCACAGGCCCTGCTGTTGTCATTACTCTGAGAAAGAGAGGAAGGGGAGGGAGAAATTGAGAAGGGGGGGTTGGGGGTCCTTCACCTAAACGCATGCAGATGTTCAAACTCGCATGCGGTACATGCAGTTCTTTTGTTTTTTCGAGCATCTATCTGGTTTTTATTTGCCTCCTTGCAGTGGGCCTCGCTGCAGATTTGATTTCAAAGCGAAGGAGCGAACATGACGTAAATAAGATGAATCATTTGTTGTTTGAATTCTTGCGGCTTAAGGCTTGCGCTGCACTTAATTGTCATTGTTTCCACAATCCAGGCGTAATGAAAGTGTGTGCGCTTGTGTGCATTAACACATGTGGAGTGGTTCTGTTTTGTGTAGGAAGTGGATTATTCCCAGATGACAGCACTCCCTCGCTGCGCCCCTTCCACCACTTGCGCTTAATTGAAGATGCAGAATAATGGAATAACAAAATGTCAGTTCCCGTTGAAAACAAATACACACCTTGCTGTGAGTTTTGAATGGGCATTGCAACTAAACTTTCTTTAACTTTTAGCCTCTTTCATCTTCATCACTGAGCACTTTCTGTGAGAACCAAAGTTGGCCAAGCAAGTGCTCACAAGATGAATTGCAGCTTCTTCTTCTTTCTTTTTTTTCTTTTTTTTTTTTGACGGATGCAAGGGTTCGTTTGAAGACTTGGAAGGAATCTCAAATGCTTGGCGGAGCTTGCTTGTATCCCAGACAGTGAAACACAATAAGCGTGGTGCACATGTTTCAAAGTGTTTGGCTACGCTAAAGCACCGTCCGCGTAGGCCGGCTTTTTTTTTTTTTTTTTTTGCACACATCTGACGAGGAAATGTTTTTGCCTGAAATGTTTATTTTCTCTGTGTCTGAGGTCTGAACTGTAGATTCACTTACATCTCTGATCTTCCTCTTTTCCCAGGAGTTTCCAAATGGGCATATGAAAGCAGGACACCTCGCAGATCAACACTGCCCCCTTGAGGGTAAGTTGGAAAGGACTCGCTGATAAAAATTAAAAAAAAACTCCAGGCTGGTAAAAGGATATACTAAAAGGAAGAAAAAAAATCACTACGAGATTAAAATCATATTATTATAAAAATAAAGATGTCTGTTTTTAAGCATCACATTTATATTTTTTAGGTAAAAAAGTGTAATATTGTATTTAGTAAAATCACACCAATATAGTTGAATGGTTAAGAGTCATATTTTCAAGATTGAAGTCATATTATGAAAATTAAGTTGTGTATTTTTACAAAAGAAAAAAAGTCTATTTTGAAATGAAGTATAAGATATTTTTTTACTTAAGTTTTAAAATTATGAGAATAAAGTTATGTATATTTTCAAGTCATATTTTTTCATATTACAAGGGTAAGTGGATGAATGATATTTGAGGATTAGTGTGTAGTAATGAGTAATGTAGAGGATCACATGTTGGATTACCCCCCACACCCCCTTAATATTTGGAAACTTTGCTCTCATAAGAGGACATGTTCAATCTCAAAGTATGATATTTCTTTTCAGTCTGCCTGCACCACTCCTTGGATACCATTAAGGCCACATTGAAAAGAAGGAAGGAAAAAATAAAAAAATATATTTTTAAAATTACATAATATTATAAAGGAGATAGTTTTACAATTTTAGGCTGTGTAGTCAAAACAAAAAAAATTATTATGATTTTTTTTTTTCTGACTTTATTCTCATAGTATATTTGGTTGTTTTTTCCCCTCCTCAGTAACTCTCAACTTAAAAAAAAAAGTTTTGGTCTCTTAAAACAAAATAACATCCATCCATCCATTATCTGATAATATAATATAATATAATATAATATAAAATTCGAATCTGTCCATTTTCTCCCTGCGTTTGTGTGGTTTTTCTTCAGGTACTATGGCTTCCTCCCACATTCCAAAAAACATGCATGTTAGGTTCACTGAAGTCTCTCAAACATCCATATTGTAGGTGTGCATGTGAGTATAAATAGATAAATAAATAAATACTGCCTCAAAGTACACCCAAAATCAACTGGGACAGCCTCCAGCACACCCATGATGCTAATGAGGAAAAGCACTATCGAAAATGGATGGACTGATAATATAATATTATTCCATCATAATACATTGTGATCATTTCAGAACTGAAATGAAATGTTGACTATCTTGAAAAAGTACAGCTTTTTGGCAAGCCACCTATATTTGAAAAGAGTCGAGAATAGAGAATACAATCAAGATGAAGTGATTTTCAGTGTCTCGTATCTGTGTCTCTTCTGACAGTGGCTCTCCCTCCTGAGAAAGCCGGGGGCTGCGAGAACTACCTTCGGTACCTTCACGCAGAGGACGGGGAGCGAGAAATGAAACCAAGCGGGAAGAAACGCATCAGTCTGGATGTAAGTCTACACTGTGTCAATGATAAATCTGTTTGGCATAATTGTATCGGGAGAAAAGCAATAGGAAGTCAAGTCATCTTTATTTACTTATTATTATACTTATTGGTTATTTTCAAACCAACATAGGCTAACGCTACAGCCTTTTCTTTTTTTTTTTACAGGAAGAATGGAATGACTTGTGGGTGACTGAACATCTGTCTGTACAGTAAACTGCTCCAGAACAAATTACAATTTAGGATTGGCTTCCATGTATAAAATGTTTTAGTGATCAGTCCTGACCGCATGTGCTAAAGAGATATTATAGAGCCATAAAGGGCTGCTTCTCTTTTCGGGCCCCTTCAACTCATAAATGTACGCTGCTTTTTCACACAGCTCCTCCACCAGGCCTAGAGCAAACCAGATGTTTGCCTCTTCAATTTTTCATCTTGAGATCCATCCATCCATTTTCTATAGCACTCGTACTCATCAGACCATGAATGAACTTGAACCTATAACTCAAATATTTGTTGATGCACTCGGTTCATTTCCTAGATTTCGTTTCAAGAAATATTTTCTGACAATTATGTTTTTGGAAGGAACTTTTCTAATTGTCAAGTCAGGTTTAATTTGGGGGAAAGTGTTGTTGAATGTATTCTGTAAGGCACAAATGTAAAATGTAAAATGTATACAAAAAGCACTTATTGACTTATGGATATTTTGCTGCCCCCTTGTGGCACTTAATTGCACATGCACATAAATGAATACCTCAAATAATAAAAAAAGTGTGTATCCTCTTTATTAAAAGATTCATAATCTGATGTATGCACAGGACTTGGAGTGTGATGTTTCCGTGGAGGATGACAACCGCCAGGAGTGGATATTCACACTTTACGACTTTGACAACAGTGGCAAAGTGACAAAGGAGGTGTGTGTGTGTGTGTTTTCAAGTCAGAATAGGCATGTTTATTTTTTCCTCTCTACACCGTGACCAATTTGTGTATTTTTTTCTGTTTTTGTAGGATATGTCCAGCTTGATGCACACCATCTATGATGTAGTGGACGCCTCGGTCAATCACCCCTGCAATAATAAAAGCAAGACGCTGCGTGTCAAGCTGACTGTCACTCCGGAGCCTAAATGCCACAAAAGAGAAACAGGTTAGATGAATATTTTGAATACTGTAATGGTAACTTGTTCAAAAGGGTCTTAACATAAAATGTGTGAGTTATTATCACATTTTGTTTGTTGTTTTGGGGTCACTTATAGTGTACTGACTTTGGTGCAAATTCATCAACTATTCTTTTGATTGGCGGCCATTTCAGCCTGGCTCAATCTTCAAGGTCAGCTAGGATAGGCACAAGCTCTCCGTGACCATGAACAGGATTAGCGATACAGAAAATAAAAAATTGTGGTTTTCCTACACATCTGACAGTTTCCCTTTCCTTCTTCAGATCGCTGTCACCAAGAAGAGGGTCGTTCAGCTGACAAGCGTATGTCTGCCTATATCAGGTTGGTATGCTGAGAATTGCACATGGAACATAAAAAGTCTGAATTTGCAAGCTCTTATTGACTTCATTTTTTTTATTTGAAGCAGCAGGGGGCAAAGTAATGAGGCCCCAGCTGCTGAAGGCCAGCACTACTGTGTGGATGAGAACACAGAGAGGAGGAATCACTACCTGGATTTGGCTGGCATCGAGAATTACACCTCCAGATTTGAAGGTATGCTGCATGCATCATTAGCTCGTTTTTATTTGAGTTCAAAATGAACTCGACATTGTGATGCCAGGACATGCTTGCTGCATTCTCATCTCATGGATTCACTTCTTTTTTTCTTTTTTACCTATTCAAAGAACCAAAACACAGCAATCAAACTGCACTTTAAAAACAGTTGGGTCCCAAAAAAAAAAGAGCGGTTCAAGAATGCACCGACCCAACTTTTTGAGTTATCTAACCCAAAAAGTTGGGTCAAATAAATAACCCACAAGCCTGAAAATGTGGCTGCTTTGTGGCTTATTTAATTATAAATTGGGTCAAATTAAATTAATAAACCAAAAAGTAACGCAATTTTTTTGGGGTTCCATAGTGGGTTAATGATTTGACCCAACATTTTGGGTTGATTAAATAACTCAATTGAATTGGGTCAGAAATAAGCCAAGCCCACTTTTCGAGTTATTCAAACCAAAAAGTTGCATCAAATTAAAGACCAGCACTGCAACCCAATTTTCGGAGTTGTTTGTGGGTTAACCTTTTCATTAAAATCGTTAATTGATTAGCCCAATTGAATTGGGTCAAAAATGGTCCCAACCAACTTTTTGAGCTATTTAACCCAAAAGGTCAAATTAAATGAACAACCCAAACAACGCAATTTTGGGGGGTTGTCTGTTGGCTATTTATATGACCCAACTTTTGAGTTAATTGAATAACCCAAAAAGTAATTAAATAACCCTTTTTTGACCCAATTTTAGGTATTTTTTGACCCAACTGTTTTTAGAGTGTACGCTCTTTAAACTACCGGGACAAAAAAAAAACAATTTGGGTCAAATTGACCCAAGTTAGCGGGTCGGTCCAATTTTTGACCCTACTGTTTTTAGAGTGTATATAACCTTTTGTCTTTCTCTCTGAAAATGTCATTCTGAATTGAATCCTTGTCTTCCAGCATTCACACAATATATATATATTTTTTGTCAATGTTAATGTTAGCACAATGATGCATTGTGTTTAAGCGGCGGTGAAAAACGATCTTGTCCTGTCTTTCAGGAACGAGCCCTCCCCAGGAGAGTCACAGTCGAAGCTCCCAGAGCCAGAGCCGTTCTCGCTCCCACGAGCCGGAAGCCCAGCTCCTTCACCAACGGCGCTCGCAGGTCATCGGTGACAGTTACAACCCCGCGGAGTTTCGGGGGAAAGGAGCGCAGTTTGTGAAATCCCCCAAGGGAAGCAACAAAGGAGGGAATAGCGGCGGCGGTGGGGGCAAATCCACTAAATGTCACGGTTACCACCCTCCCCTGCAAAACATGCTGCACGGCGGCAGCGCAGCCGCCCACGGGGGTCAGGATGTATACCACTTACCACACCAGGTCCAAGCGTCCGGCCACCATCAGCACCCTCTACAGTACAGTCACAGCAAACGCGTCCGAGCCAAAGCACGGGAGGCACTTTCCCCCACCAAAACGCCTCTTTCCCCGCAGCCTCACCCCCAGGGGCCGCCCACCCTGCCCTCTGTGCTGCCAGGCCTGGAGAGAGAGCAGGTGTCTGGAGCCCCGGGCAGTCCGGGATTTGTGGTTCCTGTGGTCCAGCGCCACGAGCACCACCATCACCATGAACACCACCACCACCACCACTACCACCATTACCACCAGACATGACCGCCCTCCGCTCTCGTCGAGTGCACAGGACCAAGCACCACTCCCAGTCGGGGATCTTCGTACTCGCCTCAAGCTATTCAGATATATCCTGACATGTATGGAGGAGTTTTCTTTTTGTGATGCCAAGCTGTAGTGGACCTGAAGGTTTTCTGAAGTTATCACAAATGCTGTGTGGCACAGCTTAGATTTTTCAAAAAAATTTTTATCAAATCTTTGCTGGGACCTATTTCCAGCACACACACACACTCACACCAGAAAGTCAAAAAGCAGGAGAACTTCGGCACCTTTTGTTCCCTCCTGATGCTGTTGATGGTCGCCGTCCCTGGAAGCAATAAGACATGTTCTGTGGAAGACCTCTCCAAAAAAAAAAAAAAAAAAAAAGGATCTCAGGTGTAAAGGTGCTGCTTTTTCACAGAGGCCTCTTCGTCTGTGGACTGAAGGGATTTTGTGTTGAAATATGCGGGGAGGGTGGGTTTAGAAAATTACCACTGCCAGTTTTTATGCAAAAATAAATATTGCTATATGTACTGTATAAAAAATATATATATATATAAATATAAACACATTTTACTGTATAATTATGATACTCTATATGCATAGTTCATCATGAATATAATTATGCATATGTGTATTTTGTCTTTTTTTATATATTATAATAAACATTATAGAGTTCATGTTCGTCATTGATGGTGGAGTGGTTAACTTGCTTGGTTCTTTTACCTCCGTTGTTCATGTCTGTTCATGTCGTCTTTTACATTTTAATCTACTGCATGGAGCAGAGTGACCAGAATCATCTGAAAAACAAAAGCTTCAAGATGTTGTTCATGCTTTTATACCAGACATTTCGGCAGAGGGCGTAACTGTGGTGGTGCCGTAAATTCTGATGATTTGCAGTGACAAGCTGTAGTAACTGGACGGCAGATGGTCTTCTCAAAATTTTGCACATTTGATCAGAGCTTAGACATACACACCTACGGACTTTTTTTTTTTATCGTAGTCATAGCAACACCTCATACCGAATTCACCACTTTCACCTCAACTTTACTCAGAACAGGATAAATAAATAACTACCATGTGTACCCCTAAATGCCATTGGAATGAAAATGTCTATTTTTTGAGAGAAGAGTAGTACTTTTTTTTTACAGTAACACATTCTTATTTCTTAGAGAAAACAACTATGCTATTAACTCAAAGATTAACAAGGGCATAAATATTTTGTAAACTTTAAAATAGAACTATTCTCATTGTTACCCCTTTAATTGTGGGGGGAAATCTTTATTGTAAAAAAAATAAATAAAAGGATAGGACTACCTACTCAAAAAAATACTGTACACTCTTCTGAAAAAAACAACTTTGCTCTTAAAAAAAACTAAACAAAAAAGGTGATAGATGCATAGGTTATGTGAGGATACACTAATATCAGTCTAACACAAAGCAAATGTAAGCATGTGTAATTTATTTTAATTTGTTTAAGTTTGACAGTTGTTTTTTTGCAAAATATTTTGCACACACCAACCTAGAAACTGAAACCTCATACTGGTGTAGAAAAATGACTAGAATGAATGAATAGATAAATAAAAGAGTAAAGAGTAGTCCGTGTTTTTCACAAAACGACAACATAAAAAAATATCCTGTGACATATTTACCGTTACAACTATTTTTTTATTCATTTTTTCCAAGCAAAAAACTGCATGCAACTGATTACATGGGATAGCGTGCTGTAAAATGATTACGGTGATTTAGCAAGTAGCCACAAATTCAATGGGGACTCCAGTTTGAAGGCAAGTGTAAGCATTCCTCAGCATTTTCTTTTTGTATCTTAGCGCCTTAGGACGTCTTAACAGTCTATTCAGAGAAATCTGAATTAGAATTTTAGGGAAACAAATTCTTACATTTAGTGGCAATTCAAAGCAGTGATATGACGCTCTTGTCTGTGAATTATGAAGCTAACTGCTAATTACCTAGCTTCTTGCTAGCTGTCAGCCGCCGGTAAACTAATTTACTTATTTGGTTATGGGTTCAGAAACGCCAATAAGAAACAGAAAATACTTGAACTACAGTAGAAAGTATGAGAGAAGTAAATGGCGTTTAATTAACTTGATATTGCACTGTTGCTAATTTAGCAACGGGACTTTTTTTCTTATGTAGTAATACCAGTCAGCCACTAGATGGCAGCAAAGACACTCGTCTTGTTGCTGAGCTTCCCAATTTCTCCAAGCTTTTTGGTTTTCTTTCTTGTTTGTTTGTTTTTACAAAAGGTTGAGCAGCAAGTCCATTATTTACCGGTGGGGCAAAAAAAAAAAATCCCTCACCTCTAATGATATATACAAGTATATAAGAGTATATTTTATATATTGTCCCTGAGAGACTACTCACCTTTTGGTCAGTATATAAAGTTCATGAATAAGTCATGAAAAGAAAAGTTACATAATTGTTTTTATTCACCTGTTTCCCAATTAGACAATTCTAATCACTAGGGTAACTTAGCTGGTCAAGGTGCTAAACATCCTTCTGTCATGTGTCATTTTTCCGTCTTGGTTTTGATTAAATGTCCACTGAAAGTTTAAAAAAAATAATGCAGCATGGTGTCTAGTGGGCATTGTATCAACGTGTCTTTTGTTAATTGCCGACAGCTCAGGAGAGAGAGGGAAAAAAACAGCATTCCCTGCTCCAGTGGTGAGGGATTTAGGGAAGGACTGAATCCGAGCCCCGGCTGGGACAAACAATGGCAGCTATGAAAGGCGAGGGGAGGGTCCATCTAATGCAAATATCCACTTTGTGCACCCCCAGAGGACCTGCTGCTCTCAACTCTGACATCCACCACCAAGCAACAAGTGTGCACTGCAGTTTAGTCTTGAGTTTTGCTTTGTTGTTGTTGTTTTTTAACACAGCTTTTTCCACATTTGTTTGCTGAGGAAGTTTCGACAAGGTGTGTAAAGGTGCAACAAGTGGGAATGTCTACTGTGAGTTTCTTTTTGGAGACTGGATACAGCATCATTGAAATACACCTGCTGTAACAGGGAGAACAGAGGTAAGGCTAGTACATGTTAAAATTGACTCATCATATTCAAGTGGAATTCTCTTTTATACTTTGTCAGCAATGCAACATTTCCAGTATTACAGTTTATGTACGCCGCACAACTTTTTTCCCTCCCACTACGTGCGGCTTATTTAGCGCAGCTTAGCCTGTCTCAGGGAAACGTGATTATCCTCTGAGCATTCAAGACATGCATGAGAAAGGCTTTGCAACATAATAGATCAGTGGGAGCCTGTCTACTTGTATGGGACTGGGACAAATGGAGGGGAATCTCCCTTGAATGTTGATGCTGCCGGGTGTCCATGTGAAAGAACAATATTGGGAAATATTACCAGCCTAATAATGGGATATTGTGCCTCTGTTGTTTACATGCTATTCTGCTTTCAGCACGAAAATATGAGCCTCACTTAGGCTCATTCTCGCATCCCTGCAGTGTTTCACCATGCACAAGACCAGTAATGGTGTATTGCTACTGTAAAACCCCAGCACAGACCCCCCCGCTGCATACACGCTGCCCGCCCTCCCCAACTGAAACTTCAAAGTGGGCTCAACATGAGGCCTTTATGTGAACAATTGCGCTATTCTACCCTGCACCCCGCGATCCTGACGCCCCCCCCCCCCAACCCCCTATTCCCATTTCCACTTGATTAAGCCCCGAGCTGAGCGGCCCCGCTTGAATGTGGAGGGAAAATGGCTCCCTAATTCTGACTCTCAAGTGCAACACAAAAGAGGAAGAGTGTTTGCGCTGCTCTAATTTGGGACCGGTTCAATAAGTTGGGAAGAGTTTGTTCTGTTGGGGTGAGGAGGAGCTGGCTTGATGAGAGGGGTCAAATATCTTCTTTTTTTTAATTAAACCTTTTTTGTTCCAGTGTTGGATCCGTTTTGTAAACAGAAGTAAAAAGTTGATAGAGAACAGGACAAAGTATGGCTAATTACAAACTTGTTTTTAGCAAATAATGATTTACTAAAAAAGCCATATACACTCAGTCGCAGATCCTTCCAAATAAAATTTATAGGATGGTGACCCCAAGCGGACAAAAATAGCTGAACCTCATGCTATTTATAAACTTTAAGATTCTTTACACCTACTCCTTAATTTTGCTGGCTCCATCTTTTACTGCTTTTGCAGATCAGCTGCATTGACAGCTAACGCTACGGCAAATATGCTGACGCAGCTCTACTTACATCAGATGTTTATTGTCAAGCATGCGTCAGCAATTCATGTGCAAAAGAATGTTGACTCACTCAAGCATCCTGTCAATTTGTATCACAAAAGCAGGTGTTGTCGTTTTAATGGCGTTCATTGTAAGCAAGTAACGCTGTAACTGTGCGTGAGCGCGGTGTCGAGGTTGCTAAGCGACGAGAGCTGCTGGATGAAGGCTGCTTGGATGATTCTTTCCCCCCCTTTAGGCTTCTCGCTCTCCATCTTTCTTTTCAGTCTAGCTACCCCCGACCTCTACGCCCAGAAACTCTTCTGCATGCTAAAAAAGCGGATCTCAAACTGAGAATGTTGCATTGATTAAATATTTGATGAATCACACCAAACTTTTTGCCCAAATATCTTGGTTTTAGATTTTTTTTTGTTCAAGTTGTAAGGTGTTTGCCAGTTTGCATTATTTTTCTGTTCAATTCTAATGACAAAATGCAGGCGTATTATACAGGAAGTCAATGAATGTGACTGGAAGGCCAACCAGTTCACATTATTTGCTGTATGTGTTTGTTACCAGAGGAGGGCAGTGTGCTCGTTGCACCCGGAAACAATACACTCCCAGCAGTTTCTAAATAGTTTTTCTATTTTTAAAATGTTTTTGTCTTACAGATACTCCGAGCTTTGTCCGTGCCCTTAACATCAATCAAACGCCACATCATTTCACTGATTTATCTCGTTGGCATCTTTAAACAGGATGTTATTATTACTGTGACAACGACACACGAACAGAAGTGGCACAAGTTTAGTTTAAACAAAAAAACAGGCCCTCTCAATTGCGATGATATGCTGACAGTGTGCGTGATAAGTCAGATGTGAGGTGTTTACATTATATGGCTGGCACAAATAACTGCAATGAGCAACATTTTTTGTTCATGAAACAATCCACTTAGATGACATGGAGTTTGCATCTGATGTTACCAATCAAAACAGCGACGTCACCTCATGCTGAATATTCAATATCTGCCTTTTGCACGGGTGGATTGTTTCTAATGTATTGTTGATGGACATGCGCTTAACTGACAATTTTGGATTGAGGAGATCCTCACTGACACATTTCCTTTAAGTGATGGGCCCTGTCCCCATGGGAGTGGTATAATTAGAGCAATGGAAACAGGAAACACCTCGCCCTCACTATCGTTCTGCCCCCTAAGTCCCACATCCCTCCCTCCCCCTTCTTTCTTTCTGGTCTCCTCCTCCTATTAAGCATCAATTTGGTATTTTCATTATAGTTACTTCTTTCTTTTTTAAATTATTATTAATTTTCAGAGTTGTTTTAATCAGGGTTTTTTTCTTCAAAAAAATGATTTGTTTTGGTTTAGTTTTTTTTTTAGTTTTGTACTTTTTGTGTTTATTTTTTGTACATTTATTGTGTGCAAGTTTAAAAAAAACAACACAGTATGTGGCCAAAAAAATCAACAAAAATTATGTTAAAAAAACAAAAACATTTACAAATCAAATACAAATAATGTAAAACAGTCCACAGACTTTGAATTACAGTAAGTGTAGTGCAGAACAATGCTTCAACCCCAAAAATGTATGTACTAAATCAATTGCTAAAGACGAAAAAAGCTGTAATTAAGGATCTAGTTCATTTTCTGAACATAACATTTTTATTTTTATTTTATTTCATGAACAAATTTTTTTTTCCAATTTTAGTTTTAGTTATTTAGTTAGTTTTTATCAACTAAAATAACCTTGATTTGGACCCAGATTAAGGGAGGCAAGCCAGCAGTGCACCCCCCCCCCCCAAAAAAAAGTCAACAGAACCAAAAAACAAAAATCAATCAAATGGAATCAGAAAGTACTAAATTGACAGAAGTCCAAAAATGAGATACAAACGACATCCATGGAATAAACTAAGGAAACAAGACATAAATCAGGAAAACGTGACTGACGAAGACTAAACGGAAGCAGAGAACTAAATGCACGCAATCTGACGAGTCAATGAAAAACACCGAGACACGTGGCTAATAGATCTGATTGGAAGACACAAGGAACCGGGGTTGACGAGCACAGGTGGAAACAAAAGTCCTAACAAGCAGGACAAGACATGAACCGCAAGAAAACTAGAAACGTTTGAGAGAAAACCAAATACAAAACTAAACATCAAAAACAGACCATGACAGAATATCTTAATATTAATGAATTCCTCAGTCATCTGATTAAGATTTGATTCAAGACGAGTACAGCAAATGGAAGAGGTTAAAAAAAAAACACTTACAAAAAACATTCAAAGTTCCTTTTATGACACTTGGAATTTGCAAGCCCTCTCCATGTATCGCAGCGCCTCGACTTGAGCCTGCCAGTGATTCATGTGTGGTAAATGTTTAAACGCCAGCGTGGTAACTCGGTCCAGCATGAGGGATGCGGGAGTGGAGCCTCTAATTTCTGCTCCTTCCCACCAAGATTAAAGACCCAGAATAGACCAGGTGTACGGTCCAGACTAAAGATGAGCCTTCTGTCTCTTTCTCCCTTCATCTTACATGCGCGGCTGGTGTGCGGCGCTCCGCCTCCTGCAAACTTTACAGAACTGTGTGAGGTGCACTTTTTTTTTTTTACTGCTGGCTGGGAGGCTTTGCTTGAAATGTGCCCAACAGAGGCAAATAGGGGTGTTTAGCTGACATAGTTTGTAAGCGAAAATAGATATAAAGGGTCTTGCTTTGACAGCTCTTAAAGGGATACTTGACTCACTGAGCCATTTTCAGCAGGAAAAAGTAAATATTTTGTCCCGAATGAATTAATAATTAATTAATTACAATTAATATGTTTAAAAACATTTTCCCCACTTGCTGTCAACTGAAGATGACATCACCTGCGCTGAGGAAGTAGGTAACGACCAATCATGGCTCACCTGTTTTCTGGGTTTAGTCAGCAAACTGAGCCATGATTGGTCGTTACCTACTTCCTCAGCGCAGGTGATGTCATCTTCAGTTGACAGCAAGTGGGAAATTTATTTTTTAAAGGTATTACTTGTAAATGAAAAATAATGAAGTTATCAAATCCAGTCAGGACAAATTATTAACTTTTGACTGCTGAAAATGGCTTAATGAGTCAAGTATCCCTTTAAACAACAAATGCATTTTAAAGCCTAAAATGCAATTTTTTTGTGAACAGTAACCAAGTAAAAACGTTTTTTTTTTCTTTTGCATTTTGGACAAGTGCGCACACTTTAACACAAATTTGTTCACTACCGTCAACACAGGAAACGGGAATTTAAGGTTCGAGTCCAAGCTCTGATTTTAATTAGGGGTGTCAGGCGATTAAAATTTTTAATTGTAATTAATCGCATGACTTCTCAAGTTAACTCACGATTAATCGCAAATTTTATATCTGTTCTAAATGTACAATAAAATGTACAATGATCCCCCCCCCCTAAGTTTGCATACTCTTGTTAACATAACAGTGTGGGGAAATTTTTTAAACTAATAGAAATATGGCTGCATCTTCGAGTCATTGATACAGTAATTTCATAATAATTTATAGAATTGAGTTAAAATTAAAAAGAAGTACTGCACTGTAAAAAAAAAAGTGTGACAGCTCAATGCATTTTTCTTTTCATATTAAGAGCTAACTAATCTTTAACATGAAAAAACGTGTGAAATTCTGCACATTTTTAAAATTGTAAAATGCAACTTGACCTTGATAGGCATTATTATTTTAATTTATAATTGCTCAGATGCGCGATTTTGACATGGACACGTTCGCTGCATTGCAACTGGAATTTCCCCAATGCAGCCTTTCCAAGTAAGGGCCGGTCATTAATCACACGTTTAAAAAAAATGGTGGTGTTAAAGGAACTTTAAATGAACTCAAAATGAACATATTAATTTTGACACCCCTAATTTTAATATATTGCATGTGAGTGGAAAAAAGTGGGACTTGTGGTAGGCCACAGTGCTGTACTGTACTATCCTTGTACTCAGTCTGAAGAAAAATGTTACAACTGTTACTGTTGTGCATGCATTTCTGGAGATCGCCAACTACTGGCCTGGCATGCATAAAGCAATAGTATTCTTATCAGGTTGTTGTTTGCTGGCTTTTTCCATTCCTCATTCAATCCATCAGTCCATTGATCCGAACCACACTGTGGTGAATTGGACTTGGTGGAAGCAATTGGCACTTAACCCGACTCCTGCAGTCTTTTCTTCAGCTCAGGTATGCAAGTGTTGTAACACAGAGGGAGAGAGAAGTCAGCAATTTTTATTGATTCAGGAGTGGCTCCCACCTTGCCTTACTGGTGTGGAATGCACACCTGGAGGTGTTTGCTGAGTGGCTTTAGTAATCCATATAACAATGCAAGCACTGCACTCTTGTTTATGTGTCGGCACGTTTGTCTTTTTTTTTTCAGCAGATTTCAATATGACGCCTGCGAATGGCAAAGTCACAGGGATGATGGAATCTCTAATATTTACACAAGACTTTTGCATTTCCCTACATGGAATATAGTTTGGTGTTGAGCTTGTTGACATGGCAGCCCAGTTGAGCTGCACCACTTTGGCCTCCAATCACAGTGTACACACAGGAGGAGATGGGCGCAGATAAAACGACTGGGTTACGCCCCAACGAGGAATTGGGATGCCTGGAGGGGGTGGGGGGGTGGTTGTGGCGAGGGGGCTGGGAGAACTTTTTCTGTCTGGCTTGCCTTAATTTTGCAATTGTTTTCAGGCCATTCCCGGCAGCGTCTTTGATGGAGCACGTCAGGTTCCTACAGGACTCGGGGGCAGGTCTCCTCTGGTTAGACAGCTGTCAGGCCCGCACAGCCCACAGAGTCAGACACTGACACTGCAGAACTGCACTTTGACCGGAGGTGAGTGCTTATGCTCAAAACGGTGACTTCCTTGACCGCTGCTTTGTTTGCCAGGGTTTCCGCGGGTCATTAAAAAACATTAAAAGCCATTAGATTGATGTTGCTAAAATTAAGGCCTTTAATGACATTAAAAGGCATTAAATAAATGGCCAGAGCCATTAGAAATGTAAACTAAGTTGATGTAAAACATTGTTATTATATTTGCTAAAAAATAGCAATATTAAATAGAATAAAATATGTATTTGTGGGGACTGGTGACTAGTTGTAATTTACAATGAACAAAATAGCCTGGAGTCCACGAGTTGCTTCATGCTCCAATTACCAGTTTGAAAAGAAAGATGCTCTGTTCCTTTCACCAATGTCGAACATGAAACACTAATGCCATGTAGTGGCAGAAAGATACCTCAACACAAATCAATGATTCAATGTTTCACACTCCTTTTAACTGTTTAGTACATCTTTTTAACTTCAAATAACTTGAAGGAATGAACTACTTACTGTGAACTAAAAGATACAACCATTTTTGTAGTTGGTAACCATATTTGTCCACTTAAAAAAAAAAAAACTTGCAAAAAAATGTGCGATTAATCCTGAGTTAGCTATTGAAATCATGTGATTAATTATGATTACAAATTGTAACTGACTGACAGCATTCATATATAAACAGTATATCTATATCATTGATATACTGTAAGTTCCCTTTTTTTTTCTTCTTCTTTCAGGAGAGCTCAGTATTGTTCATTCGATTTGACATCATCATTGCTCTCCTTTTTTTTTTTTTTTTAAATCCAACAAATCAATTAAATTTTTTTTTTAATAATTATATAATTATATATACTGTAAGTTCCCAATGACACTGTACACTCTAAAAACTCAAAAGGAATCAAATTATGGATCTAAAATGGACCGATCCACTTTATGGGCCAATTTGACCCAAATTACCCAATTTTTTGACCCGAGTAAAGGATCTGACCAATATTTATGAGGGTTTTTTTTTTTTACACTAAAAGACCCATTTCTTGACTCAAAGTTGGGTCAAATTGACCCAAGTAGAGGATCGATCCATTTTTGACCCAACTGTTTTTAGAGTGTAAATTAGTTTGAAGTTGCATTTAAAATGGCGTTAAAAAGCATTAAATTCGATTTGCTGATATCTCCAGAAACCCTGTTAACATTCTGCCTGCATAATCAATAATAGAGAAAATGACTTTCAGTTGTGAAGAAAACTGTAGGATCCAATCCTGTTTTGTCTTTTAATTGTATGCAAAGAGCAGAGTATTCCTGACTTTTCTGCATTATAATGACTAGTCACATGAGACATATTTTACATAATTTGTGGCACTGGTTTTACAAACTGTGGATAAAAGCAATGCATTTATACTTCAAGCAGGCCTTATGGGGTAAGTACCAGTTAAGTCAGTTCCTCTTTTGGTTGTGGTTGGTCCTAAATTCTTGTTATTTCATGCATGGGCATTCAGGCAAGTCTGTGCAAGGAAGGCAAACTATTGCACTAAATATCGAAAATATTTTTTTATTTTTTATTTTTTTTTTCTGGAGAGTTCAGCATTGTTCATTCGGTAATTTTACCGATTTGACATGTCATCATCATTGCTCTCTTTTATTTAAATTTTTTTATTTTATTTTATTTTATTTATTTTGTGTGTGCGTGCGATTGTGTGTGTATTCATTAGTTCACCTAAAACCTATTATATCGAAAATATTTTTTGACGTTTGAACAATGTTGAATAGTTAATTAGGAAGTCCCTTCGTTCGATCGCACCATGTAAACTTTATATGAACTCTGTCAGCCCCAAGTTTGCACTTTGAAGAGTGCGTGAGCCGCCTCTGTAACTCGACCTAGCCACCTGTGCTCGCACGCTCAGAGAAAACACGGGCTTTTGTATTGGAGTGAGACGTCCACACAGCAGGGGGGGTGGGGGGGTGAAGGTACATTATGGCGGTGTCCGCGACAGGTGGCGTCCTCCTCCCTCTTCAACAGGATCTCGGGGTTGCACGCGCAACAGCTGCGTCACATTGCGGCGAGGAGACCCCCAAATTTCATTCAAAGTATCCTCACATGTGCAGCGGAGCCGAACGAGGGCGCGTGTGTTTGCGTAGCTGTTTGCGTTTGCGGGGTGACATCACGGCTGGGGAGAGAGGAGGAACAGTTCGCGTGGGATCCGGGAAGTGAGCGGCTGGGAGGAGGCCAGCTCACAAGCAGCAGAAGATGAGAGCGTGCACGTCCCCGCACGGTGATGGGATATGAGATCTAAAGGCTGGATGGAAAGAAAGCAAGCGACGACGGATGCTGTCTGAGCCTCCAAAAAAATGTGACCTGTAAGTAGAGATGCATAGATATAGAGATAGAATGGTTCCATTCATTTTTGCTTTTGGTCATCAAAAGTAGCCGCGTGCCTCGGAATGTAGAATGTTGGACGTAGCGTGGATTCAGCTGATGGTTCGGCGTGTCATTTTCAGTTGAAAAAAGCGGGTGATGCAAGAGAAGCTGATGTTTTCATAGCTACTGTTGATGGGTGGCCAGTGTGGATACTATGAGGTCGGTACCAAGTGAGATAGGACCAAGGTGTCACATTCCACAGTTTGGTGTGTGTGTGTGTGTGTGCGCGCCAGCAGCATGTGCGTGTAGTTCTTAATTGCAAATGACCACCCACACATTTACAGCTAAGAGGGCTTTTGCTTGTAAACGTTTCATTTTATTGAATCTTGTCGCTGTTCCAGTGACAGTTGCAATTATGTGGGGAGCTTGTTCACATCCAAGACGGGATTGACAGGATCTTGAACCCAAATATCGACTCTGTGCAATCGATGTGTGCTTGTTGAGTAACATACGAGCATGAGAAATGATGAAACTGCCTGGCTCGTGACATCTGGCTAATATGTTCCCAGGATAGTTTTATCAGGCGTACCACCCAAGAGACAGGCATATCGCTTCTTCACATCACATAAATAATCCTTTCCAGAAGCCTGCGTAAATGGGGCTATTTTTAAATCTTGCGGCTCCGGCGTGGACAAACAACAGGAAAAGTTTCATTTCGACAGTTGCACAAACAATATTAACAGAGAGACAATCTTCAAGTGGCTGTCGTCGTATTGGTAATTACGGAGTCCAGTGCCACGGGAGACATGCAGAAACTTTTATTTTGGGGAGGGATAAATCATCCTGAAATTAAATGCAGCTTTAAGTCCCAAGGCACTAAATTGTTGACTGTTTATTCAAGTATAGAAGTTCGGCCCACAAGCCTCCGTCAATGAAGACATGTTTGCATATACTGTATATTATAATGTAGAATCTTTAACATTTTAGAACCTATGAGAAAGAGACTACTGTAGGTTTTAAGTTGCATGGGAGCTTACAAATAATTATTTTATTTTATTTTTAATTCTGCCCATTTGTCAAAATGCTTTATAGTATGTGTGACTTTAAATTGCTTTTTTTTTTTCCTTGTCTTTTTTTGTCTTGGGTTTATGGGATAGTAGGCAAAGGGCCTGGAATACAAAAAAAATAAAAATAAAAAGATAAATAATTAAACAATCTAAAAATGAGAAGTCTCAATTTAATAATAATAATAATAATTATTATTATTATTATAATAGTGACTGTTGATGTGATCATTTTTTTTCCTCTTTCTCTAGTTGTATTTTCTCTTTTTTGAGTTATTGGTCTGAACTCTGAAATAAAGCCAGAAGAACAAATAATGTATTATAATATGATTACTTGTAAGTGATTGTAGGACCGTAATCTTTATTGAATTTGATATTTCTTCCCATCTTCTTTCTGTTTTAACAAAGGAACAGTCAGTTCAGACATAATGTCGACATAATCGAACACCAGTTCATTTCAAATTCCCAGTAATTGAATTCCTAGGAATTGTTTGTTTGCCTAATGATTCTGCTTATTGATTCCTAATACGTCCCAAATGAGTGATGACGTCACACGCAAGAAATGTATGTACGTTTTTATTTAATCAAAGGAGATCAATACTTCCAATATACAAGAGAACCATGTACAGTATTATCATATAATGACGTACTAGCTATAATGACAATGACATCAATTAGATTTTTCACCCAACGATGACAGGAATCAATAAGGATTGGATCGATAAGCTTTCTCGGTAGTAACACAAAATCTCATCTAATATCACATTCACCAGTATGACAGTAAGTATCGCACTCACACTGACAATTTTCCACTTTTGATAGCCGTATATATTTTTTCTTTACAGACTAGCTGCTTCAGAATGTCACAAACATAACGTTTCGCCATGTGGCCGTTGCAGACACGCCTGCATTTTCGCTCGCTCGCACAAAATTATACATCTGGACTAAACGCAACCATAGAGGGCATCCTTGACGTGACATGATTGCATCTCTCGCTCAGGCCCCAACCAAAAATTCATGATGACTTCCACTTGAACCGCCCACCCCCCCCCACCTTTTTTTTTTTTTGCTGCTCATGTGCAGCAATTCCAACGTAATTAGATAAGTGAGGATTAAATGGAAGGCTAAAGAGAAAACTAGTGGGGATGAAAGTAGAAAAGCCCGCCCTTGCTGACAGTGTAGCCACTGCAAATGGCCCGACTAGCACAAATTATAGGTTGAGTGTGTCAGAATGTGTATGTGAGGTATGTCTGCTTCTGTTTATACAGTAGATTATACAGCAACCATTTACACGAGACTAAATACTCTAAAACAATAGTTATTTATACCTTCCTATGGAAGTTTCAGCTTAACTTTACAGTACGTTTGTGTGATGCAACGTGTGCTACGTTGCCACAGTAGGAGACAGCGTGTCGTCGTCTCGCATTATTGTGTGTCTTGCTTTAACAAGGGCCTGCAAGGAAGCGGGGCCTCTTTCTAAATATAAATCAATTTGATTACCTATCCTCACTACCTTCTTTGTCTAAGCAACATGGCTTAGTGGGATTTTTTTTTTAAACTATGCATTGCTAAGTGAGAATACAGTAAAACCCAGAACTATTTGGGTAACAGCAGAGTTTTTGGTGATTATACTTTTACACAAGAATCGTCAAGTTATAGGTTTTTAGTTTACTTTTAGGCCAAAATTTGGTCTGGAAAATATTCCGTGCGGATGAGTCCTATTTGTCAACGACAAATGACATGTGGTGATCCTATTCGTCAGCTGGGGATAGGAGGGAGGTGCGGACGATAAACGATATGCACCGCATCATAGTCGTCGTTCGACAAAGGGGGATGGGAGTGAGGCAACTCGCCAGCCTATAAAGCACTGGGGGAAACCCTGCCAGGGTTCTCAAAGGATTATGGCCATTTTATACAGAGTACTGTCAAGAGAATTTAAGTAAATACATTTTGATAGTTGATATCAGATAAGGTTGGGTTTAAAAAAAATCGAATAATCGATATCAAATTGATTTTCCTTTTTGAGCCTGATATCGATTCATAAAACCATGAATCGATTATTTTAATATCTCTTTTCACCATAAATTCATTAAAAAAAAATAGAATTTTAAAGGCCGAAATGTTTTGGCATCTTACTGTTTTTTGTTTAGTTTTTACTATTCACATGAATTTATTTTCTTACATTTATGAAAAAACTGACTTATTGCACTTTAAGACAATTCAGAATATTTTTAACTTATATTTGCAATGATTACATTTTAATTATAAAATATTTTCATCTCATCCTTGCTCATATTTGTGTAACACTTAAATGATTATATTACGTGTTACTTTCATTAATAAACTAAACAATTTAACCAGTTGTATTGCCTCCATAAAATGTCATTAATGTCTGTGGAGTTTTTATCATGTCCTTGATATTTAAGAAGAATTGATGTTCCATAATTAATCAAAATCGAATGGAATCAGAAAAAATTTAAATTAAATCAAACTGAACTCTTGTGAATCAAAATCGAATTAATTAGAATCGATACCCAGCCCTAATATCAGATATTGACTGAACTGCAGACAACTTGTGGAAACTGCCCTGAGTACTGTGGCAGTCACACGTAACAAATACTTGAACAAATTGTTGCACCTTTCACCCCACTCTGCATTAATCGAATTTATCTTCCAAGATTATTCTGTTTTGTCATATTCATCTGCCTCATGTGTCACAGGGTTGTCTAGCTAGTTAAAGTACTGGGTTTTCCCCTGACAAAATTTAAGGGGAATGCTTTTGTCGTGGGTGACCTGAACCACCAATCCTGTGCTGATGTCTTCCTTTCTCTTCCCCCCCTTTGAAAAGCAGCAGAATAAGCTGAAACCCTAGTCCATTTGTATTGTGGGGACAAAAGAGGGCCCATTGTGGCCAGGAGGGGTGTTGGGAGCTGCTTGTGGAGGTAGGGGCGCAAGGGGTCAGTGGGCCAGAGTGGAGTTAGTCAGAGTCCGACCCCTGCTGGGTGGGGAGAGTTTGTGGCTCCAGACTTTGTGTGTAGACCAGGTAGTGTGTGTTTGGAATGATGAGTTGCAGCAGTATGCATTTATCCAGCTGGAAGAGGCTTTCAACATAGAGAGGCAGGGCTGTGGCGGGGGTGGGTGGGGGTTTGTATTCTGGTTAGGAGGAGGGAGCGCGGGTGAGTGAGTGACGGGGACTCCAATGCACTGCCTCTCTCACGCCCCAGCAGGAGTTGATTCAGCTCCGGCTGCCACAAAGCACAAGAGCTGGAAATGGAGCTGGTGATAGGACAGCACGGTGCTTACCATACACGGGATTGTACAACTTGGATTTGACACGACTTATTTTGGCGTCAAAAGAGCTGGCAGGGATTTGGATCAGGTGCCTCAATGCTGTCACTTGGCAAAATGCACTCCAGAGCCAAGTCGAGGAGTTGTGACAACTACCTGAGTATTAAGGTATGGACTTGCTTGAACACTTGGTGACCTTCACCATGTGTTATTGTGCTTACTGGTGACTCTTTGTATGACTCTTTATCCCTAATGCATAGCAGCTGTCTGTTTGTATTTGCATAAAACAATGAGAGGAACAATGTAGATGCTGATGTTGCATATTGTCGCTGTCCAATAAAAAGCATGATTTGTGTGTGTTTTCAATTAGAAAATGGAAAAACACTTTTCTTTGCGTTCTGAATACAAATGTTTACAGCTAGATGTGGTGTGTGCGCTTGATAATCGACTTGATTTGTAGGCTCGAGCGTAAAAATATTCTTGGTGGTTAGCAAAGCTAAGCAATAGAAAACAAGACTTAAAGTGCATGCTTTGTATCACTGCCGGGGTCAGTGAAGTACGCAACTTTGTATCCTCTCTGATAAGCAAGTTTCAACTCATCAACTCACAACTTGTTTTGGTATGCACCCGTTCTATATTTACCCTGCACAGGAATCAACAGATTTTTTTTTTCTTGATCTCTTTCGACTTTGCTGTCGCTTCCCAAATCAATTGAATCTCTCGTATTCACTCTTTCTATTCATGTAAAGAAATGTGCACAAGTATGTGTTAAGGAATGTAGGAGAATACCAACGCATCGAGTCGAGGAGGTCAGCACGGGCTGCTCGAGAACAATATCCTGCAGCAAGTGTTGTTTACATCCTGTCAGACAAAGACATCAGTCGGGCCGACAACATAAATCATGTCTTTCGCTTAATTCTTGTGAGGCTCTTTTAAAAACACCTCTTACTAGGAACCACGGCACAGTTGTGATGCATTGTAGGTCTCGTACTTAAAATGTAAGGTCCGATGAGCGTTTTTAAAAAAAAATGGGTAGGAGCACCTGAGACTGGAGAGTCGTACTTTTCAAAAAACTTTTCTTTTTCTTTTAAGCTGAAAGTCCACTCGTCAATCATGCCTTTCAAATCCATTGCAGTGGTATATAATATCATGGAAGTTGTCATTGTCTAAATATTTCTGGCCCTAAATGTATATGTTGTGTGTAAATAACTGGGTGGTCAGTTTTTCCACTCGAGGCTTCCCGAAATGTTGATCTTCCAATGAGCGACCCTTAAAAAGTGAACTTTTATCATGAAGGGATTACCTTCATTAAAGAGTCTTGTTTTTACTCTATCAATACGATACAATTACTCTATCATCGATGTCCTCTCGGCTGCAGTTACTATGCACATATAAGATGGCATTCACTTTAGAGTAGTCAAATCTAACAGGGTTTTTGTTTATTTCTTTCTTTTCAAAGTTGGTGGTCAACCTTAAACATTTCTTGACAATAATATGTTGTATGTGACCTCACTAGTCTAAACATGACATTCTGATTAATATTACATTTGTGGAATATAAGATCCAAAATCCAGCCGTTTTTATCCATCTCAGGGGGCGGCCATTTTGCCACTTGCTGTCGACTGAAGATGACATCACAGCTGCTCAGGGATCAGGCAACAACCAATCACAGCTCACCTGTTTTCTGGAGCTGAGCTGTGATTGGTTGTTACTTGAGACCTCACTCGACAGCAAGTCCCAAAATGGCCGCCTTCTACTATAGATAAAAGAGGCTGGATTTTGCTGTTTAACTCAGATTCCACTAATGCAATATTAACCAGAATACCATATTTAGACTAGTGGGACTGCAAAGAACATATTATTGTCAAGAATTTCCCCCTTGATGAACACTTTTGTTAACAGTTCAGCCTTGGCAGAGGAAATTATAGTCATATATGGTCATTATAGCATTGCCGCAACAAATCCAATGCGAGCACAGCCTTTTGCACTGAACTATACTCTTCAACTGCTCCTCAAATTGATTTCTGTCAGTTCCAAACTTCCAAGCAAAAAAATCCTATCAGGTGTTTAAATGGCCTGGTAGGTCCGAGCAACCTGTGACCTTTTGGCATCATCCCACTGCCTGTGAGACTCTCAGTAGCTGCGGGCTCTCCTGTAACACTCCCCTGGTGGCTTCATGCTCCAGTGGACGCCTGGTAGGCAGCCTTTTGTGCCCGTGACCCACTAAATGAGTCGGTGAGCACCTCTCGATCACTCTCGCTCCACCTTTCTCTGGGATGCAGCTTTTGTTTAGGATTATTTTCATTCGATTGTCTTTCCAACTTAAAAGCTATCGGATGAAAGCATATTTGATGTTCAAAAGCTAAGTCAGTGTATCTTGACACAGTTAAATCCTTGGGCTTCTTTCTTCGTAACAGCTGTTTTGCTGATGCCGCAGATAAAAGCTATCCCACCTGGATGTAGAGGCCACTAATTACCACTATTCTCCTCCATCACCCAGGCAGACATTTACCAACGAGACCTGGAATTATGGAATCGTGGTACTTCCGTCTTTGTTTGTATGTCATGGTCTATGTCTCGTTCTGCTGAGACATGCACATTTGCTCACCTGCCACAACATTAGGTACACCCTAGATCTCAACTCTCCAGGAGAAAAAAATAAATAAATAAATAAAATTAAATTAAAAAAAGGATGCTAAAATACACTAAATACAGCAACAATTTTGAGTCTACAACATTTAGTTTAGGTGTGAGAGCCAAAATGAACACTTTTATTGCTTTAAATGCGTTTTCAGCCTGATTGTACACTTCAGGTGAAACTGTCAAAATCTTCAAAATGAGAATAAGCACAATGAAATTAATGCTGGAATCATCTTCAGGATGCTAACATACACTAAATACAGCAAAAATTTTGAGTCTACAACGTTTAGTTTAGGTGTGAGAGCCAAAAAAAAGAAGAAAAAAAGGTACACCCTAGATCTAGTGCAAGACTTGTATCTAGAGAAACGACCTCTGCCAAGGTCAAACGGTTAACAAATGGTAAAATAAATTCAGGTAATGTTGTTTTTGTTTAATTTCTCTCTTTTTTTTATTGTTCTGTACCCATCAATTGATGACTCCCAACAACAAGGAGTTTGCAAACTGCAAACTAGTAAGAAAATAATACCGTTCAAAATTGTTTGTTTTTATGGTCACTGACGGCGTCAATCAAAACTGATGTCATTAGATTGTGCAGGTGTACCTAATATTGTTAGTAAACCCTTGTTGGCATTGGCTACAGTAGCTCCTTAAGATAGCGCATGTAAAACAGTTCTATCTTGAAAATCTCAAGTCCCTACTTTTTTGCACTTTTTTTCCTTCCTTGGGAACCTCCAAAAAAAAAAAAACTACTGACCCGTCTTCACAGTGTCATGAAGGCTTTCCTCCCATTGTTTGCATTCTCCTCATAAAACACCACGTTGTTCTTCTTCTGCCGAGTGACTAAGGCCTAGAGACATTTCTGTCCCGCTAAGTGTCGTCTGACTACTAATGGAGGTGGGCGCTTTGTTTCTGGAGACCGACACTGTACTGCGCACACCACTTAGGAGGCGGCGATCACAATGAGGGCCTTGTAGCCAAGTCGTGGCATGTGTACCAATGCAGTGAACTGTACTCAATCTCCTCTAATAAACAGCGCTGAGCTGCTTAGACCAACAGTCCTACAAAAGGGTGAAACATGGCGCTGTCTGGCTTCAACCACTGGAGCACATGGGATGCTATGATTTAGTTCACATTGTCATGCAAATTTGACCGAGCGAAAGTACCAAAATGTTCGTCAACATCGTACACGGTTGCCAAATGGTGGGACTTTCCCTGGCTTTACTGTCTATCTGCATGGTTATCACGAGAGGCAGATGTCTCTTTCGCTGTTGTGTTCCATTCGGGAAGGACAGATAGCAGAAGGATGTTTGGCCTTGACTCCCCCCTCCTGTAAAGGCACCCATGACTGAATTGTGAACATGGCGACCACTCCAGATCAGTCTCCATGTTCCATGTCGGACATGTGCTCTACTAATGTTCTTTTCTAAATATATATATTAACCTGTCAGATCATAGGTCAGATAATTAAAAAAAAAAAAAAAAAAGTAACATGGCCGTTATTAGAAGGTCACGTTCACTGGGTGGACTTTCCAGTTGTTCTGTTTGTGTCCATTCAGAGTGACGTCACTTGGTCCAGGTGTTTCCCCTCTGTCTGATGGAAAGACCATCACTGGCTCACGTTTCCTATCGTGATGCAACTTCCTGAATACATGGGATCAGTTTCAGTCTGTAAATAAGCATATTTATCTGCTCTTATAATAGTGGTCATTCATGACAAACTGTCAATCTATCCGGTACATAAATTTAAACATTGTTTCTTCCAAACCTACACTCGAAAAACTGTTAGGTCAAAAATAACCCAACTATGGGTCAAAAATGGACCATTTGGTCGATTTGACCCAACTTTGAGTCAAGAAATTGGTCTTTCAGCGTAAAACAACTCATCAATATTGGTCAGATCCTTTACTTGGGTAAAAAAAAGGGTCATTTTGTATTAAACAACCCAGAAAGTTTGGTCAAATTAACCCATAAAGTGGATCGGTCCATTTTTGATCCAGAATTGGGTTACTTTTGACCCAACTGTTTTTAGAGTGTACTGTATAGTGTTATTGGGAACTTACAGTATATAAATTGCTTTGCACCAGGCCACTGCTAAAATTCAGATTTGGGGGTAACTAGCATGATTAAAGAGTTGCATCTACAAGAGTTTAGTTCAACTTGTCACATTCTATTCTAGTATGGTGGACGCTTGTCTATCTTGTGGTTTTACTGCAATGTGTGTAGGCGGTATGTCAATAGCTATGTGACCGTGTCATTTACATAAATAATGTAACAACATTCCAGTGCAATCCATAAAATAATGAAACATGTTCAGCGCATTTCTATTGTTACATAGAAGTGATTCTTTTTTATTGACCACCCCTTAGGAACTAGTTGTGTGAATGCTAAAAGGCATGTTATTCTACGTTTCCTTATTACGTCGCTTTTCGTGCTTCTCTTTCTTTGTTTCTTGACCGATTCAAACCATTCCAACTTCAACATGTTCCAAAAATTCACGCTTCACGAGCTATTATTTTTCTCAATCCAAACATTCAGTTTTCCCACAATTAAAAAAAAATTCACTAGAAAAATTCCCATTCATTGCCATTTAGCAATTACCAACAATTCACTCCCACTCGAAAAATTCATTCAAAAATATTCACCTTGAGAGGAATTTTCAATATTGCCCCAATTCCCACATTGCAAATAAATCTCACGTTCACCTATATATTGCAAAATTTTCAGCAACAAAACACTTTACTCATTTTGACGGTGTGGGTTCAGGTCATGGCTAAGCGTTTGTGTTAGGGCTTGTATCGTTCTTATTCAGAAAATGTTAATATTTAGCTCATTCAATTCACCTTGGGAACAATTTTCAACATCCTTACACTTCCCACATACCACAAGTCCCACATTTTTCAATCACATATTGCTAATTTTCACCGATATGATTTCATCTAATTCCATACAATTAAATATCATTCATTCCACATCATTCAATGTATGCATTTTATCCACTAACATTCAAGATCATTCTATATTGCTTAACATCATTCCACCTCATATAATAGAATTCCAGGTTACTATATTTTTTCATTCAATATTGCAGCATTCACATGCAATTTCTCCAGATTGCTTCACCAAGCTGTATTTGTATACCAGCCGTGGAAAGCAAAAACTGAATATAGCGCAGATCAGTTAGTAGTTAGTCAGTCTTTAATTCTTTTAAATAGAAACACAAAACTAAAGCGAACCAAACTGTACTCTACTTTGTAAAAAAAACAGCCACCTGACTGAGCGTTTCCGTCTTTCTCATAGGACGCCGAGTCATTGGACAGCTGTATCCAAAGCACCTTGTCGGCCCTGTACCGGCCCTTCAGTGCTACTGCCTCCACCGTCCTGTGGCAGCTTTTCAGTGTGGTGGAAAGACAGTACCGTGGAGACGGCCTCCGCTGCTTCATCGACTTCTTGCTTCCTGCCAAGAGGATTTTACAGATCATCCAACAAGAAACTTGTGTGAGTGCTTAATTTTTGTAAATAGATGTTACATTTTGATCTTAGTCTTCTCCCAGCCCTTTCTGCTTACAATCAAAAAACATGTCAGCTCTCTTAGAGACACTTCTTTTCATATTCTGCCACAAGAAAGATTTGTGTTTTGGTTATTTGGAAACCAGGCCTGATCAGACATGTCTTTCTCTCAAGACAAATGATCACCGTGAGTGATTCATCATGTACGTAGTGCCTCCAAGTTAAATATATGTTGTAACAATTGTCCCGATTGTTCAGACAGTGATGCAAGTTATACCGTAAGCTGTCAAGGCAATGCTTACCTGGGGTGAGTGTTAACCGTATCTCTCTCCTCTCCCAGTTGAGGTTCCGAGGACTGCTGCTCTATAATGAAGGGTGGCCTCTCTGCATTCACGACAAAGTGGTGTTGCAGCTATCGCCCTTGCACAAAGTCAGACTAAAGCAAGGAGACTTCTACCTACAAATCGTACCGTTAGGCCGCAAGGCTGCCAAGCTTGTGATAAAATGCTTGTCGGCCAGCGGGCAGGCTATCGTGGAGATCCCCGTGGCGGAGAGCATGTATGGCGGCGTCTTCACCGCTGAGTTCCTGCAGAATGTAACACTGGAACGGAACCTGCACCCGTTACAGAACTGCCTGCTTACGACCGGGAAATCTGTGTACAGGACCCCGTGGAAGAACGTGGTCAACCCTCTGTTTGTCAGCAGCACGGCGGAAGCCATCATGCAAGCGCATTGCAGCAGGGTCGGCTTCCGCGGCCAACTCAGCGCCTGCAGCACGAGCGGATCCACGGGCACCCTGGACAGCCATCGCAGCTCCAGGGAGTCCCTCCATTCTCAGGGAGCCGACTTTTCGGACACCATTTCACCAAACAGAAACCACACGGATACCAGCCGCGATAGCCATAGCATGAGTAGAGTAGACATAACAACTCCCATCATTAAGATCAGCCCCACCGAAGAGCGTGGGACAGTGCACGGAGGGGAGGACACAAGTGGGAGTGAACGAGGACCAGCATCTAAGATGCTTTCTTTCAGTACAGACCTCAGCAATCCGGGCCCTCGTAGACGTCACCCAAGAGACTCCGTTGCTTTTGAGAGCAGAAGACTTTTCAGGAAATCCTACATGGAAGCCCTGCAGAACCCCATGAGCCTTGGGTCCAGCACTGAGTCCATCCTGGAAGAAAGTCCGGAGCACGGCGGCCTTAGGGAGGGCTCCGTGACACCAGGCAGCAGCCCGGACACTCGCAATTCTTCTCGAGAACACTTATCCCGGAGGTTGGGGAGCCGTGGCTGGCTCAGTGGTGACGATTCTAGGCCCAGCACACCTTTGCATTACTTACAGAAGGGGCTGCGGAGTGCGGAGAGACGGGCGGAACGCCGCTCCAAGTCACTGGAGAGGACTAACAAGGCTGGACAGGACAAAGCTCACCGGGAGAGGTCTTCTTCTGGGGGCTCAGCTAGCATCTCCACTAAAAAGCTGATGAATGGATATGTTCTTCGATTTGGGAAGTTGGAAGTGGAGTCCTCGCTTCCTGCTTGTGAAAGGAGGAGCAAAGAAGTAACAGGTATGCCACCGTCCATGATTTCCCTTCTTTACCAATGTTAAATCTTGATAGTATCCCACAAGTTTATTTTAAGCAAAACTAATGGTTATTTATAAATATATTCAGCATATGAATCACATTTCACAGTGATGGTCCATAGCTCATCGTTTCACAAAAAATACAACCTGAGGGTGTGAAAACAAACTTTGAGGCTTAAAAACATAACAGGCTAATGTGGGTAGGTTTTGTAATGATAGCCTCAAGCAAGACTAGCTACAACAGCTCATCAAGGGTGAGACAGCAGAGCAGCGTCACTGCTGACAGATTGCTTTTCAGAGGCGACTTTGTTGTGTTCTTTGGCACCTTTGGCTGGGGGTGCACGCCTATGGGGTGCGGGTTTGGCCCTACCCTGGAAAGTGAAGTCAAGTCACATCTGTGTGTAATCTTTTGCAGTGTCTGTTTTGTTTTGTGCTGTTTCATGCAGGGTAACTGAGGTAACAGATAATGTGAAGGTGACGTCTATGGTGTTTTTGTTGTTGTTGTTGGGAAACCATATTTGGTGGCTTAAGTGGGTGTTCACAATGGCTCACTTTGAGAAGAATTTTCAATAATGTTGAGAAAATAATGTTATTGTAATGATATCATTAGAATAAAATGTTATTTACTCCCTTCAATTTTATGTTATGTGTGACCTCAGTAGTCTAAACATGACATTCTGATTAGCATCACATTTGTGGAAAATGAGCGATGCAGCAAAATCCGGATGTTTTTATTCATCTCAGGGGACAGCCATTTTGCCACTTGCTGTCGACTGAAGATGACATCACAGTTACTCAGTGCTCAGGCAACGACCAATCACAGCTCACCTGTTTCCTGAAACTGAGCTGTGATTTGTTGTTACCTGAGATCTGAGCAACTGAGATGTCATTTTCACTCGACAGCAAGTGGCAAAATGGCCCTCTTCTGATATTGATAAAAACTGCTGGATTTTGCTCCCTAACTTATTTTCCACTAACGCAATCTTAGCCAAAATACCGTATTTAGACTCGTGGGGCTACATAAAACGTATTGTTTTTCAAGAAAAAAAACATTTAATACATGGTGTGATGCCTCGGGGTGCATGTGAACCCAGGGAACATGATTTTTTCCTGTATTAAAATAAAGTGTAATTGCATAACCACTACAGTAGGTGGCAGTGGCACTCTCATTGTTAGACAATGTGTGTACAAAGAGTTTCAGGTCCTCTGCAGAGCTGTACTTGGAACAATTTTAGAGATAAATGCAACTATTTTATAGTAAGGTGGATAATTGAATTTAGAAGCACTGAGTGGGAAAAAAAACATTGGATCAGCCCACTAGCAATCACAATACAGTAGAAGAAGTAATCAAATATCAGATCCCCATTGCATTCCTATGATGACCTCAGAGGGGGATTGCATTTCGACTTTTTGTAAAGCAGGTTTCCCACAACAGTTTTTCAAAGACAACAAAAGATTCTGTAAACCAAGCAGAGGGACCCCAGTTATCCCTACAATGAGAGGGCCCTACCTACAGTGCTTTCAAGGATAGGGATGCTCAGATCACACATGGATTGCCTCACTTACAAAAGTATCCGTTGTGAACCAATCAGGCATTAAAGAGAATATAAAGACCCAAACTATCAGAATCGAGCAAGAGGTGTAGAAAATTTAAACAAACAGACCTTTTCATTTATGATTGAGCACAAGGTCCCATCCCCACTGACCGATGCAGATTTTTAGCCTCAACAGTGTGATGTGTCCATCAGGGAACACAAAAAGCAGATTTTCACAATACTCCAGAGGCTTTACTCGACGTTTCTCACTTCCTGTGAAAACAAAGCAATTTAGGAAACATGCGGCAAACACAGGCCTGCTCACACAGTGGCACAGGAAATGCACTGACTATTTGAAGACAATAGAGGCTGTGCTGGCTGGGTTTACTCCCACACAACTGATGGGACTATAAAAGAGGCCTCCAACTTTTGAAAAACACAACAGGGTCAGGCACGCAATCATGGACTTTTGCAGTATAGTTTGTTTGCAAACTGCCGTCAAGATTTATTATTGTCTCCCATTTCCTTTAAAGTTGTAGAATACTACAATGAAAACAATTTAGAACATTAAAGGACGGCTTTGGATAAGACGAGCAGTATCAAGTGTTTTTTTAAGTGACATCATCAAGTTCTAGTTTCGCTTTAGCAGCTACACGAAGAAGAGAAAATACTTGTTCTCTTTTCGATTTTGGAATGAGTCACACAAAACATAATAGTGAGACTGAGAACTTTCTTGTATTGTACTGAAGCGTAATATGAGATCGGTGCTAATTGATATACACAAAGAATAATCCTGTTCACAAACCCACAGTCTGGATCAAGTGTGGAAATGGTGTTACCAGTAGAGAATGTGAGTTGTACTGTACTTACAAACGGGCCCGGGGACCAAAGTGCTGACGTTTCGAAAAACGGCAAAAACCACTCTTGACTCATGCTGATGATACACCTGGTCTCCAGGATGAGTCATCGTGACTTACTATGATTATACCACACTGAGGTGAAAGGAAGCTTCTCTCGTTTTGTTCAATTGTGGTGTATTATTAATATTACAGGGCAACAGGAGGACACCGGTGATGACAGGAAATCTAGACTCGCAGAGGAAGAGTCCAACAGCCCCAAAACGGCCAATGGGTCAGCCATCGGGCTAGGGTCATCATCAAGCTCCTCCAATGACAGTAGCTTGTCCCTCCCCAAACGGATGTCCGAGGTCAATCAGGAGCTGCTTGCATCAGGCGCTGTGATTTTGCCAGGTGGAGCACCTTGCCTCGTTTCATTCTAAAGCTTGTCCAATAGGAGTTTTGTTTTCAACTTTATACCACTACAATACAAGTAGTGAAAAAGTAGTCGCGGTCTTTTCAAAGTAGTGTTTTGTCCCCCTGCTACTCTTTTGTCTCCCAGGAAGCAGAGATCGTAGTGGGAGGGCCGTATTGCAGGTGTGCACCAGAGCTCAAGTGTGGGCAGGCGAAAGTTGCACGGTGCATGACGTCAGCAGGTTGCTGGTCTACTTACACTCCACACTACGGTAAGCTGAGAACAGTCACTTTTTGTTTTTGTTTTTATTCACTAATTAGTCTTAAAACTGATTCAAGTCAGATTTGCAGGTGTCCATTATTTGCAGCTCACATTTAGCCAAGGGAGCTTCAGGGCTCACTATTTGGCAGACGCTAACTTTCTTTATCTTTATCTAATGACTTAGAACAGTTGCAAACACGTGCATATTTGTAAAAGTGCATACATAAAACAGACATTTGTATACATTTGAGTATAAAGTTAATTCTGTAGAGTAAATTTTACTTTACTATTTGGTCCAACTCTAAATGGAGTGAGATTTACACTTGGAAGAGAGTAAAATATTCAATTAAATTAAATTTTACTCAAAGTATTTTTAGTGTGTACAAGAAAATTTGCCCATCACGTGTAAAACCTATTAAAGATTTTTTTACATCTGAAATTTTAAGTACATTTTGTAAGGAGAGATTTCGACAAAATTTCACTAGTTTCTTTTTTTCAAGGGTTGAGGAACCACGAATATTCCAGCTGACATGAGCAATATACTAAGACACAGCAGGAGTGTGTGGCTCAGAGAGTAGATTGGCTGACTCCCAACCTAAAGTTGTGGGTTTGTTCCTCAACCCTTGAGTGACTTATAAACTCAGTTTAGAGTAAACCATTATTACAGTTTAGAGTACCGGTGTATATATATTATATATTATCAACTGTGTATATGCAAACACATAACTGCTGGTTAGTATCATTCCGACTTTTTTCATATCTGTATGACGTCTTTTGGTGCCATCTTAATACTGTTGCTCATTTCCCTCAAGGCACTTAGCTTAGCAATGTAAATATGTAGTCAAGGTGGATTATGTTTGTTTTGGTTGTAGGAAAGAAAAACGTGATGAAGGTCTGACAGTTGTGATAGACAGCAGGAGGCAGCAGCCGGTTCCAGCTCTCTTGTCATCGCTCTCTGAATTTCAGGTGAGCACAGACGGTGAATGCGCACTGACCTGGTTTCCAACACCCCGGCCTCGTGTGTTCAAGCAACGCCAACTATATTACTGTTTTTTACATTCTACGCCATGCCTTATACATTTTCCTAATGTTCAACATTCAGAAATAGAGGCACACCTTAAAGTTGTAATGCCTTCACATCCAAGAGCTTCTTCTGAGAAAAGCCTGGCCTCGGGACTAACCTGTGCTTGCATGTCTGTTTTTAACAACACGAATGAGTTGCTTTCAGAAAACTTGCAAGAGCCATATGATTAGGTTTTGAGGTGCTCTGTCTGGAAACCCTAGACATTGTAAAAAAAAGGTATTAGCACCTGTCTACGTATGTAATAGTTTTATAGGGGCCCTACAGTAAATACGCTCATTCCTTCAACTTTTGACTTTATGAGTAGTAGTAATCATCTTTTAATCATGAAAATATGCATGTTTCCGTTTCAGACATTGGTACCAAATGCACTTTACTCCGTTTTGTTCCTGGTGGACAAAGAGGCAGCAGCCAAACCCGAAAGAGACATTGTCAACGTACAGGTGAGTAAATATTGTTATTGTCATATGAATTCATGCAGTCATTTCCTGCAACTCCCTGCATTGCCCCTCCAGGCTCTTATGATCAGATTTGAAGTCAGACAAGAGGTGTGCACTGACCAATGTAGTTGTGTTTTTCTCACCGCAGACTGAGACATTGTCATCATTAAAGGCCCTATTGAAGCACGTTGAACCGAATCAGCTCACACGCGACCTGGAGGGCACCTTCCATTACGACCACAACCACTGGATGCTCTTCAGACAGGTGAACGGGATGATGGACTGAAACCATCATTGTTTCATATCGTATTTGTTAAACCATATCTGTAAGAGTTTGTTAGTAGCATTTCAAGACAAGGGGAGCATAAATAGTCGGATTTGGACACATCACCTGAGGCTAAGCCTTTAACTGATGAAGCATCATCATGCCATCTTTAGTGTGAAGTGGCCTGCTAAATGTGATTTAAATTTAATTTTTTATTTTTAACCCATACAGAAAATAGAACCATTTGCCAGCAGCTGCAGCGAAGCCATCGCTTCCCTCCAGGAGTCCATCGCCACGTTAAGTGACTGTGGCAACCTGAAGACATCTGAGGTAGGACTAAATCAGGGTTAATTTTGACAATGAATTTTTATTTAGTTTTAGTTTAAGTCTTTTTGACTAAAATTAAATTAAGTTTATTCATAATTTATTAATCTGTTTTAGTCGACGAAATTGACAATTTAGTCAATATTTTCGTCACTGTGTTTTTGACGAAATTGTCAGTCAATTTAGTTATCGACATCGTCTCAATGAATGGCTTCTATTTTAGTTTACGTTTCATTTTTGTCTGAAAACAAATTTTCATAATCAAACTTTTTTTTCATCAACGAAATTATCACTGCACTAAATAGTCACGTTAAAAGAATTGGAAAACATCTGAAAAATTCTGTGGTTTTTTTTTTGTGTGTGTAGGAGGTGTCTCAGATGATGGAGCAGCAGAAGCATCTCATGAAGTGTGTGCTGGATGACGCCCATCTAAATAGGTTACGTCTGGAAGGAGG
Source organism: Vanacampus margaritifer (assembly GCF_051991255.1). NCBI lineage: Eukaryota > Metazoa > Chordata > Actinopteri > Syngnathiformes > Syngnathidae > Vanacampus > Vanacampus margaritifer. The sequence goes on along the minus strand of NC_135440.1, from coordinate 16,687,269 downwards.
CACCATCCTCGCACGCATCAGGAAGGAAGAGGCCTGCGACAACGAGAGCTACAGGTACCGCTGCCGGCGAGACCTCTCACTTCCTGTTAATACAAAACTGACCTCGCTTTTAATATTCCTGCCTGTCTTTAGGGATGCTGTAGATATGTTGAGTGCTCTGTACAACCAAGTGGACGAAGAGGTCCACGAGCTTGTCATTCTGTCCAACAAGTCTCAGAAGGACTTGGAAAGTCTTCAGGAGGTGCGCAGGTTTGAGGAACAGACACAACAGGTTAGCTTTTTCACTCGTGATTGTTCTTTTCTCTGTACAATGACGTTGAGATAACAGGTCTTTTTTTTTTCAGGTCAAACTGTGGTTCAATGTGGAGGGAGATAAACATCTCACACCTTTAGAATCACTCACTTTGTCTGTCAGCGGCATTAAAGACATGAAGGAGAGCTTGGACCAATTTCTGAAAGAGTCAGTGGTAAATATCTTGACAAGAACAGAGATGATGCCAATACTGTGCACTGGAATTTCTGTGATCTTACATGATATGTACAAAATGTATTGAGACACACCTCTTGATCAATTTATTCTTCATCTAGACCAGAGGTCAGCAACCTTTGCTGTCAAAAGAGCCATTTTAGGCCAAATGTATAACCGAAAATCTGTCTGGAGTCGCAAAACATTTGAAGATTGTGATGAAGTTGTGTTAGTCGAATGTACTGAGGGCCCAAGAGCTAATTCGAGCTGCGCCACAACACAAATATAGCAGAGCAGCATCCAATATGTTGACATTCTTTTTCTTCTTTTCTTTCTTTCTTTTAGACTGTTTTTGTTGGATTTTTTTGTAATTTTTTAGACTTTGTTCATAGATTATAAACTTTTCTGCCTTTTGCTCAAATTTCTGACATTTTATTGCTATTTTTGACTTTTTTTTTTTTCGACTTTCTGACATTTTTGGCAAATTTTGTGGGCGTTTTATGGTCATTTTGGGGATTTCTTCTTTTGTTTTTGGACATTTTATAGGTACTTTCTACATGTGTTATTTTTCTGACTTTTTTTGGCAATTTTGGGGATTTTTGTTTTCTTTTATGGTTATTTTTTGAACATCTTTTCTGCCTTTTTTATTTTTTCTGCTTTTCCTCTTTATTGAAATTTTTTGGGTAATTTAAAAAAAACTTTCATCAACCTTTCATCTCACGACAGCTTAAAAATGTGGACTCTTACATTTTTTGTAACATGTAATTATTGATTTTTAATCTAAATTATTAATTCATTAAAATAATATTTTTCTAAAAAATACATATCTAAAAAAAAAATAATTCAGGGAGCCACAGGAGAGGACCTAAAGAGCCACAAGTTGCTCCAGAGCCGCAGGTTACAGACCCCTGATCTAGACAACCATTATGGGCTCTATTTTCATAGACAGCGCACATGCACCCGGGCATAAAAGCTGGTGCATCTTGAATTTTCGGGGGGTGCAAGCCTCATTTAGCGGTTACACATGAACGAAGTGCTGACTTAATATATAATCAATTGTCCTTCTGTTGGTTGACAGCATCAGCAGAGACATGCCCTGCAGGTGGTGAAAGAGTCTCCACCATCTCTTCCTGGCTCAGTTTCCTTGGAATTCAAGCAACATCTTGCCTCCATCGTGAGCAGAGCGGAGAAGAGGAAGGCACACTTGGACATTCTGGGAAACCTTTATGAGTTTTATGACTCTGTAAGTGTTTTGCAATTCTTTCATTTTGTTAGACTATTCAGGCTTTTTTTTTTGCAAACACAGATTAGATGCCTCTGTGGGGATTTTATTGTTTACCTATTCATGTATGCAATTGAGTTGTCTAGTTGTTTTTTTCCTGGCTCTAGATTCATGCTAATATCCTGCATAAAGAGTCCCAAAAACTGAACTCTGTTTTAAACATCCGTAGGTAAACCAATGGAGGGAGCACTGCCAAGACTACGTCAGCCACCTTAACACTTCAGATGAAGCGCCTTCACCTGCCGTGGTCCCGATCCTGCAGGATTATTGCACCGAGGCCTCCAAATTCTCCATGGACAACTTCAGCACATTGAACGATATGGTGCTCTCCCTGGAATGTCCTCAGCAAGTGCAGCAGTGGAACGCAGTGTGGCACCGATGTCAGCAGACCAAGCAGCAGCTTGAGGACACTTTGTCCCGAGCCATGGGGGCTTCTTCAGACTCCATTTCCTCCGAATTCACGGATGTTTTAAAGCCTGCACAGATCCAAATTAGTGTAGAGGATGATAGTGGATGTGGGCTTCAAGCTGAAGGTTCTTCTTGCTCCAGCAGAACTGTTACGCCACTGGCCGTCGAGGACACTAAACCACATTCCGATGAACCTTTCTCCAAAAGCCCCTCCGGTTCCATCGCCTCCTCCTCGCGCTACACTTTCCCGCCTGACAGCAAGACGAGCCCATCGATGTTTGACGACACGGACAGCGACTGCACTATCGACTCCACTATCTCGTGCCACTCGGAGCCCATCTTCTCCGCAGCTTCTCGAGTCCGCAAGTCGCCAATGAAGAAGATCATGAAGAAGACCATGAGCTACGAGCTGACGCCAAGGGACGGCGGCCATTCGGACTCCAGTCACGTGCACGGTTACACGGGGGTGTACATCAAGGGTTTGGAGGTGGCCAATAATGTGTCCGCTGAGAAGAAGCTGCAGAGACCCGATGTCATGAGCCCGGCGCTAGGACGCAGTCGCAGCATGTCTACGCCCTCCAGGATGCATAACATACACAGTGAAGGAGAGGGCAAGAAACAGAGCAGGTCAGAATGTTTTTCGTCTTAATAAAATGCTGGCTAAAATATCAACTCAAAATATTCGGGACAGGCCAATTATCGGCCGGGCCAGGGACAGTTATCAGTCCGATATTCAGCATTTTAACGAATATCAGCATCAGCCTTTTTAAAGAATCATACAGCTGATAATGGATCAATTTAAAGCTGTGTTAACTTCAGGGATCTATTTTATTTTATTTTTTTCAGTTCGTATTATAAGAGATGCTGCTGACCCTTTGGAACTCTGCATCTTTTTTTTTTTTTAATTGAAACTAAAATAATTTAAAAAAAACAACATTTTGTATATTTTTACTAGGATTGTCAAAATTAAAACGTTAACACTAGAGATTAATTTTAATTTGTTAAAGTGTTTATTAAAAAAAAAAAACTAAGTTAACACAGTGTGCAGCCAAACTTGGAGGAGTCACTGGGGGGGAAGTTTTACTTTCTGATTTACTTGCGTGATGCTTGTTGGAGAACTCTAAAGTAATTTGTCCACTTTGCAGAGCCAAATACAAATAGATATTATTTTTTACTTTTTTTTAATTTGTATTTGAATCTACATAAACTTTCTATTTGATGATTTTATATTAATTCCAAGATTTTACTGAAGCAAATATCTGTTACAAGCTTACTACAAAATAGTAGTAAAAAAATGTGATTAATCACAGAATGTTGCGCTATTAATTGGTTTTAAAAAATACTGTTTAATTGGCAGCACTACTTTTTTACATATTGGAAACCTTTATTTACTGTAGTAAACAATTTGGAGCTATTTACTTGTTTTAGTTTACCTTTTCAAGACATGCTAATTACAATGGGAGATCTGGCACTAAATTGATCCCTAAGCATTAACAATTTTGGAGGTTTTTTTTTTTTTTTACATTTTGACACCAATATTTTCCCTTTTAGTGAAAATTAATATTGGCTCCAATTGGTTATTGGCCTTCTTGACTACAATCGGTATAGGTCTTGGTCTATCTCTACAAAATATATTCTAGCTTCATGCATTGATGCTCGGCAAAAGTAAAAATCCTTACGACTATAAATACTATATTCTACATTTTTTTCTGTTCCCAGTAAAGTGCAGCACATCATGGACGAGATGATCTCCACAGAGAGGGAGTACGTTCGCTCTCTCAGCTACGTCATTGAGCATTACTTCCCTGAGATGGAGCGACTGGATCTGCCTCAGGACTTGCGCGGGAAGCGCAGCATCATTTTCGGGAACGTGGAAAAGCTGTGGGACTTTCACAGCCAGTACTTCCTCAAGGACCTGGAGTCGTGCGCCCACTCCCCGTTCTCCATCAGCAGCTGCTTTCTCCGACATGTGAGTGTGTGCAGACAAAGTCGGCGTGCCCCGAGGAAGCACACTGACAACTTACTAAGAGCTCTCAGGTTCCATCAACAGTCATGACCTTTCGACGTCTAGTTTGACAACAAAATGTAGCATTGCCAGGGTCATGGTTTTGTCAGTGGCGTTTTGTATGGGGCAAACCTATAGCATTGTTTTTTTCAGACCTTTATTTATGTATTCATAACCACAATTCAAGATCAATGTCTAATTTTCATTAATTTATTTATTTTTACTTTTGTCAGATTCAAGCTATTTCCGTGACTACTGTTGATTTTTCTTTAAAGGAAAGTCAACCTTAAACATTTCTTGACAATAATATGTTAAATGTGACGTCATTAGTCTAAACATAACATTCTGATTAATATTACATTTGTGGAATATGAGTTATGATGAAAAATCCAGCCATTTTTATCCATCTCAGGGAGCGGCCATTTTGCCACTTGCTGTCGACTGAAGATGACATCAATGTTGCTCAGGCAACGACCAATCATGGCTCGCGTGTTTTCTGAAGCTGAGCTGTGATTGGTTGTTACCTGAGTAGCTGTGATTTCATTTTCACTCGACAGCAAAAGACAAAATGGCCGCCCCCTGAGATGGATAAAAGTGGCTGGATTTTGCTGCTTAATTCATATTCCACAATAATAACCAGAATACCATATTTAGACCAGCGGGGCTGCATAGAACATATTGTAAAAAAAAAAAAAATGTTGGGGAGTTGACTTCCCCTTTAAGAGAATTTTGCCCACGTGTGTATGCTGTCAGCTGGATATGCACACAGTTCAGCCTTGCAGTTAATAACATACAGCTCATATGGTTTAAATCACTTAACTGTACACGTTGTGCAGGAAAGCATGCTGACATGCCAGTTTACTTTCCGGAGTGTTCTAACTTGTTAATTGTGCGTGTGTGCAGGAGGATCAGTTTGGAATGTATGCCCTGTACAGCAAGAATAAGCCCCGGTCCGACTCCCTGCTCAGCAGCCATGGGAACGAATTCTTTAAGGTGCGTCTGGAAACTCTGGTAACATTCTTCACTGGGTAAAAAGGTCAGCAAGGAAGTTAAGGAAGTCACAGTGGCTGAAATGAATAATGTTTTGTTATGAGCTTGTTGTTTGTTGATGAATACAAAAAGACCAAAAATATATTTAAGATGGTGTGTCTCCATGACATAAAGGTACATTTCAGTAAATTACAATATTCTAGAGAAGTGAAATTTCATTTTAGTATTGGTGATACAAATTCATGAAACACAAAAATAGATTAGAAAATTTACTTTTTTTTTAATAGAACTACCTGAAATATTTAATAATAATTATAATTTAATAAAATGTATTTTTTAACTGTTTTAATAACACATGCCTAATTTCATTTGACAGGTGTATTGAAAGCTCACAGAAATATTAGTCATTTTTTCTTTCAGATTTTTCCAGAAACACAAACATTTTTACAATTTGCATCATGAGGAGATGATTTAAGCAAAAAAATAATTATTATAATTAAATACTGTATATATATATATATATATATATATATATATATATATATATATATGTATATATATATATATATATATATATATATATATATATATATATATATATATATATATATATATATATATATATATATATATATATATATATATATATATATATATATATATAGTCTATATATATATATATATATATATAGTCTATATATATATATATATATATATAGTCTATATATATATATATATATATATAGTCTATATATAGTCAACCAAAAGAAGAACATGGCAATGATACACATTAGTGGCTACTACCATCTTCTCCATCCTCTCACATCCCAGAATAAACAGCTGGATCTGGGGGACAAGATGGACCTGGCATCCTACCTGCTGAAACCCATCCAGAGGATGAGCAAATATGCCCTGCTGCTGAAGGACCTCATCAAGGAGTGCGGCCAGTCACAAGCGCAAGAGCTGAGCGACCTTCGCGTTGCAGAGGAGATGGTCAAGTTTCAGCTTCGCCATGGCAACGACCTCCTAGCCATGGACGCCATTCGGGGCTGTGATGTAAGCAGAAAGTGTACACTGAATCCATCAAAGTATTGAGACACCTCTCTTAATTAATTGATGGGTCTGTCATAGTTGATTATTTTTATGTTGTCTGTCTACTTTTAAGTATCCATAGATGCTAGTTTCATTAGCCTATCTATGGTGTTTTGCATTGTGTGTTAGCATAAAGCTAGTGGATTTTTGTTTTGTTTTTAATTTTATTGTTTGAATATACACAAATTGTGTAATTCTTTGGTTTGATGTTTAGACTTAACTGGGAATGGTTAAAAAAAAAATACAAAACGCAACCTGAGGCAAAAGAACAAAAATGTCCACAGAAAAACGTGATGATGTTAAAGGAAGTCCCAATAGCCTTATCCATAGTATATTTTTGGACTGGATGTCATCTTCTTTTGTATACAGTAGAGTGAAGTCAGCATCCCGCCACAACTTCCATTGTTGTGAGTGACGCATGTGACCCGAGGTGTTTCCTGTCTAGGTGAACCTAAAAGAGCAAGGTCAACTTCGCTGCCAAGATGAGTTCATCGTCTGGTGTGGACGCAGGAAGTACCTCCGCCACGTCTTCTTGTTTGAAGATCTCATCCTCTTCAGCAAGACCAAAAAGATCGAAGGAGGATATGACATTTACATCTACAAACAATCGTACAAAGTAAGATTTTTTTCTTTTTTTTAATCAGTGCTGAGCTACTTTTTGGGCTACTTATTTTTTTTATGTATTTTTTTTATTTTTAAATAGACAGCAGAGATAGGGATGACTGAAAATGTCGGCGATAGTGGTCTGCGCTTTGAGATTTGGTTCCGGCGAAGGAAGTCCCAGGACACGTTCATCCTACAAGCAAGCTCTGTGGAAATCAAGGCGGTGTGGACTACCATTATAGGGAAGATCCTTTGGAGGCAGGCGTTACGAAACAGGGGTGTGTTTCTTTGTCAATGATTGCGATTAACATTTTGTTTTAATGATGTTTTGTCATAAAAGGGCGCTCTCTTGTATTTTGTCTTGCAGAATTGCGCATGCTGGAAATGGTGTCAATGGGCATCGGAAGCAAGCCTTTCATGGACATTAAGCCCAGCGATGCAGCTATCAATGACAGAGCTATCGATTATATCATGAAGGGGTCAGGTGAGACTTACTTCTTTTTCTCCCATCATTCATTTGTGACTTACCCATCATGCTAGGGCTTAAAGATTTTGTCAAATGTGTTTTTCCTCAATATTTTGATTGCTGTTTAATAAGCAATTTTATTTTATTTTCCAAGGTCATTTTCCCTTTATTTTCTTTTAACAAACACAAACAAAAAAACTAATCTGTATTACAATTAGTAATATCAGATAATTCACTCCCAGCCATTTTCACTGAAGCAACCCCCTTCCCTCCCCGCTGTTTTACTGTTTTTTTTCAGCGATTTTGCAATGTCCACAGGATATTGTTCTTTTGCTATAAAAAGATTGCACCTACCCAAAAGAAAGATTAGAGTCACTTAATTCATCAGAAAAAAATGTATATTTGTATCTGTTTCCGTTTTTGCAGCAATTAGCATTAAAATATAGCTAAGTTTCATCATTATTCACACACCTGTTGAAAACACTGTGAAAAAAAGATTGTTGCAACATGGTTGATCTCCTGTACTCTGCTGCCACCTGCTGGCCGTTTCTTTGTAATAACAACCATTGCTTTAAGCGACCACCATCATGTCAGAAGCTGTATCAAAGCCTTCTTTATGCTCTAGCATAAAAAAAACATAAATTTGTTTTTGGGAGTACATGACAAAGTATTAAAAAGAAAAAACTATACGTTTTTGGGTTTGAATGAGTTTATTGCAGTCCTTGCGATTTAAAAAAATAATAATAATAAAATTGCATGTCAATTTCAATTCCATTAATTGTTCAGCCCTACATGACGTGTGCTAGTATTCTATTGACCAAATCTTCTTGAAACAAGAAAAACACCCATTTTAACCGCCCTAACCTTCTTTGCTTACCTCATTTAGCTACAAGAGAGTCAAAATATTAGAAACATCTCCTAGGATAGATCAGAAAAAAAATCTTATTCTAAAGATTTCAATCAAGTTAATTGAATATCGACCCATCCGTCATTCCAATACATTAACATTTGTTTTGGTTGATTAAAGTACTATATGTGGACAAAATAAAATGAAACATGCCTTCAAAAAAAAAACATTAATTCAAATTCATTCCCATGGGCAATACGGATAATATTGAACCCCTTTGCAACAATAACACAAATAAAACACAGCATAGTCATGCATAATCTGGCTAGTTTTCCAAAATGACCCTTTTTAGTGGTCTAAATAAAAAAACATTACTGTTCCAGGTTCATGAACTCCAAAGTCAAAATGAGTGGAATTGCATAAGCATACTTTGCATTGAAGCTGAAATAAGTTTCTTCCATTTTTTTTTTTTGTCTTAATGTTGCCAACAGAATGTAGGACAAGGGCTTCCATAGCGGTCCCCTCGTACGAATACTCGGCTTGCATCAAGAGACCGCACTCCACCATCTCCAACAGCAGCACGTCCTCCTCCAGCAGCCAGTCGTCGTCCTCCCTGCTGGGATCGCTCAACCTCCATCTTTACTCCTCGCACCCACACGCTCAACCTTACCCGCTGGCCAGCGTTCCCTCCTTCACCCAGTGGCCGTACGACTGCATCGAGGAAGACGAGCTGGAGCACGACTCTGCCAGCCAACCCTCCATGCGTGAGTTGGGATTTTAAGAGGCGACATCTGTTAGTAGTTTTCGGAATTTTTTTTCATTTCCGTTTTTGGAAAGGTAGCCACAACCAAATTATCATAATAATAAAAGCACAACACACTGCCTTAAACTTGCCTCGACAGCACAAACGATGATGACTCAAACCATTTTTTTCTTTTTGTCAGTCACTGAGAGTTCCGAGACGTCGTCCCAATGCACTTCCAATGACAGCATGACCGGACTGAGCACCCTCACCTTACCCGGACCCCCCGACGGTCTCCTGGATTCGTACATCGACAACAACAGCGAGGAATCCGCCTCCTTCCGCTGCTCCTCCGTGCCGCCTTCCTCCATGGAGGCCTCCTCCCTCTTCTCCAAAAGTGAAGACCTCCAACCGCAGGGCAACAAGTTCATCACAGCAGTGAGTCTTTGCTATGCGAAACCAGTGGTTCGCAAACCTTTTTTTTATTTTTTTTACTAAATGCCACCGGAAATAATATCCAGCTCTGTGTCACTCTCATGATTAACATTAAACTAAGGTAGCGTACAGTAAGTGTGCATCAAAAACTAGGCTTACATTTCTGAAACATATGTAATATTGTGCACCGTTTGAAAATTAACACAGCACCTAAATATAGGAAAATGAATAAAAACTGTCCTGACTGTACAAGTTAAATACAACTGAACTGTGCTTAACTCATTCACTGCCATTGAACGTCAAAAAATCATTTTAGCTATTTCTATTAGTTCAACATATTTTTTCTACTTTTGTTAACAAGGGTATGAAAACCTAGAATTTTTGTATTGTACATTTAGAACGGATATAAAATTTGTGATTAATTGAGAGTTAACTATTGAAGTCATGCGATTAAATATGAATACAAATTTTAATCGCCTGATGCCCCTAATTTTTAATAATCATCTCGTCGGGAGATTACAATTTTTAATTGTAATTAATCGCATGACTTCACTAGTTAACTCACGATTAATCACAAATTTTATATCTGTTCTAAATGTACAATCAAATGTGTTTTCTAGGTTTTCATACTCTTGTTAATAAAAGTACGAAAAAATTTTTTTAACTAAGAAATAGTTCAAATTAATTTTTGACGTTTATAGCCGTCAACGGCAGTGAATGAGTTAACAAATCGTAGTGTACAGGATAAAAAAATATTTAAGTCACTATATCATTACAGGGAGTTCCGTTGCTAAGCTAACCCGAATTTCCGCGTAAGTCGGATTTCACTGTTAAAGTTGAAATTTACATCAAAATAATTTTAAAAATAAAAAAACTAAAATACATTAAAATGTCACTAGAAGGCCCGGCTTTCTTCTTTGGGGCCATGATGTGGGAAAAAAAGAGGGCGAAAAAGCCAACGATACTCCCGGTGCAGTAGCTAAGCAGAAAAATTGGGGACAAAATGGCGGACGAGGCGTGGCCGTCGGAGAGTCGAAACGTCGTAGGTCGAGTGCGTCGTAACTCGACGACTCCCTGTAAACAGTTTGAGCATTTTATTCAGTGATTCTTTCACCTCCCACTAGAGGGAGCCACCTTACCTCTAGTGGTACTTGTACCACACTTTGAGAATCTCGAAATACAGTATTATTATAATTATTAAACTTGCTATATTATATTGCCCATAGTTTTTTTTTCTCTCTTCACTAGTGAAAACTTATTTCTGTAAATTTATTTCTCTAGTTCTGATGAAAAAGGATAACATTATTTACAGTAGCTTCACTACACTCAGTTTTTGTTGATTTTAGCTAAAAGAAAACAAAACCCTAATTTGCTCAAGAAACTAGGATATTACAATCAATGATTTTTCACATATTTGTTAGGAGGGAATTTTCCCATTTTGTAGCGTTTGTATTTTATTTTTTGACAATATTCAAATTGATTAACATATAACGGTATATATTTTATGCTATGGTGTACTTAATTATAATTTTTATTTCATCAAATATTTGCTGCCATTCTGATCCTGGCCGTTATCTTTTGTCTCCTTCTAAAATCATGCAATGATAGGTAATCATTATGCAATTTTTTAGGAAGGACCTAATCAATCAATCTTCTACTTTAGAAATGAGCCTATATAAAACGATATAGAAATTGTGGTGATATCCAAGATTTGCAAAGTGTTTTATGTAAATGTTCTCGTACAAAAGTGTGCGTGTGTGTAAATATTGAGTGTGCCGTTTTTATCGCATGCAGTAAAAACAATGACAGTGTATATTTTTCATACTTAAACTAAAAGCAGCAGGATTTTTTTACATAAAAAAGACCTATTTGTACCCAATGTTTTTTTTTTTTTTTTGCATCTGTTAAAAAAAAAAAATGTAATTATGACACCTTCAATGTGCTGTTTGCATTGAGGAGGAAAAGTATCATTTATTTTTTTACTGCATATTATCGTAGTAAATTGTCATTTTTATCTCATCAAAGGACAAAAAAAAGTTGTAAGTAAAACAATGTTTCACACAAAAAAAAACATCCATTTCAACTCAAGTTTGAGTTGCCAAATATGTTTTTTAAAGCGTCTTAAATTGGGATTCAAGTACAACCAACGTGGAATCTTCTTGGACAAGCGGTAGGTAGCAGCTCGGTATAAATATTCCACTTTTTGCCGTCTTGTTTTTTGCCAGAGCCAGACTTCTCATATAGCAGTAAGCCTGTCAACATTGGTCTGACTAAAGCTTAGCTCAGTAAGTATTCGGCGTCACCATTGCGGTCGTGTTCAACAACCGTGACAATGACGACACCCGGCCTTGTTACTAATACAGTATGTGTGAAAATCATGCATGCTCGCGTGGGTTTGAAGGCTTTTTGCTCCAATTTTTTTGTTTGACTCTGCTGCCATTGCTCAACCCAGTGTTGTCGTTTTGGAACGATTCTGTATGTTTTATGTGAACACATGCATGCTCTTGAACGCACCCTGTGATTTCATCATAAGTCTACAAACCCCTGTTAAAGTGCTAGGTTCTAACAAGAATCAAGAAATCATTTCAAATGTTTTTCACCATTAGTGTGACCTGTATTACTTTATCCTGTAGAAGTAAAAAATTAAATAACTGGAATAACTATTTCAAACTCTTGGTAAAATTGGAGTGTGCACACAATTTAAAATTGGCAGGAAAAGCCTACTAAAACATCTGAAATGTATTTAGAGTAATAGAATTTGAAATGGTGACAGGTGTGTGCTTCAAAACACAGCTATATCCTCAGTTATAAAAGGGTGTGCACACTTGTGCAACCAAATTATCTGTTATTTTTTGTTTCCGCTCTCAAAAATATTATTTTTTTTCCCCAATGAAATTATACAGGTGATATAGATCATGTGAATATTTGGAAAAGTTTTGAAATGATTTATATTGTGGATGTTTTTTAATATCACAAAAACCCGCATTTGAGCAGGGGTGTGTAGACTTTTTATATCGGTTGTCGTTAGCTTCATCAAATTGAATGCGAATTTGATGTCATGTGTGCACCCCCCCAAAACAAACATTGTTGCTCAGTCATTTGCTTAGAAAGTCACAGCAGCTTGCATGCAAACTCCAGTTAAATAATTACGTGCATGTAGAATTTCATTTCAATTTTTTTTTTCTCTTTGCAGCTGTGAAGTCCCGACAAGGAACAACATTCCAACCAAGACTTATTACAGCATTCAATTGAAATGAATTGGAGATTCTCACTTAAAAAATACACACCACCATGATGGTACTCATATGCTTTGTAACATATCCTTAACAATATGCATCTGTGTTTATATTGTAGATGTTTTCATGTTTTTATTGTTGTGTAATTTACAAATGCAGGGGGGAAAAAACCTGCATGTTATTACTTTTGTTTGCTGTCCACCCTTGTGAGACTTGTACAGATGATTAAAAGAAGTTTGTATTGAAAGATTTGTTGAATTAATTCTTTGCCACTTTTAGTTGAGTTGGTGCCAAATAGTCTGTAATACTGTCAGATTGGGGTGTGCCCAAAAAATCGATTTTCATTTAGTACGCTTCTGAATCTATTTTAAATGACCCAAAATCGATTTTATTTAAATTATTTTATACTGTCTTCCCTTTGTGTGTGTGCCTTTTATTTGGAGCGCTGTTCATGTTGTACCCAATTTGGCCACTTGGGGGCAGTGTGGTTCCACGCGGTCTAATACACTGTTAAGTTGTAGCCACAGAGAGTCGAAGGAAAAAGTCACGATCAAATTATCCCAATAAGTTGTTTTTTTTGCAGTGTGGAGCCGTTCTTTTGAGTGATAAAAGTGCAGCGAGTAGCGCGCTAATTAGCATTAGCGAGTCAGACTGGAGTAGATCATTACAATTCCTTGCACATCTATAGATTGAAGCAAAAATCATTGTCAACCAAATCGTTTTAAATTAAAAGTCTGATCGCAGACCCAAAAATCGGAATCGAATCGTGAGTCATTCAAAGATTCCCACCCCTACTGTTGGATACACTGTGAGCTTTATAATAAACACAACATAACATTTTCACAAAGAGCTGTGGGGGCGTGGTGAGGGCACAAATTTACCACAATTTTATTTTTTTTTGCTGCTCTAAAGATTGAAATGGAAAAAAATAAATAAATACACTAAGCAGTCACTATTCAAATATTAATTATTTATTCACTCTGCCATATTTCACTTTGGAGATCTGCGCGCAGAGAATAACACTGAGCAAAAGCTGAAGTCCCAAAATGCCAACTTCCACCAGCCCCAACGTAAACGGAAAATGTTTTTGTTCTGGAGCCCACTGTGTCAGGTCAGTGGTTATCAAACCCATGGCAACTAATGCAAGAACGATACAAGCTCGGTTGATTCCAAGGGAGACCTGAAACAAACATAGATATTATTTCAAAGAAATGACAGCAACTACATCGTCACGCCGAGTACTTACAGTTATTAATACTGGATATCTTATCAGCATGCTGGAAACGATTCCTGCAATAATGAACTGAAAAGCAGGAGAATTTCAAATGATTGTGAAAGAAATTGGATTGCAAAACGGTCAATTGATTTCTTACAAGCATCCCGGTCAAGTGAGAAACTCTGAACAGCGTGACGAGCGACTCATTCATCGTCAGGCTGACGGCCCTCGTCAGGCCAATTCCAACACTGGGTAGTCCGCTCACAACCTGCAGGGACTGCCATCATTGAGCCATGATCAATTTAGGAGAAATATTTACAGTGTGTTTCTTTCTAACTACGTCAAATAGGTGAGATAATTTGATATGTAAAATTGTGTGCACAGCTAAATATTAAATAAAACTTGTCATGCAATTATTTAAGAAAAAAAAAAACATAAGATTTGTACTCACTCGTTTTTGTTGCAATAAAAGTAGGTCAGTCTACAATACATGCAAACCTTTTTTTTTTCTTTTTTTTTTTTAACATTTAAGAGGAAGACCACAAGAACCTATCAGAGTTTCCTGTTACTGACAAGCTGGACACCTCAAAACCTCTATCTGCCTATCTACAGTATCCGTCTGCGTATCAACTGTTATATTCAACAATGAGGTTTTGAAATAAATCAATAAATGCCATGCTCCAATTAATCGCTTTTTGGTTTAACACATTCAATGAATCCTTATCTCATTTTTTTTTCCTTGAGAAAGAAAAATGACAGACGGCTTGGATTGCACTTAGTATGACATCATGTGACATGGACCAATGCTTGGCATCTGTAAAGCCGACATTTAAAGTGGAGTTTATGGAGAAAATGCTGCCTATGAATATAGATTTTAATCCAGCGTAAATTTGTGGAATATGTATAGAAAAATATGTTTAATAGTTCTCTCTGTGTTTGTGGTAGTTTGTCTTCAAATAATAACTGACACTACATATTTTATTTTTAAAAAATGAAAATATTCTTAATTTTCATCTTTGTCAATTAATTTTTATAGATGAGCTTTTGGGGTTGATTTTAAATGTATGTATTTATTTTGGTAATTGTATAGAAAAAGGAAGGTCAAACAGTCTGGGAATTGTATTTTAATTTATTACATAATATTTATGGTGACCTGTTTTTTTTGTTTTTTTTGCACTCAGCAAATATGTCATAAATTTAAAAAACTAATACTAAAATATAATAATACTAAAACTAATAAAAACTAAACAGCTTCCCCAAAAAAAATTAAAGCTTATGACCAATACCAGTTCGAGCACTCCACTAATAAAACCTAACAAACATGCTCTTAAAACTAAATTAAAACTAACTGAATTAAAAAAAAACAAATCATAACAAAATAAAAACTAATCCTGGCCTGATACAAACAAATCTCCACCCCAACTTGACTACTGGATCTCGCGTGCAGCCGGTCGGCCTTACCCCGACCACAGAGGTCTGAATCTGCAGCAGGCCGTGCAAAGCTCGTGTCTCGTCTTCTCCGACCATTGTGGCTTGGTATCGCACCACCCTGGGCAATTTCTCAACGTCTTTGCAAAGGCCTTGGTCGTCTTCTTGGATCTCCATTTTCACATCTGAGCAAGCCATGCTGCGCTCACCTGATCAAAATAATATGTTTGGATTTTTTTTTTTTTTTTATTAATTATAAGGTTGGAATGTAAGGAATATAAGTAAATAGTGTAAGTGCGGGATTTGTGTTTTTGTTGACTTTATTTTGATAGGATTTGTTTCCTGTGTTTGGTGTTCCTGGATTGTCTGCTCGTTAGGTTTTTGTCACCACCTGGTCTCGTTAGCCCTGTTCCTTGTGTCAACCAATCAGCTCCCTCCAGCTGCTAGTGTCTTCCAGGTGTGCCTCGTTGTCTTGTTAATTTGTTTGCCTTTAGTTCTCTGCTTTCCTTCACTCTGTTTGCTTGTGTTTTACTCATTTTGTGCATTTTGAAAATTGTGTTTTCATTTTTCCATGAACATTTTTTTTGTTTTTCAAAAAATACTTTTTGGAAATGACACCTGCTTCCCTGCCTTGCTTCTGGTTACTTTCGTTTGGGTCGACCAACTGAGGGCTACTTTTTGGATGCTGATTAACTCATTCACTGCCATTGACGGCTATAGACGTCAAAAAATCATTTTAACTATTTCTGTTAGTTTAACATTTTCCCACTTTTGTTAACAAGAGTATTAAAACCTAGAATGTTTTTACTGTATTAGAACAGTTATAAAATGTGTGATTAATCGTGAGGTAACTAGTGGAGTCATGCGATTAATTACGATTAAAAATTGTAATCGCCTGACGCCCCTAATTTTTAATAATCTTTTCTTTAAAAAAAAAAAAAAAAAAAAAGTTTTTTTTTAAATTACAAGCATTTTATCCATTTTCTTTAAAAAAGAAAATATCTTTTTTAATTAGGGGCGTCGGGCAATTAATTTTTTAAAATCTTAATTAATCGCATGACTTCACTAGTTAACTCACAATTAATCACAAATTTTATATCTGCTCTAAATGTACAAAAAAATTATAGGTTTTCATACTCTTGTTACCAAAAGTGGAAAAAAAATGTTAAACTAATAGAAATAGTTAAAATATTTTTATGTGAATGAGTTAATATGAATGTTACCAGTTTCAAATTTCAAATGTGCTCAAACTGCATTTGTTATTATGAACTAATTATATTCATCCGTGAAAACAATTATTTCTAGCAATGATTTAGCAAAATAGGAAACTGATAAATATTAATATGTGTAATAAGTGCTTAGACTTTAAAATGATCACTTCAACATTTGCTTAGTAACGTAATAGCATTGTAATATTAAATGAAATACTCTAAAACGGAGATCTTATTTTGTTTTTGATTGTACATTAACGGATATTTTCTTTGCAACTGGTTCCATATATGTGTATTTTTTAGGTTAGTTTAAATTTCCTTCTTACTGACTACATTGCAATACTACTTTGATATCATACATTGTTAAAATTTTGTATTATGTTGTTTAAGGTATAGTGTAAATTAACACAAATACATACACGCATGCATACAGTTACTCCATTTTTTTGAACAACTTCCTTGTAATATTGTACTATTAATACTTTATATATTTGATAATATATTACACAATATTGTTTAATATTGTAAATGAATTATTGCAAACAGTATATGCCATGTAAAAGTAAAACTCAATTACCTTTCGATATTGTATTCTTATATTTGTGCTAAGAATTATTAAAAGTGACAAATCATTTTCTTTATTGCTATTTTTTAACATTCCTTTATAATAATTGCATTACAGTACAATGCCATGTACAGTCAACAAAATCCAATCAAAAACATTAACATCTTCACTGGTGCATAAAATGAAACGTACAACGTTTTAAAGACTTGAGCTAGAGGCTGAATGTTGAATAAGAAAGCGGAAAGGTTGTTACTCACCGAGTCAGAAAGTGTTTGTCTCTCCAACAAGCACCTTTGCAAGAATACGCGTCAAAGAGGTCACACTTGTCACTTCCTCACTCGGCCGACACTTGGCTGCAAGATCATCCTCCGTGACTGTAAAGCCTGCATTTTATGGTATGTAGTCACTTCAAAACATATGAGGTGGAGTTCAATATTCTTTTTAAAGGTTCTACATGTCATTTTCTTGCTAAACTCATTGGATGAACATCAGGTGAGGTCAATCCAGTTACTTATAGTGGATCAACACCAGAATATCACCAAGTGATCTTTCTTTGGTGCTCCAGAAAGACAATGAGGAAGACATTTGTGTGTGACGACGCCATGATCATCAATATTCCCATCGAGAAGGACAATGAAGGACGCGGTCATGCGATGCCCCGAGATTTTCATTGTGTGTTCCGAGACACGTTCAAGGTTTTTGCTTACAATGGATTCCCAAGACCTCTTGGGGTAAGTGGTGCAAATATATATATATATATATATATATAATTTGTTTTATTATTATTATTATTATTTTTTTAGTTATGTTTTTATTATTTTTTTTATTTTTATTTTTTTATTTATTTTAACTTTTTTTTTTAAATCATGGCTGCTGCTTACTCTTCTTCTTTTACATAAATAGGCAGCACAATGTCTTTTTTTAATTATGTTTTTATAATTTTTTACATTTTTTTTATAATTTATTTTAACTTTTTTTTTAATCATGGCTGCTGATTCTTCTTCTTTTACATAAATAGGCAGCACAATGTCTTTATTTAAATTATGTTTTTATAATTTTTTACATTTTTTTTTTAAATTTATTTTAACTTTTTATTTTATTTTATCATGGCTGCTGATTCTTCTTCTTCTTTTACATAAATAGGCAGCACAAGGTCTTGCTGGAGTGTCACTTGTCAGTCTTGGTCTGATCGCACAGAGATATGCTGACATGCTCCTAATCTGCCCAAGCATTCTGGTAAAGACCCGTTCCGTGTAATCCCATTTTGATTTATATTTGAAATCACACGCTGTAATTGGTGATTTTTTTTCCACTTGGTTTATATGTTTCGTCAATGTTAGTTTGTAGTCTGTGGAATGCTGACCTATGCGGCAGGACGTGTCCCCAACATGCGCGTGGTAAGTGGACTGGGTAGAAATTGGTCTTAAAATGTGTTTTTGTTTTTTTTCCACGTGTTTGTGGATTTGAGCGTTTTTGTTTCCCTTGCTAGACCAAGTTGTCATTCTGTCTGAACATCATCAGCTTCCTGTGGTCTGTTGTGTCAATTTGTCTGTCTGTGATCAACCGCCACTTGTTTCCAGAGGCTACTTCACAAGAGCTCAAAGTGAGTTCAATATTTGATTGTTATTTTTTTCTTCTGACTGGAAAACACAAAATGAGATTCATCTCTTTCCTTCCCACAGCTGCAAACAGGAATCAATGCAACGGTTGTGGGCCTCTTTGCGGTGGAAAGCTTGATTGCCGTATTTCTGATCTACTGGCAGAGCAAAGCAGTGTGCAGACAACATTTCAACACGCTGGTATCTTACCTTCTTTTTGATGCGCTTCACCTCCAAAGCAATCCAACTCATGATGAACACTTTCCCCTACAGCCTATTGTTCAGCTGAGCCAGGAGGACTAACCGGCTGATGTACCTAAACAACCCGACAAGTTCAACTGACTGCTTATCAGCACTTCAAAGTTGTTTACCCTTCAATCTATAGTATTTGAGTATATATGCCATCCTTTATTCATTCATATTTTGCTGTTAAATAACTTAAATAAATGTTTTTGTCTTGTACGTCTAGAAATGCAACTATTTTACATAATCTCATGGTGTGCGCGATCACTTGAATATAAAAACGCAGCACATTCTTACATTATTATTTTTTTGTACAAGTAACTTAATTGATGTGTCGAATCTGCTGCGCTCCGTCATTCACTTGTATTTACCTATTGTATGCTAGCATCTGATTGGATAGTGTTCGTCATCTGATAAAGTAAAGTTTTAATTTGCTAATTTGCCACTTTATAAACTCGCTAATTTGCGAGAAAAAAACTTGTAAATTTGCGAGTTTTTTTTCCTCGGAATATTGCCGCCGCCCTCTAAATATATATATATTTATGCGTGGCCCTAATACGCCGTCGTACATATTAAAGCTACTGAACGTAGAATATTCCATTTCGAATCGCTACTGCCACCTGCCTGACAAAAAATAAAACTGCACATACCGTTCTTCACATACACACCATGCACATTACGTCATATCCGCAGACAGGGCGCGGGGAATTCTAACCTGAATCCAGTCTGAAAACTATTGGCTAGGGCCTTGCAGGGATAGTAAGGTGTTAATCTACTAATTAGAAGGCATTTCACTCATAAACGGTAAAAATAAAAAAATTAAGTTATTTTGGGGGAGGGGGGGGGGGGGAATTCCATATTGCAACTTTAAATGACAAATGTTAATTTATTTATTTTTCTTTTACTAAACAAATAAATCAATACATTTTAACTACCAGATTATGTGGGGGGGGGGGGGTACCTTAATGAATAAATATTTAAAGGACTCTTAATAATGTGGCGAGTGTGCCATACTTGGCCCACCCTGGTTTTGGTTGTCATGCAAAGCAATAAGCAACCACCAGAGGACGACAAACACAAAGAAACATCGAGGCGGGTCCCCTTGAAAAAGAGGATATTTTCCGTGAAAAAACATTTCACATTCAAATTTTCTTCAACATATTTTGTTTTCATATCATCATTATTACATTATCATCATTATTACATGGGTGAATGCCTCCGTAATGTTTTTGTGTGGTCACGTTTGTTTCCGCACATGACGGAGGAGAGCGAATGAGCTCTTCCGCTTCTTGTTGGCACTCCCTTCTGTGTTTACGCCAATCAAAACTCATCAGCAGCACTGTTTTCATTTCTCCCCCTCAGGGTTTCTTCCTAGGACGTCATCCTACACACTCGTACTCTACCGATTACAGTAGTAATGTGTGTTTATTCCTTTCATTACGTTTTCCTGCGTGTGGCTGACTAGCCGCCCCTGCTGCGGTTTGGGTGAGGGGGGCTAGCGCCTGCCGCTGCTCTGCTATGGTGTCAGTGTACAGCCGAGGGTCCCATACCCTGAGCAAGGATGACGTGAACTACAGAATGCATTTCCGAATGATAAACGAGCAGCAGGTCGAGGACATAACCATAGAGTTCTTCTACCGGCCGCACACCATCACGCTGCTAACGTGCACGGTGCTATGTCTGATGTATTTCGCCTTCGCGAGGTAAGCCAGCTGAAAAAAAGGTTAGCTTGGAGAGCTAGCAGGTGGCTAACAGTGGCTGTGGTGCTCCGACAGTAATGGAGCCCGCTACAATTCGTATTCTCTCAAACTAAGTCAACGAAATACGGGCGACATATTATAGTCAGTTATAAAGACTACTAAACGTTACGTTTAACGAAATGAAAAGCTTCCATGTCAGTCCTGTGTCTACATTAGCAACTCAAGTCCTCATAACAGTACAGCGTTCCCCCGCGACATCGCGAATTTTGTGTTGGACGTATCCACTTGTCGTTTGCTTAAATTTGCAATTTATGGCAGTAGTTTAGTGGGGTTTTGTTAGGGCTGAACAATATGTACAATTCAAATTAACATCACAATATAGTATAATGCAATTGCAAAAGGTGCAATTGGGGGAGGGGGGGGGGGGGGTAACACACTTATTAATGTATTGCTTGTCTGTGTGTGTGCGGGTTTTTTGTTTTTGTTTTTTTAACCGCAAATCTTAACGTAATAAATGCACACTTAATGCTTCAGAAACCTTCATAGTGGTACATCGTGGGCCTTGCCCTTGACATTGCCTTTTTTTTTAATGCAGGTTGAACATATTGTCTCTTTTTTTCCAGAGATGATGGACATCCTGACAGTAATCTTTGGGTTGGTTTGATTCTGGTGATCTCCTTCTTCCTTGTTATCAGCGTTTTGGCATTTCCCAATGGTAAGTTTCAGATGAAAGATGTTGTGGGGAGGGCGAGAGAGGGGTTGCGGACTGAATTCTGGATGACATGCCAAATACATGTGGGAGTGTTATCAGATGTCCTATGTCACAAGTGTGGTTAGGTATCACTGGTTTAGTCGACTGCATGTTTGAACACATTTACATTCATATGATTCCTTTTCTACAGGTCCATTCACCAGACCTCACCCAGCGATATGGAGAATAGTCTTTGGTGAGTACTGATGAGAGAAAGAAAGCAGTTTTTTATTTTTGTCACTTCCACTTTATTATCTAATTCCCCTTTGTTGTTCAGGTCTCAGTGTGCTGTACTTCCTCTTCTTGGTTTTCATCATCTTCCTGAACTGGCAGCAGGTTAAACAGTTAATGTACTGGCTTGATCCAAACCTGCGCTACGCCAAAAGAGAAGCAGACATAATGGTGAGGATTGTAGGGCGTTAATAACAATAAAGTGCAACCTGTTGCGGTTGAACGCCGCAAAAGTCACACAGTTTGGATTTCAACCAGTGTAAAATATCTGATTCTGTTCCACTTTGGATGTTTCACTGGAATTCTAGCATATGTGTGTGCTGCTGCCTTTTTAGGAGTATGCAGTCAACTGCCATGTCATCACCTGGGAGAGAATTCTCAGCCATTTTGACATCTTTGCGTTCAGCCATTTCTGGGGTTGGGGCATGAAGGCCCTTCTGATCCGAAGCTACGGCCTCTGCTGGACCATCAGTATTACCTGGGAGCTCACTGAGGTACTGCACGGTGTCATATTCGACATATGTTTCGCATCTGTGAGGTTGAATCTCACCCGGGGTTCTTTTCAGCTCTTCTTCATGCATCTGCTGCCTAACTTTGCCGAGTGCTGGTGGGACCAAGTGATTCTGGATATCGTTTTGTGTAACGGTGGCGGCATCTGGCTGGGCATGACGGTGTGCCACTTTCTGGAGATGAGGACGTACCACTGGGCCAGTATTAAGTATGAACTAAATAGTGTTGTTGTTCATACATTTGTATGCCTTGTCCTTGTGCTTTAATAGTAGCAACAGGTACATTTGTAGCTGTATTGATTTTTCTGGTGTTTTAAGGTTAATACATTCCTTCACTTTTCCACGTTTGCAAGATTTGACATTGTTACTGACTTATCTCAAGCAAAGCTATGCGGTTGTTTTAAATGCACGTCTAATTGTTTTTGTTTCATGTTTAGTTAGACAGCGATCCTCAACTGGGAGTGGCAAAGTGCTTCTTGTTGCAAGGCTCTAAAAAAGTGGTCTCACATTGCAGTTTGCGTGTCAACATTTGTCATTTGCGCCCCATTGAAACACATCGACTCACACAACTGAGAATGAAATACAAGACAAAAAAAAGTAGTGATGCAGCTTGGTTATGAATGAAACAGAGCCAGCATCATTAACTTGAAACAGCCCACATATGATTGATAATTACTAATTATGACTGCACGCGCACTGTGCTGGCAGGAGCACACGGAGGGAGGGAGAGAGAACACACTAGTAAAGAATAGTGCCGAAAATGGAAAACTGTTCTAGCTGGATGCATTTCAACTTTATTGATCAAACAAAGGTAGAATGTAGAATCTGCAAGGGGGGAAATGGGAAAATATATGATATTAATGCAAGTGCCAGTAATGCAAAAGTTTTGCTTTTTGATGGAGATTGTGCATTGGAACAATTGTCAACTCTTCCTGAGAGACCAAGTCCGAGTCCAAAATGGAAGAAACTGGATCAGCTACAAAAGTTATCCTATCTGGATAGGATGGATTTTGTTTTACATATTTAAATTTATATTTTGTTGTGTTTTGGAGTGGCAAAGTGTTATTTCACTTAAATTAGTTAAGCAGAAAAAAAAGTTTAAATCTTAAATTATTAAAAGTTTAATTGAAAATAGTTAATGCAGCAAATAAAGTAATACGTTTAAATATATAAATTTATGAAATTACACAGAAATCAATTTAGCTTTACTTCGAAACAAGAAAATGTTTGCTGCTATACGCAATGTGGATTTAAAGAATAAACTGTTGATTCTGTAAAAAAAAAGAACACCACATGTTCATTCATTATATTATTATATTTTCATTGTTTAATAATGCTTCAGTTCCATGGGATTAACCGACAAAAAAAACAATAATACATTTTTAAAAAATTGCCCCACAAAATTGTTGAAATCTGTTCCTCAAGCGAGTAGCACTATCTCAAATTTCGACTCACTAGTCAAAGGCGAAAATTTGCCGAATCACTGCTGGTATCTTGAAAAACTTGTAAATCAGGTCACTCGTACTGTATCTTAGGGATTACTGTGAACAATACACCAGAGGTGGTTGAAATCTAGCCACCTACCTCCTTAAAAAGGGATCATTATTTTATTCTCAAAATTACCCATTTTAAGGAATTTACATAAATATTTGAAACATTTCTAGGAAGATGACACTAAAGCTTGAAAGTGTTACCACTAAGGCTGGACATTGATTGTTTATTTATTGTGAAATGGCAACACAAGTCTGCAATAAGTGTTGGGGGCCAAGTTTAATTACATTACTCAACACGCCTACTGTAAATCTTTGTCATCCCTCGCCAGGGACATCCACACCACCACAGGGAAGATCAAACGAGCGGTTTTACAGTTCACGCCGGCGAGCTGGACCTACGTGCGCTGGCTGGATCCAAAGTCGTCCCTGCAGCGAGTGATGGGCGTCTATCTCTTCATGATCATCTGGCAGGTAGGTCGGGCCCACTTCTTTAGTCAGGGATCATCCTGTGTGTTCAGCCTACTTAAATCCGGGCTAATCTAATTGCCGTCTTGCTAGATGAAATCTAAAACCCGCCTCACTCGGATCCGTTTAATGCACGGGTGTCTTGCTGTCTGCGGATTAACAGATAATCCCATAAAGTAGGCTGGATTACTCAGGCGTAATTAATTAAGAAGGGTGCGATTTTGAGTGCATCCAAGATGCCTTGTCTTTAGCGTTGGTCTGCCATGGCAACACAACGTGGGTTCCCTTTTATTTTGCACACTGATGAAGCAATATCACTCCTCTCTCTTTAGCCTCCACACAGTAATTACCAATCTTGAAGAATGGATCAGCATGGGGGACAGTTGGGCCGGTCCGCTCACACGGGCTCCAGGCCAAATGAGAGCATAACACTGCAGCAGGCTTTCACTCGCATTATGTTTGTG
This sequence comes from Vanacampus margaritifer, assembly GCF_051991255.1. NCBI lineage: Eukaryota > Metazoa > Chordata > Actinopteri > Syngnathiformes > Syngnathidae > Vanacampus > Vanacampus margaritifer. The sequence goes on along the minus strand of NC_135440.1, from coordinate 16,662,823 downwards.
TGGGAAGGAGAGGAGCTGGCACAAAGTGATGCTGTTCTGTTTTGTTGTAGTATATATTTGTAAATATTGGGAAACCCTAATAATACATTATAAAGACTTTTCTTAGTCATCTCATACAGTGTTTCCCAAACTTTATTGGGCCAAGGCAACATATTTTACAGAAGAAAAATCACGGCACAGCACCTAACAAAAATGGAGAAGTGGCAGTAAAACAGGCCAAAATCCATATGTCATGGGGTGGACACAAGTTGCAACTTTTTCGAGTCCATGTCAAGTCAGAGTCGAGTCACTAATGAGTAAGTCAAGCCCGAGTCCACAAGTCCAAGTCCGGATGAGATTTAGAGGAAACAAACCTTAAAGGGGAAATCAACCCAAAAGGTTTTTTTCTTTTTTACTCATTCACTCCCAGCCATTTTCCCTGAAAAAAATTTTTTTGCGGGATTTTGACTGATTTTGCAAGGTTTACAGAATATTGTGTTTTATTGCTCTAAAACATGGAACCGACCAAAAGAGAGATTCAGTTTCATTATTCACAAATCTGTTTAAAACAGTGGGAAAAACGGCTTGTTGCAACATGGTCCTGGTTTGAGCTCTTATACTCTGCTGCCACCTGCTGGCCATTTTTGGTAATAACTACCATTACTTTAAGCGACCTCTTCAGATCATAGCCTGCATCAAAGCCTTCTGTATGCCCTGGCATTAAAAAAACAAAACGTATAAATACGTTTTTTGGGACCATGGTAATATTTATAATAGAACGTTTTTTTTACGTTTTTGGGCACAAATGAGTAAAATGTATTTATTAACAACAATATGTTCTATGCAGCCCCACTATTCTGATTAATATTGTGTTTGTGGAAAATGAGTTAAACAGCAAAATCCACTCGTTTTGATCCATCTGTGGGGGGCGGCCATTTTGCCACTTGCTGTCAACTGAAAATGACATCACAGTTGCTCAGGGCTTAGGTAGCCAATCACAACTCACCTGTTTTCTGAAACTGAGCAGTATAAAGATGTACTTGGTGTGAAATGCGGGCGTGTTTAGTTGAGCACAAAGTTTCGGTTTCTTTATTTAAAAAGGACAGTGCGCACTGTGCCGATATCATTAAAAGATGGCTGCACTAGATTTAGCAGCATGCTAATTTCCATATGTAGTCCTCGATCCCTGAGCAAAAAACAAAAGCATAGTTTGTATTTACAACAACTCACATTACAAAGATGATGTACTCACATGAAGTCACGACTTAATCTGTTGTGTAAATGGCAACAGGCGGATATACAGGTTCATTGTACCTTTTGCCATCTAGTGGAAGAGCATTTCATTATTCCGCCTGTCGCTAAACTGTATGTCACTAGCATAGATAGATAAACAAAGATATATTATTTGTTGTAAATAAATGACAACTTAAATGGATAATTTATCACCGCACACCCGATGATCTCCCACAGTTCACTTCTTAATGACGGGTAATCACTGATTGTAAACAATGACTCGGGATTAACTGTAAATAATGACTCGGCATTGAAAGTGTGACAGCTTTGTAGCAACAATCCTTTATCGTCTGACTTCCAGCTGACGGAGTTAAACACGTTTTTCCTCAAGCACATATTCGTCTTTCCCTCAAGCCACGCCCTCAGCTGGTGTCGGATCCTGTTCGTTGGCATCATCACGGCGCCAACAGTCAGGTGAAACATTTGCGTCGTTACCGACCATGTGTCCATTTTCACTCTTGCCTCACGTTTTTGTTTGTGCTTGCTGCAGGCAGTATTACGCGTACCTCACAGACACCCAGTGTAAGAGAGTTGGGACCCAGTGTTGGGTGTTTGGGTAAGTGAGCCTCCTGCCACTAAAGTCCTTTTCATACGTAACAAATACAAAGTGTCATCACGGTCTGCTGGAGGCTTTTTTTTTGTGGCTGAGAAATGTCGCATGATGAATTGATCCAGTGAGATCTGTAAACAAAGCCGTAAGCCATCACACATAGCAGCACACTTTGCTTTTCTGTGTGTTTAAAAGTCAACCGCAGGTGGTTGGAGGTTTGACTTTGTGTCCTTGTGTTGTTATTCTTCACCTTGCCCAGGGCCATAGCCTTTCTGGAGGCGCTGGCGTGTATCAAATTCGGACAGGACCTGTTCTCCAAAACCCAGATCCTCTACGTGATCCTCTGGCTGCTGTGTTTGGTAAGATCAGCATCCTCAGCAATCTTTTTGCTTTTGTGTCAACAGTAAACTGGTCTGCTGCTGACAGTATCGAGTGACAATCCTTGTGTACCCTTTATTTAATCGTGTTTTGCCAAAACATGTTTCCGTGTAAATGCTGAGACTCGAGCATTCCCGGTAACGTGCGCTCAAGGATTCCAACTGGAAGCAATACATCTGTTTGGGACATTTAAATTTTTACTTTTAGCAATCCATACACTGACCAGTTCACTAAACAATAATTAACTCATTCAAAAACGTATAAATATATCTTGTAATACTTTGTCCGTCACTCCCAAAACCGTATTTATACGTTTTTTATGTTTTTTTATGCTAGAGCAAACAGAAGGATTTGATACAGCTTCTGACATGAAGAGGTCGCTTAAAGCAATGGTAGTTATTACAGAAAAGCAGGTGGCAGCAGAGTATAAGAAACCCACCAGAGACATGTTGCAACAAGCCTCTTTTTTCCCAGTGTTTTCAACAGGTTTGTGAATAATGATAAAACTTAGCTATATTATAATGCTAATTGCTGCAAATCTGAAACAGTTACAAATATACTTTTTTTCCAATCCTTCTTTTGGTAGTTTAAATGTTTTTATAGCAACAGAACACAATATTCCGTGGGCCTTGCAAAAATCAGTCAAAATCTAATAAAACAGCAAACATTACATTGATTTGAATTCCTTGGTGATGATAGATTTTCTATTGCTCTGTTTTAGGCCTTCATTACATTCCTGTGTTTGTTTGGAATGGTGTCGTGTGCCGAGAACTATGGTCCAAGTGAAAAGGTATGCTTGGTCACGCCCATTTCATTTTTTCCATTATTTAAGGGGTGCAAAAAGGGTGAAAAACATCTAGAACAACTGCTAATCATGAGAACAAGTTTTTTTGCAAAGCATTTTCATGATTTCACATCATATTCTTTTCAGTAAAAAAGTAAATGCATTGTGTGGTTACGGGCCAGAATGGGTAGAATTCCTTGTGCTCACTATAGTATTAAATGTGCGGCCTAAGAATACACATTGTTGTTGAATACTACCCACAACATGTTTTGCTGTATATATTTATCCTCAGCCCCAAAAAAATCAAATACAGGAGAAATCACTATTTGTTGCTGTTATTTATCTTTTTCTTTTTTTTTTTAAATAACTATTCTGATTATTTGTTCAACTTCAAAATGATACTTTTAGCAGTTGTTTTTGTTGAGAATACCACAAAATGAAGGGAAATCGAGCACAAAACATTAAACTTAACAGAAAGCCTTTGTAATACAGTATTAGCTCATCTTAACTATGCCGTGTGTGCGTGTGTGTGTGTGTGTGTGTGTGTGTGTGTGTGTGTGTGTGTGTGTGTGTGTGTGTGTGTGTGTGTGTGTGTGTGTGTGTGTGTGTGTGTGTGTGTCCTCCCGCAGAGTTTCTCAGAATGCGATGACGGCAATTACACAGAGTTTGCTGACGATGCGCCAGAAGAACTTAAAGGTTCAGGTAAATTGTGTTGTATACAGTTGAGCCCCCCAAAAAAAAAATATTCTACCCACAATAAATTAATATTTAAAAAAAAAAAATTTTAAATATAGATTACCTTTCCCACATACTTTTAAACACATTTAAATTTCATTTAAAACACTTTTTTTAAAGTATCCGTAAGTGCCTGTTCTCACTTCAAGAAGAAATAAGAAACTATCATAGAAGAAGAAATGAAGACTTTCTTGCTCACGCAATTCTTCAAACTGTTTTGTCACTCGCAGTTCAAGTTTAATGTAAAACTGGCACATAAATAAAAAGCTAATTAAATACTGTATCTTTAAACACCAAAATGTTAACCCCAGACCATTTAATTTCATCTGTCTGCTAGCTTAATGCTAACATATATTGCAAGACACATTCGGAAATGAACCTAAATGTTAAGGTCATTATAAACCGTCAAACAACTGCTACTTCACACACACACACACCGAGCACCAAACAATGCATAGAAAAATGCGGCAATGTTGATATTCATGGCGAGGGCTTTCTGTCTTCCAGGCGAGCTCGAGGTGGGAGGCGACTGCCCAAAAATCAGACTGAGAGGAAAGACCTCGGAAAAGCACAACTCCGTTAACGGCTTGGAGAGCCAGTAGGGAATCACAGGAAGTGGTACCTAAACTCACCCAAAAAAAGGGTTCGAATGGGGGCATTAAGGTATCGGATGAGTGTGGGAGGTCCCCGTACTCCAGGAGAGACTAATGGTCCATGCAGTGTTGTTAAGAGCGGCACACCCATAATGTGCTGGGCTCGTTAAAAACTCCTTTACAACTGTTGACAGGTGTGTGTGTGTGTGCGTGCGTGAAAAAAAGAGTGATGGTAATAATAAATAACTGCCAACTTAATATTTAACTGCATGCTCCGTGTAGCTGATGATTTACAGACAGAACTGCTATGATGCACTCACTATATCGCTCCCGACATTTCACTATTTAACACCACCATGTAGAATTGATCATAATCGTTTGAGCCTCTCATGTTCAAATCTTGTATTATTAATAATAATAACGCGTTGTCAGTTGTAGAAATAATTTGCCATGTACGTCGGCACCGCTCGGTGACCCTAACTTGAATGTGGGCGGGGCTTCCGCAAAAGTGTTTTTTTTTTTTTGGACCTGGAACAAAACAAAGCACACGGCCAAAAACGCACTTTGCGGAAGGTTTGCTCTGAAGAACTGTATATTTATCATGTTTGGGATTGATTGTTGGTGATTTTACTCCTTGTCTATTAATGGCTGCTATTTTTTTTTTTTTTTTACCGTGACGGTAACGAAGGGCAAATATTTGAATTGTTACACGTGCATGTTTGCAATGTTACACACAACATCTAAGCAACACACCATGGTGGCAGCATTTCCAAATTTTAAATTCACCTTTTGTGCCTGTCTGCATGTTCCTTTTGCCGTATATTAAGACTAATTTGGGGCTTTGTGTGTTTCGTTTTTGCCCTTGATTGCTTTACTAATGAATGATTTATTTGGATTTTGTGCCATCGGTATCAGCTCATGCAGTACGTGACCCGTGTGCAATATCACTTCAAAGTGGTATCATTCAGAACTTAATGGACACATTTTGCTTATTCGTGTTAGTACTAACATTTTCACTTTTATTGTTTCAGTCTTGCAGTTTTGTTTAGAGTATAACAAGCACATTTTGTCTCAATGTTTGTGTATCAACGTTGATGTTCTGAGTTGTGTTTTCAAAGAGATGTTCCTCGCAGCCGTGATGGAGATGATGCTTTTACACTTATTACATTTGTACTTAGATGCCTGTACTTGCTTTTTTTTTTTTTTTGGAATGATGGAATATTCAAGTGATGATGCACCTCTAATGGAAAATTCCTGACAAATCAGATTTTTGAGACAGAGCAACTGGTATGAGACAAAGTTGTCTATGGTACATAATTTTTTCTGGATGTATACGTAATTTGCCAAAACGCTTACGTTGGAAATTACTTGCGCCGTTCTGTATCACTGTGAATTAATACTGAACCACATTAAAATGTTTTACATGTTAAGACTCATTCTTTACTTCCACACTAAATAACTGCCATCCATCCAGGAAGCTGACACATTCAGGGAAAAAAACTCAAGCACAGAGAAAACGCGATACTCCACAGACACAGTTGAGATTTGAACTCCGAGCCTCAAAACCGTATAGTCAACATGTACGTTCACAATAGATAAATGTCAATCCAGTAGATTGTGCTCATGACAACAACAAAAAAAACACATATAACCTTGGCCGACCTTGAGGGGTGGGGCGCCCGAGCCTCAAAACCGTATAGTCAACATGTACGTTCACAATAGATAAATGTCAATCCAGTAGATTGTGCTCATGACAACAACAAAAAAAACACATATAACCTTGGCCGACCTTGAGGGGTGGGGCGCCCTCCTTCAGCCAAGAAGAACAAAATTGGCTGAGTGGAGTACTGGCTTGCGTGAGATCCAATTTCACTGCGCATCATGAAACTAAAATAGCTTCCTCATGTCAAGCGGCGTCACGGTTGCATTGCAAGGAAATGTGACTTTGCGGCGAAGGGCAAAGTCTTGCGGGATTGTGACGTGGATTCACACGGGAGATGTTGGAATTTGGAGTCTCCTGAGAGGCGTGGTAAGTATCTATGTGGCGTGTAAACGCATGGATCAAAACCACTTGTCATTTGAAGAAGAAAAAGATGATTTGTGCAGCACAGGGACGTACAGTAATTCATTGATATGAAACAGTGGTGGGAAAACTGTGGCCCAGGGGTCACATGTGGACTGGTCATTTCCTTATTCCGGCCCACCGAGCTTTTATATTTATACAGCAAGTCCTGTAATGTATGCTGTAATTCAGTTTAAAAATAAATAAATATTTTTGTAGCGAGTTATCTTTAACTTTAAAAATGGTAAAGTAATTCATTATACTGAAAGTAAACATTAAAATTTTTACGTGTAAAAACTAAAGCAGTTTAAGGCAATCTGTTTCCACATGAATTTCTAGTTTAGAGTATATTTATATATATATATATATATATATATATTGTATACGTGTGTGTGTGTGTAAACAAAGGGATTTAACCAATTTTCATTAAATCATAACAATAAATTAAAAATAAAATAAATAAATAAAGTGATTTGTGAATAACAGACTTCACAGTTTGGCCTTCCTGTGTGGAGTTTGCATGTTTTCTGCCGGCATTCCGGCCTCCACTCACTTTCAAAAAACATGCATATTAGAAAATGGATGCCTGAAAAAAATATCCATTATCTGAACCGATTATCCTTACGAGGGTCACGTGAGTGTTGGAGCCTATCCAAGCTGTATTATTAAAATAAACTATTTCACACACACACAAAATGTGATCTTTACTTCAACTTTGTTTAACCCAATCTCCAGATGAGTTTGCGCATTTCTATTTTACTACCAAAAAATCTAATGAACAACAAATATTTAAATAATTAGCTCTTCAGCAGCATGTGATATAACTTAATTCCAGAAGAGGGCAGCAGAGAATACCGCTCTGTTGCCAAACATCACGTGACTTGGGCCTACTGCGCACTGCACAGCACAACAATGTTGCAGCGCTCTTCTCATAGCTCTCCATTTTCTTTCATCTCTGCTCGATTAGAAGCACCTAAACCGTTTTTTGGTCTTTCCTGCAGTGAAGGGTAAGAAACATCCGTCTGCAGCCATGGCTCACAGCTGTCCGAGGCGCGGCGGCCCCCCGAGACCCGAGTGCACGTTGCAAGAGATCCGGGTCAACTTGCTTGAGTGTAAAGTCTGCTTCGAGAAGTTCAACGCTCAGCGTGCCGAGCGCAGGCCGCAGAACCTGTCGTGCGGTCACGTCCTGTGTGTGGAATGCGTGGGTGCGCTGTCCCACCCTCTCCTGAGGAAGCTGGAGTGCCCCTTCTGTCGACAGCTGTGCTCCATTGACGCCACTTCCCACTGCCAGCCTCTTTGTGACCTGCAGGAGCTGCTCTTGTTCAGTCCCGCTTCTTCTCACGTGGAGAAACGGGAAGATGGAGAAGAGGCCTCAGGTGTGAGTGGCAAAGCCTTACACCTGTGTTTGACTTTTGGCGGCTGGGGTACGCTCATCAACCCTACTGGATTGGCGGTGATGCAATCCTCAGGGACTGTGTTTGTGGTGCATGATGGTGAGAAGAGGGTGGCGGTTTTCACTCCTGAAGGGAAGAAGCGGCACGCTTTCGGGCAAAGAGGACGTGCGGACGAGGAGGTTTGTTACCCAGTGGATGTGGCGGTGACCCCTTGCGGTCACGTGGTGGTGACCGACGCGGGAGATAAAGCCGTCAAGGTGTTCACGTCCAGGGGAAACCACCTGATCACGGTCAAGGCCGGCTTCTCCGTGCCGTGGGGGGTGGACACGGACAGCGGCGGGCGCGTCCTGGTGTCGGACGTCCAGGCGGGAACGCTGTCCCGCATTAAGGTGGACTACAAACATGGCGTCATGCTGGAGGTGGGAGCGGTGGCTTCGCACCTGGAGAATCCTAAAGCCGTGGCTTGCTGCAGGGCGACAGGTCACACGGCGGTGGTGGAGCATGTGAAAGAGGACGTACACTCGGCAAGTTACTCCAGACTGACAGTTTTCACTCCAGACTTCCACATCCGCTATCAAACTGACAATTTAAGTCTGAGCCTGAAGGCCTCCGTCACGATAAACATGTCTGCTGTAACGTTTGACAGAAATGGACACCTGCTTGTGGCTGACTCCCTTCAAGGGATGATTTGGACTTTTGGGAGTCTGCAAAGTGGTGCCGTCTTCACTCCTCTTGTGGCAGACAACCTTATTAGACCTGTTGGACTGGTGCCATTTAACAACACTCTTATCATTGTGGACGGTGGAGACCACACAGTCAAAATTTACTCTTGAGAATTGTGTAGTTAAAAGTCCAATCTTATGTTATTCTTCCATAGATAGATAGTACGGTAGAAGCCAGACAGATTGTAGGCTAGCTAAATACAGTAGCTAGGATGCTAGATACTAGATAGCAAGCTAGCTAGCAAAAAGAGGCCTCGGGTATGTAGCTAGCCAACGATAGATAGATAGATAGATAGATAGATATTATCTATCTATCTATCTATCCATCTATTTTAACTACTACTACTATTCCTATCTATCTATCTATCTATCTATCTATCTATCTATCTATCTATCTATCTATCTATCTATCTATCTATCTATCTATCTATCTATCTATCTATCTATCTATCTATCTATCTATCTATCTATCTATCTATCTATCTATCTATCTATCTATCGTTGGCTAGCTACATACCCGAGGCCTCTTTTTGCTAGCTAGCTTGCTATCTAGCATCTATCTACAGACCATATATGTTAGGTGGACATTCTGTAAAAGGAGATGCTTGTTAAAAACATAATATAATAAAAATGGTTTGTTTCAGTTTGCTGACATGGAGTAGCATCGTACAGTAGCAATATCAATATTTGATGTTGGTTTATATTGAGAAGAGCAATAGCGATATGATCCATCGCCGTATCCATATTTTGTCACACCCTGCGTAAATACAGCATTACACCTCTTGCACACAGTTTGTCATTACAGTGGTAATACCCAAAACATTGCAGTGGAGCCTCTAAGGTCAAACAAGGTCGCTGGTCAACCTCAACCCAAAACAAATCCGTCCCAAAGTCAGATTGTCATCACCCTAAACTTTTTTATTAACTGTACATGCATTTTATTTATATATTGATTTACTTTTATTAAGAATAAAAAATAAGATGACTGATGTACAATAGAACATACAAACAAGAAGTTGCGACCTCACCCTTTGATGACAATTTTTTTTTCTTTGATGACAATCACCCGACACACATTGAATGTGCAGAGAGAGATTAATGCTTCTCCTTGGGAAGTGAGTCCCTTCACATCAACACTAACCAAAGCTCACTTTGTGATGTTCTTTTTTTCTAACGTGTCAAGTTATCAAAATGGGTAGCCTATTGTAAATAATTGACAGCAAACAATATATATTATCAAATGGAAAGCTGTATGTCCAGCAGTAACTGAGCTTGTCATCTCGCGCTGGGTGACGACGTACAGTATTCTCTTACACACCAATGTGCAAACTAGTCCGTTACACGCCTTTCGCAACCTTGAAACGACACATTTCGCTACATATACATTACAGCCTTCTGTTCAGGGAAATACTAATAGTTTAGGATTTCTTCAATAGCATTAGAGGCCATGTAAAATGTTTTGGCTGTGGGCCGCTAAAAATGGACAGCAGGCCCAGAAATAGGCCACGTGCTGTATTTTGGTCACCACTGTTGCTGTACCTTATACTACACTCTAAAATGGATTGGTTAAAAAAACAACAACTACCAATCGAGTAGGTTAAGCTCATATTGGCTTGATTAACCATTGGATTTTTTTTTGTTAGTCAAAAAACAAATAATGAAATTGGTTCCAAAAGAAAGTAAGTCTTGATAGAGCACTTGGTAATATATTGGATCAATTTATTGTAATGTAACTGTATTTATTATTATGTGGTTACTATATATATATATATATATATATATATATATATATATATATATGAATATAGTGTTTAAAAATGGAAATGTGTGTCTAGATAGATAATTACGCATGACCAGCTCAGTGGGATAGTGGTAGAGTATCTCCCCTGAGAGTGGGAGGTTGTGGGTTCAGTCAGACCAAAGACTATAAAAATGGGACCCATTTGCTTCCCTGCTTGATACTCAGCATTATGAGTTGGAACTGGGGGGTTAGATTCCCAAGTGCGGCCCCTACTGCTGCTCACCGCTCCCTCAGAGGAGAGGATGGGATGGGATGGGAGAACGAATTTTGCCCCACTTGGGTGGGTTTCGGGAATCCCGTGACCCGCGGGATTCCTCCCAAAAATGTTAGCCTCTAACACAGATTAACCAATATCTTGGTCAGAATGATCAATTAGTATGGGTTGGCCCAATCACTAATATATATTGGTTGAAAACACCTACCATTCTACAGTGGTTGTTTGTTTGTTTTTTACTTTGTTTTTTTTGGTCAATTTGACCAATCCGTTTTTAGGATGTTATGTGGTCGGTGAGTGAGAACCATTTATTAGGTGAAAATAAAATGTTACGGGTGCGTGAAACGACCGCGCTCCATCACGTGTGTTCGTCACCCAAGAGCGGCTCGCCCCCCTTTTGGTGCGCAGTGCGAAAATGGTTTGTCCCTCTTTCAGTGCTGTGCTGCAGCCTCCACAGCCTGCCAGAGGAGAGCAGAGCAGAGCCGTGGAGCTCCCGGGCGGTCCGTGGAGGAAGATGGCGGTGGGGATGCTGTCTGGAAGCGGAGTCGAGCTCTGGATTTGCACGTCAAAAACAAACCCCGATGGATTAAAGGACAACCATGGACGCTTCCCTGACGTTTCTTTTTGACGCGCGGACGCTTTTGGGGCGATTTTAGTCGCAATCTGTCGCCTTTTGCCTCGGTACGAATTCGGACTTGTTGTCCGGAGACTTTTCCCCCGCTGAGAGCAGACAGGCGAAAAGTGGACAAAAAATGTCGGATACAAAGGTAAAAGTTGCAGTGAGAGTTCGGCCCATGAACCGCAGAGGTAAGTCTTTTTTAAGTGTGTTGTTAAATCCGCTAACTTTTCATGCCGTGCCTTTGAAAGAGCGCCGCTTCAATAGACTTGAGGAGTTTGAACGGAATCAGATGAAGTCGCATTTCACACCCCGCCGTCTGCTTTTGTTTTGCAAAACAAACGTCTCGGTGCAGAAATTGAGCTGAATACGAAATGCGTGGTGGATATGGAGGACAACCAGACGGTTCTGCACGCGCCACCCTCCACTGCAAAAGGAGACAACAGGTAAAAACGAAATAAACTATTCCTTACTATTGTTAATGTTTATATGTCCAAGCATCACTTGAGTTCGATTTTGTTTAAATTGTGGTGGTAACCTCCTGCAAAATGTTTCACTTGTAGGCTATAGTTTGGATTACTGTGCTTGGTTTGAGTGTCACCAAATATTTGAAGCACCCATGGAGCTCCAGGGGTGTTATGTAAACGTCTGACCCCAAGTGCAAGTGCACGAATAACTTTCACACAGCGTGCTGTCCTGCAGTTTGCAATAACATAACATAGCCATATATATGGTGTCGTGTACTGTATTGCACTAGTGGTTAACACATCTGCCTCAAAATTGAGGTTCTGGGTTTGAATCTTTGGCTTACTATGTGGAGTTGAAAATGTACTGATTTTTAAATTTGTATTTTTTTTTCATGTGATTTAAAACAAATTGGTTCCCATTTGTAAATAAAATATGTATTTAAAAAAAGTAAATCATTTTCCTAATTGACAATGGGCAACTTGATAAAAATAGACTTGCGTTTTGGGTCCTGGCCATCAATTTGGGAAACCCTGACCTAGCTAATATAATAAGCCACCAAACCGAGTTGTATCTTGTCAGTTGTGCTTTGCAATTGGCACATTAGCTGCAGTTTGGAAAGTTGCTAAGGAAGTGACATGTGACCCCCCCCCCCCATCTGTGTGCAACTTGAGATGTTGTCTCATTGATGCTAAGTTTCCAATACCCATCAGCTCAGCATAACAATTGTGACGCATTTGAACCTAGCCGATGAATGTCTCAAGGTTTTGCTGCTGAGCTAATTTGAGCTAAGGGTGCCGGGTAACATCACAGCGTTCCACACTGGAGCAAGAGGACAGACACTTAAAAGTCAGGAATGGAAGCTGTAAAATATTATGCATCGCACTTAGACTGAATGTAAGCAAACAAAAGTGTGACATCAATATAATGTTGCTTACGATGAGCAAAAGTTAGTGTTTAAGCAGATGCATTGTCATTGTCATAAATTATTATACAGTTGTCTTGATTAGCCGTTGGTGCACTATAGTGGATTTTTCCACATAGGAAATAATGTAAATAGAAATAATCTGTTCCAGAATGGGGTCACAGACTCGCCTGATTTAACTGCAGACATCTTAGGTGCAATTCTCGCTGATGTGAGTTTGAATGGTTGTCTGTCTTTTTCTACATTTATTGTAGGCCTACTGTTAAAGTGAAAATAGTTTTAGTATTTTTCTATGTTCATCTTTTCATTCTGTTCGAAAAAATACATTATATGTTGATACATGTTGCACTACTCTCAAGATTATTTAGTTTTCAGCACAGACGCTTTAAAGTAGGCAATTAACCAACAATATAAAAAAAAAACTGGTCGTAATTGTGATTGAGCGATACCTTTTTTTTTTTTCATTTTTGTTTTTTCTATATCACCTACGGACAACAAAAATATACACTCTGGTGAGTTTTTGGGGCGTGTTGAGGCCACCAAAAAGGTGATGTGTTCATTGGAGGAATAAGGATAAATAGCGTTAAAAAAAAAAAAAGAAGTTAACCACTGGTTTGAAGACAAATAGCAAAGCATAATAAAAGTTAATGCGCCTGACTTACATACACTAACACTACTGTAATGTAACATGTAAAAACAATAAACCACTTAATTTTAAACAAGTGACGACGCATGAAAAGCAGCAAGCTAGGCATTGGCCAGCTAGCTAGCTGCTAGAGCTAGCATTTAGCGTTAGCATTTGAGTGTTTCTCGCCATCCTCTCCTGACACCCCATTTTGAGGCTGGCTGTTTGTCTGGAACAAGTGCTGCAAGAAAACCAAAGAAGAAGTAAAACTGAAGTATGCTGGGGTCTTTCATGTCTTTCATGTGAGGTCACGTATGTTTCAGCTTTGAGTTACGCATTTTTGTGTGACTTTTGAGGCACATGTCTCTTGATTCTGAACTGCTCCAGGTGATTTACATGTTATCTGTTTCTATATAGTAATGGTTTCAATAATTGTGACATGGTACTGGTGGTTGTAAGGCGTGAATTAAGTCGGGTAAATCCCAACTGAAGGCTCAGGTGTAAAATGCACGGCCCTTCAATGCTGAATTACAATTAAATAATGTAAACAAAACTGTAATGTTTGAAGTAACTTAACCCACAAGTACAGTATAACATAACAGCTGTAATAGTGTGTTAAAAATTTAAAACACTCTTGAAATAATCTTAACTTTAATAAATGAGGAAGCATAGAAAGTTGTGTCTATTTTTATTTTATTTTTTACAATAAGCTAAGTGCACATTTTTACACATTTAACAGTTGGTGGTGAGCTGCTATACACCAAACCACGTCTCTACAGTGACTGCTCACAAACTCAGCAACTAACAATTTGCACTTGGCAGAGGTCACTCTCCAAAGACATATTGGAATGCTAGTTGCTATTGTTGAGGGCAGAGATAAAGTTTGTATTTGTTTCCGTATTATATTCAGACGCTATGTTGGTTATGGTTAACTTATACATGAAGTTTTCACATCAACTGGATGGTTTGAGGTCAGTTAGTCCTGTTTTTTTTGTTGTTGTGATTTTATCATTTAGAACGCTACCTTAGCTTAGCTCTGATGTCCAATGTGACAAATCATATGAAATTGTGTTGTCCATCCACGCCTGCATGTATTATGACTGAGCGTTCATTACTGTATTCTTGCTGCTGGTGATTTGGCTCCTTGTGTTTAGACTACAGTGGTTTTGCAAAAGCATATAATTTTACTCTCTTGCTGGTGGTGGAGCCGTGAGAGTTTTTTTCCCCCCCTACTTTTTTTTTCTTAGCCATGTTTTGAGGACACCTGTTACTGTGTGCTGGGGAAGGGTCAGATTTAGCGGGTATTGAACTGCCAAATATGGCTGCAGGGGACACAGTCATGGGAATTTTTACTCTCGTGGGAATAAAAAGAGAGAGAGAGAGAGACGTAAGCATACTTGTGTGTTGTGTTACTAAATATATGAAAGTAGAATAAGGTTCGGGATGCCGATGATCTCATGACGCGCCAAAAATCTCAAATCATGTTTTCCACAGTCAGACCACACAGCATAAGCAAAACATATGCGTCGCCTGAGAATTTGAAGGCGTGCGAGTGATTTACTTTGATGGTGGAGCTTCATTCTTTGCACTTCCCCACATTGTAGCAACACTCGTGATCTCCTAAGCTGCCGGCCAATGCCATACAGCTTGTGAAGGGACCCCAGGGCGGCAGGTTAAGTTTCCCTTAAGTTCCTAATCATCTTTCTCAGCTTTCATCTGCACGTGATGCTGGCGCGCTCGTAGCATATTTGACATGGGAATGCCAGTTTTGTGTTCTGTCGACACAATGGTTTAGTGGGGGGTGGAGGCAGAGAATCACCTCGGGCTGCTGTCTGTGATGGTGATGAGCGGACGGGCATCATGACAAGGAAATACCCCTGGAGAGGGGGGGCCCATGTTACAATCTGTCATGTTCCGACATGCCTGCCAACGCAACTGAATAAAAAGGCGTCGAGACTTACAAATGCCTTTTGAGAGGAAGATGTGATCAAATTGTGATGTGTTCTTCCCATTATTAATAATGACACCGAGGCCAGATGTCCGTGTAGCATGTGAGTTGTTAGTTAGCTTGGCAGGTAAAACATTGAAGTCTTAAAGTAGACATATTATGTATTGCTTTCACAGTTTAAAAGGTGTCTTAGGGTCTCTGATAGAATTACAGTCTACTTTTAACACTATGATTAAAATCACGTTTTTGTGGGGGAGTTCAGTCCCATGAAAATGCTAGCTACAGCTAGCAGCTACGGCTACTTCAACTTTGTTGCTTTATTAAGCCACTTTTCAACCCGTCTAGTGACTATTTTTTCTTTTTCTTTTTTTCTGGAGAGCTCAGTATTGTTCATTCGATTTGACATGTCATCATTGCTCTCCTTTTTTTATTTTTATTTTTATATATATATATATATATATATATATATATTTTTTTTTTTTGTATGTGGGTGAGTATGTGTATGTGCGTGCGTGCATGCGAGTGTGTGTGTATTCATTAGTTCACCTAAAACCTATTAAAAAAAATCCCATACTAATAATATAATATAATAATAAATTGCCAAATGCAGAAACATCAATGTAAGTTATCACGATGTGGTGGCGCTCGCTAACAGGCAGAATTAAGTAACCAGAATTAGGTTAAAAAATTTTATATACGTAGACCATGTTTCTATAAATTTTGATATTTGGTTTTTGGTAGCGACTATTTTTTCAACAAAAGCAAAGTTATCGGAGACTTTGAAACATTCTACAGAGAAGATGTTCATCCGTATGCATTGAGAGTGCAAATAATGTTTGCTTAAAAGCTACCACTGGCTAATTTAAACATTTCCCCCCATAAAGATGAAATTGTATTTCACTCATAGAGACTACTTCATCACCAAAACGCTTATATTTAGTCAATTCTTTTGTGAAAGTATGCTACATTGTAAAACACAAATCCCGACACAGCAGCATCAATAAATACTTAGCCAAACGAATAGCACTGGTAACGTAGCTAATGCTAATCTATGCTAACACTGCTGCTGCACTTGACATTATCGTGCTAATTTATGACTTTACGTCCCGTTTAAATATGCAGTGAGATTTTATACTGACCGAACAACAAATCTTTTATGCCCTAAGACTTTTGTAAAATATTGAATATGTATACAATTACTAGTTTAAAATGCGCAATGTTTTTCTTCAATTTTTCTAAAGTGTTCAGAATTGTTTTGTTTTGTTTTTAATCAAAAGTATTGGAATTAGTATCCTTATAGTAATTATTTGAACTAATAAAATTAAAAATAATTTGAAGTGAGCTATTTCACTTCATTTTACTGATGTTTTCAATTTTTGCCATTTTTAAAAAAAATTTCAGTACCGGTATCGAGGTACTTTAAGCAGGTATAGTACCGAAGTCAAAATCTTGCGATCGTGCCAAAATGACTATCTACTGTTAAACCGTATTAGACGAGCCCAATAGTGTTCTACAAGTTACTTGTAACCAGTTTGTACGTATGCATGTAGTATTAGATGCTGCTGTGGTAAACCTACATAATTGAACGTGCAGTAATTCAATGTCTTCAAACATACTATACATAGAAATTTCCCTCTTTTTAGTAACCATAACACGCCTTTCCAAAATGACAATGCTGCCTTATCCGGTGACTGCCCTCAGGAATGTTTCCTTTGTCTTTCTATTATTCAGCCTGTGTCACTAATCAACATTTCCATGTAGTAAGATGTTTAGAGCTCTTCCTGGTACAATAATACATTCTATTGAAAAGCTGTTTACATAAATTGACTCGGTAGTCCTAATCACAAAAAAGGGCTGTTTGTTTAGAGGGTGGCCTATTGTTTTTATCTTTCTGCACAGAATGGGGGGAAAAGATGGCGTCGTGGCTCATCAGCCTCAGATGTGGTTTGTCTTGCAGTGAGAAATAAGAATTTGCTCTCTTTGTGTTTCGGAACCATTTTTGTTTTCTTTCAAATGAACTGAGTGGGTAATTTTAAAGAATTAGTGGAAAAATGTGGAAAAGTGACGTTTGTGACGTGTGTTTCTCAGCATCATGTTGCTTTTGTGACCTTTTGTCCACACGCCAAAGCTATTCAAACGTGTGACAGCGTCAAAAGAGGCGTGTCCCAGTAGTAAATTTTTTCTTGGGGCTGAGTCGCCTCGAAATAAACCAATTGATGAACTTAGCTTTCCTTTGAAGCGCTGCCTGTGAAACTGATTTAATGCTTCTGGGGCGGCGCACCATTCAGCACGCACGGGCCCCGCAGACCCACCTTGTCACTGCGGTGTCACACATGCCTGAGATAACTCGATTGGGTCCGATCCGGCATGTGCGCGGGTCGGAAAATTCCCCAACAGCCGCGTACGGGAGCATCCGGCGCATTGCTCCCTCATTAAGGCTGTTTTTGACAGTCTGAACTTGGCTTTCATGTCGGAACTTTGACTCACAAGGCCGGCCGTTTGTCTTGGCGCTGTGTTTGCAGCGTGGTTGCCGAGCAACAGCCATAGCCGAGGCACAGAGTTAGGTTGATGACCACATGAGAAATATTTCACAGCCACCCAAATAGTTGGACTTGTAAAGCATTCATGATGCACGGGTTCCTGAAAGTGCAAAAATGGTGCCATTACATAATTCATACACAATTCTTAGTTCAAGGTTTTTGTAAACATCTACATTTGATCCTTCCTGAAAAGACATTTGAGCAGTATGGCCAACAGAGGGGCAATATCATGAAGTGATCAATTGAATAAAGATTTTTGTGAATGTTTTGGTGATTGTTGTTCTTCTACTTTCTTTTGACAGTTGTCTCGCTGTTTGAGTCTCAATTTTGCTATTCACTGTGTTTTAATGAGGCGCAAAATGCCAATTTTGACCCGAAACAGCTTTTTTCGAACCATGCTTTCCAATAGAACAGTTCACAGATATAATACAGGATCTGTTCATGACCCTCCATCTACCAGGAAGTAGCTTGCTAAATTAAATTTAGCAGAATTTTCTTGATGGAATATGGTGTAAATGAACTGTCAATTGTCCACTAATTGATTCATTGTTGTTTTTAGTGCTGTCACTATCAAATATTTTTTAGAATTGATTATTCTATCGATTATTCAATCAATTAATCGAATAATCCAATTAATTTTAATTTTGATTACTGTTTGTTAACCAGTGATTGGTGTTTATTTCGTACTTTGTATTCCTATAGCGATTTTAAAAAATGGGGGATTTATATTTTACTACGGGTGGGAATCTTTGACTGTCTCACAATTCGATTCGATTTTTTTGGCTCTTTGATTCGATTCAGAATTGATTTGAAATTTGCGATTCAGAATCGATTATCAATTATTCCCCCCAAAAAAAGATTTCTGCTCGTCATGATCTACTCCAGTCTGACTCGCTAACGTTAATTAGCTCGCTACTCGCTGCACTTTTATCACTCAAAAGAACGGCTATTCATACAAAACGCTTCAGGAATGTATATAGAGAAGCATGTTAACATTA
Source organism: Vanacampus margaritifer (assembly GCF_051991255.1). Taxonomy (NCBI): domain Eukaryota; kingdom Metazoa; phylum Chordata; class Actinopteri; order Syngnathiformes; family Syngnathidae; genus Vanacampus; species Vanacampus margaritifer. Next base: position 16,644,201 of record NC_135440.1, on the reverse strand, counting down.
ATCACCAGCATATGCTCTTCCTACTCTGCAAAAAAAAAAACTTTTATTGGAATAACTTGATGGTGACTTTTTCCTTCTACTCTAATGTTGCTACAACTTAAGTGTATCAGAACGCGCGGAACCAACACTGCCCCTAAGTGGCCAAATCGTGTACAACATGAACAGCGCTCACAATAAAGGCACACACGAACAAGGGCAAGACAGTATAAAATAATTTAAATAAAATCCAAAATAGAATACATTTTTGAGCACAACCCTATATTGTACCATGTTACCAGTTTGGACATTGTTTTCCAAAGTAAAAACAGACGTTTGAAAATGTCTTATTTTGAGAATACAATCTGTCTTCTTTCAAGAAGAACTACAGAAATCAGTGAACAATTGGGATTTGGACAATTTTAAATGAAAAAAATGTCTCCAACGATTACTCGATTATTAAAATAGTTGCCAATTAATTTGATAATCGATTACTTGTCGATTAGTCAATTAATTTTGACAGCTCTAGTTATTTTTAATCGCTCTTATTTCTATCATGGGATAGAAAAAAATCTCTCTAGAAACTCTGAACTCCTTTTTGAATGCCGGTGTCATACCGAATAAATGAATGCTGCCCAAGGGAGTGGGGTCATCGCTGAGGTCTGTTGGAATGTAACTCAACTTCTCATAGCTCACATGTAGTAGTTCGTCCTTGGTTTACAACCGCGTTGCAACTGAATAAACAGCACCGTTGCTGGTTGCTTAATTGACCACATTGTTACTGGTGAATTAATCAATTGCTATTTCCAGCCTCACTAATACGCAACAAAAATATGAACAACCAAATTTTTTTGTGTGAAATTATTTCACTTTTATTGAGCCTTGTGCTTATATATGGTCATTATATCGAAGCCAGAATGAAATGGTAGCCCAAAATGTTTCAGTATTTGTCTAATTCATGGAATCTTCTTAAACAAACCCACACAAAACGGCTCCGTATTTTCCTGTGCGTCTGTGCAGCAGATTGACCTCTTGCTTTGAGTGGGCGGGGGGGGGGGGTGTGGGGCAGCCGGCTTGATTCGTTCTAAACATACGAGGGGAATATTTGAAATGTTAGCCCTCACTGCAGAGGAGCACGTTGCGCTGTAACCCAAAACTAACACACACAGAGTGGGCGAGAGATCCCAACGTTGTGCTTGGCTCTGAAACGCTTATGAATTGTAATTGTCTGAAACATGTTGACAGGCGAGCAGGGGAACGAGTCTTATGTGTGGTTAAATTGAGGTTAAATGGTTTGGAGGGCTGGACTTTTTTAGCAATCAGGCGGAATTTGAATCTCCGGGGTGGGTGTATGAGTGATACTGTTCCTGTGTGTGTGAGACTGTACGTGGTCCATTTGAGCATCAGGATTATGTCATCAGACTGAAATTGCAAATTTGGAGCTTCCACATCTGCACTTGTGAGTGGATGATACATACTGTAATCGCGTTTGTTTGTTTCCTGCTGGGCTAGAAGAGGACATTTTTTGACAACATAATGACCCAGTGGCCTTAATCCTGCTCCATATCCACGTGGGGGTGGGGGGGGGGTGTAATTCTGCTGCTGGCACTCCCACTCTTCATAACTTCTTTTGGGGAGCATATCTGACAATGGAGGCTGTAGAAAGACATCAAAAGGCGTTCACACCAGCCCTAGAAAGAATTTTATAAATAACCTTCATCAGTCTCGGGGGAGGTATTTTCTACTTGAGATCTAAAGATGTGCTCGATAAGATCACCTTGACATTAGGACCTTTTGGGACGTGGGGGGGTTGGGTGGATTATAACTGTATTTTGTCTGTGGGCCATGTTGATAGATTTTCCGGATGTCTTATCAACGGATGGCTGGAAGGCTACGAGCCACAATGAAGCGCACAGAACCAGCAGCCGGGGCCCGTGTGTGCTGAACCGCTAACATAAGCCCTCCAACCTCAACATGTCATACACGCTAAATTTTAATCAAATTGCCTGGAGGCTGCGCCATCCGAGCTTTGTGACCGATTCGGCACGCTGGAACGCCGTGAATACACTTCACTTAGCATTTAGGCTGGTTGATTTCATGCCAAATTCAAATCGGTTGAATGCTGCATTAGCACTATTTTTAACAGTGATAAAAAGGATCACGTTTTAATTTACGTACATGCAGAAAATACAATGAAAATTGATTTTTCGCATGAAGGTATGACATTGTAAAGAAAGAGGCAGATTTCTGGTGAGATTAAAAGATTTATGTCGTCGGCTCTTAAAGTGATAGAGGCAGTTGGGATGAACAACATCACTTTGATTTTGAATAACGTGAAAGTCATGAATGAAGTCTGCGTTTGTCTTCAGCGAGGAAGTAATCGTGTAATTAAGATCTATTTAAAGCCATTTGGATATAATTCGCTCCATTGTCTTGCTCGGCATTCCCGACATTCCAGATGTGGTTTTGAATACTGTACAGACAAAAGCCAGGGAGTTACACTGACTGTACACATCTTTTCTGGTTATACATCCGCCCTGGGTCTCTATAGTTGTGGGTTTGTTTACTGGCATTGGATTCAATGTTGTTTGTTTACCTCATGGAGATTTATTTTCATGGCACACGTCTTATTTAGTCCACATTGTTTGTGTTAAATGGTAGCATACCTGTCCATCAATGTTGTTTGTTTACCTCATGGAGATTTCTTGCATGGCACACGTCTTATTTAGTCCACATTGTTTGTGTTAAATGGTAGCATACCTGTCCATCAGTCTAGCTAGCTACTTAGCTAGCTAGCTAGACTGATGGACTGGGGATTGATAGATGATAGCTAGCTAGCTAGCTAGCTATCATCTATCAATGACTGCAGTTTTAAATTTAATCTACAAAAAAAGTTTTGTAGATTAAACTTTTTATAGTTTTGTGTGTGGCACCGTTTTGTAGATGTGGAAATGTTAGCGATGCTTTCAAGAGATATGAGTGGCCCTCAGGTGTAGTGTTTCCTGTATTGTTAAAGCAGCCTGGCTAATACAGTTTGTATTAGTTACTGTGTGAAGATGACAACATCCTCTGCCTTTCTTTTTTATTTTTTTATTTATTTTTTTCTGGAAAGCTCAGTATTGTTCATTCGGTAAATTTACCGATTTGACATGTCATCGTCATTGCTCTCCTTTTTATTTTTTATTTTTTATATTATATATCCTCTGCCTTTCTGCCAGCAGACACTTATTGGAGGGATCTGATGATCAGTGCAGGATTAAACAAATGTAAAAGTAAAGGGACAGAAGTATTATGACACCCCTCCATGTGAATCAGTCAATTGTTGGACCTGGTAAAGTGAAAATAAATGTTGTATAAATTTTATTTGACACACACAGAGAAGTCAAATGAATCCACTTAAAGCCTCCGATGGTTGAAATATATACTGTACGTGACAACGAGGCGCTCTAAGTGGCCACACCAAGGTACAATCTGGAGAGATGATGCATTTTGGGGATATAGGCATAGGTAAAGGCTAGGCTAGGCTAGGTAAATGCACTTTGCAATTGCACCAGATAACAGTTGATGCGAATGAAGATGCTCAAGTTCCTATGTGGGCGGGGGGGTTTGAGTCAGGCCAGGGTCCCAAGTGCTTGAGACACGCCCCAAAAATTCAGGAAAACCAAAATGGTGAAAAGCACTGAAACGCTATATCTCCACATATCAAGTCTTTTCACGTTTTCAGCATTTACGTTCAAACATGTATAATGAATTTAGAAACTTAGAAAAAGTGTAGGGCCCTGAACTCAACCTCTTTAAAAAAACAAAACAGATCTGATATGAACTAGAACGGAAGACTGTGAGCACTGAGCATAGCCAGGCCCCGTTTCGGGACATCCAACATCAGTGACATCTAACCACACAAATGTTCCTCTGGATAAATGGACATAAAATTCCCACAGAATTACTCTTGCAACATCTGTAGAACTTATCCCAAAAGAATGAAAGCTGTTATATTTAATGATGGCTTAATGGCCAGTTGTCCTAACAGTGTTATTTTTGATTAAATTCATTACGCTGCAGCATATTTGTATATATGACTGTAGTGGGCATTTGGGCCTGTTTTTCATCTTTGGGGAATTCCCTCTCCAGATAAGAGTGCAAACCTTTTGTCCGTAGTTCCGGCATCTGGCTATGCTATGAGTGCAGCTAGCCCCGACCTGGCCTCTCTGTTAAGTCCACAGGCAGAAGATCTCTTTACTCAACAGAGTCAGTCGGACATTGAATGCTAAAGCTCTTCCCTCGCTTACGCTCCACCGGCCCAATCATGAACCCAATGATAGCAATGACCAGCACCAGGAATTGCTTGGAAGTAAACAGAAGGAGATTCAAAACAAATTCTGATTTAGTTTATTCACATGGATGCTTCTGGGAGAACTCCAGCAATATTTAACTAATAATTTGTATGTTTTTATTAAATGTAAGCTTTGCTAACTGCTCTTTTTGTGTGTTTCCCGCCGGCTCCCCACCTTGGAATCCTACTCTGTGATGGATTTTGCATGTCATTCAGCAGGAAGCAATCTAAGGTATGTACCCTACGCCTCAACCGTCTATGTTGTTATAACGACTCCGAGCCATCAACAGAGCCGATGTGCAGCGTCAACACAAACCATTTAAGTGTAAGCATTTGAAAATCATCCAGTCGCCGACGCCGAAGACGGTTTCCTTGAGGATGTGAGAAGCATCCTGCACATCTCTGCGCACAATGGCAGTGATTGAGGGCGTTTTTAGTCTTTGGGTTGGTCAGCAGGAGCTGGATAGATGTCCGTGTGAATGTGTCAGAGCTCTAAGATGTGCTGAGCACCCACAAAGGCGCTACAAAGAGAGCAGGATGAGCGCGGACACTGGGCCAGTGTGTGTGCGCACATTCAAAGCTGCATTGTTGCGAGCGCACCCCCAACTCTTCCCCTTGACGACACACTGGTGACCGATTCGGGGATGGTTCATACACCGGGGACCGTGCTTTGTGTCGAGTACACTCGTTGACCGGGTCCTGGGGAATTGGGTCTCTTGGGCCTGTAACCTGAATTTACCCTGTGGCTAGACTAGCACGTGTCTGCTAGCTTCACTCGTAGCATTTCAAAACACAGGTTGTAGTCCTGTTTATCATCGATCAACTTCCGCATCATTATTGAACAGTGCTAATGATAATTATTTATTCTGACGGCATGATAACAGCTCTAGAATGTGTTATTTTGAAATGTTTGGTTAAATATTTCCCCAATTGAATACACTCCAAAGGTACATAAGCACATGACACGTAAAAAGAAAAACTTTTTTTTATTTTTATGAAATTGAAATGTACAACAGAAAACGAGCGGAAACCAAACAATGTTAGCCCTGCTAGATAGCAAGTTATCTGCCTCAGTATGTCACTTCCAGGGATTATCTTTTCTTCTGCTATCTCAATTTGATAATAAAATAAGATGTAGACAAAATATTAATGAAAGGTGAGATGAATTTTGTTATTATCTCGGTGGAGGGAAAATGGTGAATTAGCCTTGAATTCAGGCCTGGAGTAGCAGACAGAAGCCTTTAGCAGGACCTGGTAACACTTGGCACACGTTAATACTGATTAGCAAATGACAGGATTTTAGGCCAAACACTAAAATGCTTATCAAACAGTTATAGCCGAAACAGCAATTTTTGCTGTTTTTGAATCTGGTCAAACCAAAGGCACAAGGTAGATCTGATGATGAGATTTTTGCTAGCTTTAGAATCATTAGCTATAAAGCGGCAAGATGAATATTTTCAGACAGAAACGCCAGTTTTTCAATGGAATTACTTATACAGTATTATTAGTACTATTATTTCCATTTCGTTGTTAAGTTGACAGGATAAGAAATGGTTGCTTTGTTGTTGTTAGCCTTAGGCTGGTTAGCAAACAGCTTTCTATTTTTGCCTTGGTTAGCATCTTCCAACCTTTCAGCAGGTATTTTTCTTGCTCTGTTTGCTTTTCTTTAGTCTGTATTGGTTTGATTTGACCCCTGACTGAAATGCTATTGTTGGTTCACTCAGTTGTTTTTGGGCTGAACGCTCTTTCACCGCACACTGTGCCACTTTGATTACGTCTGATTGCAATTTCAAAAAACAGGTAGCAGAAGTGAAGTGAGACTTAAAAATGGTCTATTGTCCAATCAAGAATGTTTTTTTTTTTTAGGAGTCACACACTCTCTTAGTCTGTTGGAGCAAGACAGTCCAGAGGAGACTGCTCGGCCGTAGCTAGCAAAGCAGCTCTAATTGAGAATGATGGCACTTTTTGTTCCTTTCAAAGGCACCAACTCACTTGACTGAAGTCACAAGAAGAGGTTTTGTTTTCAAAGCATTCACCGACTGCTCGCTAAGCTTCTCATGCTGACTGTGCAAAAGCAGAAGCTTCCTAGCCAATAGCCCCTATCGTGATTAGCAAGGAGCCGGATCAGAGCTGTGCTTTGGCAGCAATTTGCAACGGTGCTCGGATTCAAACAGCAGCATAATCTTTTTATCTGATCTGATTTCATTCTGACTGATGAGCTATTTGAATATTGAGTCAGCTGTGTTTACTTGTCAAGCTATAATAAATTGACACTATTTTAGGGGTCTTTAGGGTCAAATTAAGTCAAGTTGAAGTGAAGTGAAATTAGGAAAAGATGCTCAACATATATCATGTACAGTAACAGGCGCTGTTTTCTCGTGAGGCGTGTGCTAACAACCCCCCCCCCCCCCCCCCCCCCCCGAGGGCATGTCACTGGTCCACAGCTCATGCAGGTGCCTCCGGGATACAAAGCAAAAGGGTCTCTTCTACTCAATTCTGTGTTGTGAAACCCAGCACTGAGGGCTGTGAGCCAGCATGCACCGCCGGGAAGCGCTCCGGCCCCGTTTCCTTGGAGACAAGGGTCACTGAGTGCTGGAATTTCTTGGGGGAGCGCTGACCCTGATTTATGAATTCATTTAGCCGCAGCCGCTATAACAAAACCGCTAACAGTGGATTTGTACAGACCGTCTTAATGAGCATTACTTTGAACAATATGCTCAGTTAGGCTGCATCTTACTCTTGCAGACATGCGCTATCCTGCTGATTCACTTGCATGGCATGGCAAAATAAGCCTGATTTTGTGTCTTGTATGGAAGCAGGATCAGGTTGTGTTGTTGGACTCTACATGCTTTGACAGGTGTTGTGATCCCTTTGCTGTCTTCTGTGCAGGTGTTCGCCTTTGACCACTGTTTCTGGTCTATGGATGAGTCCAACGTTCCCAAATATGCCGGTGAGTCACACGTCATTTGAGTGCTCCAAACATCATTATATAACTCTGAAGTTCTGATTGAATGCGCACACTTAACTATAAAACAGGCAATTTCACATTACAACTAGAAAAATAAAATTAGCCCATCAAACAAAAACATCTCAGCTATAAAAAAATAAATAAAAAATAGTAGGCCTAATCAAAAGTCTCCTACTTGGGTTCAACAGCAAATTATATTATACCTTCAGTATGTCCTAAAATAATTTAATTTTTTTTTTTTTTGTATTTATTTATTTTTTTAATATACAGTATATGCAGCCATTTGATTTCTCCCTGCCAAAAAGGTTAATGCTAATAATGATAAAGTTTTTATTTAATGCAATAGAACATTACTATACATATAATGATTGAAAACAATTGCAAATAAAGAACATTTGTAATGTTTGATTATTTAAATTTATTGTATTTTGAATGAAAAAATGTGAGTCCATTGCCCACAAAGAGTACATTAAAGGGCTAAGTGTGGTATATTAAAAAAATAAATAAAAATTGCATAATTTAAGAGAATTGAAAATAAAACCATTGATGTTCATCTGAATCATTTAACACATTTGCTCCCAAAAATGTATAAATATGTTTAATTTTAAATATTGCCTTGCTCCCAAAGACGTATTTAGAAGTTTTTTAGTTTTTTTAATGCTTGAACATACAGAAGGCTTTTATGCAGCCTCTGAACTGAAGAGAATGCTTGAAGAAATTTAAATTATTACAAAAACGGCCAGCAGATGGCAGCAGAGCATAAGAGGTCAACCAGAGCCATGTTGCAACAACCTCTTTTCCCCACTGTTTTCAACAGATTTGTAAATAATGATGAAAATCGCTGCAAAACGGAAACAGATACAAATATACTCTAATCTTTCTTTTGGTATGTTCCATGATTTTATAGGAATAGAACACAATATTCTGTGGGCCTTGCAAAATAAGTCAAAATCCAGTAAAACAGCCGGGAGCGAAGAGGGTTGCTTCGGTGAAAATGGCTGGGAATTAATGAGTTAGGCTTGAAAAAAAAGGGAATTTTTGAAAATGGTCCATTGTATGTAAAGAGTAGATTTAAGGGGTTAAATAATAATAAAAAAATATTGCAATTTTAAGAGAAGTGAAAACCGTAACAAACAACAATAAAGACAACCTCCTCGACAGATGTAGCAATGTGAAAGTGTCTCTTTTTGCGCCCGTGTATTAATCTTTTGGTGCTATAGTCCATGTTGCTCGTGCATGTTTAATCAGATAGCTTTAGCATCTCTTCATATCGCTAATGAACCCTTTACACAAAATTTCCACTGATGTAATCACACAAGAAAATTGGTTAATTTGCACAAGCAGAAGCCAGATTTTCACTCGCCAATCGGTTTTGTGATGGAGATGCACTTCAATACAGGGAGAAGACAATCTGACCGCTCAGGGTACCGCCTGAAACAGCAGAGCCAAGGCTTTATTTAGCTTATTAAACAGCTGTTCTATTTAGAAGTAGCTCGACACAAGAAACTGCACGGCACAGCCAAATAGTTTCAACATGACCAGGCAGCTATTGGTCACTTTATTTATGTTTATATTTCTCGTTAATTCCTCTAAATTGCCACATGTGCTTCATGATGCAAACCATAGCATGTGTTTGACACAATGATAATCTATTTAGCATAATCTGCATAGTAACTGATTCTTTGTCTTAAAGGTCAAGAGGTGGTGTTCAAGTGCCTTGGAGAGGGAATACTTGAAAATGCATTCCAAGGATATAATGCCTGCATATTTGCCTATGGACAAACAGGTCATTCCATTTCTGACATTATTTTATACAGAATTGTAGAATTAGAAAATAGAAATAAATTGTCCCTCCACTAAGAATATTTAACAGATTGTTTGTGGACACTGGACAATAATTATTGGATATGTTTCAGCTTAAAGAAAGGATGAGCAAATATTGTAATTGATTTTAATTTGAGTTTATTTTTCAGGGTGTTCACAGAGCTTTTACGTTGTTTACATGGTATGCATATTTATTGACACATTGGAAACCTTTGACCTGAGGTACAGTATGTACTTCACGCAAAAAATCTCAATCTCAAATCTGCATGGGCCAGTATTAGATTCTGACGATATGATAACCATGAGCAAAAAATATTGCAGTATCACAATATTAAAATTACACATCCAAAATGACCTTTTTTGGAATATTTGGGTGTTTACATACCAAACATCGAAGAGGAAACACTTAGTTTCTTAAAAGCAAAAAAATAGTATTCATTTTTTATTATTTCTGTGGAAATTATTTTTAAATTAATGCTTGAGATAAAACAGTTTTAATATTTGTTTTGTATCATGAAAAATAAATTAATTGCATTAAAGGAATAAAAAAATAAAGCAAAACCTGTTTTGAATGTCATTCCCTTTTGGAGGAAAAAATTGATTCAAATGGGAAAATAAATCCGATTTTATTTTAAGGCCATATCGTCCAGTACAAACTTCATGTCAGATGTAAACAATTGAAAGCATTTTTATTGTCTTGATAGGTTCTGGCAAGTCATTTTCCATGATGGGGAACGGGGAGCAGCCAGGTTTGATCCCTCGACTGTGCTGCTCGCTGTTCGAGAGGGTCCACCAAGAGACCAACGACGGCCACACTTTTAAAGTGGAAGTGTCTTACATGGAAATCTACAACGAGAAGGTCCGCGACCTACTGGATCCCAAAGGGTGAGTTTGATGGGTGGTCTCGTGCTTTTCTCTCGTAGTAAACACACACGTGACCCGAATATGCTCGGTGAGCTAATGCTTTGGACTTGCGGTGACACAACACACAGCTGCTCGCACAAACTGGTGTGTCATTTTTCCTGATTCATTCCGACTCCAGCGTGAGCGCTGACCTCGCTGGCTGCTCCCACTTTGGCTGTCGGGGGCTCTGCCTGACTCAGCCAAGTAGGAAGCCTCGGCCACTTCCCACTGTTGATTGCTTTACTAGTTGCCACCGCCACTGCCATTGTTGTGACTTGTCTCACAGATGTGTCTCCATTCAGGATGGATAGACGGATTTTCCCATTGAATGAAGGGGCTTGAGTGGTATTGTCCTTTTTGAAATTGTGTAGGTGTAAAAAGTGCAGGTGTTTGCTACTGTCTGCACCTCAAGGAAAATAAAGGTGATAGATGACTGAACTTCTTTTTTGAGGTAGTTTGAATACTGTATGGCTCAGACCATGTCCATTTTTTAAAATGACTCCAGTTTCCAAAAACATTTATTCCCAATTGGGATGAATGGCTAATGAATTGGTGGCATCATTGATTAATTAACTGCTGAATTGATTGTTGATGAAATTGAGGCAGAATAAAGTGCTGTTGCGTCCGTCTCAACGCGTTTTCACCCTCAAGAAGACATTTCGAAAATATATAAATTCCAATGTCCATTACTGAGCCATGCCAGTGGCATTTAGGGGGAAGAAAATGTCCACAAGAGAACACAGTGGCAGGCAAACAATTGCCATGCCAAAACAACATTTGGCGTAATCACCCTTGAGGTCCTTTTAGCCAATCAGAAGGCTGCAGAAAATATTATATAGGTTTTAATAAAATATTTTTATGCCAAAAGGGAACTCCCATGTTTGGATGCCTCTCCTGAATATCAAACCTAAATATAATTAGTAGCTCACAATGTATCAATGTGATTAAATAAATTCTAATTTAGGGGTGTGAATTGTCTAGTACCTGGCGATTCGATTCGTATCACGATTCATAGGTCACGATTCGATTCGATACCGATTAATCCCGATGCGAATCTATAAATTGATTATTCCGATTTTTTAAACTCAAATTTAGAAAATACTAATCAGTAAACTTGTACATGTACACTGTAAGATTTGTATAAAAATATATTTATTTATCTGAAAATTCAGATTGCAGTCTGTTTAATGTTTGAACAGCACTGAAATAAAATATTAAGGCCTAATATTCCATTAATATAACATTCTTCCATGCTTAATGTGTAAATTCTTACCCTAAGTAAGACGTTTTGTTGAATATTCCCATAAAAAAATTAATGTTTAAAAATCGATTCGAGAATTGCACGCTGTAATATTGCGATATATTACAGAATCTATTTTTTTCTAACACCCCTACTAATGTTTATACATTCATGGGACAAGCTAGTAAAAAAAGTGTTTTCCCAGTTTTACTTAAAAATATATATTTTTTTCATCTACTTTACGTGCTATTTACGTGCAGACCAGGGTTATAATAGCTATAGAATTTTTATTGTATTTTTTTTTTTTACACTTATCGTTTTTCCCAAAATGCTTTGTTTTTGTTCAGTTTTTATTAGATTTAGTATTATTTTTAGTTTGTTGTTTTGTATTTCTTGTGTGCATTTGTGGTAAAAACTCAAATCAATCAAAAATAATCAAATATATGTACCGGTACCATAGATAAGTCCAACTAAATAACCATAACAAAAATAACTTTGGTGCAGACACTAAGCCAAAGTGCATAGAAAAATAGACCTTTTTTGGTCCCAAAAGGGTAACATAAACTCTATCATTCCAAACATATGAGGCTTTGCTAAGAATGTAAACATTGTATTGTGCGTCTCTAAGATCCTCCCCAATGGCTGGATTACAGATGGAATAGCTGCTGAAAATGTAGTGGAAGTGCATGTCAACACAAGAGAGTTTGACCAACTCTGACTGGGGGAAAAAAAAAAACACAGCGGGTTGTAGGTCACTAGAATGGAAAGAGGAAACCTGGTAACTGTTAACCTGAGTAGTGTGTATCCACTGAGTTGGATAGAGTAACTAACTATTGGATTTCTCCTCAACATCTAGCAGGCAGCCTTAAGGGGAATGTTTTTTTTTTTAAGGATATATTTCTTACAAGTCATAGTATTATTGATGGTGTTGCACTTATACACAAAAAAATGAGGCACTCCTGAGGGAAGAATGTGTCCATGTCCAATAGGGAAATCATTATTTCAAACTTATCTGGTGTATTGGCAAGCAGAGCTTTCTTGTTTATGGTTTCCAAAGGCAATCCTTATTAGGCAATAGCTAGCGATTACAAAGTTAATACTATGATGAAAAAACATTGACATTTTAAGCTATTCCTTTTTTTTAATCTCTTTCCATCACAAGGTTTATGTTATATTTTTTTGTGTGTGTGCAATTTCCTGCCCACAGTTTTTGATATGTCAACATATATTTATATGACGATTCTTTCAAGGTTGTTCCCTCTAAGCGGACAACATCTGTATCAGCCAAATCTTGTCAGTTAAGAGACAAATGTGTTTTTAACGTCAGGTGCTAAATGTTAAATCATGTTTCCTCCGGATCTGCTCCAGACTGCGCATCTGGCAACAATTTATTTCAACATTTAAAATCCCATATATACTGAATATTCTGACGCTTACATCGCTTCTCATATGTCATCATATCAAGGTTTATTATTATTGTTATTATGCATGATGTTATTATTTTATTGGATCCAGATGACATGTTGAATCTGGATGGAACGCTCCTTTCCTCCAACATTTAAAAAGTTTTGTTTGGCATGCTTTTATCTACTGTAGATACACAATGGATAAAGAATTACAGTACAGCTAACATCCACTTTTAACAACCTGGTTAAAATCATTTAGTTTTAGCAGGAGGGACAGTTTTATACTGCTTTCCTGATGGTAAGCCAAGAAGCAAATGGCTTCTGTTATACTGAATAGGCGTGGAAAAGTAAAAAAAAAAAAAGTGTGAACTGCGAGCACACATAAGACCGCTAAATGGATTGCATTTTCACTCATGGAGGCAGCACTTCATCACCAAGTCGCCAAATCACACTTTGTCAATAAGTCTGCTGCTCCGTATCTACAGTATACAAACACACACCTTGACAGTAAGGTGGGGCTTTAGGACCCAGATGCGGGAAGGCAGAGCAAGGAGGCCGAGGTGTAGTCCAAGAAAAAAGGTTTTAATTTCTAATCAAAAAAGCTATCTTCAAAGTACAAAATAAATTGAACTAACAAAACATGAATCTAAACATGGCTAAACAACTTAGGCAAATCTAACAGCATGACATGGTTCCTGACAAGGCAAAAAAGGACAGCGTGACGTGGACAAAGCCTTTCAACAACAGCAACAATGAACCGACACAGACAGGGGGGAGACACCCGACTAAATACACCAACACTAATGACATAACAAGACACACCTGGCTGAGGGCACTGATTGGATGACACATGAGGGTAATGGGGAAACAATCATGAATCAGGGTTGACACACACACCACACGAGGAAGGGCAAGTGACCAGAAACGAGAGGAGTCAATTTTCAAACTAAAACAGGAAATGACAAGACAAGGGGAACACACAAGGAAAACAGAAGCTAAACATGACCGGACTAAACAAGACTGAAAATAAACATGACACACCTCAGCTCCTCCCCATGTCACAATCAGTGTTGCCATAGTTACCTTTACTAACTACTTGATTTTAAAATTAACAAAAGTTTGAGTCAAAGTAACTTTATTAGTTACTTTCAGCATACGCCGACAACTCCACTTAATGACAAATAACTGGTTTTGCCAATACTTTATTAAAAGTGCATTTTTAAAAGTAATGTTTAAGGATAACGTTTTTATTAAAAACAAAGCAAAAGAAGCTTATTTGACTTCATTGTAACAATTTGCCCCAAAATATTTTTACAATAGCCTTTCTGTTTGACCATTTATGACTGAAACATGTTTTCATTATTAGATTAACACCTTAGCTGGTCATAATGGAAACTCCTGCAAGCCTTTGAACAATAGTTTTCAGATTGGATTCAGGTTCGAATTTCCCGCCCTCTGTCTGCGGATGTGACATCATATGCGGATTGTGTATGTGAAGAAGGGAAAATCCAGTTTAATTTTTTGACCACAGGTGGCAGTAGCGATTCAAAATTCAATTTTCTGCATTCAGTAGCTTTTAACATAAATACATTTTTTTATTTTTTCGATATATAACACTTTGCCTACACTATGGACTGGAGTGTACAACCAGCCTCATTTTGGTAGTAACGCGTTGATTGTAACGTTATTCAGTAAATCAATGGTCACAACTGTGCAAAATTCAGAAGGGCTTGCTCACATACTTTATCAGGAGCAGACTAATTGAAAAAAATATGTATTTGGTTGTGTATGATCACACTTGATGGGTGGGCAGTGGGCACACAATCCATACAAGCCTTTAAAAAAAAAATCAGTATTTTAGTCTAATGACATGCTTGAGGTGAAATTGATGGTGTCAGCCCTCCAAATTGCTATAAAAGCAATGAGAAAGAGAGAATGAGGAAATTAAATGTGCTCAGTGCCATGAGAGGCATTTACACTCCTTTCACTCACTAGACCTCTTCTTGACCCTCTTTTAAGGAGCCGACAATCTCTGAAGGTTCGTGAACACAAAGTCCTGGGCCCTTACGTGGATGGTTTGTCTCAGCTGGCCGTGACCAACTTTGAGGTATGACTTTCAAACGCTAGGCTACCTTTCACGTCGTAACCACTGAACGGAATTCACTCGAATTTCACAAATGCAAAGAAATCATTTATAGTGCTTAGTTGTTCCAGCCAAAATAGCACTGAGCTTAACAATGTGGTTTTAATCCTCATGAGCTCCTAATGACACATATTATGTGAATGTGGAATGCGCTCGTGTGGTTTTGGGTGGATTGTATGCCAAGCATTGGCGGGGCTTCCCTTAGTTAAGTTTAAACATCTCCACCCTATTTCTGTGCAGCATGTTTGCCTGATATTAATGCACTGACTTTCCCAGAGATTCGTCTCGCTTCCTGTCGTGACCCATCAGAACTCCCTGTGAACATTGGCTACCTTTTATTGTTCTCAAAAGGATCTGTTTGCACATTTCCCCCCAAATCCACTGAAATCTGCTCCAAGTGTTCAAACTAGAAATGTATCAATGTTGCCAGTATTGCTCCAGTAACGAAGGGTGCGCAATTTATAACGTACATCCTATCAATTTCAAATATTAAACTCCTTTAGTATGAACAGCAAACCATCATTTATGAATGGTGCTTTAATACATATAAATTCTTAAGTGCAGCCTGTTTACCAATTTGTATCTCTTGTTTGTCTTCCTTGACTCCAGGACATTGAGGTGCTCATGTCGGAGGGGAACAAATCCCGCACAGTGGCAGCCACCAACATGAACGAGGAGAGCAGCCGATCTCACGCTGTCTTTAGTATTATTGTCACACAAACGCTCTACGATCTACGATCTGGGGTGGGTCTTTTTGACTCTGTAATTAGGACACAAAGTGTTCGTCTATGGAGGACCAAAAATAAATAAATAAATAAATAAATGAATTTTCAAAAGGGGAAATAATAATGGATATAAAAATGTAATTCAAATATTAAATTCAAAAAAATAAATAGAAATAGAAATAATCAACAATAATCTCTCTCTCTCTCTCTCTCTCTATATATATATATATATATATATATATATATATGTATTTATTTATTTATTTATTTTAATTTATATTTTATTTAGACAATAGATACTAAGATATATAGAATATTTAATCTCATTTTTATTTTTGTATTTATTAATACCTTTATTTACTTATTTATGTGAATAAATGTTTTGTTGTTTTTATTTCCATTTATTTTTATTTTCTGTATTTAATTTTTGAATTATATTTTTGTATCCGTCCCCCCCACACACACACACAGTTTTATTTATTAATACATTTTTTATTTTTGCATTTTTGGTGCTCCATATTCCTCAATTTTTATTGTCCTTACAATTGATTGGGTTCATTACCAGAATTCCGGGGAGAAGGTGAGCAAGATGAGTCTAGTTGACCTGGCAGGAAGTGAACGGGTGTCCAAGACGGGAGCTGCTGGGGAGCGACTAAAAGAAGGAAGCAACATAAACAAGTGGGTATATTCGGAGGTGATGCATGATTAAAAGGCACCATGGGAATCGGACACATCATTAGGTATTGCGTGTGGTTGTAGGTCCCTGACCACGTTGGGTTGTGTGATTTCTGCACTGGCTGATCAGTCTGCAGGAAAGGGGAAGGGCAAATTTGTGCCTTACAGAGACTCAGTCCTCACCTGGCTGCTCAAGGTTAGTGCTCCACGCTAAGCTGCCTTTTCATGTTAGATGTTGTCTGTCGCCGCACATATACTTTGGAATTTTGTCACTCTTTCTCTTCAGGACAACCTTGGTGGTAACAGCAAGACGGCTATGATAGCCACAGTGAGTCCAGCGGCGGACAACTACGAAGAAACTCTTTCCACTCTGCGTTACGCCGATCGGGCCAAGAGGATCGTCAACCACGCCGTCGTCAACGAAGACCCCAACGCCCGCATCATCCGGGAGCTCCGAGAAGAGGTGGAGAAGCTTAAAGTTCAGCTGTCTCAGGCTGAGGTGAGATTGTGTAACCAATAGACGCATTTTCCACGACCCTGTCGTAATCCTGATCCGCTCCAAAGTCTTTGAAGGCTCCTGAGCTGAAGGAGAAGCTGCATGAATCGGAGAAACTCATCATGGAGATGACTGTCACTTGGGAGGAGAAGCTAAGGAAAACTGAGGAGATCGCCACGGTCTGTATATATGACATCATATCCTTTTAATAGGCCCACTATATGCTCACCTACTGCGTTTACAGGAGCGCCAAAAGCAACTGGAGAGCATGGGAATCTCTCTGGAGACATCCGGCATTAAAGTGGGTGACGACAAGTGTTTCCTGGTCAATCTGAATGCGGATCCGGCCTTAAATGAGCTGCTCGTTTACTATCTAAAGGTACTCATTTTACTGATGGAGCTGCAGTGTGACTGTGAAGTTCAAGGCCTCAAGGTTGGAAGTTTTGAGGTCAACTCAGTAATGTCACAGCTTAGGCGCTGGCAGATCAATTTGTATGGAGATGGCTTGGGGGTCGTTCTTTAATACTCGCAACTTTATGCCATGCGTGCCCTCTCACCACAAAACACATGAACACACTTGTAAGCTTCGGTGCATGACCTCTGTGATTGGCTCTCCATTGATCACATGCAAGGTGTCCAAACAGGTGTCCTGGTTTCGTCAGCGATGTACAACATGAAACACTAATGCTATCTAGTGGCAGCAAATTACACAAACATTACATCACAAATATACCACTCAAAGTTTAAATACATCTTTTAACTGTTCTGTTTTGTATATCTCTTGTAATTTGAAATTCTTTTTCGTTCATTTCCCACAGTAATCACGCCATTTTAAAGTTATTTAACGTTGCCGATCGGCTCACCATCAGGCGCGTCACATTTCCGTGTTTAAATTTGAATTAGCTCCGCTCCGCCGTCCGTCAGCAATGAATGTCTGTGCGGAAACATGAAATATTGGTTCCGGCGTCTTCCAGGTTGCGCAAATATGTTTTTTTTTTTAAATTACTGTACAAAGTATTTTGATGTAAATATCGACTTAAACGGGGAAATCCGACTTAAGTCGAAATTCGGGTTACATCGCCAGTGTAGGAACGGAAATCCGCTTTAACTTGAGGACTCCCTGTAAACAAACACTTTGTATTTGGTTACCATATTTGTCTACTTTTATGTTAATTAACAAGAGTATGAAAAAGTTGCAAAAATATTTTATTGTACATTTAGAACAGATATAATTTGCCTAATCAGGCGATTCATTATGATTAAAAATCGTAATCGTCTGACAACCCTAATATATAGAGTATATGCATATATGTATGTTCAATATGTATAAGTGTGTGCACGTGTGTGTATGCAGTACGACATGGGCATTAAATTAGTTTGAAGTTGCATTAGCATTAAATTAGTTTTTCTGATACGTGCAGATTAAACAAGTGTTTTATGTGTTCACTTGTAGAACATGTTGGCTAATTCATGCGTGAGTTCAGTTCACGAGTGAAGGCAAAGTCATTTTTTCCAATAGCAGCTGCCAAAGTCAGAACCACCTCAAAAGCCAGGAAATCTTATTTTTTAATGTGATTAGAGTATTGTAAACAACTTGGACATTTCAGTGATTGTGTGTGACTGAGAAAAAGACAAGTTGCAAGACAGACCTGTAGGCGTGTGAGGAAGCGACCTGCGCAACGTACAGAACAACAGGCCTTTGTCTGGCTTCTGCAGGCCGGGCCTGCCATTTCAATGTGGAATGACCACACTAATGTGAAATGGGTTAGTTTGTACAGGGTTGGACATCCTTTGAAAAAGGAGATGTTTGTCTAACAACGCCCACTCGCCGCACATTTTTTTGCCCCATTTTTATTCTTGCAGCCGCAGTCTTGTTTTCTCATTTTGTCACAACAAACATGGGGGGAGATGAACGTAATTCCTTGCAGGCCTGCTGTAATCGTCTCCTTAATGTGTCTTCCACCTGTGTGTAGGAGCGCACGCATGTCGGCGCTGACACTTCTCAGGACATCCAGCTGTTTGGGATCGGTATCCAGCCGCTGCACTGTGTACTGGAACTCTGCCCGGATGGTGATGTCACCTTGATGCCCATAGGGAACGCCCGGTGAGCAGCAGTAAAAAAAAAAAAACGACTACTACTTTTGTCTGTTGAAGCTTGACATGAGCTCAGCGTCGAGGAATCTGAATTGTCTGCTTTGATATCACGAGCACGTTTCCCCTCCAAACGGCAAATGAATTGTTCAACCTCCGTCGGTTTGTCTCCTGAAAGGATGCAGATAAGAATCCTACTTGACATTTTCTCTGCAGGACCTGTGTGAATGGAACAATGATCGATTCTTTGGTTCATCTCTGGCACGGAGACCGTATCTTATGGGGCAACAACCACTTTTTTAGGTGCGCCACACTTTGACTTCCAACCTAATAAGATGAGTTAGAAAGCTAAAAACTAAAATCTGTCGCAGGATCAATTTGCCAAAACGAAAGCGGCGGGACCGTTTGAAGGAGCTGGAGAGGGCCTCTCCTAGGGACAGCTTTGTGGAGATGGATGTGGAGACGGCCAGTGAGGCATCTTCCGAGCAGGACTACAGCTATGAGTTTGCCCAAATGGAGGTCATAATGAAGACTCTGGGAAACAATGGTAATTAGGGCAATCCTATTTCAGCTCTTAGTCTACAGTACATTTCTGTAGCCAGCACGTAGAGGCCAAAAATTCCATATCTGAAACTTTTCATTTGCTCCAGTTACTCCCACTTTAGCATTTTGTTAAATGCCAGAACTGTAACATGTTCTTCGTCAGGTGTGCGCCAACTTTTGGTCTTCTGTGTTATCTTGGCAGTGATTTGTAGCCACACAATTAAAAGTTTGCTGGTGCGTTGAAGCCTTTTAGAGTTACAAAAACAATCAGACAAAAAAAAAATGGCAACAAAACTTAACAGAAATCAATAGAACTGCTCAGATTTTTTTTTTTGCTTCCTTTGCAATTTGGGAACGAGGCCTCTTATGCCACAAGCATAAACAGATATTACCACAAAATAGCTCAATATTATAATGATAAACATTATTGAACATCTTGAATGTTTCATTAAAGCTGTTTGTAGCCACACTTTTAAAATTTGTGGTGAGGTGATCAACTCTGTTAGAATTGGCCCCCACTTGTTGCGAGGCAGAATTTGTGGAATGCGTTTGTGCAAGCCCAGAATAAAAATGGCCATTAAATTCCACTAAAATGCTGTCTGTCCAATTGGTGTAGCAACATTGGAATTGGACAGCCAGAATTTTGATTTTCATTTGTGTCCATATGTAATTGCAAATGGGCACAGATGAGAGAAAGGACAAGTAGATTTAGCAGGAACACAATTCAGGTTCAGAATTATTAAATTGTGGCAGCTGTGATCTCACTCATATTTATCATGAGTTTGAATGTGGTTGGTTTATTCTGAACACCGTCACGCCTCATTTATAAGGGGGTGTACACAATTGTGCAATCACTTATTGTTATACAGTCTAGGCCACTTTAATGTATGGAAAACGTTTTCATATTGGTCTCATTTTTTATATCATAAATACCTGGCATTTTAACAGGGGTGTGTAGACTTTTTATATCCACTGTATAATGCAAGAATGCCGCTTTTGAAATGACAGCAACAATTAATTTTAGTTATTCAAATACATTTCAATAGCTTAATCTATAAGTCGTAAATGACCCTCATGCATCACATTTTAAAGGGAAAGTCAACCATAATCATTTGTTGGCAATAATATGTTATATGTGACCTCACTAGTCTAAAGTTTCTAAACATGACATTCTGCTTAATATTACGTTTGTGAAATATGAGTTATGCAGCAAAATCCAGCCATTTTTTATCCATCTCAGGGGGCAGCCATTTTGCCACTTGCTGTCGACGGATAATGCCATCACAGTTGTTCAGGTCTCGGGTAACAACCAATCACAGCTCAGCTTCAGAAAACTGTCAACTGTGATTGGTCATTTTCAGTCGACAGCAAGTGGCAAAATGGCCGCCTTCTGATATTGATAAAAAACTGCTGGATTTTGCTGCTTAACTCATATCCTACTAACACAATATTAACCAAAATAGCGTATTTAGACTATTGGGGCTGCATACAACATATTATTGTCACAACAAAAAAAACGGGGTTCCCATTTAAAGCTGCCATTTACCATTTTACCATTTTACCATTTTAATTAGCTCACCTAATTTGATTCTTCTTATACAGTATTTCAACGCAATATTAACTACAATACCATATCCAGATTAGTGGGGCTGCATAGAACATGTTACTGTCAATACATTTTTGGGTGGTTGACTTCCCCTTTAACACACCTGCATGTGTTTTTCTAGACCCCATGCAGAATGTGGTCCAGGTCCTGGAGAAGCAGTACCTGGAAGAGAAGCGCACGGCTCTGGAGGAGCAGAGGATAATGTACGAGCGTGAGCTGGAATCGCTTCGGCAACAACTTTCTCCCGAGAAAACGCAACAGCACCACCGCAGCAACAGTGACCGCCTCACGTTCCAGACGCACACACCGCACGGCAAGATGCAACTGTGGACAGAGGAACGGTTGGTGCTACACAAACACAACATAACAGTATGTACTACGTAAGCTAGTACAATAATTTGGCCTGTTTGTATAATATATTATGTTTTTCATCACTTCACTTTCATCACAATATATTGCATTTCTAAGTAGGACAGTCAGTTTCTGCTCTGCTAGTTTTTCCCAAGCAGAGTGATCCCATAATACGAGGTTCCATCAAATCCTAAGGATTGAGATACTGCAAGACAGTGTTTAGGGTAGTGAGTAATGCAAAAATTACGGCTGTCCTCATAAAGTGAAGATAAACCACCTCTTAAAAGTTGCCACTGGAAGGGCTTCAGTAAAGTCACATTCAAGGTTCTGGTCAGGTCAAACCACAAACTGAAACATCGCCACCAAGCAGCATTCTACTGCTTGTGTCCTGGATTTCGTCTCAAAGCCTCCTTGTGCACTCAGGGGAAATTCCAATGTTACACGTCTCACCGCTAACTCTTCATTTTATTTTTTTTTGCTATTATTGTTCAATTATTGTGGATAAAATCCCTTATAGAGGTTGAACTGCCAATAGGGATACAAAATCTCAACGTGCTGAGAGTTACCTTGGCTAAGGAATGTTGTGACAAAAGACAAATTCAGTAACTCTTGCTAGGGCAATGCACAATTCTTTATGACAGAATAAAGACTCACTTGACAAAATAAGAGGCACATAGCAACTGACTATATTATTACATTATTATCATAAGGGACATAGTAACTGCATAAAACAAGACATAATTATCATAAGGAACACAGTAACTGCATAAAACATGGAAAACTAAGAGTGGCTAATACGGCTAATACGTCATCATTGTCACATTATCATCAAACTTGGCATAATTATCATCATAAGGAACACAGTAACTGCATTGGAAAATTGTGAGTGGCTAATACGGCTGAAACATCATCATCGTCACATCATCTTAAGGGACATAGTAACTGCATAAACGTGGCATAATTATCATAAGAGTGGCTAATATGACTAAAACATTGTTATCGACGCAGTATCGCCTTAAGGGGCATAGTAACTGCATAAAACTTGACATATTATCATCATAAGGAACACAGTAACTGCATTGGAAAATTGCGAGTGGCTAATACGGCTAAACATCATCGTTATCACATTATCATTATAAGGGACATAGTAACTACATACAACTTGGCATAATTATAATAAGGAACACAGTAACTGCATAAAACTTGGAAAACTATGAATGGCTAATACGGCTAAAACATCATCATCGCATTGTCATCATAATGGACATAATAACTGTATAAGCATAATGCATCCATAACACAATGACCCCCTGACCTGCATAAGTATAACAACTGCATAAGCATAATCCACCAACATCATAACACAATGAATCCCATGACCCAACCCAAACGAAAAATCCATTTATTGCATCTCTGTGGGTGTCAGTTTTCTCTACATCTGTGAAATCAGCACCAAAGTCAGACATGTTCGACTCCCAAAGAGCAAAAGTGCATCCTACTTGCAGAATCTGTACCTATCGATGTCCCCTTGACTTTAATGAGATGAACAAAATAAGATTTGCTCCAAGTTTGCAAGTGGGACTTTGCACTGTTCCTTGTTGGTGGTCCAAGATTTTTACTTAAATTTAGCAGACACTTTTCTGGAGTGTGAGCCAAGGAAGAACCCTTAAAATTTTGAGTTTAATCCTTGCAAAGGTGCGGGTCCA
The DNA here is from genome assembly GCF_051991255.1 of Vanacampus margaritifer. Lineage (NCBI taxonomy): Eukaryota > Metazoa > Chordata > Actinopteri > Syngnathiformes > Syngnathidae > Vanacampus > Vanacampus margaritifer. The sequence continues at coordinate 16,621,215 of NC_135440.1, read as the reverse complement.
GGATTTTTTCCCCAGGATTTTTTTCCGCCTGTATAAATCTTGTTGACAAGCTTGTATCTGTGATGCTTTACTGCTGCCTAAATTAGGTTTGTTCATCCTTGTCTTGACATTTGCATTTTATTGGCTGTCGTTATAGTTCTTAATGTGTAATGATGGACATTCTTTTCTCTATCATTCTAATTGATTTTATAAGTGGTAGTAAAAAGACGGAAGCATGTCTCATTATTAAAAGACTATTTGGGTTATACTGTATTTGTACTCGGACTGCTATGACGTATAAATCAAAAAGTTCCTTTACTTGTGGAGTCTTAAACTCAATCTTTAGAAAACAGACATAAAGTGCATCTTTGTATTCCATTTGCTAGTAATAAACATTTAACCTTCCTTGTTTCTTCTTGAATAAAGGATGTGTTCTCTTCATCTGTTTTTGTGCGTCAGGGATGAACTTTTCAGACAGAGTCTTTCTCGGCTGAGGGAACAGGTTCTGAAAGCCAACACCCTGGTGCGAGAGGCCAACTTTTTGGCAGAGGAGATGAGCAAACTGACCGACTATCAGGTCACTCTTCAGATTCCTGCAGCCAACCTTAGCGCCAACCGCAAGGTCAGCCCACGGGGCCGCCGCCAATCAATCATTCAAACTATTCCACATGCTCAGGCAAAGGTGTTTGTTTACATTCAGCGTGGAGCCATAGTGAGTGAGCCAGCCATCCAGGTGCGCAGGAAGGGGAGGGGGACTCAGGTGTGGACCATTGAGAAGCTGGAGAACAAACTGGTGGATATGAGAGACCACTACAGGGACTGGAGGGAAGGCTCGGAGGAAATGGTAAGAAACTGAAGACTATAAAGAGGAGAGTATAAAAAAAAGTTTTGTTCATTTCATTGTGTTTTTTTATGTGTGTATTTACAGTACAGCAAGGCAAATGGTAAACACTGTGACCCATTTTACGACGCACAAGAGAACCACAACCTAATAGGAGTGGCTAACATTTTTCTGGAGTGCCTCTTCCATGATGTCAAACTGCAATACGCCGTTCCCATCATCAGCCAACAGGGGGAGGTAAGAGCACACCAGCGTCAACAGCCTAATAAACATGGATTATTTATTTATTTATTTATTTGACGTTGGAGAGTTGTTTGTGTCTTTGTGTGCACAGTTAGCAGGCAGGCTCCATGTGGAGCTGATGCGGGTCAGCGGTGCCGTGCCCGAGCGCCTTTGCGGTGGAGACGATTCCTCCGAAAATTCCAGTGAAAGTAGCTGCTACGAAGTCTTGGACACCAACGGAGAAATTGTTCACATGGCCAAGAGGCTCATAATCAGGGTAAAAGCCTTATCTTTTAGGAATCAGTTGCATGACTTGTATGGTGGTACCTTGACTTACGAGTGTCCCCATTTACAAGTTATGAGCCTTAGCTTGACAGGTATATAAAATAAAAAATTTCATTGTGGTTAGTTATTATTTGAATTTGACTTTTGTTTTAATTACTTTGTAGAACAGGTTATTTATTTATTTTTGGGAAAAAATGCTTCATTTTACTTTAGTTTTTATAAGTTTAAATTTTGTATTTATTAGTTTTGGCAAGTGCAAGATTAAAAAACAAAAATAATCGTAATTACGTGTTGTGTAATAAATTAAAGCAAACTACAATTCTCAAATGACTGTTTGATCTTCCTTCTTGTGTACGGGCGTACAGAAATACCGAAATAAATATATTTAAAATGAACCCTGAAAGCTCATGATATTAATTGACAAAGCGGGAAAAAAAAGGATATTTGCTTGTGAATTTCGTAGCTGGGCTACGCCTAGCTAGGCATTCCGAGCTACCGCACACCTGGCGCATCTAGCAATTTGGTGATAAAAAGTAGCCTAGATTTTAGACTGGCAAAAATCTGGTCTAAATGGTGGCACAAGGGGTGTAACACGATGATTTTATCGAGACGCATGTGCGGTGGATGTCATCTGATTTTCAAGTTAAAAGGGCTCACAGGTCAAAGCAAAAAGGCTGCTTGTATCTTAAAAAAATCCTTCAGATGTGTCAATCATATCTCAAGGCTCCATCGTCCGAATAAACTTGTGAATCAAGGTACCGCTGTATTTAAATACTGTAAGGATGCGTCATTCTGTGTGTGTGTTTTCACATTCCAGGTTCGCATCAGGGAAGCGACAGGGCTGCCCCTCAACCTGTCCAACTTTGTCTTCTGTCAGTACACCTTTTGGGAACACGGCGATCCCACCGTGGCGCCCCCAATGGTGAGCCCGGACAGACCTTCCCCTCGGAGCCCAGATGCACACTTCACTGTCCAGTTTGATCACTGCAAGGTGAGAAAGACTTGCTGCTTTTTACCTCCACTAACGAGCAGGTGATGGATGTCACAAGCACTGTTTCTGAAATCAACTAAAGCTTTAGTCTCGTGTGTTTTTTTTTTTTTTTCAGGACTATGTCGTACATGTGACAGATGACTTTCTGGAGTTCATATCAGATGGAGCGTTGGCAATAGAGGTATGGGGTCATTGCTGTGCTGGGAATGGACGTTCTCCATGGGAATTAGACGCACTGGAAGCAAAGACTCAGACGCTCCGAGACAGGTACGTACAAATTGAGTTAGCGCCGATGGATAAAAACGGAAGGATTTATACACATCCCTGACTTTGATGCACGTTCCATGAAGGTGGAGCGAAGTGTCTCGCAGGATCGAGCTGTGGGTCTCCATCCAGGAGCTCAATGAACAGGGAGAGTACGCCGCCGTGGAGCTGCAGCCTGGAAAAGACATCAGCACGGGAGGAGTCTTCCAACTGCGGCAGGTCGGAGAAAAACAGAAAACATTGTGACTCATGTAATTATGTGAAAAAAAAGAACACATTTAAAAAGTAAGCGCCAGAAGCACCGCACTGAGGTCGATCTGTCCGAGCAGGGCCACTCGAGGAGGCTGCACGTCAGCGTGAGGCCGGTCCAAAACTCAGGCACGCTGCCTCTGCTGGTGGAGGCCATGCCGTCTGTTTCTATTGGCTGCGTGACGCTGCGCTCCGCCAAATTGCAGAGACCCCTCGACACCTACCAGGTCCGTGAAACGGATTTTTACTGGATACGCACATGACACTGAGACGCTGACGGAAATAGTATAGCAATTTTGTATGAAAAATAAATTTTGTGGAACACAGTGATCATTTCACACCAGTTAGATTAACATGCTATCTCAAATTGAGTATTGAAGGCAATAATTCATCTGTTTTATGTAAAACCTTAGCTAGCTCAATGAGAGAGAAATTCACTTGAAAGCTTTGTTTTGAAATAATGAGACATAACATTTATGTTAACTCCTTTAAGAAATTCAACAAATTAAGCTTCAATTTGATAATTTATACGCATAAGGTGAGACCTCATTTTAAAGTTAAGTTTTGCCTTTGTAAAAAACAAACAAAAGCCTCCCACTTAAAATAGCATGGTAAAGAAATTCTGTTTGATTAATTTATCGATACGGGGCAAGTCAAAAGTATTGGCCGGATACGTTTAAATGTTTAAGCAAATATCCTTACATATAATTTGAAAAATCTTTTTAATGATTGATTAAATCATAATACAGTTGTTAGCCTACACATCTATTTTCTAATTTAAAGAGGAAGTCACCCCCCCCCCCCCAAAAAAAAAAAATCTTGACAATATTGTTCTATGCAGCCTTGCTAGTTTAAATACGGTATTTTGGTTAGTAATGCGTTAGTGGAAAATGAGTTAAACAGCCAAATCCAGCAGTTTTTATCCATCTCAGGGGGCGGCCATTTTGCCACTTTTTGCTCACTGTCGAGTGAAGATGACATCACAGTTCCTCAGGTCTCAGGTAACAACCAATCACAGCTCAGCTTCAGAAAACATGTGAGCTGTGATTGGTCATTGCCTGAGCAATGAGCAAATGTGATGTCATCTTCAGACGACAGCAAGTGGCTAAATGGTTGCCCTTGAGATGGATAAAAACAACTGGATTTTGCTTGATAACTCATATTCCACTAATGTAATATTAATCAGAATGTCCTGTTTAGACTAGTGTGGTCACATATAACATATTCTTGTCAAGAAATGTTTAAGGTTGACTTCCCCTTTAAAACACACGCGCGCACACACACACACACACAACTGACTGAGTGTGTTCTCTCCTGCCAGAGAGAGGTGCAAGACGATATGGATAGTTATCAGGTACCCTCATCCTGCTGTAACGCACCCCGCAGCATGAAGGATCGCGCGGCCCCTTGCTTGAGGGCCTGCGAGGGAGGAGGAAGAGGGCTGTACCTCTCCCGACAAAAAAAACAACAAAAAAACGTTGCTTTATTAAACAAAACACACACGATGCTGTAATAACATATCATAGCGACCATTCTTCAGCAGCCAAACACAGCTCCACCCGTCGCTGACATGACCACTCCATATGCACACTAATGCTACTGTTTGCTTGCCATTACTGAAGAGCTGCAGGAACAATACATGCTATCTAAACACTTGTGTTGCATGGCTGACACTACTTTGCATGGGCGATGTGGACTGATGTCAGAGATGTGATGTGGTTCGGTTGACAGTTGGTTTTCTGTTTGGTATCTCTTAACTTTGTACAGAGGTGGCAATTCCAGGTCCAGAAAGTAAAAACCCTGCCACAGTTTGCCTTTAGCCCAAGGTGCTAGCTAGCTAGCTTCCCGGCTGCTTGTTTACCTGCTAGGGAGCTAGCTAGCCTGCCACAGTTTGGCTTTAGACCCAGGTGCTAGCTAGCTAACTCCCCGGGTGTTTGTTTACCTGCTAGGGAGCTAGCTAGCCTGCCACAGTTTGGCTTTAGGCCCAGGTGCTAGCTAGCTAACTCCCCGGGTGTTTGTTTACCTGCTAGGGAGCTAGCTAGCCTGCCACAGTTTGCCTTTAGCCCCAGGTGCTAGCTAGCTAGCTCCCTAGATAGCTCCCTGGGTGCTTGTTCACCTGCTAGGGAGCTAGTTAGCTAGCTAGCACCTGGGGCTAAAGCCAAACTGTGGCAGGGTTTTTACTTTCTGGATCTGGATTTGCCATCTCTGACTTTGTAATCTGACCCTAGTTACTTTTAGCTAGACACAAATCTTTGGTGTGGGAGCTCTTTTTCAGCACTGTCTTTTGGTCTGTATGATATACTTTGTACGATACTAACAATGGTGGTGTAAAAAAAAAAGCAGATACGCCCCTCCCCATCAGGTGCATCTTTGCCCTTGTATGGTGTCACGCAACCTCCTTAACGAAGCCCAACCTGCATTGATTCTGGTTGATGTCTGCTTTTAGGAGGAAGATCTCAGCTGTGTAAGAGAGCGATGGTCTGAGGCCTTAATCAAACGACGGGAGTACCTTGATGAACAAATCAAGAAGATCATAAACAAGCATGGTGAGCCTAAAACCTCATAAACTAAGTAGCACAGTTCAGAACTGCTTGTCACAGTATGGTTTGAAAAGGTAAACCATACGCTGTCCTATGATATGAGTGCAAATACTTTTCATGTATCTTTACGTTATTTAATTTTTATATTTATAGTAATTTTTATTTTCAAGAAGTTGACTCAGATGTCCAGGCTACACTTATTAGCTATTAGCCAACAAGCTTAACTACTGCGCACCACTGAAGTAAACTTTCCATCCATTCATTTTTTTGTAGTACTGTAAACTAAAAATAAATAAAACTGAAATTTAACTAATTTCAAAGTTCATTTAGTATCAAAAGATTACTTTTGGTACTTAAAGGGATACTAGACTCATTGAGCCATTTTCAGCAGTAAATTTTTTATATTTTATCCAGAATTAATTTGATAGCTTTATACTTTTTTATGTACAATTAATTCCTTTAAAAATACGTAAATAGGTAACGATCAATCACGGTTCATCTGTTTTCTGGGTTTGGTCAGCAAACTGAGCCATGATTGGTCGTTACCTATTTCCTCAGCACAGGTGATGTCATCTTATGTTGACAGCAAATGGCAAAATTAGTTTTTAAAGGGATTAATTGTTCATGAAAAATAATGAAGTTATTATCTTCTTACTGTTAAAAATGGCTCAATGGATCAAGTATCCCTTTAAGTACAGCAAATGTGACTTTTACTCAAGTATTCTACAATGTGACTTTAACTTGTAAATAGTTTGGAGTTGGTGCCATTTTGATACATGGATTGTCTGGAGTGGGTTTTGAACCCTCAACTTTCCAGTTCCCAACCTAACCTAGCCACCCCTAATGGCAGGATGGAGAACCGTGTATCAGCTATACGTAAATAGTCTGACATAGCAGCACAACACAGCGGAAAATAACATTAAATTAAAGAGAGAAAAAAAAGTAACATGACACCGTAAACAAAAGACTGTGTTGTGGCTGCTTCTTTGAACAAACTTGTTTGCAAAAAGGCTTTTGTGTGTTCTTCCCTCCATTGTCATACATTTTGGTTAGCCACAGTACAGTATGGACTTATAAATCCTGCTCATGCTTGCATTTACAATATGACAAAGGAATGCATCGTAAATACTAATTTGATGTCCCAGCAGCATGACAGCATGTAACTTAATTTTTACTCAATAAATACACAGGATAAATGTGACAAGCGATGATGCAGAATTCCAACATTATCTGTAAACAAGCAACATAACAACCTAAGCTTTCTATCCGAATTCCTGTTTTTTTAATGCAGCTTTTTGTTTTTGTTTTGCTCCTTGCGCGGTTGCATTCCATTGTAACTGAAGTGACAATTCAGTGATTGCGACTTTCCCTTCTCTCCACCCATCCAGAGAAGTCAGAAGAAGACGTCGAGCGTGAAGCCCGCCTGGTGGAACAATGGGTCGGCCTGACCGAGGAGAGAAACGCTGTGCTCGTACCCGCACCTGGAAGTGGCATCCCTGGAGCGCCCGCTGATTGGTATACAATGTGTAGTTTGTGTCAGACTTATTTGATTTATTGCTTCTTCTTTTTTTTTTTTTTACTTTGCTTCAAAATTCTGCCTGTAGGAGCCCTCCTGCTGGAATGGAAGCTCATATCCCAGTCCTCTTTTTAGATTTGAATGGTGAGTCAAATCCATTCTCAAAAATCATTAGTGTATCTGTAAAGAACATTTGTACTATTCAGCTCACATTATCTCTGATTAGACTGCATGTATATTTTAGAATCTTATTATAGATGTTTTGTTCCTCCAGCTGATAATCTGACAGTGAATGAGCAGCTAACAGGCCCACATGCAGCAGGAGTTAACTCTATCCTACCCAAGGAGCATGGAAGCCAGTTTTTCTATCTCCCCATTATTAAGCACAGCGAGGAGGAGGTGAGAAATTACTTTGCATTTACTGCCCTCTTGTGTTCAAAGAGAGAACTGCGCTAGCTTTGAGAAGACCAGTGTGCATCTATCTACTTTTACAGATCCCATGTGTATCTTTCAAGTAATTTCATTTATTTTTCCAGGTGTCAGCAGTGTGCTCCTGGGACTCATCCATCCATGATTCCGTGCATCTCAATCGGGTCACGTCTCCTCACGAGCGTATTTACCTGATCCTCAAAACCACCGTGCAGCTTAGCCACCCTGCCTCAATGGAGCTGGTGCTCCGCAAGAGGGTCGCCGTCAACATCTACAACAAGCAGGTACATGCAACCTTAAACATTTCTTGACATTAATTTGTGTGACTTCACTATATGACATTTTGATTAATATTACATTTGTGGAATATGAGTTATGCAGCCAAATCCATCTGTTTTTATCCATCTCAGGGGGCGGACATTTTGCCACTTGCTGTAGACTGAAGATGACATCACAGTTGCTCAGGGCTGAGGCAACGACCGATCACAGCTCACCTGTTTTCTGAAGCTGAGCTGTGATTGGCTTTTCCCTGAGACCTGAGCAACTGTGATGTCATCTTCAGGCGACAGCAAGTGTCAAAATGGCCGCCTTCTGATTTTGATCAAAACTGCTAGATTTTGCTGCTCAACTCATATTTCACTAACGCAATATTAATCAGACTAGTGGGGCTGCATAGAACATATTATTGTCCCAAAAAAACAACCTAATTTGACAGTTTTACTAAACTTTTACTACAGAGTTTCACACAGAGTCTCAAAAGGAGAATGTCCCTGAAGAACACGCTTTACTCCTGCGGTGTGACCTATGAGATTGTTTCCAACATACCAAAGGTGCAACATGTTCTCTATGTATTCTAACAATTACAATCAAAGAAGTATTTTGTACTGAACCCCATTTTTTGGCATGTCAGGCCTCAGAGGAGCCAGAAGAGAGAGAGACTTTGGCCCTCATGGCTGCTCGTGCAGACAGCGAGGAGACTCAGGATGGAGAAACCTACATTGAGAAATACACTCGGGGAGTTCTGCAAGTGGAGAATATACTCAGCTTGGAGAGGCTGCGACAGGTACGGTGGAGCCATGTAGTGTCATAAATGCCTTAACTAGATATTTACCAGTTAAATCAGTTTTAATCTTGATTGATTCATTCTTGTACATATACATGTATTTCATGATACCAACAGAGCCATCTGCTGGATATGGTGCAGAACTACACCAATTGCCCTAGTTCAGTCTCCACAGTAAATATTTAGCTGAACATATAAATACCGTTTGTTTTTGGTTTGTTTTTTCACAGGCTGTGACGGTGAAAGAGGCACTCACTACTAAGGGAAGACATCTCCGAAGAAGCCTCAGCACACCAAATGTACAGCATGTACGTAACGAGCACATTAATCTCACACCTTCACACAATGTGGATCACATGGAAATAATAGCTCTAACATATGTCGTGGGTAACACATTTTCCTGCTCCCCAGTCTTCCTGCAGTAAAACAGACCTGACTGGCTGTGAGGATGAAGACCGCAAAATATGTGAGGTATGCTTTAACGCCGTGTTGATCACATGTTTTACAGCTGTAGTCTGGGAATGCACTTTGTTTAAAATGGCCTCACGCCGCACTCAGGAAATAACATGCACAAGTGGCAGTGGTTGTAAACAGAGGACAAAGCTTGTGGAGGTTTTCTTGGTTTTTGGAGGTAAGCTAATTTTCTGAGCTAATGCGGTCTATATGTTGGTTTCTAGGACCACTGTGATCATGTTGACGGCTGTAATCTTCAGGATGGCTCTCTCTGCAGCACGCCAGTCAAAAACAAGGAAGGTCCAGGTAAACATGAGAGAATTTGGCAATAAATGTGATGGTGATGCATGATATGTTTGGACTCTTATCGTTGACCATTTAACCACTGAATCCCAACTCAATATGGTTTAGTTATTTTGTCAAAGCGCGTCATAATCCAAAAAATGAAAAATCTAATTTGATCATTATGGTAAATGGAGTGTACTTATAAAGCACTTTATCTACAACATATGTTATCCAAAACTTTCCCTAGCGTCATATTCACTCTTTTAAAAACATATTAGAATTTACTTTATACTTTTAGACTGTATGCGGCCGATGCGCTGAAGAAGCTGTGTCAACCTATGGAACGGTTTTCCTTTTTAGTATAAAATAACGTACTTTAACCTCCAGGATCCCTCGCCGTACACTGGCTAGCGCTAGAATCCAGGGTGTTTTTAAACTTTTTGTAAAGTTTTAAATCCATCCATGTCGAATCTGTTGTACGAGGTAGCTAATGCTAAGCTAACCTAGAGAGGTTCATCCCTTTGTGCTAGGACGTGTGCTGTGCACTCCCTAAACATGTACATTCAAAAATTCCTGTGACGCTACTACAACACGGCAATATGCTATGATTCATTCTCACTCACATTCATTTTAATGGCCAATGTTTATCTCAATTTGAGTCACCTCTAAATTCACCACTAAATTGTCCATAAGTGTAAATGTGAGAGTGAATAGTAATATATGTGCCCTGTGATTGCCCCAAATTCAACTGAGATGATTTTTCATTTTAAAAAAACAACTTTGTATTAATAGTAATTGTACCTATTTTAATCACCTAATGTCTCTGCACATGTTCAGTTCCAGAGAGTCCTACATTCTTCAACTCCAGTCCCTTCAAGCTTCTGTCCCCTCAGCCGTCCAAGTTCCTCAAGTCCTTGTTGCCTGTCAAGGAGGAGAACAAGGAGAAAAAAGTCCTGGAGGCCCGCCCATTGCTGGGACAAGAGGTACGAACGAATGAGTTAAATTTCCCGTGTTAGATTCCCCATTGAATGTGATCCTTCACCCCTGTGCATCGTGTCACTCATCATATCAACATACATTTCTCCTTCATCAGCATTTTCTCAAGTTTTCTACGATTTTCTAATAGCTTGACTGTGACCACATAAAAAACTAAATGTTGCTGTATGACCACCCGTTTTTCAAAAATAATCCAGCTATCATAACTAACCGTGCTACACCGCAAGCCGTTTATTGAAATGCATGCCACTAACTTGGCAACCCCACCTGCCCAGCTACCACGCATGCCTGCATGCAACGTGTTTGTCGATGTGTGTGTGCGTGAAGTCTGTGCTGTTGTTCCGCAGAGCATGCGCTCATGTGTGGACAGCTCTGCACTGCTCCCCCCTCCCTGCCCCTGGCGCAGACCCAGGGCAGGCAGCGAGGGCCACTGCAAGCCTTCCGCCCCCACCTGCAGACAGCTCAGCCGCATACTGCCGCACGGTGCTGTAAGTGCTACACACGCTGCTCCCTTTGGAAGTCAAAGTCACATGATCACGGTACGGCCAGAGCCATCAGATTGCTTTGGAAAGGTTGACACATTTAGCATGGTTGTTGTGTGAATCCATTCATCCCTCCATCCATTTTCAGTGTCAGCTGTTCAAACCACTCCATGAGCAATTACGCTTTTGTCATTAATGACGTATAATAGCATCTATCTGTCTTTTCCATAGCAATCCCATTGACAGATTGAGATATGAATTTTGCCATTGATGATTGAGACCTGATTACTAGTTGAGGATAACCTATTATTATTATTATTATTATTATTATTATTATTATTATTATTATTATTATTATTATTGTTGTTGTTGTTGTTAAAAAATAAAAATAAAATTCAGACATGTTACAAGTTTCACCGATCACGTTATTTATTTTTATTCCATGCATTTATGATGGTATCTAAACTAGGGCTAAACAATTTAGAAAATTATTAGGTTTTTTTCCCCCTTTTCTGTACAATAATATCTTCTATGCAGCCCTTCTAGTCCAAACACAATATTCTGATTTATATTGCGTTTGTGGAATATGAATTAAGCAGCAAAATCCACCCGTTTTGATCCATCTAAGGGGGCGGCCATTTTGCCACTTGACATCACAATTGCACAGAGCTCAGACACAAGTTTCATGTTGCATGTTGCCATTCTGCCCTCATTAACTTTTACAGTAAAAAAAAAGATGATGATTCTTACCGCTAATGTCTGCTGATATCAATTAAACAGCAGGAATCCGATGAGGAGGAGCCTGCAGTGGACGCGACTCTCAATCTGGACCGAGGCCTTCAAGACCACGGCGCCGGCTTCCGGTCATACATCCCAGAGGACTTTGCAAACTTTGACATCTACAACGCCACCCTGGAGAGTCGCGCCGACTGGAAGGAGCGGAAGGAGGTGTCTCGTAGCCCCACCACCAGTAGCTGCACCAGCGGTTACTTTTCTCACAGCGCCTCCAACGCCACGCTGTCCGACTTACCTTTCAGTTCCAGTGAGAGCTCCGACCATCTCACCTGCACCTCCAGAGAGTCCCATGATGTCGTCGGATGTCATGCTGGGAGGGGCTACACACAAATGAAAAGTGTTGCTGCCGGAAGCGAAGAGAGAACTTTTCCTCTGCCTCAAAACTGCAATCTCAGCTGCAGTCAGGAGTTCACTGACTTTAAAGGGGCGGATGATACGATTGCAGAAGAGGATTTGGACGATTTTACACAAAAATGGGAGCAAGACGGTGGTGACATCGCCACAACACTAAAGACAGAAACGTGCCACTCGTCTGATGTCGCTGGTATTACAAACAATTCTGACAACGCCTCGGCCGCTTTACACAAACATCCTGTTTCAAGTAATACTGTCATTTGCACCATCGGCCCATCTCCAACCTCAGTTATCACCTCGGTTACATCCTTGTCCAAAGCCCCGCCCCTCAGAGGAGGAGACCCTCCGATCCGCGAGCCGGCGCAGGGAGACGTGCCCCACGGGAGCCCCTCTCCCAGCCCCGACCCCAGCAGCACGGAGCCCTCGGGCGACTCCAGCGGGGATGAGAGCGCCCCCGTCGCCCAGCTTCCTGACTGGATGGCGCCCGGGGAGATGGTGTGGGTGGGGAAGAGACGAGGAACGGTCCACTATGTCGGAGGGGTGGAGTTTGCCAAGGGAATCTGGATCGGGGTCAAACTGGACCTGGCAGTAGGTGAGTTCATTCAAAGTATCGCAAAGGAAATACTGCACAATTTACTATTTGATGATTTTCTCCACTAGAGGGCACTGCTTATTTGAGATATGAGACTTGAGATATAAAAGTAAAAATTCTAAAATCATCCAATAAGAAAAAATCAATTTCTATAATATTGTACAGTAATTACATAATTAAAAAATGCATAAATAAAAAAAATTAAAAGGCAGTTTTTGCACAATTTTGCTTTTAATTGAATGGAGATTGTGCTGCTCCTTCACGTGTCTGCGCCTTGGCCACCTGGGGGCAGTATAATACAGACATGGTGACAGTCACAGTAAGATGAAGTAATATTTTAGTCTTTCTTTGCAGAGGATAAAGAACATGCAACTGTGAGTAGGGCTGGGTGTTTTTAAAGGGATACTTGACTCATTCTGCCATTTTCAGCAGTAAAAATATATTTTGTCTATGATTAATGTGATAACTTCATTATTTTTCATGAACAATTAATATCTTTAGAAAGCTTTGTTTTTATGCACGTCAATGTGTGAGGTGCGTCGACTCACATTTTTGAACAATAAAGCATCTGAATAAAAATTGCACTTGCATAATCATAACTTCTTTGTGCATACATAGTACAAAAGTAAAAAAAAAAAAAACATGACAACAAGTGTATAAACACTGAAAAGGTGAGGTGTATATAAATGCAAGTATTTATTTCCTCTTGGAAATTGTGATAAAAAGGCAGAGTTTTATTTATTTATTTATTCAATTTATTCCATTTTGATGTTTATTTGAATGTGGCCTTTATCCATGCAATATGAATCACAAGCAAAGCGCCCCCCACTGGCCAGGGGGTGAATTGATTCAGAAGATGTGTTGAATTTATAGTGAATTACTCAGTTGGAAGCATATAATAGTCGTTAAGATAAAGAATAAAAATTCTGCGGAACTAATCAGTTTAAATCAACACCTGGCTGATTAATAAGAAGTTTGTCCTAATACTTTTGTCCATAATTGATCAGGATTATCGATACCATACATAGTCAAGACCTGCATGCCGTTTCAGTGTTTTGCATATTGCTGACATTTTAATATTTCAAACCCTCCCCCAGGTAAGCACAATGGTACAGTCCAGGGGAGAGTATACTTCCGATGCCCGCCAGGCCACGGCGTGTTCGTGAAGCCATCTCGTCTGACCAGAGGCCCGCCCTCCATGGACACACAACCAACCACCCTCCTCAGATAAAACAAAGACACAGTCTGGGCCACGGTTTGACTTCTTTGGCTAAAATTCACATTTTGACTTTTTTTTAGGATTTGACTTTCTAATGAAGCTAATCACTGAATATGCACATGCTCATTATGCACATACTTTTCCATATGGGTGTATTTTTAAAAGGAAATGCATAACTGGGAGTCCATATGGAAATATTAGCCACTTAAGAAAGCATATTTTTGTATGGTGTCGTAATCCCTAATCCCTTGAGGCTCATATGATGATTAATCTGGGATATTAAGATTAAGAATGTACTACTGTTAATAAGCCTTGATATTTTCATTGATGTGTGATGTCAGGGGCAACCAAAGAGTTTCATATCTGCTGTTAGGATGGAAACTTTCCGTGGGAAATTCAACTAAAGAATCCAAACAAGACAAGCAAATATACATTTTGATAACTTGCCTTAACATTATGGTTCTATCCTATAAATTCCAACTATTTCCGCTGGAAAGTTTCCATCTTTAAGAATAACCCGAATTTTGCATACCAAGTTTCCAACATACTGTATGTGGAAGAACACAGCATATTGAGTATATCTGTGTGTAAAGTTCAGTGCCATGTCACTATACGGAATAATTCCACATATCCTCAAGATCAACAAGAAAACCTGCATTGCCTTCACTTTGTGACTCTTAAATTTTCCTGTTGAAGTACTGTAACACTGTGGATCGAACAATCCCCATCCAGCATGAGAATCGTGCTGTTTGAACGCTTGCACTGGAAAGGAACTGATCGAGCGAGTTCTCACGTTTTTCAACTGAGAGGACGCAAAAGCCGTATGATGTCATCTCTGTATGAAGATTTTGTTTTGACTCTGTTTAGCACTTGGATATGAGGATTTTATAGGCTTTATCCACATTTTGGATACAACGATGCCTTATGTCCCTGCTTCCGTAAAGGTGGACACATAACCTTAAAAAAAAGAAGAAAAAAAAGGTGTGTGTACCTGTGACAATGTGTGTTGATTATGATGACGCCCAGTGGCTTTCTGAATGCCACCCAGCCTTATTTGGCTTTTTTTTAATTGTATTTTATTGTGTGTCCATGTGAAATTTATATGTTGACTGACTGACACGTAATACCACATGTTATTAGCAGGTACTCAATAATGCATTATGTCCTATTTAGGATCGAATGACATTGTGACAAACGGTGTCGCATTACAGAGAGGATGAGGTTGTTGTGTATGAACATGTGGCCAACTGCAGAAAAGAAAGTTATGATGCATCTATATATAATGTATATGTTCAAGTTGTAAATGGAATATCTTTCCCTTCAGCTGCTTTCCCTTGCGGGGATGTAAATACAAGTGTTTTTAAAATTGTATTTACGCTATTATAATGTACAGATTTGTATTTATGGTGTATCGCAAAAAGTGTTTTAATTGGTACAAGAATGTTCTAGAATTGAACATTTACAATCAAGCCACTGTGTTGACTTTTTTGTTGCGTTGACTCTAACCTTAGTATTACATGTTCATAGTCACTGGGTAATGAAAAGCATGTACTGTGCATCCAAATTGCTTTTAAAAAAAAAAAAATCCAAAACACAAATCAAACAAGTTGTTTAATTAAAAAAAAAACACACACACACACAAAAAACAAGTGTTCGAATTAAGTAGTTTCTCGATAAATAGTCCTAATATTTGTTGATACATACTTTTTGTGCTGGACAGTTAACTAAATTGTCCCTTCACGTTTTTTGTTTAAAAAAAAAAACTTTATTATTATTATATAAAAACGTGCTTTTCATTAAACTGTGACAGTGGTAGTAGTGTGATATTATCTATACTGCATTGCGGTGCCATCTTGCCTGCCTGCATTTTTGCATCTGTGAAATTTTTTACTTAAAATTCAAAATTTATGTTTTTCTATTTTTTTAAACAGTTCTGTGTTGTGCTTTTATATATTGAGTGTATTTTGTGCACAATCCAAACTTAACTAGTATATTTGTACAAAACTGACAACTAACAGAGGGGACACAGGTCACGTGTGGTTATTTTTATTTAGTTTTTACAAAACATCATTTGTCATATAGGAAAAGCACAGGTGTAGCGCATAGCATTATAACAATGACTGCATTCTTTTTTGGGTGTCCCTGCAGTGTGACACTGTGACTGACAGCAGTCATTCCATTTGTGTGACCTTTCCACATGTCCTCATGCACTAACAGAGGGACACACTACACACATAAAACATGATACAGACAGTATTTGTAGCCTGTAAAAATCTAAATTTGGCTACTATTAAAGATGAATCCCCTTACTGGAATTTTGGCTGCAGGTTTATAATAGTGGAAGTAGTGTAATGTTAATAGACTCAAATAAATTGGGTAAAATGTTTATTTGTTTTTGCCAAAATTATGTGATAAATCAATTTAAGTTTAAAAGTAAATTTGATCGCATTTTTTACATTATAAAATGTAAAAGTTTCATTTCCAAAATATATATATATTTTTTTATAGGCAACGGAAAGTCTATTAGTCTACGACATGCATACCTGTAAAACTAAATTCAATGTACTTTATACAAACATGAAGTCATAAATAATACATCTATAAAGTGTGAAAAACTTTACATTTAAATGCAGATTTACATTGAGTCTACCACGTGTGCGGGTTAATTGGCCTAATATTGTGACTGTAACATAGCTGTGTATGTCCTCTGAAGCTGACTCTAATAAACCTCACAAGTCACCATTACGTCAATGCTACCTGTAAAATAAAGCAGAGAACGTACGGAGGTGCACGACGTCACCACAACCGCACACAAAAACACCTGTGTAGCTCCTAACGCCTCTGACCACCTCCAGACAACAGGGGGCGCTCAGCGTACAAGTACCACCTCACTTCAACTCCGCCAAAACCCACAATGTAATAAACAACATTAGCACATTTCACGTTCATTTTTTTGGACACGTTTTTTCGCTCTTCGGTCTGCTGTGAGGCAGTTCTGGTGTGATGGTCGCCACTTGGGTGGAGTTACATTTACGTGTCACACACTCTGACAAGTGGGCAACAATCTAACAGGTGTCCTCTTCTTCCTCCTCCTCCTCCTCCTCCTTCTCCTCCTCCTCCTCGCTAGCGACCAGAGGACTTCTGTCCGATCCACACACACTCTTCACGCACTCTCCCTCCACTCAGACGTTTTTTCTTAGCTCCCAAGTGCCTATTTTTATTTAATTTTTAACACCTCTAAATCAATTAACTCCATAAAATATGCATTCGGCCCAGAAAGACACCACCTTCACCAAAATCTTCGTGGGAGGTCTCCCCTACCACACCACCGACTCGAGTCTCAGGAAGTACTTCGAGGTGTTCGGGGACATCGAAGAGGCTGTGGTCATCACTGACCGCCAGACGGGGAAGTCCAGAGGTTATGGATTCGTAAGTGTTCACTCACTCCAAAAAAAAAAAAAAAAAAGTTTTGTAACGTTCCTGGAGCACGTGCTACCGGCTGTTTTGCTGCCATTATGAATATGTGACATGTGTCACTGGTAATGACCGCACCATGCATACAAGCAGAGGTGGCAAAAGTACTCAACACTAGATTAGAAGTATAGAGACTATTGTAAAAAAACAAAAACAAAAAAAACATTTAATTTTCACTTACAATTTTAGAAAAAGTAAGAAAACATACTGACTAATATACTTATGTTTTTTTTTAACTCCTGATGCTGCTATTAATAAAATGAGTAAAATGATTAGTTTGGTTTACTTCTATAAACTACTGACAGCATAACTCCCAAATTCCAAATAAAATTTTGCAAGTGAAAGCATTTATTTGCAATATAGTCAAAATATGTTGATGTCATGGTACAAGGAAAAAACATTTCCTAGCTAACTTAGCTAGACCTGTTTTGTCGTTGTTAATGTTTTCTGGTTAATGCCAGATCCTCAGATCCAGTTTACCTTACTTTCTTTTTTACATATTTTCCTTATATTGAGTCGTCATCTATGGTGGTTGAAAAAGTAAAGTAAGGAGTAGAAAGTACAGTCATCTGGGTAGGAAAATAAAGTACAGATACCTGGAAATTTACTAAAGTACAGTATTGATTATTTGTACTTTACTTTGCAACTTCCACCATGTATTTCCATAATATTGACATACAGCTGAGCAATGCATACTACATGGACAAAAAATTATGAGAATAAATATATATAAAAAAGACTACGTTATTAAGTCCCATCCCTAAATTTGATTTGAGCTTGTTTAGTTCTAAAATTACATGTTGTAGTTTTTTTTTTTTTGAAGTATCATTCTTCTCTTCCTCCAGGTGACCATGGCAGACCGAGCTTCCGCCGATCGAGCCTGCAAGGACCCCAACCCCATTATAGATGGCAGGAAGGCCAATGTGAACCTGGCCTACCTCGGAGCCAAGCCGAGGGTCATACAGCCAGGTGAGAGGTGCTCATTGTTCATTCCAGGAGGGGCATTTATTTATTTATTTATTTGTTTGGATCCTCAATTGTGGCCGCCAACCACTTGACAATTTCATCCTAACGGTACAAGACAGGAAAAGTCCTAAGGAAAACACAGTACACACCAGCATAATGTGCATATTTTTGTGTTTACAGTTTGTAAGTGCAACATAAAAAAATTGAGTTTAGAGTCACTCAGAAATTGCCTTATATTATTTTTTTTAAAAGCACTGATGTACATATAGTTCTACAGATACAGTATATCTTACAGCTCAAAAGTTTTGGGTCACTTAAAGATGTCCTTTTTTTTTAAAGCGTAGTTTTTTCTCAATTAAGATAAATGTTCATTTGATCAGAAATACAGTCTAGGCATATGGTAAAAAATAATAAAATAAAACAGTTTTTCCCTTCAAAAATAAAGACATTTCTTAGTGACCCCCAAGACACCAAAGAGAATATTGCCTACTTTGCTAACTGACAATTTCTTGTTATGCTCACATATTTTTCTTTTCTAGGCTTTGCATTTGGCATGCCTCAGATCCACCCCGCATTCATCCAAAGGCCTTATGGGTATGTTGCACAATCTGTCCCCCCCCCCCCCCCCGAAAAAACAGGACAGTCACTTTATCATGACATTTTTATTGTGTCTATCACCTGTTTCAAACCCTGATGAATGAGGACATGTGAGTGATGATGACATGAGCGCTCCTCTCGGTGTTGACTGTGACGGAATTGAACATGTGACTCCACCCCCCACCCCCACCCCCACCCCCTCCCTCCTTTTCTCCCCCACTCCTCTTTCTTAGCCAACTGCCGGATTGACTTCATGTTGTCTGTGTCTCTCTCTGATCTGACAGGCTCGGTAACGGTTAAAATAGCAGATGATGATATGAGGAATAGCTGAGTCTACTATTGGGCAGAGCGCTAAAGTGTTACGTGTAAACATACACAAACGAGCTGAAATGGTGACTAGATGCATGGGTGTCTTTTTTTTTTTTTGTTGTTGGTTTTCATAGCACATAGATTGGTGTGTGCCTTGTTTTCAGTATGATGTGGTGTTCAGCTTAACTTGTGTGCTCATTTCTACAACTATTTGGGGCCGGGGAGTTCATTTTTGTTCACGATTTGAGTGACTTTTGCCAGGATGGTGTAACTCTGCAATGGGGTGTTGACTCTTTAATTTTTTGTGCTGTAGCCTGCTGTTTATTCTGCCTCCCTTCAGTGTTTTTTAGTTAACCTTAAGATGATCATGTTTTGTTGTGAATGGACAAAAAAAAAAAAGGATTCTGATAAGAGCTCACAATTGGATTCCCTGCAACAAAAACAATCACACTTGGCCTGCATGTGGGCGTTTTTTGTTTCCTTTCAATTAACCCATTGCTTTGAGTTCGGTTGTACACCTACAAGACCGTGTAGAAAATAACTCTGTAGGTCAACAGACAAATGTTGCAGACACGAGATCCGAGCGCGCCTCACAGGCAGCAGCTGTCTGCCACAATGATCTCGGCGCCCTCTCAAATTCGGATGGAAAATAGGAGCAGCGCTGTTAATAATGCATGGCACAGGCATCGCCGCTCAGCTGTGGGCAACAGGTGGAAGCCTTTTGGTCCCAGGCTGCAGATTACCCATGTGTCCTGGTGATTTACAAAGCACCTTTATTTAGAGCTCCACTGGAAGAACCGCAAAATATGCATCAAAGCAAGGACAGGCTTCTTTTTTTTTAAGCGCCTATTAACTCATTCACTGCCATTGACGGCTATAGACGTCAAAGATTCATCTTAACTATTTCTATTAATTTAACATTTTTTTCCACTTTCTTTAACAAGAGTATGAAAACCTTATTTATTGTACATTTAAAACAGATATAAAATTTGTGATTAATCGTGAGTTAACTTGAGAAGTCATGCGATTAATTACAATTAAAAAATTTAATCGCCTGATTCCCCCAATTTTTTATAATCTTTTGTTGTTTTAAAAAAAAAAAGATTATTAAAAATAACGAAACATAATAAAAATTATAAAAAAAAGAAATTATAAAAAAATAAAAATATATATTTAAAAATGTTTTTTTAAAGAAAAGATTATTTAAAAACTTATAAAAAAAATAAATACAATTATTATTTTTTAAACATTATTTTTAAAAAATTAAAGAAAAAAAGAAAAAATTAAAATAAATGTTTTATTTTATTTTATTTTTTAAAGAAAAGATAAAAAATTAGGGGCGTCATGCGATTCAGATTTTTATTCGAGATTAATCGCGTGACTTTACTAGTTAACTCACGATTAATCACAAATTTTATCTGTTCTAAATGTACAATAATTTTTTTTTCTAGGTTTCCATAAAAAAATGTTTAACTAATAGAAATAGTTCAAATGAATTTTTGACGTTCATAGCCGTCAATGGCAGTGAATGAGTTAAAACAAGGACATGGTCAAGGGTCATGTTTGATTTTTGAAACAGATGGGTGGGTCAGTTCATTTGTAGGAAAGGTGAAAAAAAATAATGTTTATGTAAATCTACTCATTACAAAGTAGCTCGATCTGATGATCAGCCCCAAAAAATCATTTTCACGTTAACAATAGTACGACAATACAGGGATTGAGCAAAAATCCGCAACCAAAATTAAAATCAGGTTTGTTGTTAATAGTGCTGTCCCTATTGAATATTTTTAATTGATTAATCTATTGATTATTTAATCGACTCATCAGATTCATTTTAATTTTGCATTAATGTGTATTACAAAATCATTTCCTCCTGATTACTGTTTATTAACCACACTGTAAAAACATTTGGGTCCAGAGTAACCCAATTACGGATCAAAAATGGACCGATCCACTTTATGGGTCAATTTAACCCAACTTTCTGGGTTGTTTTATACAAAATGACCCAATTTTTGACCCAAGTAAAGGATCTGACCAATATATATGAGTTGTTACACAAAGAGACCCATTTCTTGACTCAAAGTTGGGTCAAATCGACCCAAGTAGAGGATCGGTCCATTTTTGACCCATAGTTTTTAGAGTGCAGTGATTGGTGTTTATTTGTACTTCGTATTCATATAGTGATAAAAAAAAAAAAGGTGGGTTGATATTGTACTATGTTTCCGGTTCGGTCATTGTTTTCCAAAGTAAAAATAGATATCTTATTTTGATTAAACACAGAAGATAATCAGTCATCAAGGACTACAGAAATCAGTGAACAATTACTGTTGATATCAGAGGTTTTGGGCAATAAAAAAAAAGGCTCCTAAGGATTACTCGATTATTAAAATAGTCGATTAATTTTGTTGGTTGTTAACACAAGCAGCGTTTAGTATTTTGATATAATGCACATGTAGAGGTTTTTGTTTTTTTGCGCCTTCTCTATGAGCCATAAAATTAATAATTTGAATAGCCACCAATTTTAAAGTATATACATTTTATGGTTGTTTATCGATACTAAGAATAGCGAGACGATTATTTGCTAATCTGATTTTTTGTAAAAAAAAATTTAAAAAATAATTTATTTTTTTTAACTACCGATGAGATCAGAGCACGGCCAAGTGGCGCAGATGAGTTGCTCCAGTTGACGAGTGGCCCGCCATGTGTTACTGAAAGAGATCAGCACGTCCTTTGGACATGACAAGGGCGGCAAAAATAGCCTCGCCTCCAGCCTCCCTTGTCAATCATGTTGGCATGTGTAGTTTGTGTGTGTGTGTGTGGGGGGGCTCTTGTAGGGGACAGATTTAACCCCTGCACACCTGCTCCTCAATATATTTTGTGAGTGACTTCAAAATTTGGTTTGGCCAAATGTAGTCTTGGTCCCCTTCTGCTGGTATCAGTGAATTAGAGAAGTTTGGCAATTTGACACCCCCTCCCGAAAGTTAAGTCAACCAAAAACACGGAGGTCGAACCTTTGTCATACGTGATGTCATGTCATCTAACCTTGCGACACTTTAGCTCAGTGAGCTTCATTCTAAGGGGTAGGCCGCAGTTAATGTACAAAATGTAAAGGTTTATTCTACTGTATAAAAATATATATTTTTATTCCATTATCATTACATATTTTCAATACATGTACATTTTATGCTTGCAATTTTTTTGCGTGTGATCAAATACATTTACACTGTTCAAAAAGTATTAGTCAAATTTCTTTACAGTAATATTTTGTATGCGCCCCCACCAGTCTAATCACGGCATTCTGATTAATAATACATTTGTGGAATATGAATTACGCGTCACCCATTTTTATCCTTTTCAGGATGTGGCCATTTTGGCACTTGTTTTCGACTGAAAATGGCATCACAGTTGCTCAGGACTCGGGTAGCGAGTAACAACCAATCATGGCTCACTTCTTTTCTGAGTTTGGTCATGTGACGTTCACAAGTTTAGCCGTATTTGGTTGTTGCCTCAGCCCTGAGCAACTGATGTCGATGGTAAGTGACAAAATGGCCGCCCCCTGAGATGGATAAAATATTCATATTCCACAAACGCAGTATTAATCAGAATATCGCGTTTTGACTGGTGCGGTTGTATAGAACATTATTGTAAAGAAATATTTTGGGTTGACTTCCACTGCGATATTTATAAACGTTCAAACAACTAATTGTTCTTGCCCTGAATTAATTACACTACATCTGTCCCAGTAAGCCTCGACATTTTGCAAGACAACATGGTACGACACAGAAGGTGCGCAACTCTAAATTCGGACTTGCGGAACTGTAAAAAAAACAAACTAACATTAGTAGTGTTTATTTCTTTGAAATGTTCATAATTGTAATTGTAGCCCTGTTAATTTGGCTCACTATGATTTAATCGAAGAGATCTTCTTAATTACATTTCAAAAGTGTGCTTCACAGTTTCACCACTAGGAGGCCATGTAGGAATGCATTTGGTGGGAACGGTTTTCCTAGTGACGTCATTGTGCAGCAGAAACGCCGAGAGCGTATCAAGACCTACAATTTATGTAAACATTTCATTATTTTTTTGTAAACTTTTCCCCCTTGGCATGTTGTTTTATTTGTTTTCTTTTGTTATGTATATTCAACAATAGTTTCAGTCATTGGTTTGTCATTATTAAGAATGGCTATTGTATGTTTTGTAATAAGCAATAAAAAATAAATTAATTAATTTAAAAAGAAACGAAAAGAAACACCAAGGGCGAGGAGAACCGAACGAAAGCTACAACTGGAAATGAAAGTCGATTTAGCAACGTTATTCTCTTAAAATGACGTCACTAGAAAAACTGTTCACCCTAGTGTATTCCCACACTGCCACCTAGTGGCGAAACTGTGGAGCACATTTATACAATGTACTCTTACATTAAATCATACATAGTGAGCCAAATTAACAGGGCTACATAATGTTCATAAGTAGTTTTATAATTTCCGATATAGAGGTGGAAAGGATGAACCATGACATAACTGGGGATCTTCACATGAGCATGCACAATTATTATTATTTTTTTTTTCATCAACCAATCCGCGGACTATGTGCGTGCCGAACCGTGGCGCATGATCCATACAGATCCCAGTTCAAAGATGATCCGTTGACCTTCAAGGTTCCGCTGTATACTGCTCATTAAAACTTCCAATTCTCCGGAAGCTAGCGCCTTCATTTTTGCCGTTTCCATAGCAGTGGACTTGTTTGCAGTTGATTGTTTTTGTTTGTGTTGAAGGACCTAACATGTGTGGGCATGCCTGCCGTGTGCTGTTGGCGTGACAGAGTGGGCACAACCATGTCCACTTCCTTTCGTGACGGTGTGGTGTCATGTGGTCGACTCGCATTTTGTTGCCAGGTTGTTGGGTGCAGCGCTGAGTTGCCATTTTAAGAGTGCTTTTATTGCGCTTGTGGTTTTTTCTGCTTTTAACTTTTCTTATCTAGGTAGGGTTTTTTCCCCCCCAAAGTTGTTAATGAATGGATTTGCCGTGTTCTGAGGACTGGATTGGCGTATTTTTGAGTTAGGATTACCCTTTGCATTTTACCTTTGACACCAAGTGTGTGTTTGTGTCCTACAGGATCCCGGCTCACTATGTCTACCCTCAGGCCTTTGTCCAGCCCAGTATGGTGATCCCTCATGTACAACCCTCAAGTGCCTCGGCGACAGCTGCGGCGGCGGCCGCCGCCACCTCGCCATACCTTGACTACACTGGAGCCGCTTATGCTCAGTATTCGGCTGCAGCTGCCACCGCTGCCGCAGCAGCTGCCGCCGCCTACGAGCAGTATCCCTACGCCGCCTCCCCGGCCCCCACGGGCTACATGACCACAGCCGGCTACGGCTACGCGGTCCAGCAGCCGCTCGCCACCGCGGCCACCCCGGGGGCCGCCGCTGCCGCCGCCGCCTACAGCCAGTACCAGCCTCAGCAGCTGCAGACGGATCGCATGCAGTGAAAAGAAAATGCTGAGAAGCGGTCGAGAGGTCACCACCCAGTGCGACCGGGGGTCAAGTTACTGTCCAATGAGTGTTGTCCGCACAAGCTTTTAACTTGAAAAGTGAAGAAAACACAGGATGTGCAAACAAATGCTGTATTTTATTCAAATTAGATCAGTATTTTTTTTTTTTGTTATTTAATATTTATACATCAGCAAAAGGATTGAATGTCAACTAAAGCAGACTAACTGAACCTCATGACTAATTTTTGTATATATATTCTGTAAGTGTTCCCAAGCATCAGTCTTATGATCAAGTGTCTTCCCCACTACTTTATATACCAAAACGTGTCTGAATGAGTGAGTCAATCATGGTGCATTTTTCAGGATTTGTATCAGCTCAATCTATGCAAACAGCTCCCTCTAGTTTCCCCTTTAGTATGTACACTACTCATAAAAGGGATACTGGGCTTGGGTGAAATTTCTGGATAAACTTGAAATGTACTATAGCTTCATCATGCTGTTAATATTTTGCCGCCATGACACCAAAATAACAACTGATCAACTGTACCTCGCCTCAAATAGCAGGTTCTCAGATGGCATTAAGCTCTAATGGGTCAGTGTCGTTAAATGAGTCACAGATCGGAAGAGTCGCAAAAGCATTGGGATTTTTTATGGATCCAGCACCCGTTGTGAATTTTTGCCATTCAGCAACAGCAAGTTGTACAAAAACTGAAACATTGGACAGTTTGATGTGTGCATTCAGAAGGTCAAATTGATTCACCTGTGAAGTTTGTTCATTTTATAGGTTCATTCTGAAATGTCACCCAAAAGCCTATTATTCCTAACTTTGTGATAGTGTACATATTTCCCATAGCAGATGAGATAAATAGCTGAAACTAGAACAAAAACACTCATGAATTGCACATCAAGCAAGCTCAGCAAAAAAAAGTTTTTGAATGTGAATCTTTCATTTTGTTTCCTAATGTGCCTTTTAAATTATGCTATTTATGTATTTATTATGGAAGCTTACAATAATAAACCATTTATTTTTGTGTGTTTGGTATTTAGATAGGTCCACTACAACGTTTATCAAGAGCATGCCGTGGCTGTTTGAAACTACAATCTGTATAAAGATCAAAATATGAGTGGAACAGTAGCAATACCTTCTGTAGATTTGTAATGTTTGTCTCATAAACGCTTAAATGTTGCCTTTTTTATATATACACACAAACACATTTGACCACTTTAATAAGGAAGCTTATGAACTTGAACCTTTTGATGTCATCTGACATTGTGAAGTGCAAAGGTATTTTGCCTTGCATTTTACTATGCGTTATTTAAAAAAAAAAAGTTGGAAGTTTGTATGTGAAATAAAGGGAAATCTAATTATTTTGTGTATTGTTACTAACGGACTCTGAATTCATGTCAATATTAAAGAAAAATAAAGGTGTATTAAAGACTCCATTGAGGAAGTACGTGTTATACTGCAAAAGCAAGCTATTTATAGTCATATAATTAATTTTACCATCATTCAACCACACCCATGTTTGGAAATCGGACATTTTTAAGGCCGAAGTTTATGTTTGCTCTTCACGTTTAGTAGCCGGGTGTGTTTACATAACACTCAACTGGGTCATCTGATATAATGTGTGTACTGCACACCAAAATCACTGTCAGGCAGCTGTGTTGTTTTTTTTGGCAGATTTCTGTAATGACCTGCGTCGCAGATGACAACACTACTACTATTTTTGTTATTTTGCCCATTTCGTTACCAGTAGACTACATGTAGCTGCCTCTGCTCCAGAAGTGCACTTAATAACACTTTTAGTACTATTACAACAAATTAATATGTTTATAGTGGCATACTTTTGTAACTAGCTCCCCCTATGTTTTCAAATGTAAGGAGTACAAGTGAAAAGTTACCAAATCTAGCTACAAACATGCTAAGTGTCTCAAGTATGTGTGGTAAGAAAAAAGACACGGAAACCAGTCAGTCACGTGATTTTGACGTCACCGCGCTGTTGTCTAGGGGCGTGTATTTTGTCTCGACCGTCAGCTTGTATTTTTTCAACACAAACCGGATGTCTACTTTCGATTGCAAAAATGGCCACGGGTAAAACTGCATACACTCGACTGGACGAGGAACTCCCGCTGCCGCAGACGTCGTTCGAGCATGCGTCAGGCCCGAACGTGTTCGTGGGCTCTCCCGGGGGTCTTCCTCTTCCCCCGCCGGCTGCTTTTGGGCCTGGTGTACCTGGAGCCTTCGGTATGAGCAACCCAGCATCCTCGCCGTATTCTCCACCTGCCTACGGCTTTCACGACAACATATGCAGTAAGGAAGAAATGTCCTGGTTTGATGTTGTTGTAGTTTTCTTTTTTTTTCTTCCAAATACGTCAATGTATTTGTTTTCCCTTCTGTTTGGCTGCTGTCACTTCAGGTGATGCTTACCACAGTGAGGAGGACCCACCACCATTTCACGATAACCAGGACTTCGGTTTTGGATTGGATAACAAAACCATAAGAAGAGCCTTCATTCGGAAGGTAGGGGGCAGTGTTCTACGTTGAGGAAGACCATAAGGGAAAATACTACAACCAGACAATAATTCATTATTAATTAATAGACAAACTATAGGCAGCAACGTAGCCTAATGCAGTATTTCCCATTCTTTATTGAGGCAAGGCATATATTTTACATTATAAAAATTCCAGGGCAAACAAAAATGGTGCAAAAAGTACAGTGGCACATTGACCAAGTAAACGACAAAAAAATGCACTAATGAAATTCTTCATAAAAGCAACTGACGTTACTGCAGCTTACTGAGTTGCTTCGTCGTGAGACTCTTCTTTGTTTGTGTGTGTATGACTGTGTTATACCGCCCCCCAGTGGCCAAGGCACACACCTGAAGGAGCGCAATGGCAGGGATGGATTCATGGCATTTCTGTTCATTTCAATTTGGATAAATTATTTGAGATATGAGTGTTTTGAGTTACAAGCATAGAACTGAAGTGAGTAAGTCAGAGTACCACTTACAGTATGTATGTACTAAAATGTATACAAACAATTAAAAGTATTCCAGGAAGACGAGGTGTGCACCCGCCATCCAGAAAGGAGTACAGCATAGTGACCCGGAATTCCAGTCGGCGGTAGAACATTAATATCCCTGATTATCCACATAACTGCCCTCTCATATCCCCATAAGCCAAACATTCAATTCTATTAAAATAAGAAAAATGGGAAAAGAGAGTGTTAACATTGTGCATTCAAAAATGCATATTTAAAAAAAAAAAAAAAAACTGACCAATTAATGTACTTGTTAGTATAACTGAAAAATATGTTGTTGCCTTTAATTGATATGACTTGAGATGCATGTTGGAGAATGAAACTCCACTTGTTGCTTTCACCCTGCAGGTGTTCTTGGTGCTAACTGCTCAACTGGCGGTGACCTTCTCCTTCGTGATGGTTTTCACCTTTGTGGATGAAATCAAGGCGTACGCGAAGGAGAACCTCTGGCCCTACATTGTGTCCTACGTCACATTCTTTGTGTCCATGTGCGCCATCAGCTGCTGTGGAAACCTGCGGAGGAAACATCCGTGGAACCTGGTTGCCCTAGTAAGCCATCTTTTATTTTGCTGGTTTATTCAAAATGGTGAACAGTAGGGGTGTGCCCAAAAAAATCGATTTTCATAAGAATCGCGATTCTCATTTAGTACGATTCAGAATCGATTTTAGATGTCCCAAAAATCGATTTTAGTCAAATTATTTTATACTGTCTTCCCTTTGGTTGTTTGTTCATGTTGTACCCAATTTGGCCACTTAGGGGCAGTATGGTTCCACATGGTCTGATACACTGTTAAGTTATAGCCACATTAGAGAGTAGAAGGAAAAAGTCACGATCAAATTATTCCAATAAAAGTTGTTTTTTTGCAGCGTGGAGACGTTCTTTTGAGTGATAAAAGTGCCGCGAGTAGAGCACTAATTAGCATTAGCGAGTCAGACTGGAGTCGATCATTACGATTCCTTCATCTTTATACATCTATAAATTGAAGCAAAAAACATTTTAAATCAAATCATGTTGAATCAAAAATCTTTCCTAATCGAAAAGCGATTCTGAATCGAATCGCACACCCAAAAATCTGAATCAAATCGATTTGTCAGACATTCAAAGATTCTTACCCCTAGTGAAGTGTTGACGAGTCCTTTTTTTTGTATCTGAGGTGGATTCTAGAATGAAAATTATGCAAAGGTTGTGCTGGTATTTACTTGATGGAATGAAACAATCTTGTTTTCATCTAAAACAACATGTCAACAATATAACCAAGCTTAAGTTTTATCAACAATATTAAACTCGACTAACATTCAGAAGAGCGCTGGCCTCAACCAAGGTTAAAAAAAAAGAGTGTATTTTTGTCCCATGACAATATGATGACAGGCGGTCAGGCAATCAATTGGAAATTTAGGTCACTTTATACAAATTAATTTCATACTTTATCCTAACAATAAATGAGCATATTCAGGATTTTAATGCCATAGAGACTAATATTTGTACAACATTAAATGCAATATTTTTCTTTAAAATTTTGTTTGTAGTATAAAAAAAAATACTAGGAGGTGCTGCAGTGCTTTAAAGTTCTTTCACTAACAATTAAGCTACATACAATGAGGATAAAAAGTCTACACACCCTTGTTCAAATGCCAGGGTTTTGTGATCTAAAAAAAAACGAGCGGCCAATATGTAGTTCAAAACCAAGTATTTTGTCTTGTTTTCAGTCCATCCTGACCCTCAGCATGTCCTACATGGTGGGAATGATCGCCAGCTTCCATGAAACCGACATCGTGGTCATGGCGCTGGGCATCACCGCTGTGGTCTGCTTCACGGTGGTCATCTTCTCTCTCCAGGTTGCCGTCCGCCGCTCACATTCACCACTACTAGTTTGAGATGCGATATAACTCGCGTCATGCTTGTCATCCCTTCCACAGACCAAGTATGACTTCACTTCCTGTTACGGTGTGATGTTCGTCTGCTTGGTTGTCCTCATCGTCTTCAGCCTGTTGTGCATCATCATACGTAACAAGATCCTGAACATTTTGTATTCTGGGCTGGCAGCTTTGCTCTTCACCTGTGTAAGTCCTTACGTCAACACACACACACACACGCACGCATTTGCCTCCTGATTTGTGGTGGACGTCAGACGTTTGTGCAGGGAGTCGTCGGGTTTCGTCGGTTCGACTTTACGGCTCCCGTGCCTCGTCCATAGCAAATTATTTTTCCTTCATTTCCCACAGGAATCACTTTAAAGTTTTGTTGTTGTTACCTCCAGCAACCGATGTCCGTCGAGCAGGTCGGCTCGCCATCAGGCGCGTCACATGTCCGGGTTTTAAGTTTGTATTAGCTCCGCAAGGGCCCCAAGCAAGAAGGGATTGGGTGCCCCGTAGAGCGCCGTTTTCAAATCGCACATCAGTATCTTCAATAAATAATCACCATTAAGTGAGGCAGAAAACAGGAAAATAAAATGACTAATCGCATGGTCGTTTTATGTTTTTTTTTTTTTAAGCCTTACTAATGCTATACGTGGTCGTTTGTTTGTTTTTTAATTAAAAATAAATAAATAAAATAAACATCTTACTACATATACATGGTTGTTAAAAAAACAAAAACGCCCTATGGTCGTTAAAAAAAAAACACCTTACTTTTTACTTACATGGTTATTGTTTTGTTGACTAAACAAGGTCATCTTTTAAAAAAAAAAATGCCTTGGCTATTTGTTAAATAAATGTCTTAATATACATGGTAACTTTTTTGGAATAAATAATAAGAGCATTACTATAATAGTAATTTATTAATTTTTTTAATAAAAGCCTTAATATTAATGATTTAAAAAACATTTTTTTTAATGCCCTACTTGCCTACTATATACAAGGCCATGTTTTTAAAAATGCTTTATTACATGTGGTCATAAAAAAAAGCCTTAAATGGTTGTTTTTTAAACATCCCGGTATACGTTGTCATTTAAAGAAAAGGCCTAACATGGTCATTTAAAATAATAATAATAATATTAATAGCCTTAATATACATTGTTTTTTTTAGAGAGAAAGAATAAAAGCTTCACTATACATGGTCTTTATTTTTAAATAAATAAATAAATGCCTCTATACATGGTAGTTTTTTAAATTTGTTTATTTATTAAAGTTTTTTAACTTCTTACTATATACATTGTTACTTCAAAAAGTGCCATGGTTGTTTTTTTGGTTTTGTTTTTAATAAAATCTTTACTACTATTCATGACCATTTTTTAATCAGCCTTACTATATACATGGTTGTTGTTGTTGTTGTTGTTTTTGTTTTTTCTTAAGAAAAAAAAAACCTGACTCAGGGAATTTGCAACTGTCAATTGTCATTGCTGCACTAACGGGAAGGATAAGCGGTTTGTGTCAAACCTGTTGGCCCCGAGCAATTGCTACGTGGCTACGCCTCTGCATGCGCAAATATGGTTTTTTTTTCAATTACCGTACAAAGTATTTTGATGTAAATATCAACTTTAATGGTGAAATCCGGATTACATTACCAGCGTAGGAACGTAACTCGAGGACTCCCTGTTTTAGTTTTCTTGATATCACTTACCAAATGTTCCTTAAATCTCAAGTTTATACCAAAATGTCAGTGTTTATACATAAGGCCATAAAAATCGTCTTTCATTTGTTCCAGTTCTTGGCAGTGGACACGCAGCTGCTGCTCGGCAACAAGGAATTGTCCCTGCATCCTGAAGAATACGTCTTTGCTGCACTTAACCTGTATACAGACATCATCAACGTCTTTATCTACATTCTTGCTCTTCTGGGAAGAGCCAGGGGCAGCTGAGCTAAAAAATAAAAAAAAGGAAAAAAGAGAGAAAGAGACAAAATGACATCAGAATCCTGTTTTTGCTGATTGATTACAAGGAAGTCTTGTACTTTTTTTTCACTGATCAAAGTATTGTGGTAAATTGTCTTTTCTTCGCCTGGCCGTTAAAAAAAAAAAATCTAAATGTTCTTCAGTAGTGATTCTGTTATGAAAGAATATATAAATTGTTTGTTATATTTTGCACTATTAAACCTTTATTAGGTACATTACAGTCGGTTCAAGAATTTGTTCCATTAAAATTTGTCTTACTTTTGATCTGACCAGTCATATTTTCATTCAGTCATTCACTGCCATTGACGGCTATAAACGTCAAAATTTTATTTTAACTATTTTTATTAGTTTAACACTTTTTTTACAATTTTGGTAACAAGAGTATGAAAACCTAGATTTTTTTATTGTACATTTAGAACAGATGAAATTTGTGATTAATCGTTAGTTAACTAGTGAAGTCATGTGATTAATTAAACTTGAATCGCCTGACGCCCCGAATTTTTAATAATTTTTTTTCTCTCTTTTTTAAATTCATTCAATGCATTGGTACAAGTATCACTAGTGGTATATAATCACTGCATTAAATATAAATAAAATGTACAACATTAAAAAACTGAAACATATTAGAATCAAACATATGGTATCCATTTATCTTATGAAATAATTGAATTGATTATAAATAAAATAAAAAAAATAAAATTATTTATTCGCATGTATATGTATTCCGAATTTAATCATGGATTCGATAATCAGTTTGTTAATCATAATGCATGTAAGTGACGACATTAGAACTTGTGAGCTTTTGTGGCGACTGTGCCTGGGTCAGGTATGTTTGTCACGTGGCCACAGGTGAGGACACGTGACCGGCGGGTTTAACCACTCGTGTGACGTCATTAAGGCTCGGCTCACTCGGTCCGAAATGAGGTACAGATAACATGGTAAGTGTTCATCTGATTTGGACCACTTCATTAATTAATTCATACGGCGTCTTAAAACGTGCAGTTTATTAAAAACGCGACTGCTTGACTTGGACAAGGACACTAAATGTAGAGTTTTACTACATGATGTTCTGTCGGGACGGTGCGCCCCAGTTTCCTTTTCCTTACCAAAAGGTAGGAATGTCTTGAGTTAGCCGTTTGAGGTTTGTCAACACTGTTTACGTTAATAGCACATTATAGACGTGCGTTGACAAAACTATGGGCTGTGTCGGGAAGGTTGAACACACGATCGCGTTTACGAAAGTGCCCGCAACGTTAACAGCGTGTCTTGATTGTGTTTACAACATTGCTAGCTTAGCATACCTACACAGGGGCGGCGACAAGATTCTGATCCTCACCTGAAGGAAGGAAGGGAGGAAATGTGAGTCGGAAGAACGACGAATGCGAGCACGTGCGGTAAGATTGTGTCGTCAGTCATAAATCGGGATGTAACGCAATACAGTTAATAATACAGAAAAATGGTGAATGAATGACCGTAAATATGCAACTTCCTGGTTGTTTGAATCTTCCGCCCTGTAATCCAGTTGACTCATTTAAAAAGGCTAAAGCTATTCCCGTTGCATTTGTAATGTTGTTAAAGTAAAACGTCATATTTTACTAGACCTAACCTAGTGGTTAGAAAGACTGACTCACAGTTCTGTGGTTCTGGGTTTGAATCTCGACCATCTTGTCTAACCCGTGGGCAGTATTTTATTTTGAAATGGCTTGGTCAGAACCAACAAAAAGCCCAAAAATGGGCACAATAACGCCTAGGGGCTAAACTGTACATATACGTGATTTATTTTTTTGGGGCGATTGGCTGGTTACCAGTCCAGGGTGTACAAGTCACCTAGGATGGGCTCGAGCTCATCCAGGTGGAATGTAGAGAATTTTATTTACAGTAAAGGCGTTTAGGCAGGCAGGCACGGCTCCAGGATTTTTTCTCTCTCCCGGGGCTAATTGGGGTTTGACGAAGCATAGGTGGACTGAAAAATTATAAATATATTTCAAAGTATCCAAAAAACTGATGGAGGTTCAGTTCTTATACTGGGGCAACACATCCCTGCGTGTAGGTTTCATTTCCTGCTGTGGGATAACATAACAGATGGTGGATTATAGCCCCTTTTAATACCACGTTTTCCTCTTTACATACACTGAAAGTGATCCTGCCATCGTATCTAAGATGCCAGTGAACCACCACAGCTACATTTAGGTCATCACTCATCTTGTCAAACCACATTCTATTGTAATGCAGTGTGATAACGTGGATTATTTCACCTTTCTGTAGTGTCCAGCGGCGGGAAAAGAAATAAGGCGACACCTGATTTTTGTCTGCTGTTTTTTTTTAGCAAAAATCCCTGCACTATGGCCCTGCAGACGTCCCCATTCCCCAACCGGTGTGTCGCCGTCGCCCATGCGGCGGGATGGGCATTGATCCTGCCGTGTTTCTGGTTTCTCGACCGCCTCATCGCCGTGTGCAAGTTGACCACCATCGAACGGAGACGACAGGACGCGTGCTACCTCCACCCCCTCAAAGTCTTCTTCGGCTCCATCGCCTTCTTGGTTCTGTTCGTGGTGAGCGCGCCCTTCGCCTTGCTGGGCTTCCTGTTGTGGGCCCCGCTGCAGGCGTGCCGCAGACCCTTCTGCTACCACCGAGAGACGGCGTCGCTCCAGGGCGAGACGCACAGGGGCTTGGAGCTGGAGGGAAAGGCGTCGTTCGTCTTCGCCTCGGCCAACTTGTGTCTTTTGCCCGACAGTCTGGCTCGCTTCAACAATCTGCCCAACACCCAGGAACGGGCCGCCGCTATCGGCGAGTGCATCGCTCACGGTGTGGGCCGGCCCAATATCCGTATCTTTATCGACTCTCCCAGCAGTTGTGACACTCTCAGCCCTTCCAACAGTATACTCCCCGCATCCAACACGTCTATGTACGGCGCTACGGACAGGCAGGCTTCAATCCCATATTCCGACAGCGACGTGGTTTACATCCCCTGCGAAGATGCAAAAGAAGCCGCCGTTTCCATCCAGCACAATTTTAACCAGAACTCTAACCAGCAGGGGCGAACGGGCGAGCGCAGCGCCCCGCGCGCTCTGCTCTCTCAGGGACTGGGCCAGCTGGGCGACGTGCCGTGGGAAGTGTCCACCATGTTTCCCGCCCATGTGGACATCCTCTGTTTAGAGGAGGTGTTTGATAAACGAGCCGCACAGAAACTCACCGGGGCGCTCAGTCCTTTGTTTGCGCACATACTCTACGACATCGGCGGGTACGCCTGCCAACCCCCGTGCAGCTGCTCCTCGTTTAAGTTCTTCAACAGCGGCCTCTTCCTGGCCAGCCGATTCCCCATCGTGGAGGCCGAGTATCACTGCTTTCCCAACAGCAAAGGTGAAGACGCGCTGGCTGCCAAGGGGCTTCTTGCCACAAAGGTACTTGTTTTGTTTCGCAAGTCACATGCTTATAATGACCCGATATGGTCCGCCTGACTCAACTGGATGAAAAACCACAACCCATTCTTCTTATTGGTAGGGATGGATCGATTATCGGCCGGACTGACTAACTCGGCACCAATATTCAGCATTTTGACAAATATCGGCATCGGCCATTTTGAAGAATCTTATAGCCGATAATGGATCAATTTTAAAAATGTGTTAAGTTCAGGGAACTATTTATAAAAAAAAAATAGTCAACGTTATAAGCCTTCTGGTTTTGTTTGACATTGAAACTTAGATAAGTAAAAATGTAGATATTTTTAAACTTTGGAAAACTTTATTGTAGAAAACAATAGGGAATGATTTACTTGTTTAAGTTTTTATTTAACTTTTGAAGACGTTACAACTTTTTTTTAGGTTTTTAAAGAAAAGTTGTCTGTTGACTAAGATTAAAAAATTTTTTTTTAACTCTTAATAGTTGTTCAATAAACATATGCTTAAAAGAGCTGGAGTTTGTATTTTTGTAATTTTTAATATTTTTTTAAAACCAATTATTTTCCGTTCGAGTGAAAATGAATACCGGCTGTAATTATCGGTTATCAGCGTCCTTGACTAATAATAATCTGTATCGTATCGGCCCTAAAATAATATACATCCGTCAATCTCTAATTATTGGGCACATGTTGAGGCACGACATATACTGTACTGCATTTTATTCATTTATTTATTTATTTTATTGAACCACAAACAACAAAGAAAAAGCCAATTGGCCTGGCCATTGCATTAATACCACAATAAGAAGTGAGTAAAGAGCAAGAAATAAAAGGAGAGAGCTGATATTTACGAGGCTGTTGGCAATTATCGACACATTCACTGACTGCACAGTGACTCTCCACGCTTCGCTTTTTTTTTTGCCACATCTACATATGAAATTGTACATCTGCAGTTCTTTCAATAAGATCAAATGCAATCTGTTTTAGGACATAGCAATAATTTTTACACTTGTAAGTCGTAACTGTTGCACTAGTGTTAAAAAAAAAAGAAAAAAAAGAGAGGGGTTAACCTTTGTTCAAGTAAAATATGAAAAAAACGTAATTAATCATAAATGAATGTTGCTTTGCAATTCAAGTCAGAAGTTGATGCTAACAATTCTCAACCAATTGCTTCAGTTCAAAAACACATAAGGCTAATTAATAAATATGCTGTCAAAAGTGGTTTTTGTTTTATTTGTATTTTTGAGGGAGCACACCATTCTTGATTGTGCTAACAAGTAATACAGATAACAAGCAGCAGTTAGCTTACTCCCTGTATTGCATATTCGCCCTTAACTTTGATGACATGGAGATAACAAATGGCCTTGTTGGTGTTTTCATATAACGTGTGGTTAAATTCTAGACTGGTCGCTTCAAAGTTTCGTAAAACCACTTGCTATATTCTCTCAGGTGTTGATCGGGAAAAATCAGAAGCAGAGGAAACTGGTTGGTTTTTTCAACTGTATCCACCTTCATGCACCAGAAGGTAATTTCCATTTTCAGACTATCCCG
Source organism: Vanacampus margaritifer (assembly GCF_051991255.1). Taxonomy (NCBI): domain Eukaryota; kingdom Metazoa; phylum Chordata; class Actinopteri; order Syngnathiformes; family Syngnathidae; genus Vanacampus; species Vanacampus margaritifer. Next base: position 16,585,006 of record NC_135440.1, on the reverse strand, counting down.
AGGAAACGGAAAAAACAAACATGAATGACATATGCCTCTTTGAATAAGGTGAAGGAGAGATCCGCTGTGAGCAGTTGAACATGGTCACCAAGTGGATTGGTGATTTCCAAGCTGCCTTCAGGCAGCCTGACGAGGAAGTGGTTTTCGACGTGCTTTGCGGAGACTTCAATTTTGACAACTGCTCACCGGGTGTGTTTTTATCGCCCGCAATTGCCAGTTGAACCCCTTCCCCCCTCCCCAGCACATCCACTTTAGTATTGACCTGTTCTCCTGTCGGTTTAGATGACACCTTGGAACAGAATCACGGTCTCTTTGAGGAATACAAAGACCCTTGCAGAGCAGGGCCGGGGAAAGAAAAGCCTTGGGTCATTGGTATGTTTGTTACTTGTGGTCAAACATGATATTTCATTTGAACGTATCATTTTATAAATGGCCATTTCTGCATTACAGGAACCCTGCTCGAGCAGCCAACGTTGTATGACGATGATGTAAACACTCCAGAAAAGCTCCAAAGGTCATCTATACATCCTCTGACTATTAACTCATTCACTGCCATTGACGGCTATAGACGTCAAAAATTAATTTGAACTATTTCTACTAGTTTAACTTTTTTCTCTCTCCACTTTTGCTAACAAGAGTATGAAAACATTTAGAACAGATATAAAATTTGCAATTAATCGTGAGTTAACTATTGAAGTCATACAATTAATTACAAATAAAAATGTCGCCTGACGCGATTTAAAAAATAAAAGATTATTAAAAATTAGGGGCGTCAAGCGATTAAAATTTGTGATCGTAATTAATCGCATGACTTCACTAGTTAACTCACGATTAATTGCAAATTTTATATCTGTTCTAAATGTACAATAAAAAAAATCTCGGTTTTCATACTCTTGTTGACAATAGTAGAAAAAATGTTAAACTAATAGAAATAGTTCAATGAATTTTTGACATCTATAGCCCTCAATGGCAGTGAATGAGTTTACATAACTAAAATGATGCAAAGTTGACTAACTTTTGTTTATATCTATGCAGAACATTGGAGAATGACGTGCTGCGAAAGCGTTATATCTGCTCTCCCATTCCCGCCGCAGGCTCGCCGTTGGTTTACCCCGAAGCTGACCAGCCGTGGATTGGACGAAGGATTGATTATATCCTATTCCGGGAAAAGTCCATTTCCAAGCACTGCCAAACCGTATGTGGCTTCACTTAACATTTCTCATTGTCTGCGTCTCTCTTCTTTCGACCAATTACGCCAATCTGTGGACGCAACAAAATAATTTGTAAACACTAATGATGAGCTAACGTGTTGACACGGATCACATGCTCGTTCATTGTTTGTAAAATGGCAACTCAACTTTCTCTTCTTCTTTTAGGCAGTGGAAGAGGTCTCATTTATAACCCAGCTAGCTGGCTTGACGGACCATATTCCTGTGGGCTTGAGACTGAACGTCAGAATGGACTCTTGACTTTTAGTTAGAACAAATACAAACAATTCAATTTTCAGAGAAAGGGAACAAAAAAATGTACTGAAAGTACATTGCTGTATAGCCATAATTGTCTTATGTTTACATATTGTATTTTGATTTCGAAATGTAATGCTGATGCACTAGAAATCTCTGTAAAATATCTCAGGTGATGTTGGTGAGGGGTTTCTCTGGATACTTAAGGTATTCAATTTATATTGCACATTTAGGCTTCTGGAATTTTGTATACATATTTTTTATTTCATTGCTGGAATTCTTAACAGAAATAAACAATTACTGTTCAGCAATGCCCGATTACTTTTGCTATTCTACCGTTGACCCGGTGACACGCTTCTTTCACAAATCTCATGTCAAGACATTAGTTGCTGTCACAACCCGATGAGCCAGCATGTCCAGAAAATCTGATTTCCACTTGTTATATTTCAACATCACTACATGTTAAGACTTCACAAGTGAAAGAGAAACTCATTGTTTGGCTAAAGTATAAGATTCACAATGTGTTAGAATCGATAGAGGGCGCTAAGTGCACTTACACCGTGTTTCACTACAAACGAAGAACACCTGTAAACCAATCAAAATTCAAGCACATATTTCACTTCCGTGTTTATCTGGTAGGCAAGGTTGTCGGCGTCGTACTCATTTTAAATAATGAATATTTTTAAGTGCATTAACCCACTAGTATGTACAAGTAGCGTATTAGTAAAACAGAGTCGCATCTTCACAAGGCTCTGCTTGGTCGCTAAAGTTCCTCATCATAGCCGTTTCATTCCTCGACATTTGACTACATATTTAACCTCATGCTCACATTTGCGTCGTGAACCCACTTGTCACGTTTACACGAAAAGATACTTTTCGGAAATGGACGTCGGTCACAGTCATTTACTGACGAGGACTGACGTTATTCAAGATGAATCACACGAGATGGATGGCCACTCTAATGACAAGCGTCACCCGAGCCAAAGTGAGTTAAAATGTTCTATTTGATTTCATTATATCCACCGAGGGGTGTAATTTCATCCCGTTAGGCGTTTAAAAATGTTAATTTCCTTCATTGTTAAGGTTGGTGAAATTGAAGTAGTGTTGAAAAAGTAATTACAGTATTCACATTAAAGTGGCTTCAATTTGGATGGTGTCATTTTCCTACTATCTCCTATTTATTTATTATTTATATATTTATAAGTCTCAGTGACGTATTCTTTATTTCATCTCAGAACCGCATTTTCAAATTACCATGCCGTTAATTGCATCCTACACATTGGAGTTGGAAAAAAAATCCTTCAAAAACTAATTGCAGACATTGAGTTTTATTTAAGTATATTTGAGATTTGCTTGTGCTGCAGTATTTGTAATAATTTGTAATACTTAAATAAATAAGTGCCAAATGGTGTCTTTAAAAAAAACAACTAAATTGTGAGTTTTTTCTTAATGTCATGCAAGAAATGAGTATTTCTCCACTAGGTTGCATAACTACAAACTTAAGAATGTAGTACATAACGTCTGGGTGGTAACTTAAGTATGCTCTCATTCACTTGAGCATTAGAATGAAGAAGCATGCCCAGCAAGTGTCTGGTTGTGAGATACATTTCGGTGCTCTCTGACTATGCCACTGTAGCTCACATAGCAAGTGAAAAGTTATTTGTTTACCTGTTAATAGATGTTATTGTTTTCATGACTATTGTAATCTGCAGGGCCCGTTGAGACGTTCAACCTGGACACGCTCGTGGCAGTCCTGCGTCAGGAAAATGCTGCTGACATCTGCGTGATTAAAGTACCTGACGACATGAAATACAGCGACTACTTCATCGTTGTCAGCGGCGTATCACCGAGACACCTGCGGGCAATGGCACTTTATGCCATTAAAGTAGTAAGTGGTCTGCAATTTCTCAATTTCATTCTGACACCTGCAAGTAGGGGTCTTCTTTTTTTATTAACGATCACTACTACATCCTTCAGTACAAATTCCTGAAAAAAGATCACGATGTTCATGTTAAGATTGAAGGAAAGGCTGCAGACGACTGGATGTGTATTGACTTCGGTATGTAAAACATTCTCTTTTTTTGACATTGCGTACGGTATTTTGAGGGCTGCACTTTCCCATGCCTTTTTTTGTCCTGCAGGCGATATAGTTGTTCACTTCATGCTACCAGAGATAAGAGAAGTGTATGAACTAGAGAAGCTGTGGACGCTACGCTCCTATGACGAGCAGCTAAGCAGAATCCCTGATGAGAAGCTGCCAGAAGATTTCATATACGACCTAGAAGACACTAAATGATAAAACACTTTATTATGGGCAGGATTTGACTGATTGTGCGGAAGTCTCTGGGTGACTCATGTTGTAAAATAATTTGTCATTTGAAGCATGCATTTGCTTTGGTTGAGAAACTGTTTGTCAAATAGTTTTGATGGTTTAAAATAAATTGCTATTTTTCTACATTGGTCTTAGCTCATCTTTTAGCTTTTGGTGATGCACAATCTGCAAAGCATGAGTTGCCTCTCACCCAACTATTCAGTTTTGAAGGTAAGCCTCTTAATGTGATTATTATTATTTATTTTTTTACGCTACCAATGTTTTTATAGTTAAGTGCCATGTACACACTTTTATCTCCAGTAGTAGTATTTGATTGATAGTTAACAGTTGGAAGGGGCGGGGTTTTCCCTGCATTCAGCAGACAAGCCCACTGCGAGGGTGTCGCCCAGTCGTTGAACCTTTTACACCAAGTACCCACCTAAAAAGTACTGAGCACTCCAAGTTCCATCATAATGAGCGACAATACAGTTGTTAATATGTGCGAGTATTAATGAAAATAATAATACAGGTAGTCCTCAACTTACGAACGTAATAGTGTTCCGAGAGGTTGCTTGTAGGTCGAATTGGTTTGTAAATCGAATAAAATTAAATTTTGTCATTTAAAAAAAAAAATAATAATAAAAATATATTAAATGATATACCTTATATATACTTTCTATACAGTACATAAATAATAATTTAAAAAAAGTTTACATTAAATTACATCATCTGAACCACTTTTCCTCACAGTACATTACATTTTTACACAGTACAATGCAATAAAAACAAAAATAAATGAGCTTACCTGTACATAGATGGTGGAGAAGTTATGGGCTCTTTGCACAAATCCACTACTTCCTGAACTCAATACCACTCCTTCATTTCCTGTCTTTCATGATTGGACAAACTGATTAATCCAGGTGTGTCTGGCCATTGTTGTGGTTACTGAGGTAATTAATCAGTTTGTCCAATCATGAAAGACAGGAAATGAAGGAGTGGTACTGAATTCAGGAAGTAGTGGATTTGTGCAAATAGCTCATTGAGTTAAATTTATGTGAGGCTTAATGGGTGTAACGGTCTCAGGAAACTATCTTTTCCGACTGTCCCCGAAGTGAGCATGAATTGTGATTGGTGCGCATGACGAGTCAAGATGGCGACCGACGGGTCAGATTGAATTGATTTCGAAGTTGAAGAGATATTGTAGGTTTTGCTACTACGCCAATAAAAAAGACGACTGAGGGCTTCTTTTCATGAATATCCTCCAGGAGAGCCTCTGAAATGTAATCGCAGTGCGGCGCCAATATCGAGTGCATGAAGAGTACGTGCGCCGTGGGCGTGGCCGGCCACACTGACAATAAAGTTTTTGTATTGACAATAAAAAAATGTCATTGTGAAAAAATCTGCATTGACATTGAAACAAGTATTGGCATTGTAAAAGGTTGTATTGAAAAATAAAATACAGACATAAAAAACCCACTATTTTCTTTAAACATATTTTTTTGTATTATGATGTATTTTTCAATGCCAATCTGCAATTTTTCTACACTTTCTTTCGCGTGTCACAGGTTTCAATTATTATAATGTTTCAATTTATTGGCAGTGTTATAACGTGGAGGGTTGGGGGCGGGGCTTTGATCGCGAGAAAGCCTTCCAGCTTTTCAGCTTCACAATGCCAATTTTTTTTCCAATACCAAATCTTATTGTCAGTGTTGTGGCTCCATAGCTGTGCCTTTCATCGCCTGACCGAGAGGTAGTTGAAATGCGCAAATGGCGCGGTGCTGCTCGGCGAGGCTGTGGCACCACAGTTCAATACTGTACAATAATGTATGATGTAGCGGGTGTTAGTAACTCGGAGCTGAAGGACTATCTGTATTGAAAGTCACTGTTACATTACGCACAGTTTGAACATTAACACTGCGCCCAAATACAAGAAAAATGATTCTAAAAAGTCAATTAGTAAAATACTTAAAATATAATTCGACTTAAATGTACAGAAAATCGATCCATAATTTATATCTGTAAATCGTCATCCACCGATATTTGTCCTTTGCTCGTGAGCTGGATTTTGGGCGTTTTCTACATCCTGGATTGACTGCCAGTCAATCAAAGGGCAAATATAGACGGACAACAATCACACTCAAACCTATGGAACAATGTATGTATCAAGTAAATGTATTCATGTTTTATTATAGTTATTGCTTTTGGTAAAATTTTACTTCCCCCCCAAATACAAGTTCTGATTTATTTTTGTAATTAAGGTTGGAGACCATAAATGATCCGTGGCCTAGCAAGTGACCGTTCTGTTTCATTGACCCGCTGTGAGTCACACTGGATCAGATCATTAGCAAAATGTATTTAGAGATTAGGAGCCCACTTATGCTCTTCTGTATTTTATTCACACAGGATGTTGTGAAGATGAATGACTTACACCAATGCTCAACATGACTGAAGACGCGAAGAAAAAATATCAGGTAAAACATTCCTCCAACAATTTTTACTTCTGCTAGTTGAACTTGAACCTCTGCGCTACTGTGTCTAGTGTTATCATTAGCTTCTGCACAGTCATTCTACCAACCCTCGTCATCCCCATTAATGACCACTGTGCTTACATACTGTGGAAGGAAAATGAGGTTTCTTCACTTTGGCCACCACAGCTCATTACATTTTTAAAGACAGCCAACTGATTTCAAAACAGAAATGTTGGCCCAACTTGAAAGTTATTGCTCACACTGTTACTATTAGCGTGTCACTAATGAATAGTGGTAGTAGTATACTTGCCTGACTCTGATTCTGTACACTCCTGGCCAACAACGGGGCGCTCTAAAGCGGCCATGACAGTGGCCTAGTTGAAGGGAAGATGCATTTTGGGGGTTTAGGCGTGGTTAGCTAGCTAACTGCACGCTGTAATTGTGCTGGTTAACCACTGATGCCAACAAAGGCACTCAAGTTCTTCTATATGGTAGAAGGGCGACTCATTGAGGACCACAAAATACAGTTGTTCTCCGTTCTGTGTTTAGAAACGAATCTCTCAATTCTCCCTACAGTTAAATTCAACCTAAATTAAATTAATACCTCTGTGACAAATCAAATTCCTGATCATTATTTTCTTTGTCAAGGATGAATGTGTACACTTGCTAATTCACATTTTATTTAGTGCTGTCAAACTTAAAGCGTTAACTAATTGATTAATCACAACAAATTATCACATGAAATCATGTATTAACGCATATTAATCGCACTATTAATTTTAACCACAGATGATCCATTAGCTGACAAGGGATGGTTTACGTTACAGGTAATAAACATAACTAAATATTTGCGTATGACATTCAGTATATTTGTTCATGTCAAACTACTGGGGTCATTTTTTTTCTTCATTTTAATTTATGCAAGTAATTACCTGATTAGAAAAAGAGGAGGATGAGAGTGTGCAGTAGATAAAAAAAAAATGTTGAAGACGTCCTCATCACATTACGAATTAACATATAACAGGTGCTCTTGAATTTAGCGGGCAAAAAATGTTGATGAAAAGCCTTTTTAATTGTGATTAATCATTATTAATCACAATTTTAAGATGTAAGTAATCTGATTTAAAAAAAATATTGTTTGAGAGCTCTACTTTTATTATATGGTATGCTTTCTTAAATGAAACATTTTGCACATGGTCAAATCCTGATATATGTTTATACTTTGACAGAGCAACTCCCTAATTATTTGCATACATTTGCAGAAATCACATTACTAAAAAAAACTAACTGCTTTCTATTGCCCTGGTTTTGCATTTGCAACATGTGCTCTTTTTTTCCTGAGGTAACATCATTTTTATCTTATTTGAATTGTATTATTCTAATAGCCAATGAGCATGCAAATGCTTGTTTAATTGTAAAATGGCTAAAAGTTATTTTTGCACATTTCCTGCCAAGGCTTCGTTCCACCAATCCACGGTAATGCTCTTCTGGTTCTCACAAAGTAGTTGTGTTAAAGTGGCGCTGTCATTTAGGACCTGAAAGCTTTTGAGACCTCCATTACGTACACCTCAAACATTTGAGTACTGACCATTTTGAGACGATTTCGGAGCAATGTGCACTCTCTCTTGGCCAACTCGTCTTGTCCGTGTTTACAATACATTCAAATGCTCTTGTCTAATTTATGTAACCTTGCCTCCGTTGAGATATTACCTCTGATTAATCGTGTTATTTGTTTCTCAACAAAGACTCGGTGCTTTCGTCACTAGAGCAGAAAGTGATCACATTTCTACTTAATGTGAATACACATCATTATAAGCCCGACATTCTTATGGTTAGAAAAAAAAACCTCGCTCTACTTTTTTGTCAACATTACACATGATGATTGAGTCTCCCCATTCATTTTCTTATGTAATATTTAAAGGCTGCAGATTGAAATCAATTGTACGCCAGCCTGTGAGCGTTTGTGCAATTCATTTAAGTTTAATGTCTTAATGGACGCTGGCTGCTTAGGAGCTGATCATGTTGTAAAACACAACATTTGCTGGGATGTAATTCAAAAGGTATTGATCCTCTGGTGCATGTGTGGACTCCCTGCACTCTAATGCACTTACCCCGCAGAATAGCCACATTTATTACTGTACGGTGAGGCACAAAAGTATTTGGACAATGATAGTAGTCTACAATAAAGTGCGTCTGATGTCATCACGATCACTCAGTCGTCATGAAAATGTAGCAGGATAATTAAACTGTGGTCTTATTTGCACATATTTATACAATAAGTCAAACTAAAATCTGTTTGCGACGTTACAACCAGCATTTTGTCTTTTTTCAATGGAGGCTAAAATATATAATATAATAAATTTTCTTTGAATATTTTTAAGCTTACATGTCCACTTTGGCGTAGTGAAATATGAATTGATTTAAACACATACTCGTTTAACAGTACAGGTACAGATGGCTAACTGAATCGTGATGCTAAGTGAAGGTGCACCATTATGCTCATTAAATGCTAACATTAGCTAAAATTGTCCACTCTGTCAACAAGCTAGCAAATTTAGCATATACAGTAAGTGTAAGAGATTTACCAATATGGATTTCTAACAGCGTCTAATGATTACAATGACCATGAAAGGGATCATCTCAATGTTTTTGGGTGAAATGTAGAAATCTCAAAATCATGAAAGTTTCAGCTTTAAATGATGAGCTTTCACAGAAAAAATAGCATTTATTGTGCCTTTTAGGAATTACAGCAATTACATGTCTTGACAGGCACAATAGTATTTGGACAAAGGCTTTAATACTTACTGGTGGATAAAAATCCTTTAAAGAGGAAGTCAACTTTAAACATTTCTTGACAATAATATCTTATATGTGATCTCACTAGTCTAAACATGACATTCTGATGCAGCAAAATCCAACCACTTTTATCCATCTCAGAAGGCGGCCATTTTGCCACTTGCTGTCGACTGAAGATGACATCACAGTTGCTCAGGGCTCAGGCAACGACCAATCACAGTTCACCTGTTTTCTGAAGCTGAGTCATTATTGGTTGTTACCTGAAACCTGAGCAACTGCGATGTCCTCTTCAGTCGACAGCAAGTGCCAAAATGGTCGCCTTCTGATATCGATACAAAATGCTGGATTTTTGCTGCTTAACTCATATTTCACTAATGTAATATTAACTCATTCACTGCCATTGACGGCTTTAGACGTCAAAAAATATTTAAAACTATTTCTATTAGTTTAATTTTTTTTCCACTTTTGTTAACAAGAGTATGAAAACCTGGAAAAAAAGTTTTTATGGTACATTTGGAACAGATAATATATAATATATATATATATATATTATATTATATTATATTATATTATTTTTTTAAATAATATTTTTTCAAAAAAGAAAAGATTATTAAAAATTAGGGCATTAGGCGATTAAAATTTGTAATTGTAATTAATCGCATGACTTCAATAGTTAACTCATTATTAATCGCAAATTTTATATCTGGTCTAAATGTACAATATTTTCCCCCCGAGGTTTTCATACTCTTGTTAACAAAAGTGGGGAAAAATTTTAAACTCATAGAAAGAGTTAAAATGAATTTTTGACGTCTATACCCGTCAATGGCAGTAAACGAGTTAACCAGAATACCATTTAGACTAGTGGGGTTCTCACATTGCCCAAGTATGATTCTGAGCCCTAAATATGGAGTCCTCTACATAAAAATGTCTATCATACTTAAATTGTACAGTAAATGCCATAAAAACTAAAAGTCTACATTTCAATCACCTCATGATTGATTACAAATTCATCGTGGTGGTGTATAAAAATAAAAACGGGAAAATCAGGAAAAGAGTGCACTATAATGGAGAGGTTTGACTCTATATGGAAAATAAATAAATACTCAAATATGTGTGAAGTGTGCTCATAAATGTGATTCACAAGTGAAATGATGCACATATACGAAAGGTCGACTTAATTTGGTGTCTTACGCATGCATTTCGTCAAAATACTGACATTTGTGTCATTGGCTGAGATTACTAATTGAATGAGGCTGCAGATGTTGCTCAGGGGGGTTGTTAAAGTGAGTGAAATTTGCCCGCCTCCCCCATCAGACACACCCTGTATAAAACACCGGCAGCGCTGGGTGTCAGACAGAAGAGCTTGGAAAACATCGGAAGTCGCTCCACAGCACAATTTTCATCCTCTAACGACGTACGTCCTTCAGGATGATCACTCATTTGCTTTTGGGGGTTTTCTGGACACCGGACGATTACTGCATGTTCTGATTTGTAAAGTTTTTGCTTCTTTGATGTGATCCAGGATTCTCTGCTGGGATGTCGCTGGTTGTGGTTCTCTGCCTGCTGGCTTGTGTTCACTCGGGCATCGACGCGTATCCACGCAAGCCTGTCAGTCCCAAAGAAGGAGCACCCCCCGAGGAAATGGCCAAATACTACTCTGCACTCAGACACTACATCAACCTCATTACGAGGCAGAGGTGAGTGACGTGGAGACAGCGTTGTTATTGTTTTTATTGACATCTTGCCCGGCTGTTATTTTCACACAGGTATGGAAAACGAGACATTCCAGACACAATGTTTTCTGATATGTTTGAAAAGGAGAGCACAGAGACTATTCCTGGGTCCAGTTATGTCAGGTATGATCTTATTTTGACTTTTTTTTCTCTCTCTTTGTTTTTTTTTAACGACAGTGTTTCATTTAAAGCAGTGCTGGGGAAACTTTTTTCTATTATTATTATTATTATTATTACACTGCATGTTTTGAGTCTATATGTTGTATAGTATCGTTGAGGTGTTTAGCATTTAGAACTGTTCAATATGACAGTTTTGGCACTGCTTTAAACGTCACTTGAGCAATATTTTGTAACTTTTGGGCAATTATCGATATGCTTTATACTATCAAAATGTTGCCTGATTGCAAGATTACGAACCATTTTATAATATTTTTTTTATTTTTTATTATTTAAAATAAATATTATATTAATAACACATAATGTCATGAAGAACGCTCGTAATAACAAAATAGAAAATGTCAACACTTTGTGCGTAGAGGCAGACAGATAAAAAAGGAATAGAATTTGGAAGATGGGCAAGATCGTCTGACAAGACGCTTGTTGGATGGTCTCTGGTGCATTGTAAATATCTCGTTGCTCTTTGTTACAAAATTGAACTCATTCTCGGACAGATCTTTCACACCTTACGCATATTTTTCAACAAAAGGAGACTACAACATGGACCATATATGGGCTATGGGTCATATTTTGCCGATCCCTGCTATAAATGGATCGTGGTATGCAAAACCGCACTTTCTCTTTGTGAAGTGTGAGTATTGTAGAGAAAATCAATGGAGTACTCTCGAATTTGAAAAAGACCCATTTCAGATGCAAGTAAATTTAGATGACATTTCTCATCATTTAGCTGATTTCATTTGTTAAATACTTGAATAATTAAGATTTCTTCAGCTCTAAATACAAGTTATTATAATATTTTGTCTTGTCAAATGCAAACAAACACATTTAAAATATTTTTTCATGTACTTCTATTCTATCACTTTTTATGCTTATTTTTAATCAGATATTATATGGTTATTAAACATTATATATAAAGGTTAGCTCTGGTATATTTTTGCTGTTGTATATAGCTTGGTGTTCTTGTACCTCTTTTTAGTAGTATTAGCTATATAATACAAACTGCTGTTAAAAAGAGGTTGCTATATATCATTTCATTTTTTCATTCACAACAATTGGTTCTAATCTATTCTAATGACTTGTATGTTTCTTGTGTTTAGGTATGATGATCTGCCAATGTGGTGAAGATGCCGGAGTTGCTTAAAACGTTTTATTTGGGGTTGATTGTCAATTGTGTTGCATGAAATATTGTGTTTATTAAAGTACTTAGGCAGTTATGTAAATCCACAGTTCCTGGCGGTGCAGCGTCCATTCCTAAGCAATGCCCTCTAGTGGTTCATTGCGGTACATCCAATATTTGGGAAATTCAACACACTATTTGATTGTGTTGTGTTTGAGACAGGAATAAAACAAAACAAAAAAGAGAAAAACGGTTGTGAATAAAGATCTGTGCATTCATTTTACATTTCCATTCATCAATATATTATCATATTATTGTTAATAACCTCCATGCATTGTGTTTCCCACGTTTTGCTGGATCATAATGCTAATGTTGAAAATGCCTTCGTTCTTGGTAGGTGGTAGATGTTTTATATACAGTGCAGTAGTAGTAGTAATCTAAACGAAGCTGTTGCGAAATCAACAATGGTGTTTATTTTATTATTTTTTCAAATGTTTTACAATGTCCAAGCATGTTGGTTTTCTATGTCAGTGATTCTCATTGTCGCACAGGCTCCCATGTCTCGCACGCACGCACGCACGCACGCACACACATACAAGTGCATTTCACTTGTATGAAACTTATATACATTTTGCACTTCATCTTGTTGTTAAACTTTTATTAAGGTAATTTTAACTTGTATGTGTAATGCTCACGTGTTGCGTTGAATAAGTACAGATTATTTTATTTGCATATATATATATAAGTGCAGGGGTAATGTTATTGTTCAAACTGCATAATGTTACAGTGACTTCGAATCATATTAAATCTACTTTTTAGAATGAAACCTTTGCCTTGTTTTTTTGACGAACGCTTGAACGGACCTACTGTATTTTATTTTTGTGGTTCTTGGGATTTGATGGAAAAGGTTTGAGAACCACAGTTCTATGTCTTCTGTATATTTTCGTTAAATACATGTCAAAATAGACAGAAAATTGTACCCAGCTGGTGTTTCCTAGTATATTCATCTGTTGTAGAATGTGACACATAGAGGAGGCGTTCATTACAGTAAAAAAGTCGAAACTCGCTCAGAAAGCCTTATTAGAAATTATGTTGTCAATGGAGGGGGTTTAGTGCAAGTAAGCGGTGATTTGTACATGTTTGAAGGTGTTCTCCACAACTTTCAATGGCATTCGATGTGATTCACAGAGAAGCTTTGTGTGCGTGAGTTGAGTGAAAGGGGAAAAAAAAGGGGGGCGCAGCATCCTGGCTGGTAGACACGCACGCTGAGCATTAAACCAACTCGTGTGCAATACAATGACAGTAATGGAAATATTGAGTGGGATTAATTCTGCAAGCGTGACTGGACTTCAGTGAAGAGAACAGGTAATAACATGCGTTTAAATGTTGGACTCGAGTCATGTTAGCAACGTAGTGCTAGCTCTGAGTTGACTTCAGCAAAGCGTTGGCTGTAGTCGCTAATTTATCTACACCAATGACATTTACACGTGTACACTAAGTAGTTATTCACATAGAGACGCGTGTCGTATAATTTCCACCCGCTACGACACATTTAAATCCATCTGGAAGCGATGAATAAACGCGTGAACGCGCACGTGAGCTTGTGCTAGCAACGCTAACATGTTGGCAAATATTAGCCAAAGCTAACTCAAATGGTGACAATTATTGTACAGTATTAGGCGCCGAGGGTTTCACTGAACAGGCTCGGTCTGGTTTAAAGTGTCACATTGTTGCGTGATAGCGCTATAGGGAGAATTAATAATCAATGGATAGCACTGACTTCAGTTAATGCAACGCTACAGTACGTTAATTGTTAAAAAAAAAGAAAAAAGATGTCTGAGCAGCGCAACGAGCGCGCATAAATAAAATACAAACGTACGTTTTAGCGCACTAATCTGGTCCTCTATTTCCCCCCTAAATGTAGGAAGTAAAAGTAAGAATTGGTCAAATACGTTACTTTGAGCCAGTGGCTATTTATGGTGCATTTATTTGTACGTCCAGTATTTAACTAGTCTCTATTAACATGTTACATTCATTTCTGTTCGTTGCGGTTGGCAGTATGACAAGTTCTTGTTGCAGTGTTCTCCCTAAAGCAAATTGCCTCCCCAAAGGGGTTCAAACATCTGTTGAGTAGTGTAGCACTTGATACAGTTGCTTCCAACTTCCCATTTATAAACCTCTCCTTTTACTTTGGAATGGGGAAGCCGAGTTCCAGATAGTTCTGCGTGGCTGTGTCATGCCACAGAATTTACGTCCTGCAGTTGGCCGCAGCCTCTTCATAGCCTCCAGGAACCAACATGAACAATTTCAAAATTGAAGTCCAAATATTTACGGTAATTTCATTTGCAAGGGCTGATCATGTTACTTCTACTACCTAGCTGTTTATAGTGTAGTATGGTGTTAAAAATAGCAGCCGGAAACACATAGAGGGCACCGATAATATCTCAAACTGCTACAAGCAATCTGAATTAATATTACTCTACAAGTTTTTTTTTTTAAATAATTCAGTTCACTTAATGGCAGCATAAATGCCTTAAATGAAACAGGCACGCATGTCTGTATGTATCAATTGTTAACCATTAATATTATATATATTTTTTAGATGTAATTATTTAAATGTACCGCCCAATTTTACTTAGCAGTATCAACTGCATATGAATACCTGTTTGTACGAGACCCTTTTCATGTTATTCTCTCTTTCTGTGATCTCGAGTTTTCAGATGCCCGTAGAAGACTAGAGGCTCCATGTTGGAGTGCTGTGCAAATGATTTGAACACAATTTGTGGGTGAGTTTCTGTGTGTCCCCCCCTCATTTACTTTGACGGACAGTTTATGCTTCTGTTTTTTCACCCTCCTATTTGAGCCTTAGTGGTCATTGTGTGAGCAAACTTTTTTCCAGAAACAGAGTCATCAATGATTTGTCATTCACTGCCGCTCCTTGTTCTCCCTTAACATTAGTGTAACAATGTTAATTGGATACATGCCAGTAAATAGCCATGCATTAGTTTGTCATGGTGTCCAACGTTAGTGACTTTCCTGTCTTCTCTTTAGCCCTGCAGTTGCTGTAGGTGGGCCGTAGGACAGAATTTGACTTTGTGGAGAGGTTTCTGCCATCCTAAAACTGAAGAGCACACATCATGACTGTGGCCAATGCAAAGTCGGGCTCAGGTAAGCTGCTGCCAGAGTTGGCAGAAGGGGCTCTTACATGTGAACCTTTTCGTTTTGTTTGGTGAATTTGATGTTTTATAGTCAGGGTTCTTGCAAACTGAAATACGTACTAAATGATAGCCTAAAGGTTTGCTTTCCTTCTCAAACATTTTTCTGTCCACTTGTCTATTTCTGAGTTGTCTTACTTTGTGTTGAAATCCATTTGGTGCAAATAATATTATGAAACCACCGACGAGTTCCTGCATTTTGTAAGAGTTTTTATAGAATAGCAGAGTTTCCTGTGTGCACTTTGGCAGATCTGTTGGTGCAAGAATTTCTCTGTGTCTGCGTGCCAGTATATTAGGGAATGTGAACTGGCCCATTGATTGACTGTCCCACATTGTTCCGCTCTTTTATTCAGAGTGTTTTCTAGAGTTAGACCGATTATAACCCTACCGATTATCAGTAGTCAGAGGCGCGGAAAGCCGATATAGTACATACAAAAGTTGGTGTCAAAATTTTTAATAATAAAATAATAATAAAAACTCCAGCACTTGACTGCTTAAATGCCTTCAAGCACATGTTTATTAAACTGCTTTTGTGATTTGCAACATGTTAAAGGTTTTTTGTTTGCCATCAGCTTTTGCACCAACTATAGTGCCAACTCCCAAATAGCCACTAATTCGCGGGCTAACTGTTTGCCCGCGGGCTAACCATTCACCCACACACTAACCCCCGGGCTAACTCTACTAAAGCCGCTAAAAAAACGGCTATTAGGTAAGCCCGCGAGCTAACCGTTAGCTCACGAGCTAATCTAATAGCCGTTTAACTCGCGAGATAGCCGGTTAGCTAGTGTGCTAACTGTTCACCCACACAATAACCCTGGGATAACTCCCAAATAGCTGCTAGCTCGCGGGCTAATAGCCGCTAATTGCTGCTTATTGGCTGTTAGCACTACACAAGCAACCAATCAGATGGTGCTGTGGGCGGGCCAATGCTGCAGGGAGTCAACAGCCGCTGACTCCGAGTAGACGGAGGAGAAAAGCGCACATCGGAGCAAAGATAACAGTTTTTAATATATCGGCCAACGAGACAAAAAAGAGGCCAATGCCGATATTCATCAAATGCTGAATATCGGCGCCGATTATCTCTAGTGTTTTCATTAGCCGTGTTCTTGATGTTGTATTGGTATTCACCCCTTCAGCCATGCAGCAGGTTCTGGACAACCTGAAAGACCTGCCCACGGGCTCGCTCGCCAAAGATATTGACCTCATCTTCCTCCGGGGCATCATGCAGAGTCGCATCGTCCGCTCCCTTGCGAAGGTACGAAAAATGTGCCATCCAGTTACTATGTGGTATAGAAGTGCATCATACTGAGAGTTCTTTCTAGTATTTACCCCTTCTTATGGAGCTAAATAAGGTTTTATACACATAATGTACAATGGCTTAACTCCTAAACATCCCCAAAGTTTCAAGTATCAATTAAAGGGAAAGTCAACCTTAAATTCTTAACAATAATGTTATGTCTGACCTCGTTTTTGTCCAGCTTAGGAGGCAGCCATTTTGCCACTTGCTGTCGACTGAAGATGACATCACAGCAACTTAGGGATCAGGCAACGACCAATCACAGCTCACCTGTTTTCTGAAGCTGAGCTGTGATTGGTTGTGAGCTGAGACCTGAGCAAACGTGAGGTCATTTTCAGTTGATATCGATAAAAACTGCTGGATTTTGCTGCTTAACTCATATTCCACAAATGTAATATTAATCAGAATGTTATGTTTAGACTAGTGAGATCACATATAACATATTATTGTCAAGAATTTTTTTAGGGGTGTTGACTTCCCCTTTATAACTGTGCTTGTTATAAAAGCTATAAAAAAATTAATTAAAAAAATTAAATAATGGGCTGTTTGTTTTCTTATGTTTTTTATTTTCATCTGAGAAATCAGGGTAACCTTTTGGCAACCCGGCAGGCTTCCCATTCTGTCTCCCTCTGTTGGTCTTTTATTTTTCAATGTCCCATGGGCAGGTCGTAACTGCTAAGTGAATTTTGTTGCTCTCTATTTTTGACATGAGCATTGACAATACATTTGATTCCATTCCACATTTTTACAGCCTTTGATGTCAGTTACATACAGTACAAATACAAATGATCATCGACAGATTGCACGAAATATATTTAGACCGACCCAGCCAGAGTGAGAAATGTCAACAGATTGTATATAACGCGATAGAAGACCTGTACCTTACCTGTGTACACATTATGTGAACATTATGTAATTAGTCCAACAGCGTGATGATAAACCTGTGGTACAGAATGAGGCCACACGGTCAGTCTATTAATAGACTAAGAAAACTGCGCTCCCATTCTCTGTTATGTAACTTTTTATTCCTGGTAGTTTGGCATGTATGCAGCTTCAACATGTTATTACATGAGATTAAAAAAAAAAAAATTGTACGTGGTGTAAAAGGTTTGCAAACTACTGTTGACAGGCCCACGAGCGGCTGGAGGAGGTCAAGTTGGAAGCGGTGCGAGATGACAACCTTCAGCTGATCTCGGAGATTCTGGACTCTCTGGACAAGCTGGCGGAAAAAGACGCCGCCACTGTCGAGCTCACCCGAATCCTTCAGGAGCCTCATTTTAAGGTAGTTTACACTCTTGCTTGTTTCCTCGCCACGCGCAAATGCTTGTCACAACCTCTTTAGTCCGAGTAGAACCTCGCTCCTTTCATCCTCCACCACTCATTCGCTGCAACGTGGGGAGGAGGGAGTGGAGTGGGGGAGATATTTCCTTCGACCAATGGCAGGCCTTGTTATGTGGGTAAGTGAGGGGGGGGAGCACTATGTCACCTCCAGTCTTAATAAATCTTTTGGAGTTGCTGATGCGCTTTGCGGTCTCCAACCAATGTTGTGCTTGCTGCTGGGGTGAGAATATTTTATTGCTCTCATTCTTTGGGTTCCGCGTTTATCAGTGGACATAAATTAAATTCCATGTAAGTCATTTGTGTTTTGTCTTGTAAGCTTTTTCCTGTCACAGCGGGGCCCACTCAAAGATGTGACAGAACTATTTTTATTGTGTATTATGCGCATCTACTACCCCCCCCCCCCCCTCCCCGTCTTTGACTTATTTATTGACTTGTGTCTTCTGCAGTCTTTGATAGAGGCTCATGACCAAGTGGCTGCAAAGTGCTATGAGATGCCAAACGCTGCTGTGAACGGCACCGCCACCTTGGCCAGCTGTCTGATGCCCGCCGACGCCATCAGGATGATCGGCATCCAGAAGAAAGCCGGAGAACCGCTGGTATGTAAAGTCTACACCCCCCCCCCCCCCCCCCCGTTGAAAAGAAATTACAGGATAAACCATGACAAATCATTTCATACTAACACTTTCACAATTCATTTGGACAATAACTTGTATTATTGAATTGAAATATATATATTTTAAATGTGAGGGGAAATAATGTGGTTGCAAAAGTGTACACACCCACTTACTAACAGTTTTACAATTAATTTGGACAAAAACTTGTACAATTTAATTGAAATAATAATAATAAAAAATTGTGAGGGAAAATAATGTGGTTGCAAAAGTGTACACACCTGCTTGCTAATATTTTTATAATTAAATTGGCAAAAAGTTGTACAATTTAATTGAAAGTAATAATGATAAAAAATTGTGAGGGAAAATAATGTGGTTGCAAAAGTGTACACACCCGCTTGCTAATATTTTTATAATTAAATTGGGCAAAAACTTGTACTATTTAATTGAAATAATAATAATGTAAAAATGTGAGGGGAAATAATGTGGTTGCAAAAGTGTACACACCCACTTGCTAATATTTTTATAATTAAATTGGGCAAAAACTCGTACTATTTAATTGAAATAATAATAATGTAAAAATGTGAGGGGAAATAATGTGGTTGCAAAAGTGTACACACCTGCTTACTAACATTTTGATCATTAATTTTGGCAATAACTTGTACTAATTAATTGAAATAATAATAATGTAAAAATGTGAGGGGAAATAATGTGGTTGCAAAAGTGTACACACCCGCTTACTAACATTTTGATAATTAATTTTGGCAATAACTTGTACTAATTAATTGAAATAATAATAATGTAAAAATGTGAGGGGAAATAATGTGGTTGCAAAAGTGTACACACCCGCTTACTAACATTTTCACAATTAATTTGAACTATAACTTGTACTATTTAATTGAAATAATAATTTTTTTAAATGTAAGGGAAAAAATGTGGTTGCAAAGTATACACACTCGCTTATAATTGGGATTCGGTTATGTTTAGAATTACCAATAACATTCAAATTCATTTAAATGTGACCCCAAATAAATTTTAGATGTTCTAGTAGGCTTTTCCTGACATTTTTTGCCTTGTCGCATAATTTTTGTGTTATTGCTGACAGGTGTTTGAAATTTTTCAGATTTTCCCCCACTTTGTCTAAGGCCACAATATTATGGTCATTCATTTATGTAATCCTTACATAATGTAAAACATTGTGAAATGATTCATCTCGGTCTCATTTTTTCATATCACAAAAACTTTGTATTTGAACAGGGGTGTGTAGACTTTCTCTATCCACTGCATGTCACACGTCTGCTTTTATCCGCCATCTGCGCGACCGGAATGACTTTCTCCACCCGTCGGACCCGCTGTGTAATTTATGACGTGCGGCGGCGCGATAACAAAGTCCTTCTTTCAGGGGGTGACCTTCCGCGTGGAGCAAGGCGAAATGGTGATCGCGCGGATCCTGCACGACAGCTCCATCGACCGCCAGGGCATGCTGAATGCGGGCGACATCATCCGCGAGGTGAACGGACGCCAGGTGGGCGGCGACCCGCGCCAGCTGCAGGAGCTGCTGAGGGACTGCAGCGGCAGCGTCACCCTCAAGGTGCTGCCCAGCTACAAGGACGCACCGGCCCTTCCACAGGTGAGGAGACAAATTCATAGGGCCGGGTATCGTATTCTAATTTCTTCAATCGATTCGATTTTGATTCAGTTTGATTAGATTTGGATTTATTAATTTTTTTATTCGATCAAATTAAATTCAATCCAATCCAATATTGATTAATTATAGAACATAAGTTCTTCTTAAATATCAAGGATATGATTAACTCATTCACTCCCAGCCATTTTCACTTAAGCAATCCCCTTCACTCCCGGCTGTTTTACTGGATTTTGACTGATTTTGCAAGGCCCACAGAATAATTGTGTTCTATTGCCATAAAAACATGAAAGATTAGAGTCTCTTCTTCCATCAGGAAAAAAAGTATATTTCTATTTGTTTCCGTTTGGCAGCAATTAGCATTAGAATATAGCTAAGTTTCGTCATTATTCACAAATCTATTTAGAATTGTAATTGAGTTTTTTTTTTCAACATGGCCCTGGTTGATCTCCATTGCTCGGCTGCCACCTGCTGGCCGTTTGTGTAATAACTACCATTTCTTCAACCGTTCTTTGCAGTTGAGAGGCTGCATCAAAGCATTCTGTAGCATAAAAAACCCCGTATAAATAAAGGTCTTTGGGACACTTAAAATATTTAAAATAGAACATATTTATACGTTTTTGGGAGCAAATGAGTTAAACGCCGCAAACATTAATTTCCAAATAAAATTTTGCGGAGGCAGTAAATGATTAAATGATGTATTAATGAAGTATCGTGTTAATAATCACTGT
Organism: Vanacampus margaritifer; assembly: GCF_051991255.1. Lineage (NCBI taxonomy): Eukaryota > Metazoa > Chordata > Actinopteri > Syngnathiformes > Syngnathidae > Vanacampus > Vanacampus margaritifer. The sequence continues at coordinate 16,564,101 of NC_135440.1, read as the reverse complement.
AAGTGTTACACAAACATTGACATCAGCAAGGATGTGATGAAAATATTTTCATAATTCAAATGTATTCATTGTAAATATAAATTAAGAAGATTCTGAATTGTCTTAAAGTGCAATAAGTCAGGTCTTTCATTAATGTAAGGAAATACTTTTAAATTCACGTGAACAGTAAATTTCAAGAAAACAGTAAGATTTTAAAAAAAAGGCCTTTAAATTCTATTTTCTTATGAATTTATGGGAGATATTAAAACAATAAATTCATGGATTTATGAATCAATATTACAAATTCACCTATTTAATTTTTTTTTGAATGAAACCTTTCCCCAGCTAGTTTCTTAAAAACTCACCAATTTCAGATTTTTGTGATCTCTCTAAAATGCCAAAACCCTGTTTAATTTAAGTACGTCGGTAACACTAGAGGATAATAAATATATGCGTGAGTATTGCCTAAAGGGTTATAACACCGCAACATCAATCAATTTAGTTTAACTACTTTTAAAGATAAAATTGTGGTTAAGGTTTTTTTTATTTTTTTTATTGATAATTGCAGAACATACAACAATAGCCATTCTTATCAACAATGTCAAATCAATGACTGAATCAATTTGTTATTGTGGCGTTAAGTTAATGAGGTTAATGTTTCAATTTCTAGCGACTTTCCCACTCTTTGCTGCGGGGCTCGGTCCCTGTCCACTGTCAATACGTGAGGGTTACTATACCATGTACAATGCAGAGTCATATATGATTGGCATGAGGGAGAGTTTCCTGACCTGTGTGATCTCAGAATGCCAAACCGCTGTAAACCGAACCCAAGGGGCGTCTATTAATAAGCCCCTTGCCACACACACACACACACACACACACACACACACACACACACACACACACACACACACACACACACACACACACACACACTATCTGGGACATAGGGCCGTGTCTTCCGCTTACAGTAAGAGCACAGCAGCTGAAGGGTTACGTCACCATGTGACTCTGAAGAAATTAGCATATTGCATAAAAAATGATCAAAGTTAAATATTCCAATTTGTTTATTAAATCTATGGAGTGATTAAATTTCATTTTCATCCCTCAATCTCTCCTCTAGGTCAGGTCATAAAGGATGACCTTAATATGAGTTTCAGTTCAACTATTGAAAAAAATTTAACTTTTCTTCTTCTTGTATCTTTTTCTTATTCAGATTTATTGACTTAAAGCTGTCATTTCTTGTCAGGTTTATCTGAAGTCACATTTCAACTATAACCCGACCTCCGACAACCTGATTCCCTGTAAAGAGGCGGGCCTTGCTTTCTCCAAGGGGGACATCCTTCACTTGGTCAACAAGGAGGACCCAAACTGGTGGCAGGTGAGTTTATGTCTTCTGAAACATGCAGACGAAAAGACAACATTCAACACTTTAACTTCTTTGTGTGTGTGAGAAATGAACCTTGTGAGGAAAAGCGGTTAAGAAAATGGATGTATGGATGGTGGGAAAAAATGACATATCTACACATGTTAAAATTAAATCACAAAAAAAAAACACGTCTTGTAATTAGGAAATAGAAATAAATACGATGGAAAAAATGACTTATACACATATTAACATTAAATCACTAAAAAACTTGTTTTTACTTCTTGTAATTAGGAAATAAATATGGTGAAAAAATTACACATCGACACATATTAAAATTAAATAACTTAAAACATATCTTGTAGTTAGGAAATATAAATAGGGTGAAAAAAATGACATATCTACACATATTAAAATGAAATCACTATAAAAAAAAATCTTGTAATTAGGAAATAAAAGTTAAAACAATTTAGTGGAAAAAAATGACATCTACACATATTAACATTGAATCACAAAAAAAAACCCATTTCTTGTAATTAGGAAATAAAAATAAATATTGTGGAAAAAATGACATATCAACACATTAAAATTAAATTACAAAAAAAATTGTCTCGTAATTAGGAAATAAAAGTAAATAAATATATATATAGTGGAAAAAAATGACATATCTACACATATTAAAATTAAACTACTAAAAAACATGCCTTGTAATTAGGAAATAAAAATTAAAATAAATATGGTGAAAAAAATTACATATAGACACATGTTAAAATTAAATCACTTAAAACATATCTTGTAGTTAGGAAATATAAATAGGGTGAAAAAAATGACATATCTACACATATTAAAATTAAATCACTATAAAAAAAATCTTGTAATTAGGAAATAAAAGTTAAAACAATTTAGTGGAAAAAATTGACATCTACACATATTAACATTGAATCACAAAAAAAACCTTTGTTGTAATTAGGAAATAAAAATAAATATAGTGGAAAAAATTACATATCGACACATTAAAATTAAATTACAAAAAAAAACATGTCTTGTAATTAGGAAATAAAAGTAAATAAATATATATATAGTGGGAAAAAATGACATATCTACACATATTAAAATTAAACTACTAAAAAACATGCTTTGTAATTAGGAAATAAAAAAATTAAGAAATATGGTGAAAAAAATTACATATCGACACATGTTAAAATTAAATCACAAAAAAAACCATGACTTGTTATTAAGAAATAAAAATTAAAATAAACACGGTGAATAGAATGATATATGTACACATTCAAATGAAATGACTAAAAAACATGTCTTGTAGGCACGCAGTGTTGTGGGCGGAGCAACCGGCCTCATCCCCAGTCAGTTCTTAGAGGAGAAGAGGAAAGCGTTTGTGAGGAAAGACTGGGATGCGTCGCGTAAAGGTGAGCGCCACTCCAAGCGCGTCACCTTCAAGCAGCACCGCAACAGGATGACAAAATAACATTTGTGTACCAGGAATGCTGTGTGGAAATCTCAGCGCGAAAAAGAAGAAGAAAAAAATGATGTATCTGACGGCAAAGAACGCAGGTATATGTCGCAATTCACTCTTTTTGCACACGCGAGAAGGAAATCTAACAAGCTGCTTGTTTTGAAATGATCAGAATTTGACCGTTACGAGCTGCAGATCTACGAGGAGGTGGCCAAGATGCCGCCCTTCCAGAGGAAAACGCTGGTTCTGATTGGTGCTCAGGGTGTTGGGAGGCGGAGCTTGAAGAACAGACTCATCGTCATGAATCCTCTGCGATACGGAACAACTGTGCCCTGTGAGTCAGACTCAGCCAAGGAAAAATCTGTCTTTGTCATTTATATGGCAATGACAGAAATGGAACAACATTTTATGAAATGTGATAAATAATATCAATAGTCTGTTGCTCTCATTTCAGTCACTTCGCGCAGCCCCAGAGAAGAAGAACGCGACGGCCAGAACTACTCGTTTGTGACGCGGCGTCAGATGGAGCAGGACATCAAGGACAGCCGCTTCCTGGAGCACGGCGAGTACGACGGCAACCTCTACGGCACCAGGATCGACTCCATCCACCAAGTGGTGGCGGCCGGGCGCACCTGCATCCTGGACGTCAACCCGCAGGTGAGCGCCGACGAGCGACTCCACCGAGACGGGCCCGGTTTTGATGACGTTTGCTGAAATTGTCTTCAGGCTTTGAAAGTGCTGAAGACGGCCGAGTTCATGCCCTTTGTGGTCTTCATCGCCGCTCCTGAGCTGCACACCTTGAGAAGTATGCACAAAGCGGTGGTGGATGCCGGACTTACAACCAAACTGCTTACTGTGAGTTTGGCAGGGATTTTGGTCCACAAAGACAAACTTGAAAGCATTTTCATTCACTGCAAAAGGGATAGTCAAAAAATTTAGTAAAATGCCAACAGAGCAAGAACTTACTTGGCAAGATTTTGGAAAAATAATACTAAGCCCATATCAACCACAACAGTCTTGAAAATAAAAACACATAGAACAAGTAGAATTGACTTTTTTCAAGCTGTAATATATAGAACTATTTTCTTAAAATAGGTAAATATTCGTAATTTTTTCCCCTCTTTCTTAAAAATCCTTTTTTTGCAGTGTGATGACTGGAAAGAGGAAATATGAGCTTAGTAAATATAACTTGAAAGTGGAACAGCACTATTGTCTAATTGCTTTCATTACTTGTATTTTTTCCCATTTATCTTTTTACTTGATTGCTGGTTAGTCATCTTAAAATGTGGACAAATGTTTGTTTTAAGCCTCACAGTACTTAAAAGTGCCAAAACTGCTTGATCAAATAATATAATTAAGTAATAAGTATCTTAAAATAATCAAAATGATCTTGTCTGACAATTTTATTTTAAATAAAAATAACTTGTCAGTGCAAAATAAGCAAATTTAGGTTACATTTAAGAAATTATATCTTACTTAAGATTTCATTTTTTGCAGTGTTTAACCAGCCATTTTGGATCGATTAAAGACCAATGTGGTGTCAAACTCAAATCGCACAGGGGGCAGTAAAGGTTGCGGGCCAAACGAAGATGGAAAAATATTGAACAGACTGAAACACAATTTTTTTAACATAAACGTGAATCTAAACAGACAGCATATGATTCCAAAATAAATTATTTAAACTTCAAAAATACCAGCCACATACATGCTGGCGGAAAAACGGACAAAATGAACTCGACTTTAAAACAACTGGCAGCAAATACAATGAAAACAGCAGGGGCCCCAACATAGAGCCCTGTGGAACACCATATGACAGAGGGGCAGAGCCAACCAAGCCAACACAAAAAGTTCTATCAGCCAAATAGGATCCAAACCACCCCTGCGGCGTTTTAGTGTTCCAGGAAAAGCACCCAAAACGTCCAAATTTATGTGCTTTATCCGCCGCGCCCAACCATTTTGATTTTGTTGACAGGAGAACGATTTGAAGAAAACGGTGGAGGAGAGCGCCAGGATCCGCCGCGCCTACAGCCACTTCTTCGACTTGACCATTTGCAACGACAACCTGGACAAGGCCTTCGGGCAGTTGCAGGAGGCGGTCGAGAGACTGTTTGTGGAGCCGCAGTGGGTCCCGGTCAGCTGGGTCTACTGATGCCGAGCCTCTTTTCCATTCGTCGGGACGCCGCCGGGATGTCCCGGGATGTCCCGAGCTGCTACGCCTGCCATGTGAACGGAGACACTGCACTGCGCACTATGCAAGTCACAGCACACAGGAAGTGTACTTATTTATTGGCAAACTCTTTGAATATACTCATCAAGTGGTATTGTGTCAGGATGTTTGGAAAGACAAAAATGTTGCCATGTCCCGTTATTTAATGTTACACTTGTACGTTGTCTATTTATTCTGCTAAGATAATAGAGGGCTTGCTTATTTGATACCTCAACTCAGTGGTTTGCGTTTACACTTTTGTCATCTCATCTTGCCACTATTTGTACTGTCCTTCTATTAGTTACTCGAAAAAAAAACATGGCTTGACAATATGTTGTATGCAGCGTCACTAGTCTAAGTAGAGTATTCTGGTTAACTCATTCACTGCCATTGACGGCTATAAACGTCAACGTTTTGTTAACTTTTGTTAACAAGAGTATGAAAACCTAGATTTTTGTTATTGTACATTTAGAACAGATATAAAATTTGTGATTAATCGTGAGTTAACTAGTGAAGTCATGCGATTAATTATGATTAAAAAATGTAATCACCTGACGCCCTGAATTTTTAATAATCTTTTTTAAAAATTATTCATTGCCATTGACGGCTATGAACGTAAAAAAATTCATTTGAACTATTTCTTTTAGTTCAACATTTTTTTCCACTTTTGTTAAGAGTTTGAAAACCTAGAATTTTTTTATTGTACATCTAGAACAAACGTGATTAATCGTGAGTTGACGAGTAAAGTCATGTGATTAATTACATAAAAATAAAAAAAGTAATCGCCTGAATGAATGAATTTATGGCAGTAAATGAGTTAATATTGCGTATGAGTTAAGCGGCAAAATCCAGCAGTTTTTATCTCTATTGGAAGGCGGACATTTTGCAAATGACATCACAGTTGCTCAGGTCTCAGGCAACAACCAATCACAGCTCAGCTTCAGAAAACAGGTGAGCTGTGATTGGTCGCTGCCTTGAGCCCTGAGCAACTGTGATGTCATCTTCAGTCGACAGCCAGTGGCAAAATGGCCGCCCCCTGAGATGGATAAAAACGACTGGATTTTGCTTAATAACTCTTATTCCACAAATGTAATATTAATCAGAATGTCATGTTTAAACGAGTGAGGTCACACATAACATATTATTGTCAAGAAATGTTTAAGCTTGACTTTCAGGCTTATTTAGACTCTTGTTTCTAGTTCAGAGGAATATCAATTGAATCGAAGGCTTGCGTCCATCAACTATTTCCCTTACTATGCCAAGCACAAATCACGTAACTGTGAACATTGTTGACATTTTTCTCTCACTCGATGTGGTGCTGCATTTTGACTTACACAATTCGACCGTTGAATTTGAACAGGGTGCCGTGTCTCAGTAAACCGTCCCTTTTGATGTGATCCCACTTAAACTGTTAAAAACACATTTACTGACTTTAAAAGTGTATTTCTTATATTTCAGATATGTATTTTCAAATGTTAAATAAATGTTTTTTTATGTAATGAACGACCGACTGCTGTTTTTAAGTTAAAAAAATGGAAGCTTTGTATCAGTTCAATTTCTTTTTTTAATGGTAAAAAGGATATGTATGAAATAGACAGAAGCGTAGTAAGGCGTTTTTTGTTTTTTTTAAACAACCATGTACTGTATATAGTATCTTTTTAAAACGACCATGTATAGGAGTTATCTTTTTTTTTTAATGACTATGTTTAATAAAGCATTTTTAAAAAGATGATAAAAAAATGAATAAATAAAAGGTGTTTTTTTTTAAATATTAACCATGTATAGTAAAGCATTTTTAAAAGAATGACCACGTATCATAAGGCGTTTTTAAAAAAAATGATAATGTATAGTAGGTCTTTTTAAAACGACTGTGTAGTCAGGCATTTTTTCAGGCTTTCTTTTTTTTTTTTACGACCATGTATAGTAAAGCATTTAAAAAAACAACCATGTATAGTCAGGCGTTTTTTTGTTTTTTTTTACCATTTCTTAAAAGATGACCATGTATCGTAAGGAGTCTTTTTTTTTTATTAAAAAACCCGAAACAAAACGACCATGTGTAGTAAAATGTTTTTTTTATAGTAATTTTTTTTTTAAACGACCATGAGATTAGCAATTTTATTTTCTTGTTTTCTGACTCCGAAGGATTCTTGCTTAAGTTAAACAAACTAAAACAAAACCAGTCACTTGAATGAAGCACAATTAATGGTGATTGTTTATTGAAGATGCAGATGTGCAATTTTATAATGACGTATTATGTATATTACAAATGGCCGCTGGGGCACCCAAGCCTTTCTTGCTCGGGGCCCCTGGGGAATGTTACTATGCCACTGGAAACAGTTGAACGGGTTCAAATGATGACATAGAAAATTAGGCTTACACTTCGAACAACCAAGGTAATTAATATTTTACAAATATTTTTCGACAGATGTGCATATAATGAGACATAGAAATCGATAGCGTTTCAAATAGTTAGTAAAGTCATAAAAACAGCAACAGAGCACATTTACACACATTAAAAAGTGAATTGCTCCAATTTAAAAAGTTTGTTAAGGAGCTTATTGGGTGCTTTTCAATTTTGATGATTGCTCTTATTAATAAAGTACATGTTAGCGGGGGTTAAGTGAGTGGAGGCCCCTGAGAGCGATACACATGACGAGCGGGCGGTTTCCTGCTTGCTGCATCTGCTTTATTTGGCTCCTCGCCGCGTCGCCGTCTCTCTGCAGGCTCACGCCGGAGGAGGCCAACAGATGTTCCACGCCAGACAAGACGTCCTCTGGCAGCGCGGCCTCGTCCGCGCCGCTCTCCGGCGACTCCCCGCTTCCCGACAAGCGCTGTACTTACAACAGATGTGGGGGAAAATGAAAAACGCATTAAAAAAAAAGTAAGTGTGGTTGGCTTTTTTTTTTTTTTTTTGGTACAAACCAGAAGCTCCATGATTTTTAACACGTCGGGACTGCTGCAGACTCTCAGGGCAGCAAGGCTATCACAAGTCAGTTCTGGAAGAAAACAAATGTGCACTTCAGATTTGAGAAAGTATCCAAAAGAGCAGGTTAAGAGAAAACACCCCCAAAAAATAACATGCTCACCATCCAAAGCACTAATAATGAGGTGAAGTGCGCTGAGGACCGACACGGAGCGCTCCGTCTGCGCTTCTGACACACGTTCCGCCTCTTTCAACACTTCCAAAACAGGCCGGATGCTTCGTTCGTGCGCCTCCGAAACGTCGGCCACGTTAACGCTCTTTTCCAGAAGCATCTGGTCCAGCTGAGAGAGACGAGGGAGGTCGAAGTCATCATGACGTCAAAGCCATCAAAGCATTGGAAGTCATCTCACCAGACTCTGAAGAGCGCTGAGAGCTGCTCTGTCTTGCGTGAGTGCCGTGATGCTTTTGAGCAGAGACGACCTGCTGGAGGCGGGAAGAGCTGCCAGCAGCTGGAAATGAGCACATACATTCTCCAGTTCTGCGAATGTCATCAAGAGACAGCAACATAGTCAATGGTGTGATTGCTAAGTGGCTAACTGTAGCGAGCAAAAATTTGTCAAACTGAACACTAAAACACTATAATGTGTTGCGTATTTAAGATTGAAAAAATAAACTAGCTTTGTTTAGCTAAGTCGGTGTGGTGGCTCAATAGGCTAATGAATAGCATCCATGTCATGGTGTTATATTCCTTGAAGCAAAATAACAGTTGAGCAACAGATGTAGACACATAATATTTATATAACAACATTTTCGACCATATATTAATTATGTAAAGAATTTCTATTTTTCCGTTCCTATGCTGGCGATGTGAATTTCGACTTAATTCGGATTTCCCCTTTAAAGTCGATATTTACATCAAAATACTTTGTACAGTACTTATTTCTTTTCTTTTTTAAAGATATTTGCGCAACCTGGAAGAGCCGGGGCCAATCTTTTGTGTTTTCGCACGGACATCCTTTGCTATCGGACGGCGGAGCGGAGCTAATTTAAACTTAAACACGGAGATGTGACGGAACTAATGGCGAGCAACAACAACACAACTTTAAATAACTTTAAAATGTCGTGATTACTGTGGGAAATTAACGAAAAATAAGGTATTATGGATGAGTAACGGGCGCCGTAAAGTCGAAACGACGTCCAACGTATATTCTCTATTATCTTCCACATTGATTATACTGCCCCCAGGTGGCCAAAAGGAGTAGCACAATGTCCACTGAATTGAAGCTAAAATGTGGCGAAAATGGTTCCATTCTTTACATTCTATTATTTAATTATGGCATTACTGTGTTTTTATAAATCAAAACATAATAATACATTTTCAATATAATATAATACAATACAATACAGAGTGCTATTAAGTATAAACATTTAAAAGCATTTTTTGGGGGGATGCTGCAATGGCCTATTTGTATTTCCTTGCAGCCCATGTTTACATGAAACATGAAAATTTGAAGTGATACAGCCACATATTTGTTTGTATTATTGTAATCTGATTTATGATGTTATTAGTTATGTTTATGCCACACTTGTTTGGTAGAATTTTGTGAAGTTGTCATAATGAACGCTTAAAAGGCTACAAGTCCAAGTGCTTAGTAAGTTAGCAAATCTAATTGAAGTAGATTTAAAAAAAATAATAATAATAATTCTTGTTAATTAATTTAGTGTTCATTTTTCTTTACTTTAGCATAAACCTATTCTATAAAACCAAAACTGATTGTTTATTGTAATACAAATTAATTCATAGCTTGTGTTTGTTAAAAAAATACATTGAAAGAGGACTTTAAAAACAATAAATAACTGCATAATAAATCTCAATTGCAATTATTATCATTTTTCACTAACGTGCTCTTTGTAAACAATAAGTTACCGGTGCATAAAATAAATGTGGAGTCATTCTTGTGAAGGAGCCTTAACGTGTTTACAACATGCCACTAGAAAACTCTTGGTTACCGTGGTAACCACGATTCCAAGTATGTCAATAAAAGAGGCCCCAAAAATTCAATTCAAAAACATTTTATAATGACCTGACATACTGTGAGCACTTTGAAAAAAACTTGCAAGTGTCCAAATAAATCATGTGCATAGAATGTGAGTGCAGAGTTGGCAATAATCGACCTCGTGTAAGATGGCTGACGTCCGGATTGTTTTGCCCACCAGGAGCTCCAGTGACGCCCACCAGACTTTTCTGGGTGGGGCCGTCCACCTCGAAGCCCCCCTTGTTTGACATCAGACACAGCTCTGTGTAAACATATGCACTCATTTCAAATATTGAGACTGGCAGCTTAGTACATTAAATTGAATAACTAGAATAATTAAACAATTGAGATGAATGAGCTTATAATAAAAAAATGTTTTTGCCATGTGCATTATGAATGATGCCTCCTCACCGTAGCGGCCATCGTGCTTGACCTCGAGGTCAATGAGCGCATAAGCCAAGGTGGTGTTGGTGGGAATCTCCGTGGAAACTTTGCTAAGGCTGCCATCGTCTTTCAGTGACACCTGCACAAACACACAAGTTCAACATGGCGGAAATTAAAAGTCAAGTAGGTCAAAATCGATGCTGTTGATTTGTAAATATATCGCGCGACCTCCAAATGAACCCAATGTGAGGTTCAACCGTAATCCAAGTTGCAGTAAAACGTAAGGAAAGATTAGATATGGCCGTAAACACGTTTGTGAAGAGTTCGAGGTTGACCTTTGAACTGTTGAGCCCGCAGAGGCTGAGCGTCCCCGTACACTGTTCTGCTTGCTGGACCTCCTCGACGACACTGCACGGCTGGCTGGTCACGATGCGCTCCTTGACCACACCAAACACCTGACGCTTCTTCTTGGTCTGCTGGATCAGACAGTGGGACATGTCCAGCAACCTGGTGGGATATTTGGTTGGTAAACAAACAATACGGTGACATGAAAATGAAATGGAAATTCGACGACCTGTTTTTGGAGTCTTGCAGCAGCCGGCGCACATCGACTTCGTCTTTCTTCAAGCTGCCAAATGAGAACTGGAGTTTGGAAGTGTCTTTGCCCTCCATGTTGACGTTGGAATGGATGAATGTGGCATCTATCGTCCCTTGAATGTTTTCGTCGTATGTCCCATTGTACTTGATGAAGTCCGTCTCGGTTACAACTACAGATGGAGACGCAGTCAGTTCATAGACGACGACTTCGCCACACGATTGACCAGCAACAAATCCAACACTACCACAACACTCATTACTAATACAAAAACATCATCTGGAGCCTTTCGCAACCAATACACATCTGATAACATGACAAAAAAGACATATTTAAAAAATAAAATACATTACGCAATCACCAGATATGATGATTAAATGTATCAACGGGTGTGGATTGCTATACGTGTGTTTTGCTAGGCCAACTTGGTTAGTTCTGATCAACCAATCAGAGGATGGGAAACTTTTGAAATTGGCCACATGACCATTATGTTTCATTGACCAGCAGCATTGTTTTCATTCTATTATTGATTCTGTGGGCCCTGGCTAGATTAGACTGACATGGCAACACTTTGAGGCTGAAATCTAATTGGACATGAATGAATTCATAAATAAATAAAATCCACATAACGTAATGGAAGTAGATTTTTCATTATAATTACTTTTTATTATGTTGACTTTTGTTTGTTGTTTTTAAATTCCATTAGATTTACTTTGTTCTTCGAACTGTTTTTTTTCCATTTCATTTTAGTTTTAATTATTTTTTGTAAACCTATTTGTTGAGTGCAAGATTAAAAAAAAGAAAAAGAAAAAAGTAAGGGTCAGGGTCAGTTAGTAATTAGTAACTTTATTACCCAATACTAAATATTGGGTAATAAAGTGAATGACTGTTTGACTTTCCTTCTTTACAGACATTCCGTAATACCAAAATAAATATATTTAAAATTAATGAACCCTTAAAGTTCAGCTACAATATTAAGTGATAAAAACAAAACAAAACAAAACACATTTTTGCTTTAATTAAAGTTAGTTTTGTAAACCTATAATGTATTTCGTTTTTTATTTTCTTTTAATTTTTGTCTAAATGACGTGTTCATTTTTGTCAACTATAATAACCTTGGTGCCAGTCAAGAGAAACTACCAAATTTAAAAAGTTAGAAACAAATGAATCCAATTTTAATGCAACACATTTTAGAATTGAGGTTGTAAATGTAGGTCAAGTTTTTATTATTATTATTATTATTTATAAAAAAAATAAAAATAAAAAGGAGAGCAATGATGATGTCAAATCGAATGAACAATACTGAGCTTTTCTGAGAGAAAAAAAAAAAAGTAAATGTAGGTCAGGTGTTGTTAATGTTTAGGTTCTGACGAGGCTTGTTTACCTGGCGTGATAGGCGTGTCTCCAGTGAGGATGTCGTTAAGGGTAAAGTCAGTGGGCAGATGTTTGGGCTTCTGCCAGAACCAGAAGCGTTTCTGGCTCACCACCACAGTGAGCGGAGCGATGGAGTCGTTGAGGCTCCTCACCGGGATCAACAAACCTCCGGGGTCCACCTCCTCCACAAAATTCCTGGTGGCTGTGGCGAACATCTGTCCGGAAGAAGGTCAGCGTTCAGTCGTTCGCAGGCAGCACACAGACGCGCGGCAACCACTTGAATGCGAAAAAAAAGTTATAATTTACTTAAAGGCACACATTTTCTCAGCGTGTCTTCAATGGAGAAAAAAAACGAACAATTTCCTGCAAAGTAGTCGTCCGTGCACGAGGACAATGGTTACGAGCTAGCATCACCAACAACAACAACGGAGATTTACCAATTATATATTTAAAAAAAAATAGAGAACACAAGCGAAATTAAGTTACCGTTTTCACCAAATCGTGTTAAGTCGAAGAAACAGCAGAGACACTTTTTGCGAAGACTGTCATTACGAACTCTCACTCAACAACGACTCACCAAGACACAAAAGTCAATATGAAGACTCCGTAGCTGTCACAAAGGACCCACCTAGGCCACGCCCACTCCGGAAGTAGACAAGGAGCAGTTTTTCAGTATTTATTTTCAATATTTTTTTTAATACTGTAGTGTTAATAATAATGAGTACGAAACAACAATAATAACGATTCATATTTATATTAGATAAAAATTATTGGATTCACTTGGGTTTGAAAATGAGTGCAAAACCACCATCGAGTGTCAAGTTTGTTTTTTTTTTAAATACGCCCATTATACACGAATAACACTGTTATATATGGAGAAAAAGATGTGTCTATATGGTGTCGTAAAACTTCTTTGATGTGTGGACTCGACTTAATGCAAATTGTAATGGGAACGAAGAATAGTCTCAAGTCTCAACAATGACAAATTGTAATGTATCAGTAACTCAACAATGTCAACAACGGAAATGAAAAGTTCACTGACTAGTATTTTTGATGGCTCTATGTTGAACGTTTGTAAAGTTCTGCCCCACCCAAACCATATACAATTTTGCATACATATTTGTAATGTTTATAAATGTACATTAGTTGGCAAGAAAACACGAGTGTCCATTGAACGATTGCACATTTTGTAAATAAATGAAAACGGAATAATTTGAAGTGTAACTGTAGATCATTTCCAGACATCCATTCCGTTAAATACCGTTTACTGCATTTGCTACATTTTTGTCCAAAAACAAGTCACGGATTGCAGTTTACAGCACAAAAAGAACGAAGAGTAAAATTGTTCTTGAAAAAGACTTGACCGTACACACAAGACTCCACAAGAGGGCAGCATCACAGCATTTATTTGAGCTGACGCAGCACATCTTGGACTGCACCACGACGCAGGCGTAACCGAAGGCGCATTGGATGAGGTGAACACATGAACGAGTGTGATTTTTGCTACAGCTTCTCCACTTTGCATCATTTCGCACAGTCATAACAAATAATTAGCACTGTTGTTGTCAAATAAAAACAAACGTTCAGTACAGATCTGTTTCATTTACAGAGCACCTTACAAACTATACATTTTGAAAACACCAATATGAAACAGAAACAAATAAAAAAAATAATGACAGTAACACCAATAAGGCATCAGGCATGTGCAGAATAAATATTAGATGTTAATGTTAATCAATGGCATATCAAGGCTACTTTATCTCTGAGGTAGAGATCGTCTAAATGACAGGATGAGGTGCCACTCAATATTTTTAACGAGGTACCACGTCATTAGTACCTTCTAAATGAGGTGGATTGGTCATCCTTTTCACATTTCTCAGTCTTGGACTCACTGTATACTGATCAACATTCTCAGGGTGCATAACATGTTTACACAACTTAGATAAGCACTTGTTGTTAAGGCAATTAACAATACAAAATAATGCGGATGTTTCCACTGAAATTCTGCTTGCGAATATGCTTCAGTTCAGGTCACCACAACGTCGGGAAATCTGTGTGGGCAAAGCCAGGATCGCTTCTCAACTCCCAGTAAGTGTTGTTGCTCACCCACGTGTCATCCTTTGACTTCCTGAGCATGAAGGAAAAAAGAAACGAAGACATTGTCATCTCTGATTTAAAAATATATATAAAGAAATCGAAAAACTGCATAATGTTTCTATTGAAATCAGTAATCACCTCGGCAAACTATTACGGCTGGAGATGAAGCCTACCTGAAGAATTTTGGTTGATGTGCACCGTTGCTCCCCTCAAGGACTCGTCGTCTTTCTCTCTGCAGCTGTTCAATCCTTTGCTTGTGCTCCTCGGCAGCCTCCAGCTTCCCCTCCTCCAGCAGTCTGCGCACCAGGCAGCACCAACGTCATTATCATGCAAACAAGGAAAGGGGGGGGGGGGCATCTGTTTAAATGTAAAAGCCTTCAAATGTGACTTTTTAACATCAAAAGGGTTGTGGGTTCAGTTTGGTCAAATGTAGGCCATTTACATACAGTTATGACGGTGTTTTGGGTTGGGTCACGGGGTCATTGTGGTGTTATGATGTTGTCAGTTGCTATGCAGTTGCTATGTCCCTTGCAATGTCACTTATGACGATGGTGATGATTTATTAGCCACTCTTATTTTGTAGTTGCTATGCAGTTACTATGACCCCCATAGTGACAATGATGTCAGTTGCTATGCAGTTTTTATGGTCTTGTATTAGTCACTCCCAGTTTGCCTAGTCATATAGAATCATCCGAGAGTTACTGAATGACACAGTACTGTACATCGACATTGTATTTGTTCACGTGACTTCCTCTCATATTTGAAAAACATTCATGTGATGTCAATTGAAGCCATGAATGAGGACAAGCGCTATGGAAAATGGATGGATGGATGTTTTTGTAGATTTTTGGGGCTGGAAATAAATAAAAAACATGTGGAAGTACAGTGGTACCTCAGAGTTTGAACATAACTTGTTCCTGCGAAGTGTTCAATGTCCGAATTGTTCAACCTCCAAAGCATTTTTTCCCCATAGGAAATAATGTAAATGCAATTAATCCGTTCTCAAGCTCCAAAAATTCCTATTTTAATGTCTATATATGTTTTTTACATTTACAGTACAGTACAGTATTTAAACAATAAAAATACCTTAGCTTACCTGTTGTGGTGTGATGGCATCAGTGGATGATAAATGCTATGTTAATGCTAGCTTTAGTTCAGTGCTGAGTTTGTGTATTTTACATTGGGCATATTGTTAGACTACTAAGCGGTCCTTGCTTGTTTAACATCAGGCATGTTGTTGAACAGCTAAGGGGGGGTCCTCGTGCCAGTATAGTAGTAGTCACGGTAGTTACAACTACGTGATAATCTCTTTCCTAATTCCACTGTGGTTCGTAGCACTGTATGTTTTTCTTTGCTGCCACTGGCACTGTTGTCTTTCTTTTGGGCCCATGGCGAAGAAAATTGTCGTGAGAAATCAAAATGCACTCGCGAGTGTGGAGCACCTGCGGGAGTATTCACGATCTGACTAGAAATGAGCAGTTCGGCATCGCTCGGCTTCACTCGGCGACCCGTTTTCAAGGTATGTTCGCTTTAGCTTGCTTTGCTTGGGTGTTCAAACTCCGAAAATGAGTTCAAACTCCGAGGCATTTTTGACTCAAGATTTTTTGGTTGAAGTCCAAATTGTACTAGTTCTGAGAGGTTGAAACTCCGAGGTTCCACTGTACATGCTTTTCATTGACATTTTTCTGTTTCTGACTGAGCTGTCACACAGGATAAAGCGCCGGTGTTATTTTTAGAATGTCCTACATTTCAACTATTCACTTGAAAAACGTACAAATGTGAGCTAAAATTAACTTAAGAGATATGCACAGAAGCGACAAGGGCAGTTACTATTCTAATCTTTTATTGATGTGACTATCGCGCAGGTTTGATGATCACAGCGCTAAGAACAGACAACTGAGTTCAACGCTTGAGATAAGCCGCCCAATGAATTACTTTCCAATAAAAGAAGGAATATTTCTTTGCCTCTGCAAATTCCATTCTGTTAACTATATCTTAATATAATTTTCTGTTAGAGTCAGAATAAGAAAGGTCACCTTGTTCCTGTCTCTCTCTGATATTATAGTATTACTTCGCTGAGACAATGCAAGATGTCCACGTCCATGCAGAAGAAGCCTGTTCATGCTTATAGCTCTCATTTTGAAAGGTAGAATTAGAAACGCATCTTTGGGATGCAATAAAGTTATAAAGCAGCGAGGGGAATGAAAGGTCATGTGTTTTTGTCACTCACCTTTGATCGACGCGCAGTCTGGTGTCAACGGGAGGCAGCAGCGGTTTTAGCGAGGCGTCCAGCTCATTCAGCTCAATGGCAAACTTAGTGAAACCGTAATACTGCTCGTGGTCCACCGGCATGGCATCTGCACATACGAGCCTCGCCTGCTTAATATTCACGATTCGATTAGGAATAAAAACCAAACGCTCATACTTGCTCTCCAGATGCACGTGGCCGAGGGCAGGTCCCCGCAGTAAACCGCTTCGTGCCACTTCCCAAAGAGCCGGCGGACCACCTTCCCCTTCTGATCCGTGATGGTCCCTTCCACCTCGTTCACACTTGAGTTCCATCTAGCCTGTGACAAAGAAGAACATTCATCAAAGTGAAGGTCATTATTTTGAACATTTGATCACACTCGATCATCCGGGACCTCGCGGTAATGTCTTCTTTTGGTCTTTACCGCGGTTTCTATTGCATGTCTGGTGCATTTTAATGGCAGGTGAGGACGAATAAATCCCCCTTTTTCCCCGGCTCTCCTACCTTTAGGGGACCTTTCAAATGAGAAGCGCTAAAGCAATTAACCTTCTCAGCTCAGTGAAGGCTTCCATACATCAAACCTCAAAAACATCATATGGGCTTCTTAGTTGCATGCTGGTGAAGAGCGCCAACTGTGAGCAAAGGTCATTGAGTAATAAAAGCCCTACTACAGTAGTGAGTCGTCCTAATTTATATAGTAAGCATTTGATGTTTTAGCACTATTTATTTATTTATTATTATTATCATTATTATTTATGCATTTATAATTATATATTTATTATTATTATTTATGTATTCATAATTATATATGTATTATTATTATTTATGTATTTATATTTATATAAATATAATAATATACATTATTATTTATATTTATTTGTTATTATTGTTATTTTATTTTTATTATTTTATTTTTATTTAGAAAGATAGCAACAAAAAATTTGATGTTTTAGCACTATTTATTTATTTATTATTATTATTATTATTATTATTATCATTATTATTTATGCATTTATATATATATATATATATATATTTATTATTATTATTTATGTATTTATATTTATATGCATTATTTTTTATATTAATTTGTTATTATTATTAATTTTATTTTTATTTTGAAAGGTAGAAACAAAAAATATGTTAGAAATGGTGTTTATTTAATCACGACGCAAAATTTTCTTCATTTTAGCAGGAAGGCATCAAACGTGGCCATGCATGTAAGTAGTTTGCGAGCTCGACTCACTTTAACAAAAGTAATCTTGCAGTGGCAGGCGTCGCTGTTGGAGTTTCTGATGGCAATCTCGCCGTAGTGCTCGATCCAGCGCTGTCCACTCAGGATGTTGTGAATGCACGATGTCACCTTGTTCCACTCGTAGTGGTCTCCAGAGCTGCAGCAATGACGGCAAATAAATGCTTGCTGTGTGACATACGTGTTGCGTTTCGGTGGGTAAAGCTCACCCAGGCAGAGTTACGTGTGTGCTGCCAACAGGCACAATCTCCATTGACTTCCCCCAAAACTTGTTCTTACACCTCACGTCTGCAAAATAAAAAATTATAATTAAAAAAAAAAATGTTGTACTTGAACCAAACAAAAATGTATGCTACCGAACGCACCTTGCCAGAAGATGAAATTTTTAGACTCCGCATGGCAAGCTGAGATTGGTGGATGATGGCTGACCTGTTGATGGAAATAATAACTTTGCAAAAAAAACAAACAGATTCCAATCCAACCCAAACGTATTTCAACAGCAACCTTACAAAAGATACATTTGTCATGAATTACATCCAAAATAAAAACTTGCTGCTATAAGCATACTTGCTCTGCAATGAACTGGAAGCCTTTATCTGGCCGGTCACATTCATAAGTCTCTCCCAGGACGGGATTGAAAGGCTTCCCGCCAGTTCTGTAGTAGCTGGAAGCGTAACCCGATACCACAAATGTAGCGATGAAGACCTACACACACAAAAACAGTGCTAAAGTTGCGGTTTATGAACATGACCGGATGCATGCCATTGTCCCCCTCCCAAGCAGCAACAAGAAACATTTATATAAACTTTTTGCATAGTTTCAAGCTTTTTATTTTTTAAGTATCTAGTTGAAATGAATGTGTGCTGTACTGAGCACCTTTAGGCTAACAAACTTTTTATTTTTATTTACTGTACTGCTGTTTTAGGCCACAAAAAAGTACTTCATTGTAACAGAGAATCTGCTCCTTAATGGAAGACCCCTCCCCCCAATTAGTCTGTTAAATTGAGATTCCACTATATTTATTTTAGCTAGTTAATATAGCCCCCCAACCCACATAGACGTCAAAAATTAATTTGAACTATTTCTATTAGTTTAAATTTTTTTCCCACTATTGTTAATAAGAATATGAAAACCTAGAATTTTTTTTATTGTACATTTAGAACAGATAGAAAATTTGTGATTAATCGTGAGTCAACTATTGAAGTCATGCGATTAATTACAATAAAAAAATTAATCGCCTGACGCCCCTAATTTTTAATAATCTTTTCTTTTTCTTTTTCTTTAAAGAATTTTTTTTTTTCAAAAAATTGTTTTCAAAAAATGTTCATACTCTTGTTAACAAAAGTGGGAAAAATAGTAATAATAATAATAAAAATAGAATTGAAAATGAATTTTTGACGTTTATAGGCGTCAATGGCATCAAATGAGTTAATATAGTTGATGTAGCATTCTGTTATCTTCAGAAAATTTTCTCTTCTTGGATTTAGCCTTGGTTTGCCTACTGAATGTTTTTTTTTTTTTTTTTTTCCCTAAAGCCCATTAAAAAAAATCCCATACTAATAATATAATATAATAATAAATTGCCAAATGCAGAAACATCAATGTAAGTTATCACGATGTGGTGGCTCTCGCTAACAGACAGAATTAAGTAACCGGAATTAGGTTAAAAAATTCTATATACGTAGACCATGTTTCTATAAATTTTGATATTTGGTTTTTATTTGAGGCAGATATTTTTTCCATTAAAATGTGATTTATGAGGAGGTTAGACCATTGGTCGATATTCAGAGTTTGTTTATTTTTCCAGTTAACAAGAATTGTTTTTTTAGCGATAGTAAGGGCTACAAGTGTAGATTGAAATTGTTTATGTGGTAAGTCAGTTGTTGTTAGGTCACCTAGCAAACACAAGTTTGGGGATAAAGGTATCCTACAGTCCAAAATAGCGGAAAGTTTTTCTAAGACTTTAGTCCAGAAATACATAACCGGAGTACATAACCATAAAGCATGAACATAAGTGTCTGTAGTGTTTTGTAAGCATTGGAGACAAATGTCGGAGTCTGAGAGTCCCATTTTCTTCATCATATATTGAGTAATGTATGTTCTGTGAATAATTTTATATTGGATAAGTTGTAAATTTGTGTGTTTTGTCATTTTAAATGCGTTTTCACAAACTTGAATCCAAAAGTCAGGTTCCGGTGCTATAGACAAGTCTGTCTCCCATTTCGAGATGGGTAAAGACATTTTATTAGTATATGAAAGTAACATATTTTTGAAAGTTTTTTTGTTGTTGTCGGAGAAAGCTTGTTAATATCTTTAGCTAAAACAGGCGGTTGGAGCGTGCCCCGAAGTGTTGGAATTTTTTTCTTTATCATATTTTTAACTTGTAGATAATGTAAAAAAATTCCGTTTTTTATATTGTATTTTTGGAGCAAGGATGTATATGATATAAACATATTATCTGAGAAGAGATGGTGGAGATGTGTAATTCCTTTCTGCTCCCACACAGCTAAATGAAACGGTTGGTTGTTAAGTTGAAAGTCGGGGTTATGCCATAGGGGAGAAAGTCCCCAGGGCTCCACTTGGGCTTTTGTCAATTCTAGTGCCTTCCACCAGGCAGTCACAGTGGCGGAAATCATTGGGTTTTTAAAACAATTATGACGCTTAATCGATGTTGTAATAAAGAGTAAATCTCGAAGTCTGAGGTTATTACAATCCTTCTGTTCTAGTTCCAACCAACAGTTAGTGTCTCTGTTGGGTTGTGCCCATAGAACGATATATTGTAGCTGGTTAGCTATATAGTAGTACATAAAATTTGGTGCCTCTAGACCACCTTTGGATTTGCTTTTCTGAAGAGTAGATAGACTAATCTTTGCTTTTTTTTTGCCTACTGAATGTTGACTTGCTCCATAAATCTTAGCATCAGGAGTCACACATACTTTGAGCAACAACAAAAAAAAAAATCTTCAAATACATTTAAAAAAACAATAGAACTAATTTCAACTGAAATATAATCCTCATGATTTGACGAAAGAGTCACAAGTTGCCATGGAGCCGTGGGTCGTACGCCCCCCTGCCCTAAATAAACAACCGCCAGAAATAGGCAGCACAGTAATCAGCGCTATAATTGTCGTATTAAAAGCCGTCCTCTCACCATGCGCTCAAACGGATCGTGCGTGCTGGCGGCCTGATCGAGCAGCTCGCTGTACTCCAGCTCCTCGCACAGCCTCTGCAGGGTGTTGAGCGGCTCGTTGAGATGCACCGGCATGGCCACTTTGGACAGGTCTTTGCCGATGTTGTTCCTGAGGATGTTCCACAGGCTGATGGTGCTGCTGCTGGGGCTCGGCGAGGACAGACGCGATCGACGCCGGCAGAGGACGGCGCCGCTCTCTCCTGACAAACAACCTGACAAAGC
Source organism: Vanacampus margaritifer (assembly GCF_051991255.1). Classification (NCBI taxonomy): domain Eukaryota; kingdom Metazoa; phylum Chordata; class Actinopteri; order Syngnathiformes; family Syngnathidae; genus Vanacampus; species Vanacampus margaritifer. The sequence continues at coordinate 16,542,758 of NC_135440.1, read as the reverse complement.
CAAAAACATTCATTGTTATATTTTTTAGAGCATGGTTGGTGTGTTTAAGCATTTTCTTTCATTAGGTTACCGGGATTTTGTCTGCCATTTTCTGTCTCATTGTTAAAGTTGTCCATGGAATTGTTGTCACTAACGTCGCTGATGTACGAGTCATCTTCTGATACCTAAAAAAATAAATAAATAAATAAAAACTTTTAGCAAAGGGAGGAATATGAAGACAGGGTTGGTTTCTTTCAAGATGCTGTCACATTATTTGGAGATGATCTCCCTTAGGAGCGACGATACAGCTGTATTTTTAGATGAAAGTAATTAACTTCCATTGTTACACCACCTCCGCTCATGCTGCTCTCTGACCAGCCACATGACAATAAAGTAACGAGGAGGGGGGAAAAAAAGAATCAAATACAGTCAAGAGTGCAGCCTTATTTCATGTCAATGAAATGAAAAAGGCTCCAAGAAGCCTACAGCACGAATTCCAAATGTGTCCCCACGTGACAGCAAACCGTCAAAATACGTTTAACAAGATAACAGATTGTGTTTTAAAGTAGACAATTGAAGTGTAATTTCATTCGACAGCCCGATGCAGCTCCAGGCTGAATCTTGTTTAAGTACTCCATGGATTCATGTCACTAGTTTTTATTGGACATCTGTAAGCAATTTCATTAAAACTACAATTACTCGTATAAATGACTCAAACAGAAAGTTTATAGTGTTCAATGCGTTTGTTTTCTTTAGCACTCATTTTCTTATGGTACATTAACAATTTGTGTCTTAATTGTCATATTGTCAACAAATATGCCATAAAGCAACTATATATCTACAGTTGAAGGCAGACACTACTAAATTATTATTATTATTATTATTTTAGTTGAAGGGATTTTTTATTTGTTGAATAGGTAGATTCTAGCTGGAAATGAGTGCAAGAAAAGGTGCTGGAGATGCTAATGAGAAATATTTGTCTTACAAAAAAATCACATGTCGATCTTATTGGACAATCCTTACATGGTGTTTTGCACCAATTTCAAGGATGCCGGTAATTCCTAACACATTTGAGAGCATTCTAATCAGACACAGTGAGCTAGCAGGCCTGTTCAGGGTGAATTTCTAACTGACGATTTCCTGCTATGGTATAAAAAGAAGAAGCATTCCTTCCTCAGTGAAATAACTCCCATGCACGACAACAAATCAGCATTTTTTTTTTTTTTGGGGGGGGGGGGCGTCTTATGAAGTGAATGTATACAATAAAAACAATTGGCAAAAATCAGCAAAAAAAAAGAGGCTATGTTGAAACCCTAACCCTACTTAGAAACCTACTATAAAACATTAATTTTAATTTGAAACCCTAACCCTACTTTAAATCCCCACTTTGAAACCCTACTTTTAAACCCCAACTTTCCTTTGAAACCATAACCATACTTTGAAAACCTAAATTTGAAACCCTGACCATACTTTGTAACCCCTATTTTGAATCCCTATCCATAAATTAAAACATTACTTCAAAACTCTGTTTAGAAACCCTAACCCTCCTTTCGAAACCCTAACCCTACTTTAAATCCCCACTTTGAAACCCTACTTTTAAACCCCAACTTTCCTTTGAAACCCACTTTGAAAACGTAACCATACTTTGAAACCTTAATTTGAAACCCTGATCCAACTTTAAAACCTTACTTTGACAACCTAACCATACTTAAGAACCCCTATTTTGAATCCCTATCCATAAATTAAAACATTACTTCAAAACCCTGTTTTGAAACCCTAACCCTCATTTTGAAACTCAAAAGCTACTTGAAGACCCTAGGTAAAAAATAAATTTAAAAAAACCCTACTTTGAAACTTGACATTTATAACCTAAAAACCCTACTTACCTACTTTGCTAATATATTTCTTTACGCACGTTCTTACTCAGTTCCATTGCCACGTTCTTGTGTCATTTCTAGCTCCATTCAATAAATAAAAAACAAAAATCAATGTCAATCACAATAAGAGTATGAATCATTTAGTAGTCAGAAGTTTACACCAGACATTTATTGTTGTTATTGTTTAAGCGACACAAACATTTGAATTTCCCTTCACTTACTTCATTTTCAGAGGAACTATTAGACAACAGAACTTCTTGTGCGTCGAAGAACTCAGACAGCGACTCGGCTCTGCTTTCGTTCGATTCTTGATGCACCAAAGAACGGGATTCGGACGGGGACTCTTCCTGTTTCTAGGAGACACAACATCCACATGTAGCAATACAAAAAACAAAAGTGCTCTTTGCATACTCAGGACCGGGTTGTGGGGGGGGGGGGGGCAGTCTTTGCCACAGCACGGTATAATCACATTATGTTGATTATGGCTCTATGGTGGGTGCACATAATCAGTATTAGAAGCTTGATAACACTAATGAACCACTGAGATGATGAGGCACACCACAGCACTTATGTGTTTAATATTCGGCTATACATCTGCTAACAGTGGAATTTTTGTGTATCTCTCTTTTGTTCCATGTATGAACAGCAGGAAAAGACAACCACTATATTGATGAATCCCATTTTAGGAGCTGGTTATCATGCAATTATATAATTTGTTAGAGGGGGCCATTTTGTTACTTTTCCAATAGATAATCTCATAGGATGCCCCGTGTGTATCGAACACATTTCCTGGGACGCAATTAGCATGATCCGCTAACACTCTTTGGACCGTAAATCAGATTAGCAGATGAACCAAAAGCCATCCCGTCGTTTGATCACACTAAACACATGGCTGCATGCAAATGATTCACAATGCCGAGACCCACAATGTGTTCCTCTTCTTTCTTTCTTTCTTTTTTTTTAATGACGTCTAATCGTCATTAGTGAGGGGGCGAGAGGAGAGCGACGTGGCTGCGTGCGGGTGAGAATGAAAGAAATGACAGCTCATTCAGGATGTGGGAGGCAAACAAGGAGGGAAGTAATCATCGGAATAATCAGAATAATCATCATGCGGGTGGCGGGAACGGGGAGTGGCTGCATTCCCACACACCCACCTGCGCGGGGGCAGTGAGATTGAGTAGTGTGGCGTCTACGATGTGAGACTCTGCGTGAATCTTGCAGAGGCGCTCGCGCAGCTCTGAGTTCTGGGCTAAAGCCTGAAAAATAACAACCAGTGTACACGTGATTTCAACACACACACACCCCTGTAATTTGATTTTAAATATTCTTCCTAACAATTCATTTAGACTTTCTCTGCACTGAATTTAAAGGGAATGAGGGGAGCGGATTTGATTGGCTGGGAGTCGGCTGTGTTCCTGCCCACAACGGCGCACAACGCTACAAATGGCCACTTCTACCTGCACTGGTCAAGGGGGGGGGATATATTATATATTAAGAGAGTATTCTAAATATAATAATCAACTGTATGTAATGATTTTCATTAGGCTAGGTTCTCACAGTAATGGAGTAGAGTGTGCAATAAAATGATCTATTGCTTAAGTGCATACATAGCATTTAGCGATTACACTCCCTGCAATCCATAATACCGTGAAATGATTCTGAGAAGATTGACAACACATTTTAGGTGAAACTGGAAACACATCAGATAACACTTGAGCACTGCGCCAATTCAATTTAAGACTTCCTGTACAATCGTCAAGTCATGAGACGTCAACACGACCCAGAAATGTCGCAGTCTCCGCTGAGACCGGAATTGAAAATGGGGGGGGAAAGTGTGTTATGACCAGTGCTTCTTTCACTTCCTTGAACGTCTTGGAAACAGAAAAACATTTGGATTAAACACAATAAGAAACATTTTTGAGGTCATTAACTTTTATGGTTTACTATGGAGATTATGTTCTTTGTGGATTATTAATGCCTGCATTTGTTTTCAGTTTTTGCCATACTATGGGCATAGAGGCAGCAAGGGATAGTTGTGGTTACAATGCAGATCACCAGAGCCCAAAATTTCAAAAATTAAAATCCAGATTAAATTGATCCAGATTTCCAAATTCCATTTTCCTGATCCACGGATTAGGATTTTCTATCCCGGTATTTTAATTGGATCAGAACAATCCTGAACCTCTTGGATCGGGATTTCCAAATCCATTCCACCCGTAGGATCACTGACAAGAGGACAAAAAGTGTGTCCTCAAGGTTTTGCTAAATCAATATAGCAAATGCCGAAAGGGGCGGCCATTTTGCCACTTGCTGTCCAATGAAAATGACATTACAGTTGCCCAGGGAAAGTGCAATGTTAATTTCAATCATAATTATTAATTAATTAATTTAATAAAATGAGTATATTTTCAAGTATATATCAATTATTTTTTTTGGTGCTGTGTTTTTTTTTAAAAAGTACATAAAGAGGTTTAATTTATTAAGAATATCTCTTAACACTATTAATTCCGGGAAATGCAAGAGATATTTATTGATGAGTATGTGTGAAACTAATACATGGGATCACAGTCTAATCCAACCCCGAGGTGGGATTAATTCAATGCTATTTTTCAGGATCAAACTGATCTAGATTTGAGACTGAGGTTTTGAAATACCCAACACAGGCTCAAATCTGGATTGAAGGCAGGATTGGATTTCCTAATCTGGATTAGATTTTTCAAGAAATTGTGTCTAATCCACCAGGTTTAATCCTCGTGGATTATGTTTGAAGTACTGGGCCCCGGTGTGCTACAGGAAGGACTCAATTCCGTGTTACATCATCCCATGTGAACCAGGAAGTAGCAACTGACGAACAGATGAACAAACATCTGTTTATGATCTTCTAATGTTGGCAATAATGTTTGGTGTTTCCCATCAATTTGCAGTGAATAATAAATTAATCTAAATGACAAAATTGATACCCAAGCAGAAGGTAATTATCCACGAAGTGCTCTACTGAGTGCTGTTCTAGTTAAATTCATGATGTCGTACAGAGTATTACAATAATTTTGGAATGTTATCATTGGAGACAGGAAGCCAAGGGAGCCCACAATGTACAATAGAAGACATCACTGGGCCATTATTGCCACGCTGTGTGGTCACGTACGTGGACTGAGTCATTAGGAACGAACAGACAGTCAAAAGGCTCAGAAGTTCCACTGTGTCAGTTTGACGATCAATGTTAACTTTAGAAAAAGAGGGGGGAAGTTTGAGTGAGAAACACTGGTGACTCAAGTCTCAGCCAGGTGGGCGGGTGCCCCTCCGCTGGTAAGCCCTCAAGGAGACTTGAGTGTGTCTACTGTGAGTGTGCGCTAACAGAGCCCACATACCGTTGTCAGCGCGTTCTTCAAACCCACCACTTGCGGGGAGGTTGGGGGACAGGTGTCTTGGTCCACGCATTGTTTTAATCTCTCCCTCTCTGACGTGAGTGAACTCAGGGCTGACTTCATAGTGGTGTGCACTGAAGAGAGGAGAAAACAAGATGCGATTGCAATTTGGAAGCCCTTTCACGACAACAAAGACTTAGCATGAGTGCTACTCTGACACAAGAATAATAAGACCCAAAGGGGGCACTTTTCTAATTACAAAAATATTTCCTGCAAGAGCAAACAGAAACTTCACTTAGTAGCAGCTAGGGGAAACATTTGATGATTGATTTAACAGCCAGACTGAGCTGTGTCTCTTTGCACCATGATGTGAGACATAATAACGTGCAAAATCCATTAGACTTGTTGCTTTATAAATGCTATTATGATCGTACAAAATTTCTGAGCGATAGAGTACAGGGGGTCCTCAGGTTATGACTTAGTTCCATTTTCTGGCTCAGGCTTTTATGCTAGCACAACAACGCATTCACTTGGCTAATGTTGTGAGATATTATATATATATATATATATATATATATATATATATAAATGTAATCTAATCCCTTAAATCAAGACAGCTTGCTTCTCCAAATCTGTTGCGAAATTATATATATATATATATCAAATCCCTTAAATCAAGACAGCTTGCTTCTCCAAATCTGTTCAAGATTTGACACGTGACGTAACCATTCAGAAACAATTCATCTATGTTCAAAACAGAGGTGGCAAATTCAGTTCCAGAAAAGTAAAAACCCTGCCACAGTTTGACTTTAGCCCCAGGTGGTAGCTAGCGAGCTTCCTAGCTAGCTCCCCGGGCGCTCGTTTACCTGCTAGGGAGCTAGCTAGCTAGCGCTAAGGGCGAAAGCCAAACAGTGCCACTCAGACACCTGAAGGAATGGAGCAGCTAAGATGGCGACAGCTAACTTCAGTATATGGCTATAGTTACTCAGGGTAAGATTCACTCATAAATGTTGTGCTGTCATCAGGTTTCTGAGCAGGCCTTGACATATTGAGACTAGCTCAATGTGCGCCGTTTGTAACTTCAAAACAGCTTCAGCAGCCACAGCATCAATTGGGCCTAAATGGAATAGCAACCTGATGACTTTCATTTCACTGTTTATCTATTTAAAGACACTAGTGGACCTCCAATTTGATTGATTAAATGTTCCCAAAGGAAATCATGAAAACAGGAGAAATCCATTCCAAGGCTAAATTGCCACCATTATAAAACCATTAACCATTTAGGCAATCCTTTAACTAACTCTTAACTGTCATGCTAGAGCAGGGATTCTCAACTAGTGGGTCAGGACATAAAAAGTGACTCGCGGTTCCTCGGGTTACAATTACAACATTTCGTTGTTACAGAGGTCAATGTTAAGAATACATTTTGTACTTGCAGTTGTCATGTTCAGCCATCAGTTTCTTAATAAGGTGCTGAAAGGTAGCCTAACTGTGTGAAATTCAAATATGACACATACGTTTTTAAGGAGCTGAAAAGTCCATGGCATTACAGTTAGCATATTGTAAAACCCATAAAAATTATTGCTTCAAATAAACACGATATTGTGAGAGTGCGAAAATGCGAACACTGTAACAGCCACTCTGAAATTGAATTGGCCAGTGCTGTTTGTGTGATAATCCAGTTGTTAATTAAAAGAAGCCCCCTTGCCAGGTGTGACTTACGGTTAGTGGCAACACGACAGAAGTCCTCCTGCAGCTTAGCCACATCAAAAGCAGAATCCAGAGACTCCGGGTCGGCCTTGTCATTGGCCAGCGCGGCAGTGGACAGGTTGGGGTTCGAGGAATGGAGGCGGACGGAACCAGAGATGCAGCTGGGGACCTGCAGTGGAACAAAAGCAGCAGAGATTATCCAACTGATTTTTTCTTAAGAGACATTAAAAAGTGGAGCTTTTTGTGTCAACATACCTGCAGGGTTGTTTTCATGTCTTTGTTGTAGTTCTTTGTGCGCCATTTTCTCTGAAGCCTCTTTTCCTTCTTCGGGCTGTCAAATGTCGACGTCTAGCGATCATAACAGCGGATGCATATTACCCTTCTAACAAAAGAGCTTTCATCATAGACAAATGAAATAAAATAGATTTGGAAAGTTCTATATATAGCAGCAGAATTGACTGCAACAAAAGCAGAGACTGGAGAATTTGCAGCAAATTGTGCAGTTTTGTTATGCAGGTGCTTCAAATGCAGAGACAAACTAACTGTTATTTCATAATGATAAGCAATAAAGTACCTGAAGAGCCTGGATAGAGGGTGCGGAATAGGTACGATGGAGGACCTCCATGCTCTGAAGAAGGTGGCTCAGCTCTAGTAGGTACGCCTCACAAACTGACAAGTCTAGTGAGAGGAGGACAAATAATAAACATGTTTGACTTTGGAAGTACAGTTTTCATTCTTTCTATAAGATGAAGCTGTTCAGTATGTATATTTACAGACTTGGAAATGGATTCAAATTCAGCTATTGATAAATTACACTCCTGTAATGACTACTTGAAGCAGCAGAGGGCGCTGTTGCTGCAAAAGCATACATTCAAACGCTATAACATACGAATTGGCAACATCCATCCATTCATTCTGTACGGATCATAACAATTAGGTTTAAAATGAATTTAGGCAAGAGGCCGGCTGGGTACACCCTGGACTGGTTGCCAGTCAATGGCAGGGACATTCAAACCTGTTGACAATTGAGAGTCTACTAATTTGGTGGCAAAGTTTCAAAATGAGCGCCATGAGAGAAAATTGAACTAGAGTTGTGATATTTGCGATACATATTATGTCATTGGAGATACTTGCTTTTTACATCAGACTGTAATTACATGATGAATCAATCAGTATTTTTGGTGCTGTGATGATGAGGCTTGCCAACGAGCAGCTGTGCGCGTTCACCTTTGGAGCACTTGTCCATGTCGTCGGAGGACTGCAGCCAGGCTGTTACCTTGGCTTGGCTGTTGCAGCTGAAAGGGAAAGCTCCCGAAGAATGCGCTGTCGACTGCCTGCGTGCGGGCACGCACTGCACAAAAGAAACACAAAGAAAAGGTCAGCTCAATAACAATAATCCCTAGTCACTCTTCTCAAATGTTAAGAGTTTAACCTAAGGAAGGGGGGGGGGGGCAGTCATGATTCATCCAGGTAGAAATACCTTTCTAATAGGGGCGCTATCAGCAAAGCTGGGGGATGTGGGGGAGGGGTAGTGTGGGAAGTGGAAGGACTTGTCGTTGGGACACATGGCAATCTCATTTTGCCGATAGAGCCGGTGGTGACGTAGCTTGGACACCCATTCATCAAACAGCTCCTGTGACTTGATCTGCACGGCGCACAAGACAACAAGACATCCGCACAAGGACAAGTGAGGTGACAGGCGCAAACAGGCATTGTGGGCCACGCGCACACACACAACACAAGGTCACCCTTGATTCATTTAACTCATTCACTGCCATTGACGGCTATAGACGTCAAAAATTCATTTGAACAATTTCTGTTTTTGTTAACAAGAGTATGAAAACCTAGGAAAAAAATTATTGTACATTTAGACCAGATATAAAAATTGTGATTAATCACGAGTTAACTATTGAAGTCATGCGATTAATTACAATCACCTGACGCCCTAATTTTTAATAATCTTTTCTTTTTTTTGAATTTTTTTTCTTTTCTTTTTTCTTTTTGAAAAAAGATTATTTAAAAAAAAGAAAAGAAAAGATTATTAAAAAATTAGGTCGTCAGGCGATTATTTTTTTTAAATTGTAACTAATCGCATGACTTCAATAGTTAACTCAAATTTTTTTTTTTAAATTAAATTAAATGTAATTAAATTATTAATTTAATAGGAGTGTCAGGCGATTAAATTAAAAAAAATAAAGTTAATAGCCCGATGCCCCTAATTTTTAAGATTTTTTTCTCTTTTTAAAAAAAAAAATCTCGTCAGGCGATTACATTTTTTTATTGTAATTAATCGCATGACTTCAATGGTTAACTCACGATTAATCACAAATTTTATATCTGGTCTAAATGTACAATATTTTTTTCCTCTAGGTTTTCATACTCTTGTTAACAAAAGTGGAAAAGAATGTTAAACTAATAGAAATAGATCAAATGCATTTTTGACGTCTATAGCCGTCAATGGCAGTGAATGAGTTAAAAGTTGACCTGCAAGGGAAAAATAATTAGAATGGTGCATGTTTTGTTTTTTTTAAACCTCATTTCCTATACATCAGTCTGTTGACTAGCCTTTTGGTTTACCTTCAGGTGATAGATGTTCTCCTCAGCATCCAGATCGATGCACTTGGCTTTCTTCTTAATGGCCATGACGGAGAGCCCCACATCAATGCAGCCATGAAGCTTCCCCTTCTCAATCTGCAAGTCAACACATTACGCTATGAACACACTGGATCGCAAATTTAAAAATCCATAATAAATGAATTGCCTGTTGTTGGTCTAGTAGGCAACACAAGAAGAGACTGGGAGAAGACCACATGCTGTAACAGGCAAGGCCACGTCATTTGTAGCCAGTAGGCACTCACATCAGCGCTGCACTTGCCATACTTCAGGATGCCCTTGTCCAGGGAAAAGTATCTCTACAGGGGAGCAAGTATAGATACAGCCTGATTAGTTGGTCACATCTCAGGCTGTTGTCATTTGTCATCATTACTATCCCCCCTATCCAGTTACTCCACATTACTCCACATTGACCCTCTTTGTACCAGCGACTAGTGCTGAAGCGCTTCCTGCACATGTGACTGTTGAGAGTACGAAAACAAAATGTCAATACTAAACATATATAGACATATTAACCGGCAGGCCATCATCAGCCGATGCATGGACGAGCCGGCTTGACTTGCATGTGGAGCATCGACATGCCACATGCCGCTCCGCAATGGGGGGGAATCATCGACTACATAAACAGTGTGTGTTTCCCAATCTTTAGTGAGCCAAAGCACATATTTTAAATGAGAAAACAAATCTTGCTGCCACAACACAAATGATACAAAACGTATAATGAAATACATAGGATCATTATATACATTCTGCCTCCGAACGAAGGAGCATTTATTTATTAAGCCACTCACTATATGTTGTTGTTGGCATAGATCCAATTAAATTAGATGAACAAATATATGTTATTTGTAGGGGTGTCAAAATGAGTGCGTTCATTTTGAGTTCATTCAAAGTTCATTTAACACCACCAATTTTTTTAACGCACAATTAATGACCTTGGAAAGCCCGTACCGGGGGAATTCCAGTCGCAACGCAGAAGAATCCACGACAAAATTTAGCAGTAATACATTTAATAATAATGCATATATTTTGTGGAGACTGTTTTACAAATTTAAAAAAAAATGTACAATTTCATAAGTTACTTCAAGTTAAAGATTAGATAGTTGCCACCATTATCTTACAAATCTAATTATGCCATTTAACCTCAACACAAATCAATATCACACCCGTTTTTACAGTACAGTACATCTTTATAACTAACTCAATTTTTTGAATTATTACAAAATTACTGTAACAATGACTAAAAGATGTGGCCCTATTTATATTATTTTAACCTATTTTTCCCCCTTTTATGTTAGCAAGAATATGAAACTTAGAAAAAAATATTTTATTGTACATTTAGAACAGATCTGAAATTTGCGATTCATTACGATTACAATTTTTTAATCGCCTGACACCCCTAATTATTTGTAGTCATTTTCAGATCAGTTAACCAAAATAGATAACTTCCCGCGGCACACCAGCCAAACTCCTGTGAGAAGTCTACTCGATCAATCTTAGGTTTGCTTAGCAATTAGCATGCATGGCTCCTCCGTCTTTTGTCATCAGCCCTTCATGACAATGACACTTGCCGGAAATGTAGCTTATTCGCCATCATGGAGGCGATGATTACTGCCTTTGCAACGCCGGACTAGTAGCCAGTCAAAGCTTGTTGCTAGCTAGCGGCTGCGACAAATCTCAGTAGGCTAGCATAGAGCTGTTCACTATCCACAGTAGGTGTTGTGAGCGCAGCGAATCTTGTTGGGATAGTCGCAGAAGTTCTTCTTCTTCTTTCTTTTGTTGGATGATGGTTTTGCTATTCAATGGGTTTAATGCTAATGCTAATGCTAATTTTGCCTCGGAAACTTTCGGCCTATGGAACGGGGAAACAAAAGTGAAAGGGAGACATGAGGCAGCATACCTTATGCCAGCCCTTCAGGGGCCATTTTCTTTTCTTTAGCATATAGCTTTCCTGTTTCTGCGGTTCCACCACACTGCTGAAGCTCCCACGTAGACCTTCCACAATTTCCCAGCTGTCCTGCGGGTTAAATGATGACAATTTATTGGAAATGAAAGACATAGTACTAAATCAACAACACATTATATCCTTGTCGAGGCTTAGTTGGTTCGCTGGTAGCCTTCTTTTGAAAAATAACAGTTCCAGTGTACAGAGTTCAGAACAAATGTCATCCGAAAGAGAGGATGTGATTTGTGGGTGCGGGTCCGCTTAAAAGAAAGCCTCATAATCAATAAAGGAGTACAATTAAATCAAGAGCCTTGGATCTTTCTTCTCATCCGAGGGTTCGTCACATCCCCCAGTGACACTGTTACACTGTGAGTCATTGGACATACTGTCTTGTCTGACAGTCTGGACACTTGTTGTGAAGGTCGAAACACACTCAGAAGGCGGCAGCAGTGACGTACAGGGCAAGACAATATGCCATGTTACACGTATCGTTTTCATCCAGAATTGCCGAAAAATCAGCTTAAATAGCTTGGTTTGTATGTGGAGCCCAAAATCTGCCTTTATAGCAGCAGTCTTGTTGGTTGTGTGACCTGCGGGCACCGCAGCAGTAACAATCGCTTACTTTTATTTACAAATGGACTTTTGTGGCTCATGAAAAATGAATGACACAACACTTGTAGTAACCACAACTGTGGTGTCAATAGCTTCAGTAGTTAGTGGAGGAGGCGTGTGAGGGTGCTCGGATTTGATAGAAATGTTCAATATTATTTCGTACGACGGGGCAATAAAAAAAATAGGACTTTGTTGAAGTGCAGACCTTTGCCAAGCTGTTAATTGTGGTCTGCATATCAATACAAAAGATTATTTGTGGCAGGGCAAAGAAAAGTTGAACAATTTTATTTGCATTATGGCACATATAAAAGTGAAAGTGTATACATGAAGAAAAACATAACACTGTAGAGATTTGTGTCTTATTTTGAGTCATTTCGTTTATTTTAACCCTGGAGAACCCACGGGGTCAAATTTGGCCCCTATAAATTTTGCTACTCTAATAAAAAATACCTTTTTTCTTTTTTACAAATGTAACTTCAAAAGTCCAGAGTGCCACTTCTGACCCCTGCATGGGGCCATCTAGTGGATGAATATTGCACTTACATGAGCCAGAGTGGTGGTGACAAGATGGCTGGCAACATGCTGTTTTTTTGAGCTGGAAATCAATCCAAACAAAACCAGCTTCTCAACAAACCATCAGTTGGTAAAATTGTGGTTTTTTTGTTAATCTATTTCATATCATGTTGCAGAATGCCTAGGAGTATGTTTTATATATATATATATTTGATAAATTAGCAACTCTGAGCTATTTAAAAAAAAAAAGGGTTAAAATTGAAAAAACATATTTTGGTGTTCAGTGAATTTATAGCAGTCATTTAATGTATAATTCATAATTTTCCAAAGAAGAAAAGGGTTCTTGGGTTCTCCAGGGTTAATTATGCAAGGTGGCTGTTATTATCAATAACTTAGTCTGATTTTCAAGTTTTGCAAACCAACTGGAAGTTATATGCAAAGATATGAGGAGATGCAAATGTTTACAACCATAACAAGCAGTGGTGGTTTTGGACATGTGCGTTATGTGGAGCCACACAAGGCGACACCGTTTCTATTGTCAAAATACACCAGAAGTAAATTTGAAAAATGCTGTACAGTTTTAAACGGATGACTACAGTATGTTGTTATTTTATGGGGAAGCGGGTTCCAACTTCAAATTGTTGATAACATTAGGTAACGTTGATTATCATATTGCTTCATGAACACTTTAATGTCTCATTTGTTAGCCTCTTGCTAATTTATGAGAAATGATGTTCATGTGGCCTCGGCATCATAAGCTTTGACCGCATAGTTGCAGATATAGTACAAGAACAACGTATCGTCAGCCTCTTAAAATAATTGCCTACGTTATTTTTTCCCCGAAAAATCGGGAAATCGGAAAAAATGACTTGGCCGATTATTTTAAGAAAGGCGTCGATACATGATTTTGTATCAAGTAAGGCCAAAACGTTTAAAATAATTTCACATCTAATCCTAAAAATAAAATAAAATTCTCTCTCTCTCTGCATTTCAATATTGAACCTGACTTGTTTCTAACTCCATATATTTTAAAGAAAATATAGCGGGTGTTTTTCAAGCTAGGACCGCCACTGACGACAAGCAAAGAGATGCGCACGTTTAGTGGGTGTTGTTTACCTGTCGACTGTCATGTTTGGACGAGGAGCTGCTGTTGCTGCGGGACAAGGAGGAGATCTTGTGCGACATGACTGAAGGGCGCTCCTCTGAGCCCATTTTCACCGCACACTAAGGCTGGAGTGCCGGCAACATTCCTTAAGCCTGGCGAGAACAAAAAACAGCGGACACGAGGTCATGAGGGGAATGGGAGGAAGAAAAAGATGGCTTTAATAGTCGAGGCCTCTAAAAGCTTTTCAGCTCAGTCTCACTGAAAAATGCATTAGATTATTTGCAGTGATTCGTTTTTGAATTTCTAATATGAACTATAACAGGATGATAGGCTTTGAAAATGAAATTGACAGACAAAAGATTGGTCATAAAAATTGAGTTTAAACAAAAGTAAAGGCCTTAATCATTTATATGCCCTTATGGATCCTACTGAGTGCATGGAATTCAACGTTAAAGAATCACATCAATCCAAAAATACCCGGCGTTCATTGCATGAATGTTATTTGAAATTGTTTGCTGAATGCTGCGAGGGCGTGTCTCAGTTCGGCTTCAAATGACGTGCTCGTTAGCAGTCTCGGAGAAGCGTGGCTACTGATGGAAGTATATAAATGTGTGCATGATTATACAAATATATACTGTACATTATAAACATTTACATGTGTAATAATACTGATGCCTACACAGTAGTCAATTCATGATTTTACATTTCCTTTACCTTAGAAAACCCCCGACTTGCAATAACTGCCCTAGAAAATGTGTTACATCATAAAAAAGGCCTCTGGATCAGATCCACCACGCATGACCAAGCATATGAAAAGGACAGTTGAAATAAAAGGAATTTTTAACATATACACTATTAATTAATAACAAACATACTTGTAGCAACATTTCTCTTTGTGGGTAAAATGCTTCATGTGAGAAGTCGAGAACACATCTGGAAATTTGCTATATGTCAAAATGTTGTGAAATGTGCCATCATTAAGAGACAAGTGAAATGATCACTTCACCAGAGTGTAAAAATAATTGGCTCCTTCTTTTAGTAGACAGCAACATTCAGTCAACTGCCGCACTTCACACAGCCTCATTAACAGGACGTGTCCGCGCGGCTCGCCACGTCAAAACATCAAACCGCGTTCTGTTTATGCATTCTGCCGCTGTTTGTTATTGTAAGAGCAGTGGTGGCCGTTAATTGGGAATGCATTTGGGAACAAGCTACGGCTTAGTTCATTGGTATTTGCCATCATATGCGAGAGGAGATGTTAGCGACATACGGTGCTATACTGTATGCAAATATTGAACAGGTGTCTTGCGCAGACATGAACAAAAGGTTTTTTACCATAAATTAATGTAAGAACCTCCATATATACAGTCATGACACAAAGTATTGTTTTTGACAAACGTTGCTGCTTCAGTGTTTTTAGATCTTTTTGGTAGATGTTAGTTACTATGATACACTGAAATATAATTACAATCATTTCACAAGCGTCAAAGGCTTTTAGTGACAATGAAATGAAATGTATGCAAAGTAGGGGGTGTGAATTGCCTCGTACCTGGCGATTCGATTCGTATCGCGATTCATAGGTCACGATTCGATTCAATACCGATTAATCCCGATACGAATCTATAAATTGATTATTGCGATTTTTTGGGGGGCTCAAATTTAGAAAATACTAATCAGTAAACTTGTACATGTACACAGTAAGATTTGTATGAAAATTTATTTACAGTCGCTCCCCTACTTACGAACATTCGAGTTACGAACAACAGTACATACGAACATTTCTGCGCGTACAGTATGTTGAAAAATGTTCGGAAAGAATTGCTGTAAGTTAGATTTTGTATTGCGCGTAGTGCTTCTTTCCGCCGCTAATACCGACGATTGGCGCTGTGAGAGCTCATTGGAGGCTGAGCAACGTGGCGAGGAGGAGGAGGAAGAAACGCCGGTCCCCATGAAGCAGGAAATAACTTTTGAAGCCGATTCCAGCGACGACGAAGAATCTCTCATGATATAAAATCCTCCTCTTCCTCCTCCTCCATCATCTCCTTAAGCATCGAGTACATCTTCCAAAAGTAAGTTAAACTTCATTTTATTTATCTTATTACGTACATGTACATACTGTGTGTGTGTCTTTCGCTCTCTCTCTCTAACATACGTAGTACAGTACAGTACTGTACGTATTCTCTCCATTTTATTAAAAGTTTTTTTCAGTACAAAACAATGCAGGTTACTTGTACAAGCCTTAAACATACTTATATAAACCTTCAATATACTTATATAGGCTTTAAACATAAATTATAATACAAAATATAGCACTGAAGCAACTTACGAACAAATTCACCTTACGAACGATCGTCCGGAACCTAACTCGTTCGTAAGGTGGGGAGCGTCTGTATTTATTTGAAAATTCAGGCTTATAACTGAGCCACTGCATTTAACAAACAGGTTGCAGTCTGTTTCATGTCTGAACAGCACTGAAATAAAAATATTAAGGCTTAATGTTTCATTAATATAATGTGAATCCTAACTCTAAGTAAGACGTTTTGTTGAATATTCCCATAAAAATCGATTCGACCGCATATCGAATCGATTCGAGAATTGCGCGCAGTAATATCGCGATATATTGCCGAATCGATTTTTTCTAACACCCCTAATGCAAAGTGTCAATATTCGCAGTATCGACCCTTTTTTTCAAGACCTCTGCAATCTGCCCTCGTATACTGTCAATTAACTTCTGGGCCACATCCTGACTGATGGCAGCCAATTCTTGCATAATCAATGCTTAGAGTTTATCAGAATTTGTCGGTTTTTGTTTGTCCACCCGCCTCTTGAGGGTTGACCACAAGTTCTCAATGGGATCAAGGTTTGGGGAGTTTCCTGGCCATGGATCCAAAATGTTAATGTTTTTCTCACTGACCCACTTTGTTATCAGTTTTGCCTTATGGCAAAGGTGTGGCTCGAATCCACAACTGAATCTGCTTTAGGAAAAAGTCCTGGCATTTGCTGGACTTTCTTGGGCGCCCTGAAGTCTTCCTTACAGCAATCGAACCTCTCTCTCCTTGAAGTTCTTGATGATACGATAAATGGTAAATACGGACTTAGCAAATAATTTCAATTCATCTGATCACTGTGCATAACATTCTGGAGTACATTCAAATTGCCATCATCAAAAATGAGGCAGTAGATTTTGTAAAAAAAATAATATTTGTGCCACGACTGTAGGTATTTGTGGTTGTAAATGCATTTTAAATTTTTAACGTAGCCCGTTACTCTCATAAAAAAAACTAGCCTATTAATTAAGCATCAAAATCCACCCATTTTTATCCATCTCAGGGGGGGCGGCCATTTTGCTACTTGCTGTTGACTGGAAATGACATCACAGTGCCTCAGGGCTCTCGTAACAACCAATCACGGCTTAGCTTGCGAATGTCACATGACCAAACAGGTGACCTGTGATTGGTCCTGTCCTGAGCAACTTTGATGTCATTTTCAGTTGCAAATAAGTGGCAAAATGGCCGCCCCCTTAGATGGATAAAAAGGTATGGATTTTGCTGCTTCATTTAGATTGCATAGTATCCATACACTCAATATTAATCAGAAAGATGTGTTTGGACCCAAATATTTTGTTCTGGTTCTATATGTGGGAGGAAACACCCTAAATGTAATAATTAGCCTACTCTTGTTATAGTACCAGGATGGCATTGTTCTGTTTCAATGGTCGCAAGATACTGCTGTGTGTTGACAAGCACTTTGAAGCAGCACTGAGGTTAATCACATCACCTGCTCTGCATTTGCAAGCTTTGTGCTGTGTAATGGCTACGGGCGGACAAAAGCATGGTCATATGAAACCTCCGTCCTTCAACCGGGGCCATTACCTCCTTCCAAGGATTGGACCCCCATTCACAGCATCCGAATGTAGCCATTAGCAACATGGTGTCTTCTACGTATCTTATGTGTACCACTTCTATGATTTATTTATCCACTTCCGATTGATTGCACAAGTGATGCAGAGGTTTGTCACATTGTCGCCATTGGGTCTCCCTTTTATCTCCTACAAAATGGCCACTTCTCAGATTTTCATTAACTCATTCGCTGCCATTGACGGCTATAGACGTCAAAAATTCATTTGAACTATTTCTATTAGTTTAACATTTTTTTCCCCACTTTTTTTAACAAGAGTATGAAAACCTAGAGAAAAAAAAATATTGTACATTTAGAACAGATATAAAATCTGTGATTAATCGTGAGTTAACCGTTGAAGTCATGTGATTAATTACAATTAAAAAATGTAATCGCCTGACGAGAGTTTTTTTTTAAAAAGAGAAAAAAATCTTAACGATTAGGGGCGTCAGGCGATTAAATTTTAAAAAATTGAATTGCCCGACGAGATTTAAAAAAAATAATAATTAAAAATTAGGGTCATCAGGCTAATAATTATTTTTTTATTTAATCGTCTGACGCCACTATTCAATTAAAAATTAAATTAAATTAAATTAAATTAAAACATTTTTTAATTTAATCGCCTGACGCCCCTAATTTTTTCTCTTTTTTTTAATCTCGTCAGGCGTTTAAATTAAAAATATATATATTCGCCTGACGCCCCTAATTTTTTCTCTTTTTTTATTAAAAAATCTCGGCAGGCGCTAATTTTTTTTAATTGTAATTAATTGCATGACTTAACTAGTTAACTCACGATTAATCACAAATTTTATATCTGGTTTAAATGTACAATATTTTTTGTTCTAGGTTTTCATACTCTTGTTAACAAAAATGAAAAAAAAATGTTTAACTAATAGAAATAGTTCAAATGAATTTTTGACGTCTATAGCCGTCAATGGCAGTGAATGAGTTAAGGTCAAAATAGCTGTCAGAGCTTTCTTCTACAAGAGCTACCAGTTGGGGGAGGAAAAAAAACTGGGGTTCATATTCCCAACATTAAAGCGCTATAGGAGACTAGTTGGCATTGGGTCGGCACCGAACCAACTCATAAAAACCGTGCGTGACGTGACACGAAGCAACCTCTCTTAATTTACAACCTAATCGAGACCTTTCAGCAAATCTTGCTGAGGAAATGATCTCAGTTGAGATGGGCTAATGTCTGCACTAACCAGATTGACAAAAGCTGAAAGCCCTCTATTACGCTCTGCACTTCATGTTGCAGATGTGTCTCTGTCTTTACAGTCTCTCCAGAGTGTGCCAAAGGGGGGATGCTGACATGCCGAACGGGCTTTTAGGCTTCATTAGGATGCGAGTCACAAGACTTTAATCTCTCTCTGGGTTGAAGCGATCTTCGTACTGTTGTTTCAAACTTTAAATCAGTCGATATTAACGCATAAATAAATGCAGCGCAGCGTTTGTGTGAACACATTATCTCTGCATGCGCAGGCGGGTCATCGCTCCTCAAAACAAAGCTCCTGCTTTTGTTGTTACGTTTCTTTGTGGTGCTGATGGCCGTCCATCCGTCTGGATCGGCGCCAGTTTACAAGCCTTTGCTTAATTTAACCAGACTTTTCCCTCGCAAGACTTGCCTAAGGCCAGCTTGTCTTGAGCAGAAAGGTTAAGCTCGCCGTCTTTAAGAACATTCTTGCACTGATACCTACCGGAGTAAAAATGTGCCTGATTCAGTCACAATAACATTGGGAAAAAAATATGCCATGTTATTTATTTCCCTTCCCATCTTTTCAAGCACTAATATCCTCAGTGTTCTGCCACATTTTAAATGGTAAAATTTAAATCGTCAAGTTTAGAGGTCTAGGAACTTCTCAGCAAAAAAAAGACTGAAGAGGAGGTCAACACAGAAAACCAAGAAGAGTGCAACAGCATATTAAGGCAATTATGGTGTTTTTTTTCATGACACAACATATTTTGAGTTCCTCTTTTCACCATTCTTGTCTTAAAATAATTTTTTCCCTCAATCAAGTATGATGAAAGTGCACACGAAAGAGGATTCGGCAAATCTATATTACACTCTTTTAACTATTGAAACGTTCTTTTTTCATTTTCAATTTAGGTCAAAATAAATACAAGCTTTAATGATTATCAATCAAAGCGTAGTCAGACCAAAGCAGCCAGTTTCCAAGATAGAAAGGATATGAGGGAAGCATCGACAATTGCAGTCCGACAAGTTTTTACTCATTTTCACTGTCAAAGGAAAACAAGATGGGCAATAACCTTTTCATTAGCTATTTCAGACGATTTGTGAAAGCTTAACATATTTTTTCAGCATGTTTTGTGAAGAGCACTGGCAATTAGGATGGTACAATGTGAGCTTAGGAAAAAAAAAATAGGAAGAAAGAAAATCATCACATCGGGCATTGAAGAAGAAAAAAAAAAGGTCCACAATTATTTCCTTTTTAAAAAGACTTCATTAAAATGCCCATGCTGTCAGAAGCATCCCATTATAGCAGGTAGCACTATAACCCCTAACTTCTACTGAGATTGTAGTCAATTAGAAGACTTTTCAAGGAAGGCAGAGGGAGAAGAAGTCAAGACAATGTTTCTAAAAGGGACGTCCCTCTAAAAAGTTAAGACCCCGTCCAGACGGAAGCAAAGTTCCTCAAACGAATCTCGTACACACAGAAGCATTTCGAGACTCGCGTGTGTCCGAAAGAAGACGCTGAGGACGTTTAACGGCTGTAATGTATATGCCAAGACTGGAGTGGCGCTGTAGCGCAGCCACGGGGGAGTTAACGGAAAGCGTAGAAGAAGAATCAGCGAAAAAGACGAGCACTTTTTTTTTCTAACTTTATTGCAATGTGTTTATACAGGGCTCTTGTTGACATTGCTGTAAATCTGTGAAATTGTTTACGTAACATGAAGAAACAAAAATGTGTTTTGACTTAGCATTATTGTGTAAGTGTACTCTTAGAATCTTAATTGAGAAGTGAGAAATAATAATAATAAACAGTGTATAAACTGGATTTTCTCAAGCATTCCACTAATTAGGTGGATTTTTAAAAAAAATAGCTGGATTTACACTGCAAGGTTAGAGGTTGGTTTTTTTGCCCTTAACTCATTCACTGCCATTGACGGCTATAAATGTCAAAAATTCATATGAACTATTTCTATTAGTTTAACATTTTTTCCACTTTTGTTCCAAGAGTATGAAAACCCAGATTATTTTTTTTTTGGTACATTTAGAACAGATATGAAATTTGTGAATAATCGCGAGTTAACTAGTGAAGTCATGCGATTAATTACGATTAAAAACTTTAATCGCCTGATGCCCCGAATTTTTATCTTTTTATTTGTATTTTTTATTCATTCACTGCCATTGACGGCTATAAACGTTAAAATTTCATTTGAGCTATTTCTATTAGTTTAACATTCCCCCCCCCCCCACTTATGTTAACAAGAGTATGAAAACCTAGAATTTTTTGTTGTACATTTAGAACCGATATAAAATTTGTGATTAATCGTGAGTTAACTAGTGAAGTCATGCGATTAATTACAATTAAAAATTTTAATCGCCTCTTGCCACTAATTTTTGATAATCTTTTTTTTAAATGCATTTATGGCAGTGAATGAGCAGATATCGCTGGCATCAGGCCGAAACCTCACAAGTCACAATTTGGCAAATATTTTTTCAGAAATCTATACTGGTTAGTCAAGACCAATTGAATTAGGAGTGTTGTAGGAGGTAAACATCTAAAACATGCAGGCTAGTGGCCCTCGAGGACCGTATTTTGACACCCCTGGTGTACAAAGTTGCTCTATTTGTCAAAACTAAAGGAGAGACACTTTTTGGCCTACATTGGCACAAAATATGAACACGTTCCAAATACAAGTGTGACCTACTGCTCTGCACACCAAAAATAGAAAGACTTTAATGATGACCATAAATCCAATATAAGCCCGGTAGGATACGAATCTTTCATGCCCGGTCATGCCTGTGTGTTCTGCCCCTCCCCCCTGTTATGTTTTCATCTGCTCCTGATTGCGCCTTTCCTCACCTGCGCCTCGTTACCCCTGATTACCTTGTGTAACGTCATCTTTGTTGTACCTTGTCGTCAAGTTCCAGCATCTTTTTGTTCACGCCGTCGACTCAAAGCAAGATTATGGCTGATGATTGACCTTGCTTGGATGCCAATTCTGACCTATTGCCTGTGTACTGAACCTATCCTATTAATAAAGTTGTTTTTATTTTTTGTAACCATCTATTGCCTGGCGTCTTTCATTTGGCTCCTACCTGTGCTTCTGTTCACGGCGGGAGCATCGTTTAGTATGCCTGACCATAACTTCTAAGAAAGAGCTACACAGATGGTAACGCCTGCACGGATATGCTTAAGGCCAGATGGGCAAAGGCTGCCAAATTCAAAGGGAGAGGGTCCAAATAACCGACTTACGCTGCTACCTGAAATGCGATAAATGACGTCTTCAACGACACCATTCCACTCATGCTTCATTCGTAATCAGAAATATCAAACACATTCACCACTAGGCATCCTGTTAATCAACCACATCCTCAACAACACATATGTTACCGCATAAATTCAATGTGTGGGGAACTGTGACGGCTACATAGCTCAACGGCAGCTCATTAAGACTTGGAGGGGTTCGAACTTCTCAACACATGCTGACAAAAGAGCACCAAAGAACATAAATGTGCTGATCTTACTCCGCAAAATAATAACCTGCACAATCAGCCGCTGCATTCCGAATGCAAGATTACAACACAATTCAACTTGCTCCACTAATGGAGGCTTGCAGTTCACCTCTTCTGTCACTTCAACGTAGAGGTGTTGACCAAGAAAAGAGAGAACACCGACCAGGTTCCTGTTGCTGAATGAGACATAATGAAAGGTGAAAAAAATATTGACACTGCTGTAAGTCATTTCTAGCAGCGTGTTAGGAGACAGCTGTCAATATGATGCAGTGCTGGAACAATGGAAAAACACACGTTTTTGGAGGCACTTTATTGATTCCCAAATTCTGACAGCTGTGTCAACAAAGCTTTCCTCTTTCGCTTAAAGTGGATTCATGAATAAATCATGAATATCACTTTAATAGTTTGAAAACAAGACGGCCGCAGATACAAAGACGAAGCCTCAAAATATTTGTTCAATTAGTTTGTGTTTTTTGTACATCTTATAATGCCTTAAAAGTCCATTTTTTAGTATGCTAAATATTAGCTAAAAACATCTCTTCATAGCATTTGCTTAATAGCTAAGCAATTTGTAAGTAGCACATTTGAAAAATATATAAGCTACATATTATTCAATGTGTATGTTATTTTAAATTAAATGTGCAGCTAATGTGTGATTTTAGATTGTAATATTCAGAGTATTATCTTAAATTCAGCCCTTCTGGCTAGCGCTTAGCGCTGTCATTGCAAAGAGCTGTTCCTAATATTATGTCTTCTCCGCTCTTAAAAGTCCATTTTTTAGCATGCTAAATATTAGCTAAAAGCATCTCTTCATAGCATTTGCTTAATAGCTAAGCAGTTTGTAAGTAGCACATTTAAAAAAAATATAAGCTACATATTATTCAATGTGTATGTTATTTTAAATTAAATGTGCAGCTAATGTGTGATTTTAGATTGTAATATTCAGAGTATTATCTTAAATTCAGCCCTCCTGGCTAGCGCTTAGCGCTGTCATTGCGAAGGGCTGTTCCTAATATTATGTCTTCTCCGCTCTTAAAAGTCCATTTTTTAGCATGCTAAATATTAGCTAAAAGCATCTCTTCATAGCATTTGCTTAGTAGCTAAGCAGTTTGTAAGTAGCACATTTAAAAAAATATAAGCTACATATTATTCAATGTGTATGTTATTTTAAATTAAATGTGCAGCTAATGTGTGATTTTAGATTGTAATATTCTGAGTATTATCTTAAATTCAGCCCTCCTGGCTAGCACTTAGCGCTGTCATTGCAAAGAGGTGTTCCTAATAGTATGTCTTCTCCAAGTGATTACATATAAGGTTAGGGTGTCGTGAATAGTGAGCGTGAAGCCTCTCACTGTAGAAAATAAGCTTGATTCATGACAGACGTCAAGTTGACGAAATAAGATGACAGTATTTCGGCGTCAGCGAAGCTTTCCTCTTTCGTTAAAGTGCATTCATAAATAAATCATACAATGGCAAATACACACAAGCCTGAAACAAACTACACACAGCACTTATTTCTGACAACATGCCTAACAAATTAGTGCTAAAATATGCCTTGTAAGTCAAAAGGGGCTTTTTAGCATGCTAATTCAGTAGCTTAACTCTTATTAGCATTTATGCCAAATGGTTTGTTGTTGTGCAGTTTGTAATGTGGAACATTTAAAAAGCATACAGTATGTTATTCAGTCATGTTATTTTCAACTAATTATGTAGGATATTTGTAAATGTAAATTGGAAAGTTCGCAGTATTATCTTTAATTCAGCTATCTGGATGAAGTCAAACGCCAAAGCTAGCATTCATAACCGCCATTGCTAAGAGATGTTCCTAAAATGATGTCTACACTAATTGATCAAACATGATAAGGACAGGTTTGAAACCTCTTACTGTATACTACTTACTGTTACTTAAACAAATTTGATTCATTGATAGTGGTCAACTTGATGGAATACGATCGTAGTCGTTCAAAAGCGAGAATGTGTACAAGGGTAGCAGTACATTATTCAAGCACTTCCCACTTAAATACATGCTGACCACTTTGAATAATTCAAGCATGAAAATTCTGATCTTCCGTCAAATCCTTTTGCATTTGTGATTGTTTTTACATTAAAAAGATCTGAAAGTGCAGCCCGTGTTAAAAAATTCATGCGGAGTTTCTGGTGGAGTGCGTGTGCTTGAGCTTCCTTCTGCCTCTGATGCCTGGAGGAGGCTGCAGACTGGCACAGCAAGCTGCTATTAAAAAATGTCAGCGTGTCACTGTAATGAGTGCAGAGAAACAATCATGCAGAAATAAATTGCATTATAAAACTTTGTGAACAATCTGTAATAATCAGTGTGACTTCAATGAACTGTAAGATAACTGTTGTATCGTTGTTTTTCCATCGCTTTAGAAATGTCACTAAACAAGTCTTTGCTATTGCAGCTTAAAAAAACAAACGCTTCTGCCTGTTTACTTAAAAAGCCTAATGAATTATTCATGTAGGGTGACACAAAAAGAGGGAACACCTGTGTATGGATATGAGATCCCAACAGATTATCTCTGCTGGTGCAATTTAACTACTTCCTGAAATGTTTGTCTTCAATACTGACATAATGCGACCCGGTCATAAAATATATAGTTTACAACACAGTATGACGTCAATGTTATTGACAGATCAGTCACATGACTGAGTATGTGTACAAACCTGAAGAAGGTGACATCAATGAGTCCCTTCACAGTTGCTATGTTTAACAGCTCTCAAGGAGGTGAGTCACATGCACCTGGGTGACGCACATTTACTTATGTCACCCTGTGCACTGAGGGACTCTCCCTAAGGATTAAGATCATATTTTCCAGGTTGAGGTTGTAAAGAAAAAGTAAATAAATAGTTACATCAAATTAAAGCTGTAGAAAACAAAGTCTGGAGAGTGAAATGTGCTGGCCCATATTGCCACCCAGTAAGTGATATTTTTCATATATTATCAACCTCCCTTATTTTAAATAGAATGAGGGGAGCCGCTTCAATTGGCCAGAAGTTGGCTGCGTTCCATCCCACAATGATGCAAACGCCCTCTCCTATCTGCGCTTAGTCTAGAAAAATACTCAAAGAAAGAAAACTGCACCCACGTGGACAGTTCCCAAAGTGTTAACTACATTTGAATGTCATTGCTAACCAAAACAGCAGTACTGAAGCACGTAAACAGTCTCTGAAGAATTACAGTATGGAGCACTATACAGTAATCACCTTACGTATGCTCTGACTTAAAAGCAACAGAATTTAATATTAATCAAAGACACGCCCGTATCTAAGCAACATTGCCTCTTGGGTTTGCACCGCCACTGACAAATGACGCCATTAACGGCATCCAATTGGAGCCAAGTCTAGAAAATCCATCACCTCAGACCTAAACACTAGTCGTAATGCACGTAGGACTGATTCTCTGTATGAATTCTGTTGAATTAGGAGCAACTGCAAGGGAGTCAACAATTTGTGCCAAATAAATAAAGAAGTGGCCTGGCAGACCGAATACTGAGAGGGACAAGTGCCCAAGCATTAAAGAAGGAAGCAGTGTTGGCACGGGTCCCTAGTGGATAAATCATTTGAATTGGAAAACTTGAAGGAAATGATGCATGGTGTGTACAAACCCATTACTCGGAAGACGCTGCTTGTGCCAAAGAATACAGTTCAAGCTCCTTTGAGCATTTACAGTGAACTCAACAGATGGTTGATCATGTCAGCGTTTGTTCAAGTACATCATTGAAAGAAAACTATTGTTTTGGTGTGTTTTTTTTTTTGGTACTGAACAGGCAAGATAGAGATCCCCACATCACAATAAGTTTCATTTCCCGTTCTATGGTGTTCATAACTCAATCCAAACCTCAATTACTGATCACAAAAACGCAGGGCAGCAAAACATCTGTGGGCTTATTTCTTTTGACGCGCAGTCTCTTGTAATTTGAGAATTACACGACCTCAGGGCATCTTTTCACTTTAGCGTACAGAGGCACAAACATGGAATAGGGTTGTTGTTTGTTTGTTTTAAATCAGTAAAGTAGCTTCCTCCATTTTACCCTGACCACAACACCCATTTTGGGTCCAGACCCTCCATCTTTAAAATCCTGATAATACACACGTTGGCATGTCGTGTCAAATCTGCTGTTTTGGTGGAGAGAGACATAGAAGGCGACCAGGGTTCCCTACCCCTGACCAAAGGGGATGGTAATGAAAGATGTGCAGTGATCATTTAAAAAAAGTGTCATCCTGGACCAGAATTAGCACATCCATTCATTTTCTATTACACTCGTCACTGGCGGGCGAGCTGGAGTGTACCTCAGCTGACTTACAATCATGTGGCTGATTGCAAGGCTCTCACATTCTCACTCACAATTTGAAAACTTCAGATTTACAGTCATCAATGAACCTAACATAAATGGAATATGACAAGAAGATGACACTTACCACATGAAGGCGGGAGCCTAGAATGGAACCCCAAACCTCCGAAGTATGATGCAGACGTGCTAACCGCTTGGTGCTCCTCCGGAATTAATATACAGTATGTGCTACAGAATTAACTTCTGAAGTTCTCTTTTTTTTTTCTTGGCAAACCAATCGCACTCTGTCAAAGAGCCAGTGAGGAATGTTAATGATGGAGGACACCAAAATTGGCACCGGGACATCTTGGGCTTTAGCAGACACTAATCTCTTCCACCGGAATTGATTGCTTGGGAGCAAATAAAAACTTCAAACTTGGGTCAGGGTCTTGAGGAGGAAATGGGAGCTAATCTCTAAACCCATGCGGTGTTGCACATGAGAAAACCCACCAAAGCAAGAACATGCAAACACCACACTGAAAGGCTCAACCTCATAACTATGAGGCACGTATGCAAACCAATAGTCTACCTCGCCGCCTCCATTGTAAATGACTAAGTAATCAATCAAGGCTGCACTTTCAACCATGTGCTCAGGAGGAAAAACAGCTCTGCATTTTCGTAGCTGACAAGCAGACTCGCTTCCGTCTTCAGTTCCCATCAATAAGCAGTACACATTCCCAGTAAGCCACATAGTGAGCCCCCTTGTCCGCACTACCTGAAAGGCTCCCCTGTCCGACAGTGCACCCAAACGATGCTGCGAAATTCCAGCTCGTGTGAATGTCAGCCAGTCATGTTGACCTCAAAAGTTGTGCAAGTCTGTGGTGCATTTTTAAAGAAATATGTGGGTGTTAGCTCATGACTAATATAGAGAAACTGACTAAAGAAATTATTTGTGTCTTGACTGCTGCAGTAACGCACTAACAGTAGTGGGTGTGAGATGCTGAGCTGCACTCAGTGACTTGCCGGTTCTGTACATCTCAGCATGCGTGCAATTGCTGTCACTTTCTTAAAAATACATTACTCATAGCTTTGGCATGTCATGAATTTTAATAGGTGTTTTTACCTTCTGAGCTCAAAACAATCCACCGTTTCTGTTCAAACACGAGACTAAAAGTAGGAATCAACTTTACACTACTTGTAAAACGGTCTTTATATAACTGAAATGATTCACAAAATGAACAAAGAGCACACTCACCTTGACAGAGTTGCAGGTGTGATTTTCTGTTGATGAAGATGACGGTGGATGCTTCGGAAGTGGCACACAGAAAGATACAGGCTGTGAAAATGACAGAAGACACCGAATTGAGCAGACTCCCTTCTGGTTCGTGACACGTAGATACAGTAGGGGGAAAAAACCTTCATTTGCTCACCACTGCATGCAGAAGGCGGATACTTGGTCGCTGTCCCAAATAAGAGCCAATTAGAGTTAAGAAGGAAGGTGACGATACGTTAAAGGGCGGGGCTTGTGTTTTCCGCGGTGTGCTTTTATGACGTATGTTGGGGGACCCCCAAAGATTCAATTATGTCATTTAAAACGTTCTATTGTTTGACGTAGTGTAGGCTAAGCCTTTAGAGTAAGTCTTTTTCATACAGACTACGTGAGAACGTTTGCACTAATACGGAAGAGAAGACTGATTATAACGTTGAGTGACATGACTGAAAAAAAAAACGGACTAAAAAGATAGTGGAACTAATATGATGTCATACTGTCTTCTATTGACCAAATGGTGGAACTGCACCTTTGTAATTCTGAGGCCCCCAAATAGATGAAGCTCATTTTGGAGACTGGTTTTAATTTGGGAGTTACAGTCAAATTAACTAAAAAAATATCTTTTACAGTTTAAAATTTTTTTTATTATTATTTTTAATTATGTATGTTTTAAAGGTACCAAGGTTTGGTTAAAATACAATTTTATTGAAATCAAACAAATTAATTATTGACAATACAATTATTATTTCCTTTACTAGTTTGAGGTGGTGTAGACTGCACAATAGGTGTCTAATATTTTGGTGCCCCTATTCAACAGTTCTACATCACTTTAATAATGCATATACTGCTCAGTTTATTTAACATTATCAATTAGAACAGAACACATTTACATTTTGTAAAAAACAAAAGATGGATTCGCTAGATTGTGTGTGCAGAATACTGTACCTGTATTTTGAAGCTCCTTCTTAAAATAAATGGATTCTTATCCATGTGCTTGGGAATGTACGGTATTTACTCTTACATAATTTGCATTGTCAGGTAAACATATTTATGATTGTACAGTATGCACAGAAAAATGCACAGGGATGGCAAAGCAACCAAAAATTTATTGCAGGTTATCATCAGTCATTGTACTGTTTTATTACTGCCAAGAAAAATACATGTGTATAAAAGTCCCGTACACATTAAAAGCAATGAACCAATGTGATCTCATTTATCATCAAGTTCCTGTCAGAGAAGGAGCAGTAAAAAAACAAAAGAGAAGGGCTGCAACAGTTAGTCCATGTGTGTGTTTCAAATATCAGTGTCATTTTATTCTAAAAGCATAAATGAATGGAAAAATGCAAAGTAAAACTGAAAATGAAAAGAATGTTACATCACTCGGAGCTGAGGGTCAGGCCTCAAGGACTTTGTGTCACAAAGCGTCGGTTTGAAAGCAATGGTTGAAGCCCTCCCTTTTTTTCTCTCCTGTCTGAATGTTTTACTTTAACAATTTTTCCTACCGTTAAAATATTGAAAGTCAAATGTTTAGTTTCGTACATGTGTTTCATTTGGACTACAATTCAGCAGCTCAAAGTTGATTGACAAGCTTATCCATGGATGATGTTAGCGTTGAGGCCAAAGAACTCGTGTTGCTTTCCTGTGTACAAATGGTCTCTCATATCCAAAGACGGGTATTTGATGGAGTCGTTGAAAATGCGATGGGCCTTTGACCTGGTATAATCCGCTTGCATGCGCGCAAGGTCCGTGCGCGCGGTTCTTCTATTGCTCACAGTTCTTTCCACAGGTGTGATGCCAGGCAGCACACAAAGCTGTGACGGGTTGCATTGGACATCTCGGTCGATTGTCAACACGGGAGCCTTTGCGCGGTTTTCATCAAAATGCACTTTTGCTCCCTCTTTGCTCTTCACTTGATTTGACTCGATGGCTTCTGTTCCCCCACTCAGAGTGTGTGAGGAATTCAAAACAATGTCCTGTGGAAATGTCTGAGAGTTACTTTGGCTTTGAGGTGAAGTAGCGCCTTGGTTTGTAACTGAAAACAAAATGTCAGCATAAGTGCTTTTTAGGTGTCTCCCCTGTCTTCTTATCGCTGCTTGTCTCGGTTTGGAGGCAACCGGCACCTCAGCAGCCCGATCTCTCTGGGGGGGGGGGGGGGGGGAGCTTTTCATTGGGGACATTGGTATGATTTTGGGTTGATTTAATGGTGTATTTTCTCACCTCTGTTCCCAGCCGTGTGGAAAATGAAGCCTTCCTAGTGGGATCACTTGTTTTTCCCTTGAAGTCGTCATTTTTAACGGTGTGATGGAACCCTTAGGGGGAAAAAAAGCAAGATAAACAACGTGGCTCATCAAGAGAGCACTATACTGGACACACAGTCGATTGCCTGGGGCCCCAAGATTTCCTGGGGCCTTAATGTTTCATAAAAAATGATTAATTAGAGCTATCTTCCACTTCCCCCCTCAAAAAAATTCCGCCTTCATTCACATGCTTAAAAACACATCAAATGCTTAATCATGATTGTTTCGAGTGCTCCTCTTCCCCGAGATTTCTTAGGGCCCCCAAATGTTTCATAAAAACTACATTTAATAAGAGTTTTCTGCCATTTAAATATATTTTTTTTATTGTTTTTGTCTTAAAAGCTTAAAAACACATCAAATATTGAACCATGATCGTTTTGAGCGCTCTTCTTTCCGTCTTAAGTAATGAACTCCTTCACCTTCTTCCTGTTTGATTCAGAAAGAGGGTAGCAATAAGCGATGCAAACTGATTGGCACATTGTGCAGAAAAATGAAGCAGCGATATCCCAGTGGAGCTGAGAAAAACTGAAGGCGAGAGAAAAATCAAGTTTGTTTTTTGCCCTTCAAATTTTAACAGTAGCTGAATGTGTTGTAAAAGTTGCTAGGGAATTTTGAAAAGTTGCAATACTGTATATATGGCGACTGTTCCCGGTGCCTATGACGATGCAATATCATATCTGTGCATTCCCAAAATAATTGAGGGTACCACTCAGTGTCTATTTCACCTTCTTGCAAGGACCATTAAAAGGCATTTACCTTTATAATGCATCTGATACGAGGTGATCCATTGCATCCTTTCTATACTCTCCAACGTGTTACTTGTCCGTTCAGAAGCCGCCAAATCATTGGGCACGATTGCCCTTGTGGGAGGCGGGTACAAGGCATGCCTTACTCCCCTCACAGGTTTTGGGCACTGAAAACAAGAATGATTAAGAAAGATCAATTGTGTAGATAGATATGGTATATTGAATTTTGTAGAAATATACAAAAAAAAAAAAAGTTCATTTACATCCACAACGCTAAAATCTCCTGTCCACTTGGCGACCTTCGCCCTTGTGGTCGGCTCCAAAATCTCATGCCTGTACGGACCACCTGAACGAGGAAGTAACAGTACATTATCGATATCACCTTAGGCCACCCGCTACCCAAATAACCTCTTCGTACCTTTCGTTTTGCAGATCACAGTAACCTTTGGTGCAGGTGGGACATTGGGGCTGATAAAAGGGAACCGGGCTTCCCTGAATCCTGTTCGATGATCACCTGACGACCGGAAGGACGGAAACATCTCAAAGCGGGAGATGTGGGATGCATAAGGATGTTCTCTCGTAATCGCAGTCGTTGCTGCTCTCTCCCTGTTTGGAAATCATTTGGCCAACATGTGTTCAAGTTGCCGCAAATATAGTTCAACGTCTCAGTAGCCATACTCACGCTATATTTACATCAGTGGGTTTTGGAATGCTGAGAAAAACACGTAATTACTCCTTGTTTGTCTTGTTGACCGCATAGCTAATCAATGATACAAATAGGACTACTCACAGCTGATCACTGAGAGGTGCATCACTTTTCTTTGTTGCATCACTGATGTCACAGTGACTCACAGTTTGCCTGCGAAAGGAAAAGAAGAATCCGGAATCGTTAGTTTGGATTCATTAGCGAGTTTCTGGATGCACGTGTCCATATGCTCACACGATGCTGTTGTTTACTGACGGGGACTCCATCTGCTGCAAAAACTTTGATGAGATGATTAAACAGAAGAACATTATTCCACCGCGAAAAGAGACAGTTGTATTTGCATAAAACATTGGGAAGTATACATGAAGAAAGAAAAAGTGACTTTGTATTCATATTAACTAACCTCTCTTAACTCATTTACTTTGGTTTACATTGAATTTAATGATGCGTAAAAACGTAAATGCTTTTTCTAAGTATAATATTTTCATTTAGGATATATATTGGCATGCTAGGTTTAAGAGGCACGTTGCACAATGGACATCTATTTGACACAACGGGGCACATTATCTCTCCCGCCTTTAAAAAAAAAAAGACATGATATTGATGTTTTACCTTAGTTCACGGGTACAAACAGCCGCTCCACTTTAACCAGTCGAAGGATAGGGTTTCTTAAAATTGCAGCGTCAGGTGGTAAAGAAACAAGGGCTTGGATCCGATGAGTCCAAATGAACCGAACTACTGTAACAATAATACTGATACAATGTCACAGGTTGATGAAATCATATGATGAGGTCATTTGAAGCTCTGATTTCGTAAATCACATTATGAGCTGAAAGAATGCTCAAAGCTACCGGTGTTGGACACATTCTGAAACCAGACACGTACTGGTTGGTAGTTTGGTTTTGGTTACAAGGAGTCGTCTTTCGCCGTCTCAGTTGCAATGCAACAGAATGGAGACAGCTACTGTACATGTCAAGGCTGCATTTCAGGGTATCGGGGACAATAGAGGAGATTGTTAGCATCTGGAAAAACAATCAGCACTCATATTTGATTGATCTTATGCCATGTCATAAAACATTTTGAGATGTCATAGAAAAGTTCCAGCAAATGGGTGAGCAGGAGTCGAACCCAGCTGATTTGGGGGGCAAGTTGTTTATACTATCATGCATGGCATTCAAATTTAAAAAAAACTACAAACGTCAATCAATAGCAACCATGCATTTAAATAAGGGCTTACGTTAGCATTCCATTCCATGGTGTTCAAAGATGAATGCATATATTGCACTCTGTGTTGGACATTATACAAAGCCTTCACGGATCAGTGCTGCTATCTCTCCTTTGCCTCTCAGCAGCAATGTAAGCTACTCCAAGACTCTGCCGCATTGTGCTTTTTTTTATTGGGATTCCCATGAGATGTGTTTGAGAGTTTCAGTAAAATACAAAAGTCCAGCAGGCCAGAAACCAATTTGGTCCAATACAAAAAGCTGTTCTCCAAATTCCTGCCATTTTGCTGAATCAAATATTGCAGTGGCTTTATAATATTGAAGGAAAGGATAAAGACAGGATACAGTGCAGTTGAACTAGAAATGTTTTCTGAGGATCAGAAGATAGCTTTAGTTGCCTGCAAAGATTTGTGATTTATCAATTAGTGTAAGACAATATTGCTTTGAGGATTCTTTTAACACATCCATTCATCCATCAATCCATCCGTATGGTTACCCTCGGTAAAATTTAGATGCAATAATATCTCCATTGACACTCATTATCTTAACTATTCTTATTTATGCAGTATATGAAAGAGCTTGTTAAGGTTTTCATTTTGTGATTTGTAAACAACTCTTTTACAACTACAGTTATTATTCCAATTCAGGTCTTGTTTACTTCACGAAACTCATTTGGAAATAATGTAGTTATTCATGTGTTAGTTCATCTTTATTTATTTTCAAAAAGGAATCCTGCACACTGTCATGATATCTTGAAAGCAGTTACTTAAGGAGGCGAGGCATCAGACAGTGTAAGAATTAACTGTAATTGTCAACATACTCATAGAACAGTTTATTCTATTACATGAGTCATAATAGTAAATAAATAGTAAAGATTAGTTGGTGGTCAAACTATTTTATGCATTTAAATGAAGTTAATTTCCAGTGAACCCAAGGTCTGGTTTTCATAACAAATGATGGTGTTCAGTTTATGTCAGGCATGCGCAGTACTTAACGTTATCAAACAGTCATCTCTAACATTATGCAACCCTAGATCAAAAGATGAGTACAGTGGATGCGACAGGAAATGTGGAGAGGAGCCGGCAGTGTTTTTGATGTGTAACAATGGTCATGTTTAATGTGAACACAAGAGATTGATTGCAACATATTTGCATCACCCTACATAATACCGTGGAGCAGTGGCAAAACCAAGATTATATTAACTTTTTTTCCCATTTATTTGATGAGAAAATGTTTTCACTTCACCTGGATTACTGTATTAAATGTGCTATTTTTAATAACTAAAAGTAAACAGTCTTACCGAAAGATAGTGCCTCCTGGTGGCGCTTTATTGGAATGCAACTTGGTAAATTTCTTCCCATAGGGCTAGTTCACTTCAGGATTTGAAAGGATGTCTTGAAGCAACGATATGCAAAAGTGTCTATCTATCCATCTATCTATCTATCTCTCTATGTATGTATCTATCTATCTATCTATCTATCTATCTATCTATCTATCTATCTATCTATCTATCTATCTATCTATCTATCTATCTAAGCTAACGCTAAGTTTCTCTCCCTATCCTGCAGGCGGCGGTAATGAGCATTACAACATGATCGACAACTGCCAATTAATCGATATAGATGAAGAAATGTCCTCTAGTTCCTTGTTTTTGGGCGTAATCTTGTTGGGGGGCAAAATATGTGTTCCATTATAGTAAGTTCTACAACTAAATTGAATTAGTTAAGTAGCTTAAGTGGCATTGCACTGCACACGCATACACTCTTAAAACTCCTTTGTCAAAAACAACTTAATTTGAGTCAAGAATGGGGTAGATGCCACGGATTTCCGACTTTCGGGTTCCACACATCAGTGTCGTTTCCGGCCACTGATGGCCGCGTTCCAACACTCGCACCCCCACCCCTGCGCCCCCCCAACCGCTTACTCTCGACCATTGGCGGAGAGCGCGCAGGGTGTCTCAACTCTCTGAAATGCTTCGGACAACTGAGGCATACTACACACTCGCACCCGTCGAAGGGAACGTGCAACTGAGGGGCGCAAGAACTGGGACGCGGCCCACACTTCGCAAACAGGAAACGGAAACAAAGCTGATGTGTGAAAACCAGGAAGTCGGAAGTCCCGCCTCCTGTGTGGTATATCCCATTGGACGGACCTAACTTGGTGGGTCGGTCCAATTTTGACCCAGAAGTTTCAAGAGTGTACCTATTGAATCATATTCTTAGATGTGTATGTGGTGCTCTACACTTGTAGCATCAAAGTACAGCGCTCCACTTGTAGCTCCTCTGCTCCCCTCCTACTACGTGCTGTCAAGATGGCGTTCACATGGGTAATGAATGGATTCATGTTAGGAGGACTGCAAAGCCAGCCCACCGTGCAGCTTCACTCATGTTCCAGCATTCGCCCTCTTCGTTTGCTCCTCACAACGTCTATCCCACCATGACGACTTCGGACTACTCTGACGTCGAGGCGTTTTTAGACGGCCACCCGGAACTCTTCGAGGAGTACCTGGTCCGAAAAGCCAAGTGTGAGCACATTAGCAGGTGGCTGAGGGAGCACCAGGCTCCTAAAGTTCCCACGGCCGATGAGAGACGCGCAGGCGCCTCGACCAGGGAGCCTTCGCTGTGTCCGGCCAATCCGGAAACTCTCCGACGCAGGTCGTCTCACATGGAGCTTCGGCGCAACTTCGCCCGGTCCAAAGCCACCACGGCGCACCGGACCTACGACGAGCACGCCAGCTTCAGCCAGCAGGACCCTCAGTCCAGCATGAGGCGGCGCGCGCTCCTGCGTAAAGCCAGCTCGCTGCCTCCCACCACGGCGCACATCCTCAGCGCTCTGCTGGAATCCAGAGTCAGCGTGCCACAGTACGCGTCCACCGCCACCGACCACAAGTATCGCCTCCGGGAGACCAACGAGAGGGAGTTCTTCTTGGAACTGGTCAAGGACATCTCTAACGACCTGGACCTGACCAACCTGAGCTATAAGATCCTGATCAACGCGTGCATCCTGGTGGACGCCGACAGGTGCTCCCTCTTCCTGGTGGAGGGACCCCCGCACAAGAGGACGCTGGTGTCCAAAGTGTTTGATGTGCACTCGGGCACCACGGTCAGACCCTTCTCCAGCACCCTCAACTCCAGCGAGGTGCAGGTGCCTTGGGGAAAGGGCATCATTGGATACGTGGCGGAGCATGGAGAGACCGTCAACATCCCCAATGCGTACGAGGTAAATGGAACAAGCACTAAACGCTTGAATGGAAAAATACATGAGCAAACAATATGTGGGCAAATTGCAAAATTCTGCATTATGATCTCTTGTTCATTTTAATTAGCAGTGCGGTTCTCAGGAAACTACATTGACATGATGATTGTCGACCATATTGAACATAATGTTGTAAAGGCTGATTTTTTATTTTTTTTTTAATAACGTGATTTTCCACTGTAAAATGTGCAGTTTTATTTTTAGAATTGCATGATGGGCTGTATCAAAGTTTTCCCACCTCAATGTAGAAATGTTATCTTTTGTTATCTCACAATTTGCTTGTTATCAACTTGTATGCGGTAAAATTAGATGTCATATATATATATATATATATATATATATATATATATATATATATATATAATCACAAAATGTCTGCAAAAATCTGCATTACTGAGCACTGTACATTTTATGACCATTTTTGCAATCTAATGAGATCAATACTGTTCAATCACTGGAAACTGCAGAACATTAACATTATTGAATATATATTGAACATAGCAGACTGTTTTTATATACACTTTTATATCCACTATAGTAGCTCATTATAAAATATGCATTTTATCTTAAACTTATTACACACTACTAAACTGAAGCTTCTTGAATATTTTTTTTAACGATAAACTACATTTTTAAAGCTTTTTTTACTATATATTGTCCATCCATCTGCCAGATAGTTGGATTTCTGTTCTATTATCATTGTGCTCCAGATTTGAACAAATTTGTGTGAAATAACCCTTTTGTTTGCTTATGCTAAGTTATCTTGCATCATTAATTTTTTTAAGGGCTTGGAGACAATTGTTGGATTTATTTATTTATGATGTAATATAGATGTTTTATTAATGTATTCAGTACACATGAAACATATTTTGTCCAGTTGAGTTTCTTATAATTTACATTTTTCATCTTTGCCAGATTTTCGTTTAATCTACTGAAGAATTGAAAAGTTGTTTTATTGTAATAACATTGAGGTTACGCGAGTGTCATCTAGTTGCTCTGGTGAAGAGTGTGGAGTCTTTTCAGTGTTTTGTTTTCTTCTGTCATTTACTTTTGAGGTCCAGTTAGTGTCTTTATTGTGACATAACCAAAGTAATTACCAACATTAATGTCATGCTCACTGGCTCAGTAGTGTGTACAGTAATGTTACTGGCTGCCCTTTGACTGAGCGATCTTCATAAGTGCTCTCGACACTGCTAAACTTTAAATACACTTTTCCAATGGGCACATTTAGGAGTGGTTTTATATGTACTTGTATGCCCTGCAGGACCACCGCTTCAGTGATGAGATTGACAAGTTAACAGGCTACAAGACTCAGTCCATTCTCTGCATGGCGATCTGCAACAGCGATGGCGAGGTCATTGGCGTGGTGCAAGCAATCAACAAGAATCCCACGGGAACGCCTTTCACCGAGGATGATGAGAAGGTGAGACATCATCTCGCTGAACCAATCTCTTATACGCTCACATTATATTACCCGCAGCCAGCGAGCCGTATGGATAGAAATACTGAGAGATGATGATAATAAGTATGGAACATTAACCACATGTAGCGGAGAAGCAGTTTGAGTGTAAACACTTCAGTGGCTCTCCAAGCAGGACGTCGTTTTTCTTCTTACTGCTCTTGACTTACACCTACTGTACTCTCTGGATAAATAGAGCTTATTAAAGGAGTTGGAGATGCAGCTAAACAGTTGGGAAATCTGGCATTTTATATGCACTCAATTATATTGCTACTCCAGTTAACCTTCCACTCGTGTTTAGGAAATTGTCCACATGGTGGCAGAATGAAGTTGTTTCAACTGTTTTGCTACTCATTTTAATTCGAGTTGACCTGCTAAGCTTAAATCCTCTTGATGCCTCTGATTTGTTTTATTTGTTTTTTTATTTGAGATCAGGTACTGCAGATGTATCTACCCTTCTGTGGAATATCTATTTCAAATGCCAAGTTGTTTTCTGAGTCTCGCAAGGAGTATGAAAGGAGCAGGGTGAGTGATGATGCTAAGCAAATCCTTGACAGCATTGTTCTACATGCGTTCTTAAGACTACCTTTTGCTTCTTTAGGCTTTACTGGAGGTGGTCAACGATCTGTTTGAGGAGCAGACCGATTTGGAGAAGATTGTGCGGAAGATCATGCAGCGAGCGCTGACCCTCCTGCAGTGCGAACGCTGCTCTGTACTGCTTCTTGAGGACATCGAGTCGCCGGTGAGGCCTTAAAAAATAAAGCTCGTATCAACTTTTGATTGCCTGATACAGGCCTCTGCTTCCCTTGAGGAACAATTGTAAATTGACCGTGTTGTGTTCTATAAGGTTGTGAAGTTCTCCAAGACGTTTGAGCTGATGTCCCCCTTGAGCAACATGTATCATGACATCAGGTGACATCAAACACTGATGAACAATGCAGAATAACTAGCAATATGGGTAAATACTGGATCTACAATTCATCACCGTATAACCCAGGGGTCTATGACCTGCGGTTCTGGAGACACATCGCTCTTTAGTCCCCCTTTTTTGGCTCCCTTTGGATCTGTAAAAAATAAAAATAAAAAAATTGTATAAATTATTTTTTTAAACATATTTTTTGTTTTCTACATATAATATTCTATAAATTAATAGTTAAATATTCCCCAAAAATATCCGAGTTCAAATTTTTAAGTTGTCAGAAAAAAGAGAGATAAAAGGTAGATGAAAAAGTTTTTTTTTAAATACTTAGAAATGTCCAATAAGTGACCATAACATGTCCAGAAAGAGGAAAAAGCAGAAAATGTTAGCAACATTGCTAAAAATGTCCACACAAAAAAAAAGCCATAAAATGTCCAAAAAAGAAAGAGGAGCGGCAGAAAATTACCACAATATGTTCATAAAATTGTTAAAAATGTCAGAAATTGACAGAAAGGCAGAAAAGTGTAAAAATTTATGAAAAATGAAGTATGAAAAATAACAACAAAATCCCAAAACGGACCCTCAGTACATTAGACTAACACTAACACACTATTGCGTTCATCACAATGTTTTGGTTATTTATTTGGCCTAAAATGGCTCTTTTGACAGTAAAGGACGCTGACCCCTGGAATAACATTTAAAAGTCAACTTACTTGGTCCTTTTCTACATGTACAACTATTGAATGTTTCAGTACTTTTTTGCCCAAAATGCTTTCCTCTAACAGGGAGCCAAATTTCTGAAATTGAATCCGAAAGCCGAATATATCGTTTAATATCTATCTTTCCAAGCAGTGTATATACAATATAATAATTACAATCAAGAGATGAATACATTTGGATCCACCGAAGGTCACTAGCCATTTAACATTTGCAACACATTTGGTCATCTTTCAGCAAACTGTTGTGTTTGAATATTCACAGATTGTTTTTATGGCACTCTATCCATATGCAGCATCAGCGTAGAGAAACTGTCGTGCTCTGATTGGCTGATCAATAATAGCATCGCAGAGCTGGTGGCCTCCACGGGACTCCCTGTTAACATCAGCGACGTGTGCCAGGACCCGCGCTTTGATGCCGAGGTTAGTTTAGCACCAAGCTTTTATCCACATAAAAAAAAAACACTGCTTAAATTAATTACAATTATTGTAATTTGTGGATTTTAGAGTAATCTGATGATTTTGGGATGATTTTACACTCGCTTACAAGGATTTCAGTAACTATGGTAATCAATACAATCTGTGTTTGTAGGCAGACCAAGCCTCGGGATTTCATATCCGATCAGTGCTGTGTGTGCCCATCTGGAATCGAACACATCAGATTATTGGTAGGTTTTGCCGGATAAAAAAAAAAAAAAGTCACTTACATATTACTGTATAATGGTGATCTTGTCTCAATTTACTCACTAATTCATTTCATCAGTGTGAAATCTGGGCCTGTTTAGAACACAAAGCTGCTATACTCAGAGGACTTCTGAGTCTCTCTCTTTTTTCCATTTTTTTTTGTGGCAGTGATACTGAAAAAGCTACAATAACAGTACACAGAGTGATAAAAAAAAAAATAATCAAATTTGGCCTAATTGATATAGGATAATTTCCAAACAACACCTGATGATCTCTCATGAAGTGATAGATGACAACCTGGTTGTAGTAAATTATTTCGCCATCTTGAGACTGAAATAACAGCGCCCTCTGCTGGTATAAATCAAATACTGCACTGTAATAGTGCAAGAATGACAACTTCCAGACAATCAACTAAATTATTAAGAAGCCTTCAATTGTATTGCCATCCCCAGTCCTTATAAAATTGTTTGTAGAGTATCGCTAATTATTATTTCAGTCTGTTTCCTACTTCCAAGTCCAGGTGAAAACTGTTGTCAGTTCTGAGTTTGCCAAACGGTACAAATGCCAGCTATTTTCCATTGGCTTATGGGGCAGTTTTGATTGTGCCCTATGAACTCTGCCCAGAATCAATTCTATTGATCGACATTGATGTGCCTGCTAAATAGTTAAACGTTTTATTTCATGTGCATTTGCTCCTCCACAGGGGTCGCACAAATTTTGAATCGTCTCGACAGGAAGACCTTCAACGATGCGGATCAGAGACTGTTTGAGGTTTTCTATCATTTGAAGGGCACCAGGTTTTCTATAGATTGAGATTTTGTTTTGTTTTACAGGCATTTGTGATTTTCTGTGGACTCGGCATCAACAACACGATGATGTACAATCAAGTGAAGAAGACGTGGGCCAAGCAGTCAGTGGCATTGGATGTGAGTGGAGCTAACACAACTGCAAACTCATCACTACCAGGGTTTATTCGATTCAACAATATTTGTTGGATTTAAAAATCTTTCCATTGTTCCTCCAAAGCAATCTTCTTTGCTTCTTGTCTTGCGCTAGAATGAAAAATAATAAGTAGACAAATACAGTAACAAAAGATTTACTGTATTTGTTTAATTATACACTAATGAGTAACAAGTAACAAATTTTTCTGTCGTCCCCTTTAAAAAAAGAAGAAGACAATAGCGATTACTAATTTTGGGTAGTTGTGTACGTTAATTAAGCAAATTTTAATAATGATGATACAGTTTTAATGACACAAACCTAACTAAAAAAATTTTTACTGTACATGTCAAACTCAAAGTCTTTTCTGCCCTGTATCTCTCTTGCATTTCTACTGTATAAATATTTCAGCTGTTCAATAATTAATAATAAAAGAAGGTGCCATTCTCCTCATGAAGTCAAACTTTTGTTATTTTCACATCAACTCAGTTGGTTTCTGATGAAAACGTAGCTCTTTTTTTTTTAGCGATGACCTCTTGTTTCATGCTGAATTTAAATCAAGCTAGAATGAACAAATACAAAAAAACAAAACATTTCGGTCTTTTACATAATTATTTGCATATGTTTCTTCCAGATGTTATCCTATCATGCTACGTGCTCAAAGGTAGAAGTTGACAGACTGAAGGTAATCCCAGCTGGCGCAAATAGGAACATAACAATCTGGTCTACTTAAAAGTCAAACCCGACTCAGTTGCGTTACTTCACTTCCTTCGTGGCCGGAGTCGAGTGACTGACAGCTCTGTCCCAATTTTCTCTCGTCAGGCTGCAAAAATCCCCCTGAGCTGCGAGCTCGGCATTGACGAGTTCCATTTCAATGACTTCTCTTTGGACAATGATGCAATGATCACCGCTTCTCTCAGGATGTTCCTGGAACTTGGTGTGGTCCAAACTTTTAAAATAGACTATGAGGTGAGTAAAAAATAGATATGCTCCCCCTATTGGAAGTTTAAATTGCACACAGGCTACTGAGGTAAATAGACTTACAGTGGAACTTTTTAAGTTGAGTTTGGAGTTGGAGTCACAGTCGTTGATTGTTATTCCAATTTATTGACAAGGTAAATTTGGGCATTTCGTTAGCTACAAGCTATATTCATGAAAATAATATACAATATATATTTATATATATATATAAATGTAACTGTGTAGTTCAGGGTTGAGCCACATGTGGCTCCTTCGTACCTCTTGTGTGGCTCCCTGTGGATCTTAAACAAAAAAAAAATGTAAACATTAATATACATATTTATTCCTATTTTTAGATGAAATATTCTTTAAATGAATGAATGATTTTTTTTAAATCAATATTTAAACATTGTTGCTGTCCTGTGAAAAACACTTCCATGTCCATTAAAAAAAAAATTTTGGGGATGTCTGCATTCAGTTTTAGCCCATAAACATGAAAATATAAATAAAACATGACTACAAAATAAGTGTTTTCATAGGACAGCAACGATATTCAGAAAATGCCAGTCCAAATTTCTAAGTTGTCAGAAAAAGAGAGATAGAAAGGTAGATAAAGTTTTTAAAATTACCTAAAAATGTAAAAAAGACAATGTTAAAAAAATAACGTTTAAAAAAAAAAATGTTAAAAAAAAATGTTAAAAAAAACACAACGTTAAAAAAAACAACAATAAATTGTCCAAAAACAAAAGAGTAAATCCTGAAAATGACCATGAAACTTACACAAAATTGCCAAAAATGTCAGAAAATTGATAGCAAAAAAAAAGTCAGGGGAAAAAATGCCATAAAATGTCCCAAAAATGAAGAAGAGAGACTATATGTCCATAAAATTGGCAAAAATGTATGAAAAACAAAGTCTGAAAAAGTACAAAAACAGAAGACAAAAAGGTAAAAGAATAGTTCTGTTCTGGTGCAGCTCTAAGTAGCTTTTGGGCCCTATGCACCTTAGACTAATA
Source organism: Vanacampus margaritifer (assembly GCF_051991255.1). Classification (NCBI taxonomy): domain Eukaryota; kingdom Metazoa; phylum Chordata; class Actinopteri; order Syngnathiformes; family Syngnathidae; genus Vanacampus; species Vanacampus margaritifer. Next base: position 16,499,961 of record NC_135440.1, on the reverse strand, counting down.
ACATAAATACAAACACACTGTTTTGTTCATCACAATGTTCAAATGTTTTGCGACTCCAGACAATATTTTTTGTTATTTATTTGGCCTAAAACGGCTCTGTTGACAACAAAGGTTGCTGACCCCTGGTGTAGTTATACATGAGCTTAACTTTTTGAATCAAACTCCTAAAATAAAACACATTTTCCATGATATTCAAATTCATTGAGATGCGCTGCACATTTGAGAAATTTGCTGGCTTTTCAATATGCAGTAAAAACAACTTCTACTTTCCTTAGGTTTTGTGTCGCTGGCTTCTCACCGTGAGGAAGAACTACCGAACTGTGGCCTACCATAACTGGAGGCACGCCTTCAATGTGTCCCAGTGCATGTTTGTTATGATCACAGTAAGTCCCAGGCAACATGGCTGTAAATCCACTCTGATTGATTTGTGTTGTCGTTATCAATTAGCATGTGAAGCCGTGTGCCCCGTTCACCCATGAGTCATAAATGCGCCTATGCGAAACCGCCATATTTTAAGTTTTAGTGCACCCTTCCAGCATCTAGTTGAGCCTAACCTTGCCCCTTTGCCCCCATCTCATGTTTTACTACCATCAGCCTCCCTTCATCCCACTTGACGCCATTCTTCTTTGCACAGTTGAATCAACCCCTTTTTCCATATTTGTCAGAATTGCAAATGATATTTGTTTACAGTCAGCCAACTTTCAGGACGTTTTATCCGAGGCAGAGATTTTGGCGCTGATGGTTGGCTGTCTGTGCCACGATCTGGACCATCGAGGAACCAACAATGCCTTTCAAGCCAAGTAAGGCTCAATCACAGTAAAATGACAGTTTTTTTTTGTGATAAATGACTGTTTTTATGTTTCTACTGCGCAGGACAGGTTCTGCTTTGGCATTGCTCTACGGGACGTCAGCGACCCTGGAACATCATCATTTCAATCATGCAGTCATGATCCTGCAAAGTGAGGTGGGGCCCACATCTCCGACAAGACTATTTAGAGAATTCCACAGAACCAGACTAAGCTCTACAAAGTAGTAGCCTGATAACAAGACAAAAATATGCCGGTTGTGGTCGGGAATCATCGCCCCAAAATTGATTTTTGAGTCTCCTGTGGCAGCGACCACCAAAAGATTTTAAAGACTTTTGTGTCCAGGTCACACTAGATGGATTATAAAAGCACTGCTATTTATTGATTAATTTTAATAAAGTGCAGAAAATGTCACTGTGTGTTGCTAATTAACATTGCTAATGGAGGCTTCATTAGACAGTGAGCGATGAGTTTGCCAATGCATCTGCTTTAAAGGAACATTTCAGCTACTATTACGTATCGTTGCCTGCAATGCTGTATGGGGATTTATTTATTATTTATGTTTCAGGGTCACAATATTTTTGCGAACCTCTGCTCTAAGGAATATAGCAACATGATGCAACTATTGAAGCAGGCCATTCTTTCCACAGACCTCACTTTGCACTTTGAGTAAGTCGTCTTTTCAGTGTATTCAGAGCAAACGTAAAAAACGTCAAATGATCAATTCTTCTACTATAAAACATGTTTTTTTATGAAAAATCTTGCTGCATTGAATAGAGGACCCCCCCCCCCCCCTCTCTTGCGTCCTTGACTGTTTTTCTTTGCTTTGCAAAGGCGCAGGAGCAAGTTCTTTGACAACGTGCTTGCTGAAGAATTCAGTTGGACGGAAGAAAAACACAGAGAAGTCCTCAGGTATTTTCTACGAAATAAAAAATATTCAGCGTAGATATCAATAACTCTGTATTTGTGATGTTTTTTGATGGCCTTTGACAGATCTATGCTGATGACAGCCTGTGATTTGGGAGCAGTCACTCGGCCGTGGGAGATATCGAAACAGGTTGGCGCATTTATCATTTGGCATATTTTTATTTCATTAATGGGATCATTTTTGCTTGTTTACAATCATTTCCGTGCTTCGTCCTGCTGTATTTTTATGCACAGTTGATTTACAAAAGCAGCTCTGACCCATAAATACCACAAATAAGTAGCACAGATGCAGTGTTTGCTTTGAAGATGTTGATAGAGAAGTACAGAGAAGGCCAGAAGGAGCTGCATTGTGTCTTTGTAGATCTGGAGAAAGCTTATGAAAGGGTGCCCAGAGAGAAACTGTGGTTTTGTATGAGGAAGTCTGGAGTGGCAGAGAAGTATGTTCAAGTGGTGCAGGACACGTATGAGCACCGTAAGACAGCGGTGAGGTGTGACGAAGGAGTTCAAAGTGGAGGTGGGGCTACCTCAGGGATCAGCTCTGAGCCCCTTCTTGTTCGCTATGGTAATGGCAAAATACCTACCCTGTGTGATATTTGCATGGCCTGAATAAGCTTAAACAATGTATTTCATTATTTATGAGGGACATGAGAGCATTTAATGAGATGTAATGAGAATCTTGACTTTTGAGGTCTTTCCAGCTACTGTGAGCGCAACAAAATTGCATATTCCACACAATTTGTATGATTCTGAGTTTATGTTGTATCACATTGAAATAAATGTGCCCATTCAGGTTGCCGAGCTGGTGACGAGCGAATTCTTTGAGCAAGGAGACAGAGAGAGGTCGGAGTTGAAGCTCACCCCAGCGGTAATCACACTATTGTGACACTATTTGACATTGGACTACTATTTACAATACTTCTTCCTTTAGTATTTGTTGAATTTTACAACAGGGAGAAAAATTGGCAAAAATTGGCCAATTGTTGATAGGGGGGGGGGGGTTCCAATGTCATTATCTTCGACTTATGTTGTAATGTGTTAATGTGAAATAAATATCTGCAAAAAATTGCAAAACAATTTGCCCAAATGTTGCAGATTTTAATTAATCGGCTGGGCCCTAGCGTTTTGTAAAAAAAAAAAAAAGGATCAGCTATAGTATGGAGTCACCCATGACTCTGGTTATAGTGGAGGGGCAAATGAACTGTACAGTACAGTACAGTGGCACTTACTTCAAGGTATCTATAGCTATTTCCAGTTGAAATTTAAACATTATACAAAAACAATTCCATATTGCCTATTTAACCAAAACACATACCTTGCAAAAGTCTACTAGCTTAATGCTAACACACAATGTCAAATACCGGTATTTTTTTCTTTATCCTCTGTGGAAAAACAACTAAGATTATTGCATCTTATTGAGTCAATTAGTTGTGAAACAAATGTTCTAAAGGAGGATCCTATTCTGTCTTTTGTAGGCCATATTTGATCGAAATCGCAAAGATGAGTTACCTGCCTTACAGCTGGACTGGATAGACGGCATCTGTACACCTCTTTATCAGGTATTTCCTACACTGGACACTATCAAAATGCTCGTTCATTTATTGCTTTTATATAATAGTGGACGTCATTTTCCTTTCATTTGTAGTCCCTGCTGAAGCTAAACAGGAAATTGCAGCCAATGGTGGAAGGGATCGACGCCAACCGAAAGAAATGGCAGGAGCTGAGTGCATTTAATGAGCACGCATGCGACGCCTCAGTAACCAGTCAGAGTCCCGAGGCTGTAGAAGCCAGTGGGGAGTCCAGCACAAAGCCGGCGGAAAACACCAACTTGGGGTCAAACGGTCAAGTGTAAAGTTTAGAGCAGGACTGTCTTCAAGATGAGGTTCAGCCTCCAAAAGGGGGTTAGAAAATGTGAATTTCCAGATTTCCTCAAATAGTGGCTGTTTATTTACATGGTTGCATTGAGTAGCAGGAGCTATTTTGAAAAAAATGCTACATGAATGCAACAAAAAGGATGCTTGTAGATGCTTGTTGTGACAGAAAAAAAGTCAAAGTCATTCAGCGCCATTGACGGCTATAGATGTCAAAAATCGATTTCAACTAGGCTGGCAGTGAATGAGTTAATTAACCCTCATGGTATGGCGGAGGCCCTTTTATTAGGTTGATAATGTTAGGTCTAGTCTATTCAGGGTTGCACTCGCACAGATGTAAGACCATTTTGTCGTTTGTTTCTTTTCTAAGCCGGTTCTCATGGGTTGCTAAAACGCAAAGAAGAAAAAGGGTACAGACGTTAGTTTTGTTCGAGTGGATGATGCAACTTGCAACTGGAGGTACGGCATCAGTTAGAGCGGAGGTGGCTATTTGAGGATGTATAGCACATGAAAGGGTTGTTTCATCTGCTGAGCTTCACCTTGCAAGTATCACTGTCAAACTCAGGGCAAGGAAGCAGCTCGGTCATGCCCTGACATTTATACGGAATTTAATGCTGAAACCCAAAAGAGTGACACTTTATGTAATGTAAACATGTTTTCTAATGAATGCTGCCTCAAAGTAGTTGAACAATTTCACCCAAAAATAGCTACTGTGTTTTCTACCATCCTGAATGTAGAGCTTGTTCTTGAATAGGGATGGGAATTGATAAGAATTTAGCGATTCCAATTCCTGATCGATTCTCTATCATTGATTTCATTATCATTATATTCTATCATTATGTAAGATATTTATTCCGCATATTAGATGTATTTTGGGGGAATTAAAACTTTTTTAAGTGTTGCAAAAAGCCTTGGTATCATCTTCGCATGGAATGTAGCCAAACTTTTGTGTGCTGCCGTGACGCCATGTTAAAAATAGTCCCAAACAAAATGCACTTTTTGCATGTGATGTCATCATTTATGACATATGACATCTCATTTATGGCATAAGAATGACAAAAAAAAAGAATTATCAGGCAAGCAATCAAACGATTCCGAGGAATCGAATTACTCAAGAAGAACCATTTATCGATTCCCTTCCCTATTCCAGAACGTGATGAGTTTGCTGCTTGGCTGTTTTACCTCACTTTTTCTCTTTTTGCTGCATGGCCATATTCACAATATTTGTGCTGTTACTGAGCCTTAGGTCGTCAAAGTGTTGTTGCGGTAAACAGCATGTTTCATGTAGTACTGTGCAATCAATTGCCTAAAACATTTAGACAAAGGAGCTCCAATTTATTTTTTTAGATGGCTCTCAAGGTGGTTTCTGTTCTTTCCTGAAAATTGAACCATGTATAGAATTGCAATATTTTGTAAGAAAACTCAAAAGTATATATGTGATTGTTCTTGATCACGCCTGTATTTTTGTCAGTATGACTGCACAGCATGCTGATCATTGTAAGAAAGTTCAGATCTGCATGTACACTATGTATCTTCTTTGATACTGGATGAGCGCAATGCCTTTGACTGCCTGATGAGATTTGCCGTTGCATGCCATTCCTCTCAAGGACCCAAATATTGATGCTGCTTTACAAAAAAAGATTTACATTTAAAGATTTGTCACGCTGTTATTATTTCTCTCATGGTATTTTATAACTTGACCTGTGCTAAAATCATTGGTGTAGAAAAAACAAATACACATTTTTGCAAATAAAAGGCCTGTGATATTCAAAGTGTTGATAGTGATTTTAATAACTACAGAAAATGATCTTTGTGGTGTTTATTTACATGTATTGGGAAAACAATTAAATGCACACAGAAACACCCCAAAAAAATGTCAGCTAAACATTTGTCACTTTCATCAGAAGTTTTAGAAAAGTAGATTAAATTTGGATGTAAATTAAGATATAACATTTTGAGTATGTAAACACAACTCATACCATTTGAACCAAATATTACTTGTCAGAAATAAACAAACAGTGATGACCTGGGGATGTGACGTCATACTGTACAGTAAGTCGTCCATACACAATGAAACGGGGGGGCATTTTACAGTAAAAATGTTCACATGATCACGCAGTCTCTTTCTTCATCCGTGGGCAATGTTTGATGCTCTGACTTAATCAGGCATGGAGGTGAGGCTCGCGTAGCAGCAGTCAGTGCACTTTAAAGCGCATGCAGCTGCCTGCGCCCAGCCAGCCTGAACTGAGCCTTAATCTATAATTTAACACGGATTGACTGGATTCTACACGGGGTCGATCATCACCAGGGAGCGAGAGAAAGACTTCTAACCGCATTTTCGATATTCAGGGCCATAGATTTCCATCTCTACTGCTTTTTTTTTCAACACTTTTTCTCCCTTGCTCAAACATACAGACTTGTATTTAGGCTAAGTCATCATCATTGCCTCACATGACTTGGTGAGAAACAAGCGTCTCAAATAGATCACAGTTGACCGCCTATTAGGACAAATGTCCCATATCTATTAAACAATGAGGCCATACAATAATAATCATGTGATGTAGGCTTTAAATATTAACACATACTCTCAATAGTTAAATCAATAATAGCTTTCTTTGGCTCATTTAATGATTATATTCATTAATAATGAGGCTCATAATTGATCATATTCATATTTACACTCAGTTAAAACAAGTCAGGTTTGATTGAGACTGTCAAGGAAGATAATATAAATGTTTGTTACTGTGGATGGAGTAGACTACTTGAACGTAGTTGGGAAAAGTAGTTAGTAATTTAGCAGTTTATTAATTGGTTATTTGATTTACTATAAATAGCAAAGAAAAAATAGTACGTCCATATTTGTATTTTATTGTTAATTCGATTTTTTTCCCATTATCACTGAATTGAGCTTTTAAATATGTAAATGCATATTCAAAATATCTACATATTTATAGAATTAGATAGAAAATGACCCCCTCCTAAATATTAATGACAAGAAAATATAATTTTATAACACTTGACTATCGCCTTAGTATATCTGGCATCTTTAGAAGTAAAAATTGCAGTAAAAGACAGTTGGCTAACAGAAACAATCTTCAAAAAGTAACATACCTGTGTATTAACAGAAAAGGAGAATGTCGGGAAATCGGATTGTCATCTCGTATGGTTGAACAGCATTCTCTGAAAAGACAGCATCATGTTAATGATTCCTAGCTATTAGCTAAACACCGGAGCTTTACGTACATTCAACAAAATATTTAAAAAAAATGGTGGAACAATTCTAGTACACTCCAGCTGAGCTTTTAGTTATGTATCAATCAAATTAACATAGTTTGCCCGTGAATGTTTCTAAGGCATTACTTTATTCATGAAACATTCATGCTCATGCGGATGAAACTTAATGACAGCAGGTGGCGTAGTTTTCCACTCCAGCGGGATTTAAAATGACTACAACTATCATACATAAACACTTACGCAAAAATGTCTTCAGTGTTTGAGGCCGCTATCGCCATGTCTGCCATCCACTCTGAGCTAATGTCCACTTCAGGGTGAAACTTAATAAATGCCTAATTTGAACAAAGTGTCCTTCAGGACCTTCACTTTCAAATTCACAACAATACTAGTCTTCACCAGCAGAAAAGCACACATACTACTAGTAGTCACAAGATGGCGGTCACCCGTGTTTTCCAGGTATGGTTGCGCATCCTGCCAGCTAATCACTGAGCTCCACTTTTTGTTCAATCAGAATAGGGGCGTGGTTAATACTTTGTACAGTAGCCTAGTTTTGCCCGAATTTATGAAAGAATTGTTCTACTTTGCACCCAAATTTGTCAAGTATAGCACTTATTTAAGCGAAATAAACCTCAACAATTTTTTTTATCTTTCATATGTCATTCATTTTTTGAAACATTATTTAAGTATTTTTTACATTTAAGTGCAGTGTTAATGTTCAAACTGCGCATGATGTTATGTTACAGTAGAACTAGTCATTGCGATGGTTAAAATGTGTGTAAGGGTGTTTTTATTAGGATGAAGCTTAAAGCCTTAAAGATTTAGCCCGATTGCGCGAGGCTGTAAACAGCGATGGCGCTCAAACAAGCCTTTGAAGCATCACGGCTCGCTTTGTTTCTCTGAAATCAGGTCACGCAAAAAAAAGCTGTTTGAACGTCCACAACAGATTCTCGTGACCCATTTACCCTGTCAAGAAAATCCAGATTGAAGACCAAGTTTAACCTTTGAGCCCACCTGTAGTCAGTCACATCGTGCGCTCAAATAGTCCAAAAAGAAACTAGTGGATTTCGGACTGACTGAATGTCTTGTATTGACTCGAGAAGTGCCGCGGGCTGTTTTCCAAAAGCCTCCACTGTTGCCATGAAGAGATGAGTCAGTGGAGATCGCTGCGTGCTTTGCTGCCATGTCTGCACATCTATCACAATCAAAGTCTCTTCAGTGTTTTGACATAAAGATGAATAATTGATTCATGCACACTCACCCGAGCGTCCCGCGCTGCTGCAGTCTGTGATGATGCGCTGCTGCCAGTGAGAACTTAACTGTTGCAGCAGCTTGTTGATATTTATCATATCTTTATGTGTATGCGTAGGATTCGTAAGACAGCAATTGACTGACTGTACAGTGGACACAAACTGTCACTGAATGATTTAATAACGCTTTTGTGTGCTTGTGGTGGTGCAGTTTGTCAGCTCAAAGAATGAGGCCCCTCAAAGGTGCAGTTTTATTTAAGTGTTTTATTATTATTATTTTTATTATTATTTATTAGTTTCAATCTACCACTTTTTTTTTTAACTTTTTTTTTTTTTGCGTTTGCTTAGAGTTAGCCGAAATTTATTTACAAGCCAATTTTCAAGTGATGGTAAAAAAAAAAAAAATTGATGGTTGCAATTAAGGTACTGTAATGCTCTTAAATGTGAGCAAGGAGAGCCACAGTCGCTTTTAGCCGTTTATTGAGCAGGTTAAACTCAAACACAATCCCCAAACGAGCTGCTGTTTGCCACTACTCACACCTAGAAGCTCACACGCAGACGTCACACCACAATGAATTTTCCCCCCTTTTTTTTTAACGACCATGCAATTTGTTGTTTTATTTTCCTGTTGTCTGGCTCACTTTAAATTAAAACAAAATAAGTCACTTGAATGAAGCACAATTAATGGTGATTGTTTAAAGAATATAAAAATGTGCAATTTTAAAACGACGTACTATGTATACTACGAATGGCCACCGGGGCCCCCAATCATCTTGCTTGGGGCCCCTGGGCAATGTTGATACGCCACTGCTCATTGGGGAAATACAAATTAAATAATAACCCAATAAAAGTCAGAATCCGTGTTTGTAACAGTTATCAAAGCCAAAGTCAGTTTTCGCAACACAGAATTTTGTCCACGTCTGCTCCCCCTACTGATGAAAAGTGGCAACAATTTAGGGATGCTGAAATTATGTAAATACACAAAATAATTGGTAATAAATAAACACGTCACATAGGCTTTAAATCATAGTTTGAATACAAATATACATTTTATAAAGAAAATGTTTGTGTCCAACCTGCCAGGGTGCTTGCGTTTGGTTTGATTTGGCAGGCTGGCAAAGCTCAGACGGCACAGACAACACACGCTAAAGCTAAGGTCATATAGAGAAGGTCAGTGTGTGCGTGCGTGTCCTACGGCAACACACTAACACCTACACGGAATAACTATGTGCCATTCAGCCTTTAGCTCACTCATTGAAATACTTCAACATGAAAAATGTTAATGTAACAAAATAAATCTTGATTTTACCTTACTAACTTTCCATCCATCCGTATGCTAACTACCAGGTTGTCGTGCTGCCATAATCATTGCAATTATATACAGCTTGACTATAGTTTACGTGTATGTTACTGATTCCCAACCACTGTGCCGCGGAACTTAATTAGTCCAAAAATGAGTATTTATTTACCAGTACTACAAATGTATCTTTGTCCATCAATCTATGCCAGCGACATATAGTGACATGCAGAATAATTAAATGCTCGTACAATTTATATTGTATGTATGTATTTTTGTGAGCGATATGAGACAGGATCATCATTTTTTCCATGTATATAACGTTTTTTTTGTGATATTGATGTTTGGTACTGTGCTGTGAGATTTGTCCAATGTCAAATTTGGCTTTGACTCGATAAAGGTTGAGAAACACTGGCACACTATATAGCACTATATTAGTAAGTACTCTAAAAACAGTTGGGTCAAAAAAATAACCCAACTATGGGTCAAAAATGGACCGATCCTCTACTTGGGTTGATTTGACCCAACTTTGAGTCAAGAAATGGGTCTTTCAGCATAAAACAACGCATAAATATATGTCAGATTCTTAACTTAAAAAAAACTAAAGAAATTGGGTAATTTTGTATATTTGTATATTATGATCCATAATTGTTTTTTTTTTTACCCTACTGTTTTCAGTGTGTGCTACACTACTACCACATTGTACTATTAGCCTGGCTTTTATTTTATTTTTTTTATCACTTAATTTTACAGAAATTTTAATGTACTGTATGTGCAAAAAAAAACAAAAAAACACACACAATACAAATACATCATGTGGATAAAAATATTGAGAAAACTAAAAAAGAAAACACAGAAAGTGAAAGCAGAGAAAAGGGGAATGGATTTTTCAAGCCAAGTAAAAAATGTGGCAAAAAGATGCTCTGTACATCATATTTAAAAGCACATGCATGCATCCAGGCCATTATTCAACAAGGTCACAAATCTTATGCTATACGACTTAGCCAAAGTATGTTTACAAGCAACTCTGTGAGTGCCACCTCTCAGAATGTATAAATGTATGTTCTGCGCCACAGCGTGAATCATCACTCAGCACAGTATTGGTGCGACAACGCTAAAAGGTGGCAAACAGTTTTGCTTGGAAGAGGAATCTATAATTCTTTGCATCAGTCCGCTCTAATTCTCCTTTGAGTAAAAAGAAAAGCTCCGACTGGATTTGGCTAAAAAGACCAAAAGGCATTTTTTCAAAGGCAGCTAGCCTTGAACCTGAATTCTTCTTTCTAATCTCAAGACCACTGCGTGCTGTCTTCATAGCACCAACCCCTCAGTCCTCACAAGCACTTACATCTACTTGCCTTTTGTTTACTAACGTGGGAGAAACTGGAGCCCCGCTGTCTGCGCTAACAAGTGAAACGTAAGCTGACCTGGGCTCGCCACTTCATATCCTGACTAGTAAGAGCCTGTTTCCTGTGCAGCAACATCAACCAGAGAGACCACTTAAGTCCCCTTCCTTCACTCAGCTGCAAACATTTATGCTCACTTAGTAACAGACTCCAGTTCACGCATGGATTGGATTTCAATTGCAGGTGATGTAAATCACCTTCATGTTCACTGGGGCGCAAAGCAACTGTGGTTTTGTTATCAATGAATGGAGAAAAAGGCACAAAGTTGTCCTTCCTGAAGCTTATTGTGAATGATTAGAGAAAAACATTCACCCTTTTTTTTGAGTCATAATACAGCCCATATTTGGTCTTTAGATAAGAAGTCACCAACCTATTTGAGACTGAAAGCTACTTCCTGGATACTGATTATTGCAAAGAGCTACTAGTTTGAGCCAAACTTCTGAAATAATAAATCGTCTTGAATTTTTGACGCCTATAGCCGTCAATGGCAGTGAATGAGTTAACTCATTCACTGCCATTGACGGCTATAGGCGTCAAAAATTCATTTGAACTATTTCTATTAGTTTCACATTTTTTCCCACTTTTGTTAACAAGAGTATGAAAACCTAAAAAAAATGTATTGTACATATAGAACAGATATAAAATGTGTGATTAATCTTGAGTTTAAATAATTAAGTAATTAAACCAAAAAGAAAATATTATAAAAAAATTAGGGGCGTCAGACAATTAATTTTTTAAATTGTAATTAATCGCATGACTTCAATAGTTAACTCACGATTAATCACACATTTTATATCTGTTCTAAATGTACAATACATTTTTTCTAGGTTTTCATACTCTTGTTAACAAAAGTGGGAAAAAATGTGAAACTAATAGAAATAGTTCAAATGAATTTTTGACGTCTATAGCTGTCAATGGCAGTGAATGAGTTGATTATGTTATTATTAGGGATGTCAAAATTCATGCGTTAATTTTGAGTTAATTTAAAGTTCCTTTAACGCCACTAACGTATTTTTTTTAAACGCACGATTAATGACCGCCCCTTACTTGGAATGGAAAGCCTGTACTGGGGGAACGCAGCAGACACGTCCACGTCAAAATTTAGCAGTAACAAATTGAATAATAATGCATGGAGACTGGGGTCAAGTTGTATTTTACAATTTTAAAAATGTGCAGAATTCCACAAGTTACTTCATGTTAAATATTAGATAGCTCTTAATATGAAAAAAAATAATACACTTAACTGGCACCAATATCTTACAAATGCAATTATGTCATCTAGTGGCAGAAAAATTACCTCAACATAATTCAATATCACACTTATTTTGTACAGTACAGTACATCTTTTTAATTTTAACTAAATTTTATGAATTATTATGACATTACTGTATCAATAATTAATAGATTAGTTTAACATTTTTTCCACTTTTATGTTAACAAAAGTATAAAACGTATAACCTCAATAAAAAAATGTATTGCACATTTTATTGTACATTTAGAAAAGATATAAAATTTGTGATTAATCGTGAGTTAACTATTGAAGTCATGCGATTAATTATGATTACAAATTTTTATCGCTTGACACCTCTATTTATTATTCATGATGAATGCAAATCAGAATGCTCTGCTCTGCATGGTAGCAAAATCGTGGAAAGGTTTTCGTCTTGATTCCAGATAAAACAGTACTGAAAAATGTAATTGTGAACACACAAAAATCAATTAAAGCCGCATGCCAATCATAGTTCAAGTACAACACACTGGAAAAAAATGCTCTGTAGAAAATAAAACCATTTCACTCTCAGCTATTCAAACATCACTCTTCCAGTGTGCTCTGCCGGTGTTTACTTTGAAGGTCAATTCCTTCCAAGGTTTTGCTTAGAATTTTTTCCCCTCTCTCTTTTGATAGAAAAGAAAGCTGGTTATTGTGTTCCTTCCGCCTACGCTGAAAACGTGTCCTTCAGGTGGCATTCAGGGCCTCGCTGAAGCATAACGTTTGACTAACAAAGGTCCATGTATAAATGTGCAGAAAAGCTTCGATGAGACTCTGTGTGTGAAGGAAAGCTGGTACAGCTTGAACTAGTTGATTTTTTTTTAAGCAATTGGATGAGAAGCCAATAAACAGTTCAATGTGTACAACTGTGAAAGAAAAAAGGTGTCAAAGGTAAACTTTTGATGAGGATACAACAGGGTCTGCTTTACTTTAACAGTATGTTTAAAATTGTGACACAAAGACCTGTGTTGGCTTCTTCCATCAAGACAATCCAATCAGAGTCGATGGCAAATACTGTCAAATTAAGCAAAAAAGAAAATATAAATTGCGTATTTAAAACAACCACATAACTTTGCCTTAAATTCCTCCAGATTAATGGAGGAAATGGAAAAATAGGAAGAAAAAAGTCAAGCACATTTGTGAGTAAAGAAATGTTTTTTCTCTTTCAAGGTTGAGAGGGAAGCTTTTGTTTCTTTTGCTTCTCATGCATTCATTGTGGCACGCTGGTCTCCGTTTCAATGGATTCACTGATGCTGGTGCTATTCGTCTGCCAATCACACTGGATACTTTGGATTTCATGTTGGGTGACAGACGCCCCCAAAGAAAAACATGACACCTTTCTTTCTTTTCTTTTTTTACTACTAAGTTTTATTTAATTATTTGCAATAAATCAATTAGCCACTTATTTAATTAGACAAATGAATTACAATAAATAGGGCCGGGTTAATAATAATAATAATAATAATAATAATTATTATTATTATTATTATTATTATTATTATTATTATTGTTGTTGTTATTATTGTTGTTATTATTATTATTATTAATAATAATAATACATAAAGAAGAGATTAAATAAGAGAGTGGGTGGTATGTGGCCTGCTGGCCATACTTTGCCTTAAATGACAATGTTGATCGTCATAATGCCTACAACCTTGAAAATTATCACCTTCAAGTAACTATTTATCCACACTTGTTAAATACACAATCAGCTGTCTTTATGCTCCTTATATCTGAATATCTTTCTTTTGTATGAAAATTGTTCATTATAACAATGAATTATTATATTTTATACAGGTTTCTGAAGTCAAATTGTGCATGATTCCCATCATGATAGCCCAAAGTGTCCAAACCCAGGTTCCACCAGTCCAAGATTGATTCCCCTCCAAACGCGGTGTATGGTGCGTGCCTACTCGCATGCTCAACAAGCATTGCCTTATAAATAAATGCTCGATCAATGACTCCAAGCTCATAAACATAAATCGCTTTTTCCATCAATACTTACAGCAGGAGGAGTGTGAACGCTGCTCTTTATTCAACTCAAATCTCTTCACACTTTGGCTGTAACATGAGAGGTTTAGGGGTAGAACTGAGGGATGACAAGGGAGAGGGGACAATTGAGAAACTTATTCAGTCAGAGTTGGACCTCTAGTCATTCACAGCGGGATCCATCTGAGCTTCTTTCTACGCTGACAGTGGCTCTTGGGGCCCATTGGCGTGAGGATCACATTAACAAAGGGCGCCAGCAGTGTGTCTGCTTTGGGGAGGGGTATTAAGAGGGAAGGTGATATTTCTTTTCACTGTGTAAACTGGAGCGTGTCATTTCATTAAGAACTATATTTCATTTTTATTACTCTGGGGGGTGTTAGGTTCATTCCATTTGGCTTTTGACAAAAAGGGCCTCAATGGACATCATTATTGAATGAGGAAAGCCTCAATGGAATATACACCACGATATTATGACCACTTGCATGTAGGTTTTTGACTCGCTCATACATAACTAAGGCAAGCAAAATATTAAGTGCAGCTCTAAGTGTGATAAAGTACTGTTGTACACGGTACACCACCGCAAACTATCCATCCCTCCTTCAGTTATCTGTTGCGCCAATTGTAAATGCCCGTTAAAGTGCATTTGATATTCTCCAGTTTTGATTTGTTTTCGTGCATGGACAATATGTTGTCCTGCAGCGCCACCTGGTGGCGTTTCCGCGTTTGTTGAAATGCGCACATTTCTACGTCTTCTTCTGTTTTGCAACGTCTGATTGCTTCTCTTCGGGTCGTGTGCTCGACAGAGAAACGATACAACTTTATATAAGTATACGAGCTGTACAGAACATTCTTTATTTGTTTTCTATTAGGATAGAATTGACATTGTGATTCACCTCGTTGTTTTGTATTGTTCTTAGCTCCAAATTGGGACGTGTATACTAAGCTAAGGCAAGCTAGCTGATATTGGAACGTTTAACTAGCGCTCTTGGAGAGCGGAATGAGATATGGAAATACAAAGTCTGTTATTATTTTTGGTGACATGTTTAAAACAGAGAATGTATTTCTTTTTTTTAATGAGTAGAACTCCATGTTATTAGACTGGAAAAAATATTTTCTTTGTATGGATATTGGCAGTGAATTGAGAAAAAAAAAAAAATAACGTGCTACACTTGTCAGAATATCTTCAGAAACATTTTTTTGTCATATTTCTTCATTCATACTTGTATTAGGTAAATGATTATGTAAACATGATTAATGCATGACTTATTTGTGAAACTACAATGTAAATACTGTACTTTTTCTGTTTATTCTCTAGTTTTCACAGTGTAGAATAATATAAAGACTAAAGATTATCGACACCTATTCGAAACTCTCTGCGTCTTCGTTTGAAAATCCAAGGTTGAAGCTACACCAATTCAAATGGACCTTTGACGTCTATAGCCGTTAATGGCAGTGAATGAGTTAACTTCAGTCCTTCGTAAACAGACCCTGAATGATGAAGCATTCTATACAGTTTTGTGTGAAGTTGAATCCAATCTCAACGATCGTCCCATCACCAATTATCTGGAGATCCCAATGATCTGGAAGTTCTCACGCCCAATCACCCGCTCACAATGAAAAGAAAATCAGTCTCACCAATTGGACTGTTTCAAAATGAGGGTCTGTACATCAGGTGATGATGGGGGCAGATACAGACTACTGTATCTCTGTATAGTTCTTGGAAATGATAATACAGATTTCTCTATGATTGAGTGAAAATCATTTTTTTTAATGTCCACAGTTGGTGAATAAATAAAACCTATTCAAGTTGCTCTCTAACTGTGTAATATGCTGACCACACAGTAGCAAGGGCGGTACAAATTCCAACCCATTACCATTCTTGAGCTTGAGGTGACAGCGCAGCCCTGTAGTTGCTGAGTTACTATGGCAACCGCTACCCGAGAGTTCAAGGGTCATGCCGCAGATAACCAACACCACAACTCACAAGGAAAACCACATCAAGACATTATATATGGTTGTCATGATTGTGGTTGACTAATGTTTGTTTGGAAAGAGGCATTCTTACATATCGTGGAACGGCTTTCGGGTTGTAATCCTTTGTGTTTTTTTCAAATGCAAAACAGATGACAAACATCGAATTGAAAATGTAATTAAGTTTGGCATGTATCTACTCCACAACCGATTGCTTGCATCACTGTTTCCGCGGTTGAGAACATCAACAGCATTGTGTCAATAATTGATCAGAGAAGAAATCGTACTTTACCACTCTCAATAAAGAATGATTCGTGATAATGACATCGACTCCACACCGAGAAGTGGACCCGTAGTGGAGCAGATACTAATGGATTCACATGGAGGCTGGGTCCTCAGAGACTGGGATCCATGAAGAAAGAGCGAGAGAGAATACTCACATTAATCTTCCATGCAGGCTTCTGTCATGAAAACACTTTTAATCGCATCCCCTGTGGCTTCTCACTTAACATTTTTCATAAATATAACCTATGGCAACCTTCTTTTGATATTTCACTTTAGGTTCACCAACACAAATGAGATACAATATGAGACCTGTATGAAATATTCTACCTTTACAAATATAAAGGGGTGGCTCATCTGTAAGGACTCGAGCTTTGAAAATGCTGTAAATTATATTTCCCACTGTGGGATTAGATCAAATCAGAGAAAAATAATCATGTTCAGTTTTGATTGACACTGTCAAGGAGGTTTTATGTGGCAGTAGTTAACACTTCTATAGAACTGAACGGCATCGTGCAGAGAGCCATATCTAACATCTAGTACTTTATATTGAATATCATTAAAAAGAAACAACATAGTTTGTACAGAACGCTGTTTGAGCGTATTTTTGATAACCATGATAATTTTTTCCCCCCACTACTAGTGCCTTTTTTGCCCTACTAGAACAACTTTAAGATAATGATCAGGGTTATGGAATACATGCTGAAACTGCTTTACATATCAAGTAGCGCAACTAGTGCACAATTTTGATTCACTAGTAACAAGTAGTTCTACAAGTGTGCCAAAGTTGTCGTACCAGTGTGCAAAAATGTTGTCGAAGATGGCAAGGGAAAAAGTGAAGAAAGAAGACAGTCTTTCAACTTATGGAAACCCGTCTGAGCACTTTTTTGACTTGATATTCAACTCAACGTTCATGCACTACTACTAGTATACTCTTTTTGTCCTCACTTGTGAGGTGTTCAAACGGGTTTCCATAAATTGAACTGGATAATACTTATGCAGTGGGACATTGCTCTCTAGCGGCTGTCTCTAAAACTGCATGTAAATATATTCAAAACATGTAAAGAAAAACGTGGTTCTGTGTAGCCAATCAGAAGCCTCGTGCTTTCCTATTGGATATGAGAGGGCTGTCAATCAAATACCTCAGAGGCTCTTTCTTGCTGGTCTCTTCATTGATGTTTTAGAGGTCGGTGAATGCGCATCTCTCCGTAAAAAATGACGGTCTGGCAAAGTTAAAGAAATATTAAAATATTTACATAAAACATATGTATATAGGAATAAAGAAAACAAAAAAATATATATTTTTATAATCGTATCACTACAAAGGATGTCACTCAGCGTGTCATACCCAGGTGACACCCATGGGTGGCGGAGCTGCTTCCGGACAAGCGGCCCACGAGGACGCGGACGAGACGGACTAGCGTGTGATTGGTCGACCGCGTGCGCGTTCCCGTCGTCTCCTCCCGGTTTTCCTGGCATGACCTTTTCCCTTGGCAACCACTTCCTTCCACCAGGCATCCAACGGCCATCTTTAATCGCAACTCGGCCACCGAAAAGTTCTTTTCTCGCATGTAAACACGGCGGAAAGGCTCGTTTGGCGGCACCGAGGACGAGGAGTGCGGGTTACTACTCTCTCCAGACACGACCCCCAAGCCCCACCTCCCCCGAACCGAACCGAAGGACCGAAGCGGGGCTGTCACGTTAGTACCACAATAACGTACGTGTATGTTTTCCCACGCGGCGTGAATGAGCCGAACCGGTCCCACGCACGCTTCTAGCCTGGTGGAATGTTCTGTAAAGTAAAATGTGTGGACCAGTAGCGTGTTTGTACGGCAGCGTGCTGTCTTCCGGGTAGAATCCAGCAGGTGGAGCTATGTAAGCATACGTCATGGGTTTTTGTGTGAAGGAAACAACAGGGCACGGAAGAAGAACACACTAGTGTTAGTTATCAATCTTTCGAGAGTCTTGACGCATATTTTACTTTAGAAAAATCTCATGGTACCAAACATAAATGAAAGTAAATAAAATATTGGCAAACAATGATAATTAAGTCTGAATTTACTCACAAAGGTACTTAATCAGAATCAGGAGCGTTTCTTAATACCTTCAGGGCCCCTAAAAAAACATAATGGAAGAGCTATCTCGATATATATATATATATATATATATATATATATATATATATATATATATATATATAATTGTTATTATTTTTAAATAATTAACATAAAGCCTGTTTAAAATTAACAAGCCTGTTAGTTGAGTTGCAAATGTAATGGCTAATCAAAAAGGCTTTGTAGTATCACTTTAGCTTTCAAAGCAAAAATGAAGTTTGTACTCACTTTCATTTACCATTTTGTGTCTTGTTGCAGGAAGGATGAGGAAGAAGCAGACGGCCAAGCAGAGGAAGACGGAGGATTCCTCAGACGTGCAGGAGTTTGTGGTTGAGAAGATAACTCGTCGTAGGATCTTCAATGGAAGAGTGGAGTACTTCCTAAAGTGGAAAGGCTTCACGGAGTGAGTACTTTTCTTAATCATACTGCTGTAGGCTTACTTTTCATTTGGAAGACTTTTTCATCAATTTAAGTATTTGTGTAGCTGCAAAAATCGTGTTACCGTAAATCCCGTTGATGTGCTTTCCAAAATATTACTTTTGCCTGAATATTAATTCACACCATTAATTAAACAAGGCAAGTAAGCAAAGACATGCAAAATAAGACAAATTCATAGACACCAGGCTATTTTCATTTCGGTTGCTTAGCAACCAGCAGCAAATATGGGCTAGCTTGCGCTGTACCGCCATTGTTCCTGCACCCTTCTGTGCCCTACTCCGTACTAGTGGGTGCTACAAAAACCTTAAGTGGGGTGTTTAAGCGCCTTGTAAACAGATTGTAAGAACACAAACTGAGGTTATGGCATGCCAAAGGTGTTTTAATACCTGACTAAATCCTTTTTATAGGTTCTCAAAAGTGTCTGAGTCTGGCTATACACTTGGTCGCCCTAGGATAAAAATGCATTTTTCATATTTATGACAACATCCAGGAAGCATATTGTGCATGGTATCTGTGTTTTGCTCTGATAATGACACTTGAATGAGGATTTCGATGAGAGAAAATCGTATCAATCTTTTTATTCACCCCGGTTCCAGTGCAGATAACACGTGGGAGCCCGAGGACAACCTGGACTGTCCTGAACTGATTGAGGCGTATCTGAGAAATAGCCACTTGCACCAGAATGAGGAAAAAGAGCAGGAGTTTGTTCCCAAGGAAGAAATGACGGAGGAGACAGAAATAGTGAGTGTGTTGTCTGGGAGCAGAAATGTTTCCGTCTTACTAAAATAACACCTTAATGTGACCAAGTAGACACTTATATGATTCTTGTTAGTATATTATGGTCACAACATACAAGTAGAATCCTATTTGACTTAACAAAGTAGAATTTTGACCTTTCTAAGTGTGCAGTTGAAAAATGACTAATATTAAAATATAATATTTAAAGATTATTAAATGTGTACGACGGCGTATTAGTGCCACGTATAATGTTTTTTTTAAGTGGCACATTTGTGAGAAAACAAATTCATAATTTTTTTCTTGCAAACTGTGAGTTTGTTTCTTGTAAATTTGTGAGTTTTTCTCTCACAATTTAGCAAAATGTCACAAATTTGCCAGTTTATTTCTTCTAAAAAAAAAATGTTTTTTTGCTCGCAATCTTGACACTTTATAATGTCCCAAATTTGCGAATTTATTTCTCGTAAATTTGTGAGTTTTTCTCTCTCACAATTTTGCCACTATTGTCACAAGTTTATTTGTTGTAAATATGTGAGGGTTTTTTCTTGCAATGTTCACACTTTATAATGTCACAAATTTGCGGGTTTATTTCTCGTAAATTGATGAGGTTTTTTTCTCTGAATATTACACCCCCTCTTAAAAAAAACATTATACGTGGCACTAATACGCCGTCGTACACATTTAATAATCTTTAAATATTATATTTTTATATTAGTCATTTTTCAACTGCACACTTATAAAGGTCAAAATTCTACTTTAAGTCAAATAGGATTCTACTCGCAAATTTGTGAGTTTTGTCTCTGCATTTCATTTCAACCCTAACTCCCCTCTAAAAAAATATATACAGTATATATTTATACGTGGCCCTCATACGCCATGGGAAATGTGAGTATAGCCAATCAATGTAATTAAAAGCAAGATAAAATGTTTTTTCATTTGATATTTTTAACAACACTGTTGTTTATCGCAAAGTAGTCAGCAGACACGACTTCCAGGCATACGCATCACATCGTCTTTGTTTGAAAGAAAGTTAGCCACTTTGTTTATTTTTCCCCACATGTTGTTTTGTGAGAACGTCAAACCACAATTCACCTCTTGTTACCCCGTGTAGTCCCCACCACAGATGCACACTCAGCCCTGCGGTGATGATCCAGACTCGCCCGTGGACTTGATCGCTTACCCTGAGCTCGAGTGCATCATCGGCTCCGCGGACAGACGGGGAGAGCTCATGTTTTTAGTCAAATGGTAACTTAGCTTCCTCTTTTTTTTTGATTGTGCAGTTTTAGAGTGAGCAAGGGGGATTTTGTGTTTGTGTAATGGCTGTAAGTGTGCGACAGTGGTGCTGAATTCAGGGAAGTGGTGCATTAAGTTGAGGCTTGCTAGTTTTGTTAGCCCTTGCAATAATGCGTGTGACGATCTAGTCACTTGAGTGTTTTTATATATGTTGCGCCGCAGGAAGAACTCCGGCGACGTGGCCCTGTTGCCGGCCGACGAGGCGAGCGCTAGGTGCCCTCAGGCGGTCATCGACTTCTACGAGCAGAAGCTGACGTGGCACTGCGGAGACGACGAGCAGTGACGCACGCCGTCGCGGGTTCGAGGTGAACCTACGCCGTGAAGTTTTGAAGTTCAGTTTTACCTCTCTCTCGAGCACCGTCGCTCAGCTGACCTCAAGCACATAACGGCGGGCGTGAACGCCGTGCGATGGCTACTAAACGCTGCTTTTTTTGCAGCCCTGTAGCCTCTTGTGTTATCATGTAGCACACCCTATCACTGTGGACTGTTGGTATCTTTTTTTTAGGGTAGTAATTTCATATTTCTGCTCATTTCTTTCCTCCTCCAGTGTGTGTTGTAGCACATTTTATCAGTAGGCAGTGAACTGACATCTCTGCACTAAACCTACAGTCAGGGATGAAAGAAATAGTGTATAAGTCAAGAAGTAGCCGCAGACAGTGTAAAGCTAATCCCTTTCATATGTGACATGAAGCACATATCATGTAGTTTGAGTATTTAAAGTAAAAATAGTTTAGTAGATCTTTTTACACCAAGTAGCACCTCGAAAAATACTTCAAGTATCCCCACGTAAGCCATAAATAAAGTACAGTAAGGGGGAAAACACCAAAAACTGCTTAAATCAGTCAATAAAAATTAATTTGAAAACAGCTGTGAGAGATTAAATGCAAATCTGTTGTACCTAAAAGTTCAATTTGAACAGTTAATTCAGTGATTCTATTACACACCACTAGAGGGAGCCTGTGTGCCACTGCTGGTACTCTTACTACACTGACAACCACTGCACTACTTGATTTGACCAGCAGAGGCACTGTTGATATCCTCAAAAGAACGATAAGATGTCAGCTATGGGAAGGTGAGCTACAACCCCGAAGACTTGATTTATGGCTCATCTCCAAGTTATTATATTATTATTATTGTATCAGTTATTCTACTTAATACAACACTGGCTTTGAAAAGAGATTACATTTACACTTAGCTGAAATAAATTGAAGTGAATTTGAATCTGTCATTGCAGATTTTAGTCAAATTCCACCTGTAATTTCATCAGACGTGTGAATTTTCACAATTGTGCACCAGACTTTTCCCCATATATAATTATTATTATTATATTTTTTACTTTAATTCATCGTGTGTTTTGTGTTTGTATGAAAAGCTAGTTCCATTACTGTCCATTGTGACACTCATTTTCAAAGTATCTAAAGCTTTTATATAGTAAATGAAACCACTGGTGTGCAGTGAGGGGAGAAGTAGGGTTAAGTGCAAAGTACTTGAGTAAATGTACTTGATTCCTTTTTTATTTCCTTTCTCACTATGTTCTTGTAAAATGTATATTGTGGCTGATGTTTGATTTAAAATTGTCGCCCAGTGTATTTCCAATTAGCTGCTTTGTACCAAATATTTTCTTTCCCTCTTTTTTTGGTTAAAAAAAAAAAACATTGACTTTTAGTTCATTAAAACTGGTGCTATTCACCACAGAGATAAGCAAAAAAAAAAAAAAAAAAGTCACCTTACTGCCCTTAAAGAGTTGTGCACAGTTTTTGCACACACTCTCAAAAAAGTCCAATGTAGCACTTTAGATGAGCAGTGGGATGTCATCGGCCAGTTTTTCTCCTCACGTGCAAGGGACATATCCTGTCACGGCACGCTTGACTTAACCTTGCACCTCCTAATAAAACACACCTACTCGACTACTGAGCGGCTGTTACTGTGTGTGTGTGTGCGTGCGTATAGAGACTGTAGATCTGTGACGTGGTTGCAAATAAAAGAAACATTGTGTGACCTTTACTCGAGGGCCATGTGTATTATTTTTCCTCACGCGCTCGCAACCGCACAAATCTGACAAGTCACTCAGCAGCAAACATGTTATTGCAACGGTATGTGGTACTGGAGATAAGGTTGGTTAGGGTTCATATTGGGACTTGGTGCTTAAAACTTGTAGATAGATTGAAGTCAGGTATAACAAGGTTGAAGGTTTACAGACAGGTGACACATTTGGAAACATAAAACTTTGGTTCTACCTTCATTTCCTATCCCTCTACCATTTCTTTCAATGTGATACAGAGAGGTTAGATATCATGTCATTGCTGCATAAAAATAGATTGCAGTATTATAAACAATTATAGCACTTATAATGGTGGATTTGAAAAGTCTACAGACCCCGTTCAGATATTGTAAAATTATGGCCAAAAGTCAAAAATAAAAAATAAATGGGTAAAAAATGGACTGACCCAACTTTTTAAGTTATTAAAAATTTAAATTAATAATCCACAAAGCAAGCTATTTTTGGGTTGTGTTGTTTTGTGGGTTATTCATTTGGCCCAACTTTTTGGGGTTACCGATACATGAATAACCCAACTGAATTTGGTCAAAAATGAACCGACCCAATTTTTGAATTATTTAACCCAAAAAGGTGGATAAAGTTAAATTAGTAATCCACAAAGCAACCCAATTTGTGGGTGGTTTTGTAAGGTATTCATTTGACCCAACTTTTTGGGTTAGTTGAATAACCCAAAAAGTTGAGTTGGTCCCTTTTTGGCCCAATTTGGGTTATTTTTAACCCAAATGTTTTTAGAGTTTCAATCAAGAGGAATTATGAACACCCAGAAAATTGTCACTAGTCAGTGTTAGTACATAGATTTCACAATTCTGCTAAACCCCCCAAAAAAGTCAGGAAAAGCCTACTAGAAGAGCAGAACTTTATTTGGGGTTAACCAGGCGTTTTAAATGGTAGAAGGTGTTTGCTGGCTCAGACATAAGTTTCAATGTGGTCATTAATTTTTTTACCACAGCTACATCCCAGATTTAACAGGGTGTGCACACTTTTGCAACCATATCCCAGTTTTTTTTTATTTGCACTCTCAAAATTATTTTAGTTGTAAAGGATACAGATGACAAATATGGTTAAATGCTTTGTTTTTTGTCTCATTTAAATCACAAAAACCTAAATCTAAGGCTATATCTAAGGCTCCTATAGCACAAGAAGTTGGACATAGTGGTAGTATATGCATATTGTATATTGCATATGACAATGCAAACGATTGTTAGAGCCTTGTTTTGCTACAACAGCACTGGAGGGGCAAATGGGAGGTGCCAGTGGAAGTCTTGTGACTACAATATTTTTGAAACCTTTGCCCTTTTTTTTTTTTTTTAACAGTAAAGCTGAAAATAAAACCCTCTAGCTCACTGCTATTTGCAACACTATCACACATTCTTGTGAAACACAAACGCGACATGTTGACTTGCAAAACAAAGAACTGAACTTCCCGATGAAATCAGGTAGGCGTGATATTTAAATCTTGACCTTTAACTATGTTTACAAGACATTTGTCTTTTTGGACCTGAGCAATAAGGAACACTTCTATGGAATTTCCTAAAGTGTCATGTCACTTCCTCGATCTGCTGATTAAGAAAAAAAAGCTTCCTTTTTCCCCCCCGCATGAACAGTATTCCTGCATCAGTCCTCCATGCAGCAGGTCATCAGCGTGTGGGTTCGAGACCCACGCATCCAAAAGAATGATTTTTGGCATGCCTACATGGACTATGAAATTTGCTTACATGTAAGTAAACAGCATATTTTTTAACCACAAAATGTTTTCTGTCAATAATAGATTTTTTTTGTTTTTACGCCTTTTAGACAGACAGCGTGTTCTTCACCAAGAAGATGTCACGCGTGCGAAGGAGGTTCAGTGAGTTCGTTTGGCTCCGACAAAGACTGCAAGCAAACTCCATGCTGATGTGGGCGGAACCGATTGGACACTGTCAGGCAGCTTCCCGTGTTATCTGCACTCAGTCAAGGGGTCATTTTGTGAAATTGTCGTTGGCAGGGCGCAACTGCCGCAGCTGCCCCCCAAGAACCCTTTCTTCAGCCTGAACAACGCACAGCAGATCTCGGAGCGCATGGCGGGCCTCCAGAGGTTCTTGGAACAGTAAGAATCAGATTTAAAAAAAATATTCTTTATTTGTTATTTAAATTTATCGGTGTCTGAAATTATATTTACGAGTTAGTCAATCTTAAAATGTTGATTTGATCCCAAATTCCCAATCAAAAATATTGCTTTTGCCAAATTCAAAGATGTACATTAAACAAAGTGCATTTATAATTTATTCCTTCTTCCCTTATTTTTTCTTTTTCTTTCTCTTTCTCTTTCTTTCTTTCTCATTACTTCCCCTTATTGGGATTCGAACACAGAACCTAGAACAGTGAGTCAGACATGTTTACCATTCGACTGTCATACTGTTCACTTTTAGTGCTTCTTCATTGATCCTTTTGTAATCTCCCTTTTTTTCCTCAATTCTTCTGTGTGTGTGTGTTTTTTGCTTCCTTTCTATGTTTCTTCTCAATATACAAATGTAGTTTGCAATGTAGTGGAAAATGAATTAAGCAGCAAAATCCACCCATTTGTATTCATCTCGCATTTTGTCACTTGATGTCATTCTTTTAATAAAACAGAAAAAAACAGGCCGGCCAATCAAATTTGTCTATTTGCGTGACGTCGTCTTGGCGAGTAGCCATGTTGGATTTTTACTCCTCTGCAAAAAAAAAAAAAAAAGACTTTGAGTCGCTTTTCTGACGTCACGTCTGCTCTTTGCTCATTGGTTCATTCCACTGTCTGTTAGCTCAGGTTTGCCCCGCCTCAGAAATGGGCTTGATAGAGCGGTTGACCAATAAATGATAATGATGATGAACTTATAATTAATAATTAATTAACTTTAAATTAATGAACTAATAAATAATTCAACTTAAATATTTACTTGGAATTAACTTAATTCAATTGTGTGTCACCAAATGAAGCAATTAAGTTGGCTCTTTTTAGAGTGCACCGTTGCTCAGGCTCGAATGTGAATGCGAATGTCACATGACGAAACCCAAAAAAGAGGTGAGCAGTGATTGGTCGTTACCTGAGCCCTTATAGGCACTGTGATGTCATTTTTTAGTCAACAGCAAGTAGCAAAATGGCCGCCTCCTGAGATGGATAAAAACAGGTGGATTTTGCTGCTTAATTCATACTCCACAAATGCAATATTAATCAGAATACCATGTTTAGACTAGTGGGACCACATACTGTAGAGCATATTATTATGAAGAAAATTTTGGGGTTGACTTCCCCTTTAAGGACTTCTCCAGTTAAGGAAGGGAATTTTCTCAACTTGACACTTATTAGTTGATAATAAACAATATTTAAAAAAAATTCAGTCCACGGGTATGGAATGCCCTATTACTGAGTTTGTCTTGGGCTCCCAAATGAATAAATTTGCCGCTATTGTTGTCACATGGTAACAAAAATATTTGTTTTGGAGTCAGAATAAACTTAATGTAAAACTTGCTTTTGGCTTGGTTTCAGGCGAGTGAACTTTTTTAGTTAAACAGTTTGAAACTAGAACCTAATGTTAAAACTGCAATTTAAATAAATGACTCCATCGCTTCATATTTTACCGTGTGATCCTATTAAACGGTCAATGGACATCCCTAAAACGTTACTATCCCATCACCCAGGATCCTCCAGAGTCCCCTGCTGCTGTCCGACAGCTGCCTGCACCTTTTCCTGCAGTCGCAGCTCAGCGTGGCCAAGATGGAGGCCTGCGCCGAAGGAAGGACTCGCTACTCGGTGGCCGAGGCGGTACAATGCTGCGGCATCAGGAGGTTTCTGTCCCAAGAGTCCTTGCAGAAGGACTCCAGCATGTCCGGGGACTCTGATTCTGACAGGTAACGCGATGCGTTGAAGTTGTAAGTCAACTTAAGTAGAAATTTCAAAGTTTGTGGATCAGTTTGAAGTTTATTTTTTGGGGGGGGTCAGACCGACTCTAAAGATACATTGGAGCCTGGCCTGAGAGGGCTATTATGACTGTAAAGATTATAAATGTATAATTGCCTTATTATAGTAGTATATATACAACCACTGGCAAAAAATGTTCATTCAGTTGTATAAATGTGAAGAAATAAAAGTAGATCACAGACATGACACAAAACAAATATTTCCAATGGCTACTTTCTGGCTTTAAGAAACACTAAAGCCTTTTTCACACCGCATTTATCTATAGTATCATCTTGACAAATGATTACGTCCCCAAACATCCTTTCAATTGATGGGATAAAAAAAAAAAACAAGTGTCCAAAAATATGCATTTATTGAAGATGTCACCTTCCCGGTGCCTTCATTTGACATGCAGCCCCATATCATCAAATTTGCATGTTTTCTTCAGGCAGCCATTTTCATAAATTTCATTGAAACGGCACCAAACAAAAGTTCCGGCATCATCACCTTGCCCAAAGCAGATTTTGCAATTCATCACTCAATATGACTTCCGTCCAGTCATCCACAGCCCACGATTGCTTTTCCTCAGCCATTTTTTTTTTTTCCTCTTTAGATGTTAATGTTGGCTTTCGTTGAGCTTTTCTATATGTAAATCCCATTTCCTTTAGGCGCTTTCTTATAGCTCGGTCACAGACGGTGACTCCAGTTTCCTCCCACTTGTTCCTCATTTGTTTTGCTTTGCATTTTCTATTTTCAAGACATATTGATTGAAGTTTTCTGTCTTGACGTTTTGATGCCTTCTTTGGTCTACCAATGCTGGTCTAACAACCTTCTCATTTTGTTTGTACTTGTGTCGGATTTTAGACACAGCTGGCTGTGAACAACCAACATATTTTGCAACATTGCGTGATGATTTACCTTCTTTAATCCTCCCTTTTGTTTGTTGTTATAGCTGCACTTTCCTTCCGATCCTCATCAAAACGTAGCAGGGGTGCTGAACTTGTCATTGGCCAGCCAGACTGTTGTTATGGTTGCCCTGTGGGGCCCTGTTAGAAAGGTCAAACCACATAAAGGTATAATTGCTACTAGGGGTTTAACAGTACCTACCCCTAAAATAAATAAATAATTTATTTATTTATTTAAATCACAGTTCTGTAGCTACTACGGAGGACCTCGATTTTAGGTTTCTGTTTTGGTTTAGTAAGGGAAGACAAATTGCTCATCTATTGTGAAAGAGGAACAGATAATGATAATTGAAGTGAAACAGCAATGGCTTAAGTCTTTTATTTTTTCGGGCTGTTAGGTTACCACTCTATTTTTTTTTCCCGGCTGTCGTGATATTCCAATTCACAAATTTGACGTTCTACCACACCGCTAGAACTGACATCTGCTGGCCAGAAGCTGAACTGCACTGTGTTCGCATGGCACTACCCTTATTTTCTGCAGGAACACTAATAATCATCTAATCATATAACATAATTAATTATTACCATATTTATGATAGACAACTAATTGTTCACATAAGCCAAAGAAATGGTTTACAGGCCACATAAACTGATGTAGGGGGCCAGAATTTTGTCTGGTGGTTTGACACCTGTGATTTAATGGGTTCTTGTTGTTTTTGTCGTAATTCTGTTAACAAACAAATGGCAATCAAAACAATACATCTCAAAATGTAATCTCCCTTGTTTGTGTTTCTAGCTCCGAGTGCAGAGACTCAGAATGCCAATTTACAGAAGATTTGGCGTTAAAGCGAACCACATCCGATCAGGTGGGAACCGAGCAGGCGCAAGGCTCTTCCTCAGATTCTCCATGACATAAGTTAACTGTTACCCTGTGCACTTTTTTTTTTATTTACCCTTTCTTGTCATTTTATTGATGTTAAAATTAATGTGTAAAGCATGTAAAGTAAAAAATAATAATTTTTTCAACTGTTTACATGTACTGTAAAAGCATGCTGTCAAAAAAATTACCAGAAGGTGGCAGTGTTGCTACATCCATCTGTTTTCTGCACATATACACGCCGTGAGTGTTGCCTATATTTACTTCATAAACAAACGTATCACATATCACAGTCATTCAGTGGGCCGACTTCCAGATATTTAAACACACGTCTCACAGTGACTGCTTTTATTAATAAGGCGTGACAATCTTGTCGTGACCGGAGCAGAGTTTTAAGACATGTCAGGTGGGCACTCCTCCCTGCAGAATAACTCGCCATAAAGACAGTGTAGCTGGCATTTGCATAACTCCCCCCCCCCCACACACACCATCCCATCCCCTTACACTCACCGTATATGATGCGCCTACATGTGGAGTTCGTGTATGCAGGTGCTCCCACAGTGTGCTCATGCGGAGGTAATGAACACTAAACAGGATGGGGGCTGCTGTGACATACAGTATCTGCACAGCTAATTAGATAAGCCTCGTCCTCATTATAGATTCCGAGCAGGAACAGACACAAAGAACGATGCGAGGATTTGAAAGGATGGGGCGGGGGGGGGGGGGGGGGGGGGTTGTCTTTTTAGAGAACGGCGGATGGGTGAGGAGCCCTCAAACTCAAATGAGAGCAAGGATGTGTGAAAATGTGGAGGTGGAAAGTCTGCTCATGCACGTCCGCTTATGATGATGTTTTCTATGTGAGGGCAAGTTTTTACATATTTGAAATCTATATTCTGCACACAGACACTGTAACTTCACCAAAGACTTTTTGTATTGTGTCCTCATGCTTTCAAGTGAATTATCCTTTATCGTTTTTTATTGCAGGTGTAGGTAAGGTTGATTAATTAATATGTACATATGATTGATATAATCTTTTGAGTCACTTTGTAGCTGTTTATTTGGCAACAAATAATGAAAATAGTTTTTTTTGTTGTTTTTAAGTCAACCTTAAACATTTCTTGGCAATAATATGTTTACATGTGACCTCACTAGTTTAAACATGCCATTCTGATAAATATTACATTTTTGGAATATGAGTTATGAAACAAAATCCAGCCATTTTTATTCGTCTCAGGGGGCGGCCATTTTGCTACCTGTTGTCAACTGAAGATGACATCACAGTTGCTCAGGGCTCAGGTAACGACCAATGGCAGCTCACCTGTTTTCTGAAGCTGAGCCATGATTGGTTGTTACCTGAGCAACTGTGATGTCATCTTCAGTCGACAGCAAGTGGCAAAATGGCAGCCTTCTGATATCGATACAAAATGCTGGATATGCAAACAGAATTCCGTATTTAGACTAGTGGGGCTGCATAGAACATTTTTTTTTGGGGGGGGGGGTTGACTTCCCCTTTAACATGAATGATTCTTAAAGTGTGGTACCACTAGAGTCTAGTGCAGTTTTTTTGGTACCATTTTTCTATATTTAGGCGCAGTGCTAATGTTCAACTAAGTTGCAATAGTATTATTTTTATGAACAATAAGACCTACTATGCATTTGAATGTTGATCATTATGGAGGTACTTGGAACATCATTTCTAACCAAAGGTACTAAAGGATACAGTGTAACATCAAAAATAAATACAAATGTGCTAGACATGAGTATTGACTGTGGATTAGAGAGTATTACATTCTGTATTTATTTATTTGACCCCAGAGTACCTTACTAATATCGCTGATTTATTTCTCTGCCAGCCTGCGTAAAACATCCGAAGGAAGCGTCTACAGAAACCATGACCTGAGGTTACAAAAAAAAAAAAATAGCAATCACAGAAAATTGCCGCCTTGTGTGTCGCCGGCCTATTGCCTGAAGTCCGCCGGAATAGGCTGCGGCTCCCCATGACCCTGAGCAGCAAAAGCGGGATAGAAAATGGATGTCTGGATGGATGGATGTGTTATTGCAATGTTTCTGATAGGAAACTCATGACTATAGATTCTTAAACGATGGGGTTGCTAATGCAGGAGGGTGCCCCATTTCTTTTCATCATATAGCACTTTGTGGCCAGCAATTAAAGATATAATGTTCGGGTTAGGTTAAGTAAATCACACAAAGATTACTTTACAGTCGGCCGCATGGCTCGGCAATGGCCAATAAATCTGCGCAGCATTAAGAGCTTGTTTCTTTACTTAAAGTCTGAGCGATTAAAACGTTGCCGGTGTCAGTCTGACCTGTCCAGCGGCATCGACCACTTCCTTTAATGGCGTATGACCGCGGCCCCTCGGCTGTTAACCTTGAGCCGAGGTGGCCTAGCCCGCTGCCATGACAACACGGACACCTTTAAACCCAACACATCGATCTGCTAACAGCTCCTTGCTTCATGTTGCGTGACCTCCAAGAGGTCAAAGGGAATAAAGAGGGGGGGGGGGGGGGGGTGGAGGGGGTGCAATGTCACCGCACAACTATTCAAACAGGATATTAAAAAAAAAAATCCACTTTTATCACTCGGCAAATGTGTGACCAATGCTAACTGTAATTAACATGCTCATGGTTTGACAGCGTTGAAAAAACAAAAGGCGAATGGAACCTTTGGGAGACGTCCATCTGCCTCCGAGAGACGTGGCTCAAACCTCAAGTCCGCGATTTCACACTTGTCTCCACTCTTATCGCTCGCATCGGCCGGGCCAAAAATCCATTTTACGCTCCGGGAGAAGCACTTGTGTGTTCAAACTCCAGCGTGTGCTCCCAAGCCAAGAACAAATGCAAGTATTGAGGGAGATACGCTCCAGCGGAGGCAAATTACAGATAAATCAGTGGCTGCTCATGCATTTTAAGTGCCACATTATACACAATCCATTAGTAGCCATAGAAGTTCAGCATGACTTGCGATATTAAATCTCCGTGACTGAGACTATGCGGAAACAGTCGATATGTGCCAATAGATAGGAGATGAGAGCAAAGGAATGACGCAGGGACGAGACGATCGCAGTCCAAATGATTATGGCCCAGGCTGGCGAGACTGATGTGTCGCTTTGTTATACGGCCGCACAATCTCATTCAAGTGGGAGCAGCAAGCTAAATGGTGTGGAAGTCCAGGATTAATTAAATTGTTAATTATACTCCACTCGGCTCCCGATATTTTTTCCACGCTATCTCGCTTTTCATGCCAAAACTGACCTTTGACTTGCAGCGGGCCGCAAAATCGGCATGACGGGGCAAGTCGAGATGAGTTAACGGTCCTTGCAACTCAGCCACTGGAGACGGCTTTGTGTGTGACTACAAAATAATTCGAGAAATTAAAACTGCACTAAAAGTTAAAGAAAACACAGTAGTACCTTGAGGTACAAGTGACCCGACTTTCTACACTCTAAAAAAAGCTGGGTGAAAAATGGATTGCTCCTCAACTTTCTGGGTTGTTTTATACAAAATGACACCATTTTTTGACTCAAGTAAAGGATCTGACCAGTTTTTTTACAATTAAAGACCCATTTCTTGACTCAAAGTTGAGGTACAAGTGACCCGACTTTCTACACTCTAAAAAAAGCTGCGTCAAAAATAACCCAACTATGGGTCAAAAATGGATTGATCCTCAACTTTCTGGGTTGTTTTATACAAAATGACACCATTTTTTGACTCAAGTAAAGGATCTGACCAGTTTTTTTACAATAAAAGACCCATTTCTTGACTCAAAGTTGAGGTACAAGTGACCCGACTTTCTACACTCTAAAAAAAAAGCCGGGCCAAAAATGGATTGATCCTCAACTTTCTGGGTTGTTTTATACAAAATGACACAATTTTTTGACTCAAGTAAAGGATCTGACCAGTTTTTTTACAATAAAAGACCCATTTCTTGACTCAAAGTTGAGGTACAAGTGACCCGACTTTCTACACTCTAAAAAAAAAGCCGGGCCAAAAATGGATTGATCCTCAACTTTCTGGGTTGTTTTATACAAAATGACACAATTTTTTGACTCAAGTAAAGGATCTGACCAGTTGTTTTACAATAAAATACCCATTTCTTGACTAAAAGTTGAGGTACAAGTGACCCGACTTTCTACACTCTAAAAAAAAGCCGGGCCAAAAATGGATTGATCCTCAACTTTCTGGGTTGTTTTATACAAAATGACACCATTTTTTGACTCAAGTAAAGGATCTGACCAGTTGTTTTACAATAAAATACCCATTTCTTGACTAAAAGTTGAGGTACAAGTGACCCGACTTTCTACACTCTAAAAAAAAGCTGGGTCAAAAATAACCCAACTATGGGTCAAAAATGGATTGATCCTCAACTTTCTGGGTTGTTTTATACAAAATCTGACCAGTTGTTTTACAATAAATGACCCATTTCTTCAACTCAAAGTTGGGTCAAATTGACACATAAAGTGGATCGGCCCATTTTTGTTATCCATAATTGGGTTAATTTTTTTCAATTGTTTTTAGAGTGTAGTTTTCACAGATACAAGATGTCGTTTGGCCGATTTTGGGGGTTTGAGTTGCGAGCAAAAACTGGACTTACAAATGCTATTGGCGGTGAATGCAACTCCCAGTCAAAGTTTATCAACAGTGATGCCTGTAATGGCTGCCATTTTCAGTAACTAATAGTGAACAAATAACACACAACAGCAACCCACAACATGAAAGTCATAAAAGGGAAATTATATACAACTTCAACCGTGAAGCATCATGAGGTCATCTGGGAGGAGTGGCGTCACGTATGTGCCAAGTCCCGTTTTGAGCATGTTGATGTCTCATGTGTACATACAAATGAATAATAATAATAATAATAATAATGCATCAAATGTATATAGCGCTTTTCTAGACACTCAAAGATGCTTTTCAATGGAATGGATACATTATTTATGCACTCACGCATTCACACTGTGGTGGCGGTAAACCACTTAAGTAGCCATAGCTGCCCTGGGGCAGGCTGACGGAAGCGTGGCTGCCAGTGTGCGCCTACGGCCCCTCCGACCACCACCAAACATTCGCACCTTCCATACACCAGTGTGAGTAGCGCTGGAGGCAACGTGTGTGCCTTGCCCAAGGACACAACGACACATGACTTGGGGAAAGCGGGGATCGAACAGCCGACCTTCTGGTTACTGAATGACCGTCTCTACACCCTGAGCCACGGCCGCCACACAAGGAAGTAGAGGTGTTTGCGTTTACAAGATGGAAATACAGTGCCTTCGTTTTATGAGTTTATGACTGCTAAAGATGAAAATACACAAG
This sequence comes from Vanacampus margaritifer, assembly GCF_051991255.1. Classification (NCBI taxonomy): domain Eukaryota; kingdom Metazoa; phylum Chordata; class Actinopteri; order Syngnathiformes; family Syngnathidae; genus Vanacampus; species Vanacampus margaritifer. Next base: position 16,466,005 of record NC_135440.1, on the reverse strand, counting down.
TTGTTCCGTACTGTAGACAAAGTGTTATCTAGTTTAACTCATTCACTCACAGCCATTTTCACTGAAGCAACCCCCTTTGCTCCCAGATGTTTTACTGGATTTTAACTGATTTTGCAAGGCCCACAGAATTTTGTCTTCTACTGCTATAAAAACATGGAACTTAGATTAGAGTATATTTCTATTGGTTACCATTTTGCACCACTTAGCATTAGAATAAAGCTAAATTTCATCATTAGTCACAAACCTGTTGAAAACACTGGGAAAAGAGCTTGTTGCAACATGGCCCTGATTGATCTCTTATACTCTGCTGCCACCTGCTGGCCGTTTTTTGTAATAACTACCAATGCTTCAACCATTCTCTTCAGTTCAGAGGCTGCATCAAAGCCTTCTGTATGCTCTAGAATTAAAAAAAACAAAAAAAACAACAACATACAAATACGTTTTTGGGACATTGGTAATTTTTTTTTTTTTTAAAGGCTGGAACAGATGGTATTTTCATTCAGGGGAAAGATGATTTGAGATACGATTGTTTTGATATTGCGGTCAGGGGACAATTAAACTCATATGTCATGTCACTACTAAACAGTCCCCTATTTGCGTTTTGCAACGGATTTTCTATACGGCTTATCTTCATTAAAGTTGCACGCGAGCTGGAGCCTATCCTCCATTATTTACTGTAAACTCAACTACTGACTCTTTCTGTTCATTGCTTTCCTTTTAAAACTGTCTAAGGCACCACGAAACACCAATATAAAAGTAGTGCTTTGGCGCCATCTTGGAACACATAGGTGCCAATGAAATACTATGCGTAATCTTCTGTACTTCCCTTTCTCCTTCAAGTTTGAATGGCATTGGTACACGGATGTAGCAATTACATGGAATTCCTCCTCCTCTCCTGCAATCACAGCTGATCAGCGATGCCGACTTCAGCACGTTGGCCTGAGCGTTAACGGAGATCATACAATAGCTTCACCGCTCCCTGAAGTCAGGTGCTGGATAAACTAAGACCCGCTTGTCTTTGGAGAGGGAGTTGATGGATGACAAGAACCTTGCACTGAGACGCCGTCTCTGTACTCACACTTCCTATTTATTTATACTTTCCGAAACGTTCATTGTGACATATTGTGTGGAGTGTGAATACTGACAGATGCTGTCACTGATCGTAGACACCAAAGAAAGAATTTAGGACGGCGGTGCTTATTTATGCAGCACAGGAGATTACAGCAAGCCTTAAGCATCTGGCGTTGTCATTCGATACTTGGTAAGCTTCTATCTAAAACACTAACCCATGTTATGAAGGATGAACAATCTTTTTTTATTTTTTATTATATTGTATGTTCTAGTATATACATCATTGTATCTCAAGATACTTGTATATCAAATCATCTTTCCCTATTGAAATGAATGGATTTAATTTATTTGAATGAATTTAACAAGTTGACCCGACAACTCTACAGTATAGCTGTTCTCTTTCCACGAACAGCTGTTTAAAGGAAAAGTCAACCCCCCCCCCCCCTTTTTTTTTTTGACAATAAAAAGTTCTATGCAGCCCCAACTGGTCTAAATATGGTATTCCGGTTAATATTACGTTAGTGGAATATGAGTTAAGCAGCGAAATCCAGCAGTTTTTCATCACAGTTCAGCTTCAGAAAACAGGCGAGCTGTGATTGGTCACAGCTGAGGTAACAACCAATCACAGTTCAGCTTCAGAAAACAGGCGAGGTGTGATTGGTCGTTACCTTAGACCTGAGCAGCATTGATGTCATCTTCAGTCGACAGCAAGTGGCAAAATGGCCGCCCCCCATGAGATGGATAAAAATGGCTGGATTTTGCTTCATAACTCTTATCCCACAAATGTAATATTAATCAAAATGTCATGTTTAGACTAGTGAGGTCACCTATAGCATATGATTATAAAGAAATAATTACGGTTGACTTTCTCATAACTTTGCAGACATTTCACTGAAAACTGCTGAACCAATTCTGGGTTAGTTATACCCCAGCGCATTGGGTTGAGGATTTGGCCCAGCATGTTTGGGTCAAGAACATGATCAAACAAGGGTTAAAAATGACCCATACTGATGAAGGAGTGCTACTGAGAAATGGGTTACCAGGTTTTCACTATAGCTGGGGTTAAAAATAATACTAATTGTATTACCAAGATTTTCTAAGAAGAAGAAGAAGATGCAACTTTCCACTGCCAGGGGATGCCTTTCCAGACACTATAACAATTTTATCCAGCTGGATGTTATTGTTCACCCCTAACCGGGGATTCGAACCTTCATCCCCAAAATACCCGCTGAGCCATCTAGCCGCCCAGCACCATTTTCGAACAATGTTACATTAAATCAACTTCAAACTGTGTCCAAAATAGCAACCGACTTCAAGTATTCTGCCCTGGCCAAATGAAATCTTCAACCCAATCTTCTGGGTCAACATAATTCACCCAACCTTGGGTAAAAGTAACCAGAGGGTGGGTCCGAAAAACAAGCTAGCATTTCTTAGAGTGTATGATACAGCCCCACATTGTTCTCCAGGAAACAAACGAGCACAAGATTAAGAAGTGCACACCAGCATTACGCGAATGCCCGTCTCTCGGCATTCACGCAATAAAAGGCTGCAGAGAGCCGAAACAGCACTGGAAGTCGTGCTATGAAACATGAGCATTGTAAAATAGCATCAGTGCCCGTGACGGCTTCTACTCATCCTTATTTGTGTCTTGACACAGGGGAACATCCCCTCCGCTGTGAATAACACCCCCCCTCCCGACTAATGTCTTGTTAGAGATGAGGAACGAGTAAGAGGTGGAGCTCTTTCGGTCCGAGCCACTTCAGTAAATGTTGAGACAGCGAGAGGACGAGAGCGGCTGCAGAAAAGGCGATGGGGGGGGGGAGAATGGAGGTGTTAGAGGGCACCGTCTCCGGAGGCCTCGGCGCTTGGCTGCCAGCGTGTGTAAATCAGCAGGCAGCTCACGGCTGCAATGAGGTAGAAAATAAAAAAAACATAAAAATGTCCGAGTGAAATAAGAGGCAAGGAGAAATCTTTTATGGCGAGCCTAAATTCTCCTTACTCTGCAGTAGATCCAGTGGCCAGCTCAGCTTGTCTTTTGCAGAGCCCATCCATCATGCCACTGTCTGCATAGCCACAAATTACTCCAATTACCCACCTGCTCTTCATCTACCACACGCATGACCTAATGAGAATCCTAAATTCACAGAATTATCAGTAATGGTGACTTAATAGGTCGGCGTCACATTCCTTGATATACTCGTACTGTATCGTGACGGCCAGTGCCAAATAATTGTGGTTTGGAAAAGTGGATTCAATGCTCGGATGACTTTTCTTTGCACTCGGCACATAGCAGTTATGAAAACTGTGGCGATGTGCGGTCAAGACGATGCGACGCTCCGTGTGCATGTTATAGTAGTGACTTGGCTCAGACTTGACTTGCTTTGGGGCGTTTTTCCCCGCTTCAAATTAGCACCGCGACAAAACTGGAATCGGCGCCGCATTTACTGATCAGTCGGAACAATGAAACTTGCTAACAAACGGAACCGAGGAGAACAACAGCAGTGCGAAGTAACGGAAGTGTGTGTATTTTACTTGAGTATTTGTTTTTCTCTACACTTTTTCACTTTTGGTCCCTCCGTTTGAAAACAGTCATCTGTACTTTCCACTCCTTAAATTGGGTGTCAAAATAGGCTTCTTCTTTTTTTTTTTTCAGCCTTCAAGTATGATGACAAGATCTTGATTGATTGATATCTTGGGGTTTTATGAGGTGAAAAAAAAAGGGACAGCAGCGTCATGGAGGAATGTGAACCAAGGATTATTAAACATGATGGCAGCTACATGAATGAGTCGTGGGCTAGCCTGAAAACCATCAGCTTCTGGCATAAAATAGCAAAAATATCGTGTGTGCAGAGAAGGACAACACGACCCCCCCCCCCCCCCACACCCAGTTGAGTCACGTTATTGAAATGGGTATTGTATATATTGGACAGGAAAAATAAAAAGAATAAAATAAATAATAATATAATAATAAATAAAATTAAAATAAATCTGTCTACTCTTTACTTTTAGGTACAGGAGATGAATCAGTAGCCTACTGCTACTTCCACCAGAATTTTCTGAAACAGAAGTATCTGTACTTCTACTTAACGTACAGAGTGTGAGTACTTTTGCTATCTCTGATATTTAAGGAAAGACATTGTAATTGTCAAAGATTGTGTGCAAGATACAATGTAACTAATTATAGTTAACAAAAACTAATGAAATAACAAAAAATAAAAAATAAATGCATTAATAAAATAAAAACAAAATGCAATATTTTTTTTAACCCCTAGGCGTTATTGTGACCATTTTTTGGCTTTTTGTTGGTTCTGACCAAGCCATTTCAAAATAAAATACTGCCCACGGGTTTTAAAAAAGAACCAACTAAAACTACAACTTACTTAAAACTTTATAAAATCTACTAAAACTAGCCATGATTGTAGCAAAAATTTACTTTTCGTCAGTATAACCCTGGCACGGCACCCTTTTGTTTCTTCCTTTGTAACTGTGGAAAAGCAATGGGAGACCTCTAAATTTGGATTATAGACGAGGATTTTATACTGTTTGGGTCTCTTTAACAGCATACAATACCAACACACAGAAACTGGACTACTGTATTTTTGATGGCAAAGAAGAGGTGCAAGATGATCTTGACGTTTAAGTCCAGAACAAGAAAGTGTTCCACCATGACTTACTTGTTGGCTCAAATAAGCGGTAGGGATTTATTTTTTTAAATAATTTTTAATACTAATATATAAAGCGATTCACAACTTATTTGTGTTGGTTTGTTAGCAAGCTACATCATCTTAAAATATCAGCCGAAGCATTGCTGATATGCGGCACAGGAGGTTCTGCGTTTCATATCCTGCATTGCACTCCCTAAGCAGCACACTAAATTAGCAAGCTTGGCAGCCCCGCGTTTGAATAAATAGCATGCGGACACTTAATGAGAGTAATGACGAGCAATTTGCTTTTTTAGCGGCTGGTAAAGCCCTGCAACTCGATCCTCGTACCTTCTTCCTTCCTGTGTGCCACGTCTATATAAAGAGCTGACATTGAGAGTGCAGCTCACCTAAATGTGAGGTCACTACGAGCAGGGAGGCGTCTCCGTGTGTTTATGTGAGTATGAGTGGGAAAGATGGCAGTGCTGTAGACTGGCAGCCAGTCAGCTGCAGTGAGGTGTTGAGCTGCAACAGTGCCCGAAGGCTTGTAATTACACTTAGAGCATCGGTCGCATCACACTGTAAACTATCCGGCCCGGGGTCGTTACTCAGCTCACTAACTAGTAGAGTAAATCAGAGCTCTGGCCTCATATTAGAGCCCCAGGCAGAGAGTAAACAGAGCCAGAGTATGGAGGCTGGAGCCCAGTAAATAACCAGTGAGAAGATGGAGCAGGGGGCGAGGCGTGGGAGATGTTTATAGCAGGTGGACAAACACCTGTCACGCCCATAAGACTGATTTATCCTGAGTGGCATGTCAGCAAATAGCTCTCGCAAGCGTGACAGCTCAGCTAAACCCACGGCGTATGAAAGATGGAATATGAAAGTACAGTGGAAGCGCAAAATTAATCAGAACTGGGAATTCAACAAGGGGTGTTGCATCAGATCGCCGATGTATCGGACATGAATGATTGTGCATCGATGCAGTGAAAGAACAAACAAACAAAATAGGGCAGGGAGGCTGAAAACTAAAAATGAACACTAACGCCAAACATATCATATTAAATACAAGACATTTTGAGCCCTCTATTTCATGTGTATAATATTTTGTTCCCATTAAAACCCTGACATATATGATCTGGCACATGCATTGCACAGATAATCCATTAGAGGGCAGTATCACCTGATGGCTTTTCCAGCGACCTTGTAAAATCGCTCCAATTGAGAAAGGAGAGACACTATTAATAGTGGGAAATGTTCTTTCTGATTTTTGGAAATACTAATATGTTTGATATGTCTGTTTATTATTGTATATTGTCACAGTTATAAATGTATGAATTGAAAGCATTGTGACTGGATGTATCAAATATGACACAAATCAAAAGTCATATGTGAAGATGATTAAAAAATAATAATAATAATAATAATTTTGTTTGTTCAAAAGGACCAATAAATACTCTATTTACAAAGAATCCAAATTTTCTCTCATATTTCATCATGGCTCAGGCTTTATAGGGTTAAGGACGCTACACTAAAAACAGTTGGGTAAAAAATAAAAATGGGTAAAAAACAATAATGGACAGATCCTCTACTTGGGTCAATTTGACCCAACGTTGTGTAAAAAATGGGTTCATTTTATATATAAAAACCCATAATGTTGGGTCAGATCCTCTACATGGGTCAATTTGACCCAACTTTTTGGGTTGGTTTACACAACAACAACAAAAAGGCCTATTTGTATAAAACAACCCATAAAGTTGGGTCAGATTCTCTACTTGGGTCAATATGATCCAACTTTGAGTCAAAAATTGGGCCATATTGTATAAAACAACCCAGAAAGTTGGCTTAGCTCTTCTATTTGGGTCAGTTTGACCCACCTTTGAGTCCAAAATTGGGCCATTTCCTATAACACAACCCAAAAAGTTGGGTCAGATCCTCTACTTGGGTCGATGTGACCCAACACTGGGTCAAAAATCGGTTCATTTTGTCTAGAATAACCCATAAAGTTGGGTCAGATCCTCTACTTGGGTCAGTTTGACCCAACATTCTGGGTTGCTTTTCACAACAACAAAAAATAGCATTTTCTTTAAAACAACCCAGAAAGTTGGGTCAGATCCTCTACTTGGGTCAATTTGATCCAACTTTTTGGGTTGGTTTACACAACAACAACAACAAAAAGGCCTATTTGTATAAAACAACCCATAAAGTTGGGTCAGATTCTCTACTTGGGTCAATATGATCCAACTTTGAGTCAAAAATTGGGCCATATTGTATAAAACAACCCAGAAAGTTGGCTTAGCTCTTCTATTTGGGTCAGTTTGACCCACCTTTGAGTCCAAAATTAGGTCATTTCCTATAACACAACCCAAAATGTTGGGTCAGATCCTCTACTTGGGTCGATGTGACCTAACACTGGGTCAAAAATCGGTTCATTTTGTATAGAACAGCCCATAAAGTTGGGTCAGATCCTCTACTTGGGTCGATGTGACCCAACACTGGGTCAAAAATCGGTTCATTTTGTATAGAACAACCCATAAAGTTGGGTCAGATCCTCTACTTGGGTCAATTTGACCCAACATTCTGGGTTGCTTTTCACAACAAAAAATCTCATTTTCTATAAAAAAAAACAAACAAAGTTGGGTCAGATTCTCTACTTGGGTCAATATGATCCAACTTTGAGTCAAAAATTGGGCCATATTGTATAAAACAACCCAGAAAGTTGGCTTAGCTCTTCTATTTGGGTCAGTTTGACCCACCTTTGAGTCCAAAATTGGGTCATTTCCTATAACACAACCCAAAAAGTTGGGTCAGATCCTCTACTTGGGTCGATGTGACCTAACACTGGGTCAAAAATCGGTTCATTTTGTATAGAACAACCCATAAAGTTGGGTCAGATCCTCTACTTGGGTCAGTTTGACCCAACATTCTGGGTTGCTTTTCACAACAACAAAAAATATAATTTTCTATAAAACAACCCAGAAAGTTGGGTCAGATCCTCTACTCGGGTGAATTTGATCCAACTTTGGGTAAAAAAAATTGGGTCACTTTGTATACAACAACCCAGAAAGTTTGGTCAAATTGAACCATAAAGTGGATCGGTCCGTTTTTTTATCCATAATTTGATTCATTTTAACCCCAACTGTTTTTAGCGTGTACAAACTTTTTATCTGGACACACTTTGGATTTCACTGACATATGGAGGCAAATTTTGGGCAAGTCACATGTGGTAAGTAAAGCTTAACGTACAAAAAATCCATAGGACGGGAACAGCACAGACATAAGAAATCACATACACAGCTTCCACCCTGAGCCGCTAATCACACTGACCAAGGAAAATGTACACCAGCGCAGCCAAAAATTGACATGAGTCTGTCAATAATCGCGCCAAAGTCAGTCAAAGGTAAGAAAATAATCTAGGCTACAGGAGCCTTTATAGCGAAAGATTTATAGCCGTATTACGTAGTGGATGACACCAGGTTTCAACACTTGTTTAGGATGCTGAAGCCTTGATATAAGATCCCATCGCTTAGCCACTTCACAGAAAAGACAACACCTGCTCTTTACGACAATACCAAAGCCAAAGCCAATAGAATGGCGCAAATGAGCAAAGCTAGTCGAGGAGCAATAACCGATTGCTTGTACAGTGTTTCCTGATGGAATAAAAATACAATGTAGAACTAGATTACTGTTATACTGTAGAATTCATATCGAATCAGACAAGTGACAACAAAACTGTAAGCTTTCACTCTACTTTGTATAATCACATTTAAATGGTCTTATTATCATATTCCACACAAAAATATTGAACATAGAAGTAGTCCCAAAGAATATCAGCTTTGTCCTTCAAAACAGGTTGAAAAAAAAAAAAAAAGCTGTATCTGCGGGCTGCGTTTGAATGAGTTTACAACTTGGACAGCCTTTGTGCAGCATTGTGATACAAGCTGCCTTTAAATGCACCCACAGGCCTCTTTACAGCATTTAAAAGCCTTCCCTGTTGTTACCGAAGTCTGCAGTTACTCGAAGACAAATAAGAGCAGCAGACCCTGGAAACATGAAGGCAGGTGGGGGCAGCGCACAAAGTAACGAACGTTTGGATTTTGTTCAACTTAATCATAAAAAGTAATTGAGTTAAAGGCCCATTTGGGAGCAAGGTGGATGGCGATCAATTTGCATGTCTTACAACCATGGACACGCCGAAGTCTATTAGCATTCTTCCATAGCGTGGTTAGCCTTCTATTGAATTCCGTGGTGGATTTGGAAGCTCCTAAGTGGAGTGTGGTATAGAGAGGTAGGAAATATGACATAATTTATTGTTTCATAGAAATAGTGTGTGATAGATGTGAACACGGAAACACAACCCCAAAATCATTTCAATTGTCCAAAAAATGTATCTTTTAAAATATGTGTTTTTAAAGGCTATTTTTGGAAATTTTCTTAAATTCCATAAAAGTGAGTTGTGATGCATTAAAAAAAAAAAAAGAGACCAAGATAAATAATTTTTAAAATTATGTTGAAATGACCTACAACCTGTACAATTCATTCAATCCATTATTATTATTATTTTTTAAATATAAGTAAAATAATTATTAAGTAAAATAATTATTAACTGAAATAATGAAGTTGCACAAGTGTACACACCCTATTATAACTAGGGGCTGTGTTCAGAATTAACCAATCACATTCAAACTCAGGTAAAACTGAATTTAAAGCACACCTGCCATCATTTAAAGTGATTGATTAACCTCAAATACTTTTCAGATGTATTAGTAGGTTCATGCCAATTTCTTTTTTTTTTTTTTGCTTCCGAGCAAAATCCTGGAGAATTAATACTTACACTGACTGCTATTTCAAACGGTTAATATTTAAATGTAAAACAAAGTTCAATCTTGGTTGTACTGGACATAAAGAAATTCTCCTAAACACATGAGAACATGGCATGATCCAAACATAACATTAAGTGGCTGGTGATTGCCACAACAATAACAGAGATTCTGCTCTATAAATTAAAAGCCGACTTAAAATGTACTGTGGTTTTGGATTTACATTTTTATTTTATTTTTAATCAGCAGTCCCCACATTCAGTCATTAGCCACCTGATACCTTGATGTGTCAAATGCTGTGAGTTATGTCAACACAACCTGACCTCAATTCAAATGGTCTTGCTCTTGAAGAAGGTCTATGTGGACTTTTAGGGACGTGGACCAGGCTGAGGGGCTTTAATGGAACGCTGACGAAAGGCCAGTTGGAGAGGCAATACATTTGCTGTGAAATCCCAGACGATGGCGCATAAATAAAGCGTTGGTGCTATTCCTGACGGAAACTCTCAGTGAAGCCGCATGCTGATCTACTGTATGTCACAACGACCTGGTGAAAGTGAAGAATGTGAACAGCTGACAGCTTGATCAAGATGAAGTCCCTATAGTGGTGTACAAACACGCCTTGAGCCCTTTGCAGAAGCCGTGAGGGTTATGAGAGGTCAAGAGGATGCATGAGCACGACATTCCTCGACCGTGGTGAGCAAGTATCACGGCTAAACATCTTCGCAAATTGCACTTGCTTCTAGTAACACGATCGTCTACTGGACAAACTCCTGCAGAGATATACTGCGCAAACAAAGTTGACATGTTGAGGACTAATAATAATGCTTCACTATTGGTTCTTTTTAAAATAAACCTGGTTCAAGTATCTAAAAAAACATTTTAGAATGCTATCATTATTATTATTACTACTAGGGATGGGTGAGAACCGATACCGGGTATCTCGATAACCGACTTTAATTCAGGGTATCGGTTCTTGCGACGGAAGCTGATACCAGTAATGGCCGTTTTACGATCAGGAACTAGAACATAGAAATTAAAAAAATTTAATGTTGCCATTACCTCATTCACTCCCAGCCAATCTTGTTCGCTCCCGGCTGTTTTACTGGATTTGTACTTGTATCGCAAGGCCCACAGAATATTGTGTTCTATTGCTATAAAAACATGGAACCTAACAAAAGAAGGATTAGAGTAAAAAACGTACATTTGTATCAGTTTCTGTTTTGCAGAAATTAGCATTAGAATATAGCTAAGTTTCATCATTATTCACAAACCTGTTGAAAACACTGGGGAAAAAAGAGCTTTTTTGCTACATGGCCCTGGTTGCTCTCTTATACTCTGCTGCCACCTGCTGGCCGTTTTTGTAATAATTACTATTGCTTTAAGCGATGTTTTCAGGTCAGAGCCTGCATCAAAGCGTTCTGTATGCTCTAGCATAAAACAAAAAAAAAAAAACGTTTTGGGGACCATGACAATCAATATGAGTTAGATTCATGTGAATTTAAGGAAAATTACTTTCTTTAAAATTAAACTTCAGTGTTTCTTGGGGTACATTTTATGCATCAAAACTACTTGTGGCATCGGTATTTGGTATCAATGACTACTAAAGAGTTGAATACCCATACTGGTATCAGTCCGAAGAAAAAAAAAAAAAGTGGTATCTAACATCACAATAAAAAAAAATCAACTGTAGATTCTAGAATCTAGAATCCAGAGTATCTTTCTACAGTTTCTTATCTGTATCTATATGTCATATATCTATCTATGATACGAGCCACATCTTTATGGTGCCAGGTATTAATTGCTGATGTTGTGGTATCATTAGTGTAATTTAGTGTGCTACAGATTAATGGTGCGTTGGCATTTATCTAGGAAACATTTTATCTTGATGTTAAATTGCAATAAAAGAACCTGTATATTTCCAGAATATGGCAGTCTACATCGAAACGGGGGATGGGGGTATAGTTGACATCCATTAAGGAAATCCATTATTGTCACATAAAAATGAAAGGCAATATTTAGCTTTACTTGCCTCTGGCAGCCATATTCGGACAGTAAAAGAAAGACGCGGAGGGTAAATACCAAGCCAGGCAGCAAGGAAAGGCATGTTGAAATCCTCATTTAAGTATCAAAACATAAAAGTGTTGGCTGAAATGATTGCATGACATATTGTTGTCACACATATGTCATTTGATGATCTGTGCTGGCTGAAAATTCCAATGTGGCCATTTCCCGCTCTAAACAAAACATTTCCTCTCTACCTAAAACACAGCGACAATGCCGCATATTCAACAACTAATTATGGTAATTCATTAGACCTCCAATCAGCAGAGAAGCTTCAAGGCTGCGCCGTACAGTAAAGAGCAGGATTTATGTTGCTTTTGAATGTCACCCAAAGGACGGGAGACTCGCCCATCACTCAGGAGGAACAAACCCCAGACGCTGGAGCAAAGATGGCGGGAACGCTGACACATTTCTCCTCTCACTTTGCCACAACCTTGAGCGGGCCTCTTTGTGTGCCAGAACAACTGTGCTACAACTTCGCTGTTTGACTCAGGAAGGCTGTAAAATGATATGTACGGTGTGTGCCTAACCTCGGCGAGAGCGCGCCAAGCAAACGCTGCCTCGCCTGCTGTCAAACGGCCCCTCGGAGGGCGATAAGAGTCTGTGCTATCAGAGTGCCTGTCTGCCTTATTAGTGCACCTCCGGCACACAGCCCAGCCGGCCATCTGGCACGCTGTGATCCGCTGCCCGGCAAACTCTCACAGGCCCCATAAAACACACCGAGACCCCTTTGAAGCACGCAACAAAAGTGCTGACCGAATGAATGAATCATTTTATTACAAATAGATACATATGTATTTATCTGAAAAGTGACTGGAAGCGTCTCATATTGACAGTGCATGTCCAACTACAACACTAAAAGGGGCAAAGGTTACGGGCTCAGTTAGATCTATGACCTTCACGGGCTCTCTATTGCCATCTTGTGGTATAATTATAGGGTTAAACCAGGGATGTCCAAACTTTTTCCTCTGAGGGCCACGTCCAGAAAGATCTAAGGATGCAATGGCGACTTTAAAAAAAAGTCCAACTTTAATTTAGTAAATGCGCCAAAATCAGTCAAGCAATTTTACATTGTATATATTACAGTTACTTAAATATATATATATTATATTGTAGAATGAGATGAGGCAAATAGTTAAGAATTTTTTCAAAATATTAGTTACTCCTGTACTTAACAGCAGCCGAATCCCATCTTTATATTCATAACCAAAACAAAAGCAATCTGTAGTAATCTGACCATTTTTAAAGCAGTTAATTAATGTGATGGGTTCGCAATACGAAGAAACAATTTTTGCTTCTAAAAATGAATGGCCAATTATTCACCACAAAGTTAGGAAAATAAATGTTCCTATTTTACTTGTCAATAATTAAATTGTATCTTCATATCTGGAAAAGCTCTAGAGAATATGAAATTAATTAAATACTAGTAGTTGTAGTCTCCATCAACTGTAGGCTATAAATATGGTTGGCGGGCCACAAATGGCCCCCGGGCCGTAGTTTGGACACCACAGGGTTACACTATTTGCATTTTCCTCTTGTCGCCAAGTGGAAAGAAACCAAATATTATAGAAGTTAAGAACAACAAAGAAAATGTTCAATATACACTGTATTTTTAAGTTCCTTTCAGAGCACCTTATTAAGAAATCTAGAATAAACATCACCATTGCATGTACAAAAATCAATATTGTAAATTAAGGTGAAAACATATCGGAAAAGTATGAAATATTTGTATTAAAAGCACTTCTAGGCACTAAAAACAGCAAACTAGTTCTTTGCATAATGATCATAACATTCATGTCAACTGAAGACCCCCGGTAATATTTTACCAGCTTTCTATGACCCATCCAAACTGTGTCTGGAACCCCATTTTGGGTCTCCACCCACCAGTTGAGAATAACTGACATACTAAAGTACATTTGATGAGGAAAAAAAACAGTGCAGTCTTCAGGAAAATAATTCCATCAAATATTATTGAATCACAGCGGCTAAGCGGATGCATGCCAGTGTATTTTAATGAGTCTTTTTGAACTAAGCAAAATTATTACCAGTATTACAAAGCATAGAGCTCCAGCAGGTAGTCTCGGGGCACGATTCCAATATTTCCATTTTTCTGTCCAACCCACCAACCGTAGCTCTGGTACTCCTGAAGGAAGACAGATGTGAAAATCATTTAAAGAGAAGTAGCTGAAACGAAACAGGCACATGCACGTACACACAATGACATCTCTTTTACTAAAAAAAAAAAAAAAGATGTCTACAGACACTAGAAGTGATGTTAACTCATTCACTGCCATTGACGGCTATAGACGTCAAAAATTCATTTGAACAATTTCTTTTAGTTTAAAAAAAAATCCCACTTTTGTTAACAAGAGTATGAAAACCTAGATTTTTTTTATTGTATTAGAACAGATATAAAATTTGTGATTAATCGAGTTAACTAGTGAAGTCATGCGATTAATTCCAAATTGTAATCGCCTTGCACCCCTCATCTTTAATAATCTTTTCTTTAAAAAAAAAAAGAAAAAAAAGAAAAGAAAAGATTATTAACAATTAAACACAAAATGTTTTGTTTTTTAAAAGAAAAGATTATTAAAAATTAGGGGCATCAGGCAATTAAAATTTGTAAAATGAATCGTGACTTCACTAGTCAACTCACGATTAATCTCAAATTTTATATCTGTTCTAAATGTACCCCCCCAAAAAATCTAGGTTTCCGTACTCTTGTTAACAAAAATAAGGAATAAATGTTAAATTAATAGAAATAGTTAAAAAAAAAAATGTTTTAAGTGTATAGCTGTCAATGGCAGTGAATGAGTTAAAAAGTGATTTGATTACCCCTAAAATTAGCCCCAATAAATTCTGGTTAAGGGGAAGACAACCTTAATCATGTCTTGACAATAATGTTATACTGTATGTGACCTCACTAGTCTAAACATGACATTCTGATTAATATTACATTTGTGGAATATGCAGAAAAATCGAGCCGTTTTTATCCATCTCTGGGGGCGGCCATTTTGCCACATGCTGTCGACTGAAGATGACATCACAGTTGCTCAGGGCTCAGACGACCAATCACAGCTCACCTGTTTTCTGAAGTTGACCTGTGATTGGTTGTTACCTGAGACCTGAGCAACTGTCATGTCAGTTTCACTCAGCAAGTGGCAAGATGGCCACCTCCTGATATTGATAAAAACGGATGGATTTTGCTTTATAACTCATATTTCCCCAACACAATATTAACTAGAATACAGTATTTAGACTTGTGGGGCTGCATAGAACATATTATTGTCAATATTTTTATTTATTTGGGGGGGGGGGCGGTTGTTTTCCCCTTTAAGGACATAAACAAATTGTGTCTGACCTTCCAGCTTCCTGTTTCTAAATTACATTGCATTGTTTTCTGCTCACCGTCATTTATCATCATCACATTTCCTGCTGACTGCCTGATTACACACACATCAGCCTCAATGTACGTAAAAGCCATCACGTATAAATCTGCCACGGCGACGTAAAGTAAAAGTTCCTGCGAGTGGCTGTTAGCATAGCGAGCTGCGCTGAAGACACCGTGGAGACGCGTCTCGCCTCTCTCTTTGACCAAGAGCCTGACCTCACATCAAAGTCTTGGCCAGGACATGAATCAACACTGGGAACGCCACAAAAGGGAGGAACAGAAACCTGCACAATGTCTAAAAGCCAGACCTGACCACATCTGTATCCACTTACTGGCCTGGGTGAATGCTGTTGTGCGTCCAGGAAACAAAACAAAACAAAAAGTCCTATTATTCTTCTTCCACTTGTTTCTGTCGTGTTTAAAAGCAGCAGCATTGCTCAGCGGATTCACATAAAATGTGTGGCTCATTTGGGACTGCTGAACTAACGCCATTATTCTTAGTCCAAACATGTACAGTATTGATTGAAAATATTGGACTTTTCCGACAAGAAGATTAAAAGCATGTCACAGCGTTCCCAGAAAGCAATCCTGTTACTCTGGCGTCAGCCGGATGTTGCTCACAGCTCCTGGGGGTACCATATTTAAATGATATCGAAGGATTGCCATTTGCTATTATAGTGCAGCATTCACACACAATTTGCAAGGGACTAACTAACTATTGCTTAGCTCCCGGGATGTCATCACAAAGAATTTAAGCAGTTGCACTATTGAGCCTAGGGATGTTAGATACCACTTTTTTTCCCAGACCAATATTAGTACAGTTGTTACCGATACCAATACCAAATACCGATACCACTAGTACTTCTAATAGGCTACATAAAATTCCCCCATAAAAACAATGACAGATTGTAAAGAAAGACTTACTTACAGTGTATATATTTATAGCATGTTTTCTTAAAATTGCATGAAATTAATCGCAATTTTTATTCTTCCAA
This sequence comes from Vanacampus margaritifer, assembly GCF_051991255.1. NCBI lineage: Eukaryota > Metazoa > Chordata > Actinopteri > Syngnathiformes > Syngnathidae > Vanacampus > Vanacampus margaritifer. Next base: position 16,450,029 of record NC_135440.1, on the reverse strand, counting down.
TTTTCTACAATATATTACAATTACAATATATTCTAGAAAGCATTCTTCATGACAGCCCAAACAAAAAACTGTAAAATTCTAATAAATCTAATTGATCACATGAAACTGTTAACTGTCTTTTTTGTGAGATTGAATCTAGGAAAAAAAAATTGGGATTGGGCATTGGGCAAGTACAGATACCAGGTATTAGGCCGATACCCGGTCTTATTTCAAGGTATCAATATGGCCATTTCATGATCATTAACAATAAATTATAAATGACAAGAATAGAAAATTTCCCTTAAATTCATGCAATTTTAAGTAAAAACGCTATATTGGGATGTCTAACTGTCATTGTTTTTTGGGGGGAAATTTTATGCATCAGAAGTATTAGTGGTATCGACACCTGATATCAGTAACTACTCAAAATGTAGTACTTGTACAGGTATCAGTCTGGGGGGAAAAATGTCACCCCCCCCAAAAAAAATGAAGAAATACAATTTTTAGCCCATGTTCAAGTCTTCATTACACCAAATTTGAATGTAATGCAAATAAAACAATGTTCTGACAATTTTACATCATAAAAATAAATCACTCATGTCTTTTTTTTTTCTTCACGTTTATGGGATGTCTACATTCAGTTTCATCCCATAAACGTAAAAATGTTTTTAAAAAATATTTTAAAAAGACAAAAATGGACATAGGCTAAGTGTTTTTCACAGGACAGCGACGAAATGCTCCAACTGCAAAATAAACAATCCTCAATGTCACATCCATTGTATTTCCTTGTCACGTTGATAAAAGTGACATTCCACCACAAGTAATAACCGAGCAGAGTGACCCATGTGTGTGTGTGCGTGCGTGCCCATAACAACTTCCTGTCACTAGCCTTTGAAAGTGGCAACACCTCATTGTGCAGTTCTGGCTGACAAACAAGTCGTGCTTGAGTGGGTGCGGGACACAACATGAGAGAGAAAGAGACAAACGACTAATGGCGCCCTTCACTGGCTACACACACACACACACACACACACACACACTTCAACACGCAGAAGCCTTGGTCAGCAACTAACGCGGCCCTGTCACTTTAATACCTACGGCTAAAGAAACAATCAGTGCATCTGTTTACAAGCACATATTGGACAGTATGTGTTTAGGGGCGGGTTAATATAGGCTACAGTAGCATCACACAGCAGCAGCATTATGTTGGCACAGTGTTTACATTTTATCAACCATTCCAGCCACTTAAAGGAAGTGAGACGTTACTTTTCTCCATTAGGTTTATGTGCTGTGACTTGAACCGGGGAGGAGGCAGAGAAGGGGTGCGGGGGCATATCTGGACAAAGCACCCCCCTCCTCAGCCACAGTATAATCAACACTCAGGCCCGACTGGGGGGTCCCGCAGCTGTAACACTACAGCTATTTCTGAGCTGAGGAATGGGGGAGGGATGGAAAAGGAGAATTGGGGTGGAGGGGGGGGGGGGGGTGGGGGCGTTAGTGGAGCAAGGAGTCGGCTGTCCCTCCTGCTGCAGCCCAGACAGGTTTTATGGTCATTGCCCTCGCAGTGGGCCACAACCCCCAACACCAAGGTTCCAGCTAATGGCGCTCGCAGTCCGAGTGAAAGGGCAACTTGATTCTTGGCCCTTTTCCGCGCACAAAGAGAGGAGTCATAAACAAGCATTTGGCCATTGAGCAGCGGAACGTCCGTCTGCTTTGTTTCGTCGGGTTCCTCACACCAGTGAAAGGGACATTTTTCATTTAGTTGATCAACACAAATGATTGGCACTGTCGTTGAGCAACAAACACTTTAGAATTTCTGCTTGATTTTACAAAATGAAAAGGTTTCATCAAAAATGTATTATTTGTAATATTTAGAATTCATCTGGTATCATTGTACTTATATGTATGTCTTAAAGGTGCAGATTGCAGTGGTGCAGAATTGCACTCATTAAACTGTGACCATTTACCTAATGCTGTGGGCAATCACTGTAACCTCATGATAACTAGTAGTAAAAGATGATTTATTTTATTAAATAATTATCTTTTAATACGGTATGATTTGTTTATCCTGACTCTTTTTAATGACTGCATGGAACGGCCACTAGATGGCAGACTAGACTACAAAAATGACCTGGCAAGTTGTCAGCAAGTCTGAGTTAGCAACATGCACCAAGAATCCATCCAGCTCTCAAGGATAACATTTCACACATCGTCCTCAGACCATTTTCATTATTTGCCCTCTTATTTGAAAGGATAAGTGTTGTAGATGTAGCATAACAAAGTGCAATTCGGCCACATGAAGGAACAAAAACGCTCTTGTTCTCTTGCCTAATCAAAAAAAGGTCGTCTCAGTCCTCCACACCCTCGAGCTAGCTGACAAGCCTCGGAAATTGGACATCCAGCACACGTCCTCGCCTGCTCTGAATAGCGTGTCAGAAAAGGCCCTTGGCTTCCTGAGAACACACATTCCTATTTGGCGAGGTGAGCGAGACGTCTAATAGGTGTGTGGGCTGAAGGCAGCGGCGGAAGCGCGCCGAGGCGGCCCAGATGGACGTGATGGAATGACGCGGCCAGCCAACAGCACTAAAACAGTTTCCGTCGTGACACATCTAATCCCCATCAGACAGCCAGAGGCTGACTGCGGCCCAGTCGGCCTCCAGCTCCATCCAGGCAACGGGCCAGCTGCTGCCAGTAAAGGATTATCAAGGACCAGTTTCTCCCAGGGCCTTGGAATAACTTCGTTCAGGTGGTCCTGGCTCAGCGGCACCTTGCTCAACATTGCATGAAGAAAAATATCTAGGTTTTAGACAAGGCCGGTTTTCATTACCTTGCTCAGTATATAAATGGTGTCTCCACGCTTGAAGGAGAGTTCATCCGGGTGGTCCCCTATACAGTCCCATAAGCCCTGGTAGTAGTTCTGGTAGTCTGTGCTTGCGTCTGGCTCTGGAGGCATCATAACATAAACAAAAATAGGACATAGAATATAAGAAAATAGTGATAGACCAATATGTTTTTTTCAAGGCCGATACGATACCAATTAGTACTGTGGTAGTCAAGGAGACCAATAACCAATATTTCCAGCCGGTATTCATTTGCAGTAAAACAGAAAATATTAGTGCCCAAAAAAACCATTTAATTTTAAACATATAAAGAATTGACAGCTTTGTTTGAAAACTTCTTTTTTTTTTTAATGCAGGGTCACCAGCATGTGTTAAGCAAAATTAAATATTAAGCAAGTACTGTAAATAGTTCCCTAAAGCTTTCTACTGTCAATAAAGTTTTCTAAAATTTCAACATAGTTTCTTAATTAAAAAAAATTAATAAATGTATAGGGAGTTCCCAGTTGTCAGCATAATTTTTATCGAGTGCAAATTTAAATAAATCCATGAATGAAAAGTTCCCTGTAACTCACTGAGTGACAAATGCATGTGAATGTAGATAACTTGGGGTTTTCATCAGGGTTTGTAAAAGGTTTCAAAAGAGCTTTGCTAACAGCGAAAAGTTTTCTGAATATGTTCAAAATCTTCGCGACAAGTAAAAACTGTCTTGTGAACATCTTACAAATCCTGATGAAAACTCTAAATTTGCTACGTTTGCAAGCATTCACTACTCATTGCGATGGCAGCTTTATCGGCCTTCAGATTCGTAAAATGGCAGATGCCAATATTTGGCATTTTGGCAAATATCGTCCCGGCCGATAATAGTCTATCCCTATAAGAAAATTAAACATTTAATTTAAGTTCAGTATTTTACATAGGAAACACAAACAGCTCTTATTGTAAAAGGAAGTTGGTTAGGAAGGTTGCAAACTATTTCAAGGGTTGCATACTTTTAGAACTTCCCCTCCAAATGTCACTTCTTCTTTCTTGAACTTTCTGTTGAACCAACAAAATTGTAGCACTTATTGATTAATGTCAAGGGCCACCTGATGGTGTTTTCCTCCATTCAATTTGGCATTTTATATCTAATACAGAGCAATGATTCAATTGGGAAATGAATGTATATAAATAAACTTGTCTCGTAATCCTCATAGTGCTGTTTTGTCAGCTTCTAGTTTGTCATTCAAACAGCCCAGTGTGCGTGGCAGGCACGGGCCAATTTTTTAATTGGGCTTTGGGCCTCGTGAGCGAGCCCCACCAATTCTCCAGCAAGTGACAAGGAAAATGTGCGGCGGGATCGCGAAAAAGCATCCAAGTCATTCTCTTGATCTACGATGCTGCGTCTGCTAGATAGCCAAAAAGTTTATTTCAGTTGTAAAGTTTGATCATGAATCACAAATGATTTGTGTTGCCTCAGCAATTTCTAACAACTGTGGGAAGACAAATTGCAATTATAGAAAATCCCATCAGACGAGAGTACCCGACGATGCCCAAGAATTTTTTTTCCATATAAAACTGCCTCTGTTATCATTTTTTTGTATTTATTGAAGTTGCTAGCATAATATCCCCGCTTGTGAAAATCCATGTTGTGCCTCTAGCCTGACTGATAATATTTAATAATAGCCAGCTAGAGAGAATTAAATATATTATATTTATAATAAAGTGCCTTTTTGTGTGACATTTTACCTGGGAGCACTTCATAGATGTCTGTATCCGGTGCAAGTCCAACATCATCATACATTAGCTGTTCCTCCTCCTTCTCTACCTCGTCGTCATCTTCTTCTTCTTGAATGATACCAGACTTATCTACAGACACATTTGGAGAAAATAAATTCAATGTGGCAGCTGCTAAGGATATAATTAGTATATATTAAGTAGTATGGCAAACCTTTCAAAACGAAGTCTATGCATTTCACCCATTCCTTTGCCTCTTTGGCCGATGACGCACAAAACTAATGAAAGGACAGGCCAAAATATGGCAGCCAGAGACAAATTATTCATGTGGCACTTAACATAAACAAACACTGCATTCATGCATCACAAAAAAGGCTCCACAAGTAATCTGTTCTCATGTTGAAACATACACATTTGAATAAATATGTATGCAAGGCTGAGACGTTGAAAAAGCAGCAGTGTCAAATCAATGAATACATTTCCAGAAGAAAAATGTAACACATGCACAGACGCACAAACATATATCGATAAGAGGCGGACTACAAATGTACAGTACCTGATAGTCTCGCTTGTCAGGAGCTGAGACTTCAAAACAAAAGTCCCTCTTGGAGTCTTTCCGTAAGCTGCTGTTCATTTTGACATTGTAGCCATCGATGTTGAACTCGCCTTTCTGCTGCTTGTCTGTCACACGGCAACAACGTCGCAGTCGTCATCCCGGAACCGCATCCAGTGTATATGTCACTCTGAACGGACAATAACGTAGAATGGCACCAACCTTTCTCGTTGCCATAATAGTAGAAAGTGCGATAGCTGAGAGCGCACCATCTCTTCTGCCACTCTTGGCCGAAAAAACTGTGATCTGTCAAGAAGATCACATAACTTAGCTTGAATTAATTGACAATGCATTTTTGTCTAACGTAACAATTAATAAGTGAGAAATTGTTTGTCGAGGTGGCAAACTTTGCATTCATGGACAGATCATGGTATGAATAATTCAATAGAATTCCAATGTAAAAGCTGGAATCTCTAATGTTTTTGTCTTACTTAGCAACATGGGCAAAAACATTCCAGACAGCTTTCTTTTACAGTGCATGCAGCTCTACTCCCCTACAAACCATCCATTTTCTAGAACCTGTCACAGCTGACAGTCAATCACAGGAAACATAGAGAAACATTCACACTCACATTTCTGGACAATTCAAACCCTTCCGTAAACCAAACATGCATGTTTTTAGAATGTAACATACTGCATTTATATTGTGCCTACGTTGTGCAGGTGTTTAAAAAAAATAGGGGTATCAGACGATTAAATGTTTAAATTGTAATTAATTGCATGACTCCCTTTATTAACTGACGATAAATCGCAAATCTTATATCTGTTCTAAATGTACAATAAAACATAGCTTTCTAAGGTTTCATACTCTTGCTAACATAAGTGGCAAACATATTAAAATAATAGAAATATGGCTGCATTTATTAGTCATTGATACTGTAATTTCATAATAATTCATAAAATTGAGTTATAACTAAAAAGATGCACTGTATGGTAAAAACGAGTGACATTAATTTGTGTTGGTCATTTTTCTGCCACTAGATGGCATCATTGGATTTTTAAGACATGGGTGACAGCTCAGTGCATTTTTCTTTTCATATTAAGAGCCATCTAATCTTTAACATGAAGTAACTTGTGAAATTCTGCACATTTTTTAAAATTGTAAAACATAACTTGACCCCAGTCTCCACAAAGATATGCGTTATTATTAAATGTATTACTGATTAATTTTGACGTGGACGTGTCTGCTGCATTGCGACTGGAATTCCCCCAGTACAGACTTTCCAAGTAAGGGGCGGTCATTAATCCCGCGTTTAAAAAAAAATTGTGCCGTTAAAGAAACTTTAAATTAACTCAAAATGACCACACTATTTTTGACCCCCCTAAAAAACAACAACAACAAAAACACATGGTTCACATCCGTCATCATCATAATCATCATCATCATCATCATCATCATCATAACCTATTAGCAGACCACAAACCCTTCCTGCGTTTCTCCAGGTATCCCGACATGAGAATAGACTGCAGGTCTTGCGCTGCCATTGGTGGAGACTGGAGGGAACCTGAAAGAGAATTACGAGCATTAAAAACTTTTCACTAGTACAACAGCAACAGATGGGTTCTAAATTCTGATGATGGCTGTCAAAAAGTTGCGGCGCATCCATTCGGGGATCATTTCTTCCTCGTCACTGCGCTGTGCAACTTCAATGCAAATGTTCAACTGCTGTGTCAAAGTTGTGAAAGAGACGCCATAAAAGTGGCAGCTGCTTACGGGCCATAAACCCCCGCCACACTAAATCGCCACTTCACTTGGACTTCCCTGACACTTTATTTTGAAATGTGAACAGACAGCCGTCATTGGCCACAATATTAGGTACACCTGCGTGAGCCAATGGCATGTAATATGGCTCGATTGTGTGTAGAGTAGCAAAATAAATAAATAAATCACATTCAAGTAAGAGTACTGCCTGGTACTGTATGATAATAATTAAAAAATAGTCTTCCAAATAATTCCTGTCATCCCTCAACATGTGACAGTTTACTTTTCACTCAGCACACAGATTGGCTAATGGTTAGCCAGTTAACAGCCAGTCGCTATCTTGAGCCAACAACAGCCAACTCTGTCATTTGCTCCCTCAAACATCACTCAACAGGCGAGGCCCCGCCTTTTAAAGCCACCCACATTCAAAGTCATAGATATAATACAGGGTAGAAGTTGAAAATGGTAAAAGTGGAAATAAATAAATGCCTGCACCCCACAAGAATATTATGTATTGCAATTATGCAATTACTGGACTAACACAGGATGATCAATTGAATAATCCATTCGAAAAATATTTGATAGTCCCAGCCCTAATAGGAAGTTTTTATACGAGCATGTGAAATGGGCAGTGTCATTAAGTTTTATAAATAATAAAATAAATGGATCACTACTTCGTTTATTTACCTCGATAGACAAGAGACTGCTCTACTTGAGCAAGACTAAGTACTAAGTAAGTAGTTAAAAAAAAAAAAAATAATAAAAAATAAACAAGCACTGATTAGCAAGTGAGTAACTTCTGATTTATTATTTTCTAATCAGAGTACGAATGTCAAGCAGACAAAAATATAAAATGGGAATGTGCAACTTCAGATATTGCCACACCACTTTTACCTAAAACAATGAATTGTTTCTTTCTTTTTTTTTTATAAAATAACATAAATGAAGACAAAATTAACCACAATAATTTGGTTTAAATTAGCTTTCTTTGTTTACACGCAACAAACAGCCCAATAGGCTCACCAGTTTGAAATGGAGCTCTTAGGCTTGGGCTGAAATGTGGTTATTTTAGGGGCAGACACATGACAGCAAATGGCATAAACTGTTTATTTTCAAAGTTGTGCCTCTGTCGTCGTTTCTGCCATGAGTCACTTTGAAAACTTTGCTTCTGTGTGGCGCCACGGAGACTTTCCGTAATGTGACTGGCAGGCACCGTTTGATTGGTGAAATGGAGCCAAACAAGTGGTTTTGTCGGATTACTCAAACAGGACAAGTAAAAGTATCGAGTGCGATGTAGCTCAATGCAATGCAATAAAAGTAACGTTTGTAAACAAAAAATACTTGAGTCAAGGTTATGCATTGAAGGCAGGGCACAGAGGGTTAAAGCTACTTTATATTTGGTCATGTTTTTCTCAGACTTTGTACTTCAGTGTGTCTGCTAGCAATAAAACACCCTTGTGCAGTAAAACAGGTGGCGGGAAAAGCAGTTCCACTCTCAAATGTCTTCCCAAAGTGTGTTGCCAAGTTGCAGTTGGAATGTCTCTTTCACTATGATGACACTCCAAGTCACTTTGTTTAAAAGAAAAGACTCGCAACTAGAACCACCTTAGCAAATAGCTCGTTCAAAGCGCTTTTACCTTCATAGGTTTCCTCCTCCTTGTCGGTGCGCTCAGACTGCAGTGAGCCTCCATCGTTGTTGCTGCTGTCCGCCTCCTCCTCATCCTCACCTGAGTCCTCTCCACCTGAAAGAGGACCACTGGTCAAAATCACACGTCATTGTTGTTGCGATAAAGCAGGTGTGTCAAACTTGGTTTTATTGGGGGCCACGTGGTAGTTATGGTTGACCGCAGGGGGCCAGTGATAACGGTGAAAATACATAAATGGACTTTATAATTGCTAGGGGTCGTAATAGTAAACAAAAAGTAACGGCAACTTGGTTTAAAGTTCATGGTTCGCCGTAATTCCCTGCATGCCAGATGCTGAGCTGCAGTGTGTTTGTTTACAGACTAATATGCTGTCAACCAATAATGTCACATTTCAGAACTGCCGCTGCACTTTTATAATTTATTTCAAAAGACATTTTCATGATAGCTATCCTGCTAGTAGACAACAGCATGCTATCCATTTATAATCCAAGCACCAGAAAAGTCAATTAATTGGCAAGTCCCTCAATGATTACGTTAACTGAATTTCCACCACGTTCATTTTGAATCAACTTCTGTGTTGTAATGTAAATTACAGCTGGTGTTCCAACTCCCTTCCAAGCAATTTACCTCACGTGAAATCTTTTTGAATGACACTTCACACATTCAAACTACGGTGGTGGAGAAGAAGGCTACAATCATCATTCAAGCCATTTTCGCAATCGCGCCGACTTGGTCAAATCACGTTTGTTTACATGTGGTGCCACAGGAGACTGCTAACGCTTCTGCCACCCGGAAGTATGAGTAAATAATAATGAAAAAGTCAACAGCTGATTTGAACAGAAGTCAAGGAAAAATTGTGGCAAGCTGTCACAAACCAAATAAAATGATGTGGACGGTTGGCCCACAGGCCTTGAGTTTGACACCTGTGACAAAAATGAATTGAAATGAAATTCTCTTCATTTGAGTTAAAATGTTGTTGTTTTTTTAATATACCGAGTGTCCCCCTTGATTCATAAAAAAAGAAAAAAAAAGGATTTTGGTAATAAAATATTTTTCAGGGGGGATTTTCTTTCAATTTGCTTTTTTTTTATATATATATCGTTTTTTTGTTTTCATTTATGGTGGGAAAAGTATATTGGAGGTTTATCAGCGTTTTGCATAATAGTTTGGCCTTAGAAAAAGAATACAGAAATAATTCCCCCAATACATTTGAATAGACATTAATTATAACATATTTTCACCATTTGCAGGCTGCCAGACCCTATCCCTTGCTAAAAGCATGGTTCCACTATTATTTTAAGTTGTAATATCACCATTCAGCACTAGATGGTAGACATGGCTTAATTGCACTTGCCTTGTCTTGTCTTGTCTTTTACTGCCCCTTAATAAAAAGTGAGTAAGCCTAATATTTTTTTTGCGGATTTGGAATAACATGTCTACGTAAGCGTGGAGCTGCCAATGTGGAGTTAACATTTTTGGCTGGCGAGTAAGTTCAAACGTATTTCTGAGTACGTTTGAAGACTTTGAACGCACTTGCAAATACGTTCAAACGTATTCATTTGTGAATATGTTCTAACATATTTGCAAATATGTTCAAACGTATTTGTGAGTGTGTTCAAATGTACTCGTAGATACACTCAAACATATTCGCCAGCCAAAAATGTTTACTCCACATTACTCCATGCTCCCATACAGCACAAACATAGAACCTCGATAATAGTGACATTTCGTGTGAGTTGATTTTTGTGAGAGCCCATTAACTGGATTATTTTTCAAAGTATGTGGTTATTTTGTTGTTTGCTTCAAACCCTTTGTTGTTGAATAGTGGATTTTTTATGCATGCATTGAAAATGAAATATATTAAGAGGCTAGGAGCACATACATATTTTGCACATGTTTCGATTGACTGATTTTGTCATGTCTCTCATTTATTATTATTATTTTTTTTAATCATACAACTGGTTAGGAACATGGAAATGTGTAGTACAATGTGCCTGCCACCCAGTAGCATTGATGAAAAATTGTGGTCCCCTCCATCATTTAAATTGTCCATTCTGATGTAGAATATTTTAAAAACAAAAAAACATACCTTTTTCCTTGAAATCATCTGGAAAGCTGTTGCAAAGAAAGTAGACGTATTTTTAGTCTCATAGATAGATGGACAAACAGACAGACAGATGCATACCCTAATTTGACCTCCTTAATCCGTTTAATGAATGCTTCTCTCTTATCTTTCGCCTTCTTGCTGAGATTTTCCCCTTTGAGGCCATCACAGAAGAAAGTCTCAAGGTCTAAACATTAGGGGGGAAAACATCATGAATAAAATACCTGACTTAAAACTAATGAAAACAGGTGTGCATTTTAAGGGACAAAAAAAGAAAGTCATCATCCATTTTAAAGTCTCTGCTTCCTCTTTTAAGAAGCATGATGAGCCAGTGGGGAAGTGCGTTTTAGTCACATTTCAAGTTACAAAATGATAACAACAACAAAAACTACTGTCTAGCAGTGTTTTAAAAGAATATTTTACCTAATATAAGCGCAGTTAGTTCCTCGGGAACGGCTCGCATTGTTGTGTTGTGGTGAACAGCAAGAGTCCAACGGGTGACAGAGGTCACGTGATGCGGAAGTAGTGGCGAGTGGCTCACGCGCGCACAATGCGGAAGTGATCCGTGCATTATTTATTAGCAGGCACGCGCACGCGCACGCACGCGCAGTGACGTTTATGGGCGCAGCGGCCTTTCAGTGTATGCAGACGATATACGAGACAGCTACTGCCTACTTGATGCTTTAATGGGGCTTGACGCACTATTAAAGTCACAGCACAATAGCGTTGTCATATTTTACATTGATTCTTGATAATATCACACTGGGCTCCCAGGCACATGCCACAAACAAATGGAGGGGGAGGGAACTGTTTAGTTTATGATGTTTATGTCAACATTGTAAATACAAACAGGGATCATTGATAGGCAAAAAGAAAGGTGTTTCCTCTTTTGATAGCAGTGACATCCCCCTCACAGCATCAATAAAATGCTGTACGTAGTTTACAGCATTGTAAATCTGCAAGGCAAAGTTCTTTTCTGTTTTGGTTACCTCCTTTAACTATAAAATAGAAATGCAAATGAATAGAAATAGCGTTTAATATGATGCCACCGCAAAATTATTTTACAGAATTTTTTTAGTTATTGCTGAATTTCAAATTTTCACTCCTTTTCCGCATCAGGTGGGATTTTGATACAGCTGTTGTTTTGAATTTCAAGTTTACCTAAGTGTCTAATAGTTGGTAACTCTCAGATTTGTGCACTTGTTTGTCCATAAAATCTCAACTGAAAATTGAGGCAAACAACCAAATCTGTGTAGGGATTCAGCAACACGCTGCAATGAGAATATAACGTGAAAAACTAACATGTTTATCCTGCTGCATTCAAGAAACACAACTCTGTTGTTTTGCTTGCAGGAGTATCAATCATTTATTTATCATCTTGTGACAGGCCCCATTCCTTGTCCAGGTGAAGAGACGTGGCCTTTGAACTAATGTAAATGTGACCTAAATATCACTGTACTTCTGGAGGGGATCCATATGTGATAGAGTTATATGTGCTCTAAACCTTTGATTTAGCCTGTTGTTTATTAAACACAATATGAATGACTCGTATTTTGCTGTACAAAAATCATCCAATGTCACATACGGTTTAGATTTATCCTCAAATCCTCTGTGTGCATTCAAATCATGACCCCCTCCTGACCCGGCAGTAGTTCCTCCCAGTTTGGAGAGGAAAGAAGAGCCAGCTTGACCTTTCACCCATCTGTGTGGGTGTGTAAATCCAATTACATACTTTTTAGAATGAGTCGTCTTTTTAATGTTTGGTTATCAAAAATAGTCAAACTTTGTGAAGATTTCAACATTATAATACTGTACATTTTAATAGTATACAGTGGTGCATTGACATAAAAGTTTTTTTTTTTTCTGTGACCATGTTTATTACTCAAAACACCCATATGGTCAAATCATCTTTCCCATTTGAAATGAATGGAAATGCTATAATCCGTTCCAGCATGAAAAATAAAATAAAAAATATATATATAATGATTTAAGGGAAATAGCACTCTGTTGTATTTCATAAAGTAATATGATTAATATAATTCTAAAATTAAATAGAATGAAAATATTAAAATGAAGAATTGTAATAAAGCAATTTCTGTTGATTATGTAGAGTAGAAAGAATATATACCTTTGAGTATTGTAAACTGTCTGCCTGTGTTGCTACCACTTGTGTTCAAATACAAGTTGTTTAAATGTTTATAATTACAGCAACATTGATGCTAGTTTCCTTAGCCTGTCTTTGGCGTTTACCAGTATGTGTTAGCATTAAGCTAAGCTAACTTGTAATAAGTCAACGTTTACAATTTGTAATTCTTTTAATTTTATTTTTAGTTATAAAGTAAATTTCAACTTGGAGTGCATTGAAATATTGAGAGAAAAATCTGCTTGAAATATGTTATGCCTCAATATGTAATGTAATTTTAATGAAAGTTGATTTAACGTGTTTTTCGAAACAGTATGACCATTAGATGTGTATTAATCATATTTTATCATTTTGATTCAAGGTTGATGAAAAACATAGAAATTTTCAAACTTAAAAAAAAAGGATGCATTTGAATGTGAAATTAGGTTAATAATATCAAAGACAGATATCTTCCCTCATCTTCGTTTACATATTTAAAGAAACATGAGATTTTAATTAATTTCCAATTGTTGATCATTAAAAAAAGTTTTGGGAAAGCACAATGGTGCAAAGCATACTTAATTCAAAGAAGGCATTACACGGCAAAAAAAAAAAAAAGCCAATAAACAAGCACCCTCACGGCTGTGAGTTTTATAGGCAATAAAATTTAATTAGAGAGTCGAGAAAAGTCGTAGCTTTTGCCCTCCTTGACTCCAAGCAGACGAATCTCACCGCAAATCGTCTTGTTTCTTTCTGTGAAGATCCACATTTGGATACCGTTTTTTAAAAATTATTATTATATGGTAGACCTTTGAAAACAAATTACACATCAAGATTGTTTTTTTTTCTTTCAGAAAAAGATAATTATTTTGAAATACAAATCAAATCAGTCCGTGAAAGTATAGTTCTTTATTTTCTTAACTTACCTTATTTGTGCCATTTATTTAAATTATTACACTTGAGAATAAACACTTCATAGGAAAAAAATGCGAATTAAACAAAAACCGTTTCAATAACTCAAATTATGCAAGTCCATATGTTGTGAGTGTTTCTGAGAAAAGTTCCAAAGTTTCAGGTGATAACGCCAGTGGACTTTGGACCGAACCGGACCAGTTTGGTGAGAACGAGGCGCATGAGTAAAGTTCCATACCCGGTGAGTGATCATTGTCCTGGCCTATTGTGGACGCACAGATGGGAGCCGTGGGAGGGCAGTTCGGAGGATGTTTCGCATTTTTCTCACTTGTGCACAAAGTCGAAACATCGTCGCCGTTGTGGCTATTAGGACAGTGTTGTGAATTGAAAGTATTTTGCTGGAAGTAGCCCTCCCCCTTGACAGGGAGCGCCTCTGCCTCCTCTTCCAAAAAGTCTTCCGAGCATTTGCTTTCGCTCTCGCGGTTCTCCTTGCAGTGAGTCTGCCTTTTATGCTTCATCCTTCGGTTCTGGAACCACACTTTGACCTGCTTCTCGCTTAAATCCAATATGGAGGCTATCTCCAGCCGCCTGGGTCTGCACAGGTACTTGTTGAAGTGGAACTCTTTCTCCAGCTCCAAAAGTTGCGTGTTGGTGTACGATGTCCTCAGCCTCCTGCAGGACGCCGCGGGGCAATCGCCCTCGGTTATTAAGGCTGGTGGAACTGAAATAAAAAAGAGAAACGAGTGAAATCGTGGCCTGAAAAATGTTCATATAGGTGAAAGTTAGCGACAGAAGATTTATGACATGCGGAGATTAATGCCAGATGCGCAATCCATCACGATTTAAAGACATGATTTAAAATCCAAATCCTGAAGGAAAAAAAAAAGAGGCGCCCACGTAAGGCCTGTCATGCAAGCGAGCAGATAACATGGAAGTTATTAACATGGGAGTTATTAATCATGTTGTCTTGCCTTGCAGTGGAGAAGAGCCTGCAGGATCCTGCTGCGTCTTGCTGCTTTTCTTCTCCTTCATCCAAGCATAATGCGCGGCAGCGGATGCTGCTGCTGCGTGCTGCGGACTTCTACAGCCCCTCGCCGGCTGGTCCGGAGGAGGGGGAGGAGGAATCAGCGTCGATGTGTTGATGGATGCACTCTGGAAGGCGTCGCGGTCGTGGAGGGATGTCAGGCACTCGGCGAGCGACGGTTGGCTGTTGATAAAACCACTTTCAAGGCCAAACGCGTAATTCATCTCTTCCTCTTTCTTCTTCTTCTTCTCCTCGGTTTCGGATAAGCCGCTTTTGGGGGATGAGTCATTTAAAACAAGTGAAATTAATCAGACTGCTAAAGTGGATAGAGTCGTTAGGGGAGCTCTAAAATCCGTGAACTGTTGCCTTGCAGAGGACATGGCTCGGCATCAGAGCCTGCGGCTTGTCACATGATTGCATCTGCCCAATGACAATTTGGCGTTTTTTTATTATCAAAAGAGGCCACTGTCCCTCCTCGTGATTGATCGAGGGAGGGGAGGGGAGGGGGAAACGCCTCGTTTCATGCGTCGAGGCTGCTCTATTTTACACACCTCCCTTAAAGAAAGGCCTAGGAAAATAGAACGTCCACGCAGACGCCTACACGCTCAACGTGACGTGTATACGGTGCACTTGGATGGATGGGTGGATGGATAGCTAGCTAGCTAGCTAGCTAGCTAGCTAGATAGCTAGATAGCTAGATAGCTAGATAGATAGATAGATAGATAGATAGATAGATAGATAGATAGATAGATAGATAGATAGATTTTCGTTTTACAAAAAATAACAAAAATCTTTGACTAAAACAGGAGAATACAATGCAAAAATATGCACCATGCATGTGCAATTATCTGACCACCCCTCCTCCAACATACACACAACACAGTGAGGAGGAGAGAGAGAGAGAGAGAGAATTATTGCCTTGCAGTGGAGAGAAAAATTATTCAGAATTATTTTCAAACATTTTAGTAGAATAGAAAAATAAAATAAAATAATAAATTGCAAGGATAAAAGCTAATACCAGAATGAAGTCAGAATATTACGAGACAAGGTTGCAACTTTATGAGTCATAATGCCACAATAAAGTCAAAGCAAAATAAGTCAAAAAGTGTCAATGTTATACATGCAGTGTAAAGGCATAATATTACAATTAGAAAGGAAGCTTACTATCGAAACGTTGAGAATTAGGACAAACCGCTGTTACAAAAAAAGTCAATAATTTATTAATGTTACAAGGAAAAGCGCATGTTACAAGCATGTTTGTCTTCAAGACGTAAATTTACTACAAAATGCCTCCAGAAAAAAGTAATAATTGGCTGCAACATTTTACGAGGCAAAAAGTCCTAACTTGACATCTTCAACAATTTATCATAATGCAGGAACATATTTATGCTGTTAATGTTACGATTTAACCGTCGTAGATTATGACTTAATTCTTGTAATTCCATAACTACATCCCTGTAGTCTTTCCCACGTGCCCCCTAATGCTTCTGCCACCCCAACCACCCACCTTCTCTTCATGTATTTGAGACCTTCTTACCGGGTTTCACTAGTCCCACAAGTCACGTGACCACCCCTCCCCCCCATACACATAAAGCGGGACACATGCACATGCATATAGCAGGCACATTTGCGAATATAACATCATATAGATTTTTGGGATGTATTTATTTAATGTACTGTACAACAATCTGTAAAGGCCTCAATATAAGAAATGCGTATTATCCATCATTTTAAAGCGTGTACCCTGTTCTATAGTCCTATAATAATCCCCCTCCATACTGCCATATAATGTGTTGGTGCTTTTATAGCATTGTCGTCTGCAGTGGAGGGTGTACTATATAGCTAAGTGTGAGGCAAAGGAAGGGGGGAAATGTGCAGGAAGGATGTGAGGGCTGTTTATTGCGCGGCTCTAAACAAAGAAGCCTGCATGTGATCAATCTTTCCCGCTGGACGCCGTGACAGCTCGCTGCCCCAAGAACACGTTGAAAGCATCTAACACTTTCTTGCATCAGGTTTGGACCAGCAGAAATGCCAAGAGGACGAACACTCCACTACAGCTGCGCGAGGATTTAAAACAAACAAACAAACAAAAGTAGATTTTTTTTTTTATTATTGGAGACGAGAAATAAAAGACAAAATTGATGGGGTTTTTTTTTTCGTTTGCAACAAGGACTACAATGATAGAAAAAAATGAGGAATGTATTTGAAAAGTCTTTTTTGAACGAATGGAGCAGCTTTATATTGTTTGTGGAGGTGAGTGGGTGTTGGCATTCCCATTCACTCTTTTTATTAAAATGAAGCTATTATTCCCAGCAGCCATGCAACCATGATCTACACTAGCGCTCCTAACAGTGCATCACGTGTATGTGTCTTGAATTATACACCGAATGCACTCTAAATTGTGGATGAAAATGACTCTTGTTATTGGTCATATTTTGATGATGGAATTTAATTAAATTGCCTTAATCAGACCAATGGAACAGTTAATATTATTTAACGTTAGTAAAATTAAAAAAAAGGGATTCAACATTTAAGATTTGTAACAATTTGCAAGTTACATTGGAGATTAAAAAATATATATATTTTGATTATATTTATGAATATTAAAGTACACGTGTTTGTTGATCGTCTGTTCCCAAACAACACGAGACATCTGGGAAGCGACAAGGCCAATGTGTCCCGTTGGGAGGATGTCAGAAAAAAATATGAATGTGCATATTTTGCGCTCTGAGTTTCCGTGGCAAATAAACAATTGCAAAAACAACACGAGGTTGTCCCATTTGTCCTTCAGAGCTTTTTACTGGATTATTTACTGACTTGTTTACAAAGTATGACATTGTGAGGCGTTATTGAGGTTGTTAGTTACAATAATTAAATGTGCTTTTGGAGCTTTTGCAGCATATTTCAAAGCATATTGTTGCCCGAGAGGGAAAATCAAATAAAACGGAGGAGGGCCATTCGAGCTGGAAAACAGATTTGAATGTGTGTGTGTGCGTGCGTGTGTGTGTGTGTGCGTGCGTGCGTGTGTGTGTGTGTGTGTGTGTGTGTGTGTGTGTGTGTTTCAGACAGTTTCCAGCTTTAAGGGTTTACACTTGGTTTTATCGCGCTCAGTGTTTTTTTTAAACACATGCTAGCGCTAATGATGCCTAGACTAAACTACAAACATGGCGGAAGCAGTTTTCACACCAGTGTGTGAGTATTCCAAACTAATGAATTCACTATAATTAGTTCATATTGTTGATGACCAAATCAAAACATTATAACTATAAAATTGTTCTAATGCTGATGCTAATTTTTGGTTTTTGGAATTGGAATTAATCAATCATGTAAAAACGATCTTAAAATCAAACAAAATGTATTTGGGAAGTTGTTTAGCCATGTTTTTTACATTCATGGAGATTTTACCCCCTCCACAGCAAATAAAGCAGAAACATTTCCAGATTGAAACTCACAAAAATCTTTATTGACTGTACAGGTAATCTTTTAGCAAAATTTTAACATTTTGTCATTTCCATAATTTAAGTATTTAAATAAAATAATCTGGGGAAAAAAAGAAGAATAAAAGAAAATTACTCAGTTTTCAATGATGTGTGACATGGGAGCAACAATAATAATTCATGAATCACACTTTTTAAAAATTGTATACAATTGTATAAATAAGTTCAAGCACTCCAACAACAACTCAAATACACGATGTGGTATGCTTTGGATCACAAAACAACAAATTGTGTACTCACCATTAACTTTGATGACAAGCGCTATAGAAATAAAGATGACTTGACTTGACTGTTGGCAGTGCAGAGGCAGGATTGCACTGTACGCTTGGGAGGCGAGTCTTGTCGCAAACATGTCTTACATTGCAGCGACAATCTTCATGATAATTAAAAACAATGTAATGTCTCTGTAGCTATGATCAGCCAGGGCAGACAGTACCACTTTCATTCCTGGTTTCATGTTTATAATCACACTTTTCCCCCTTTGGCCTCACTGTTGCCCTTCTGTTTTGGGACATCATGACCTATAAAATGTCATTTTTTTGGATGCTCACTCACTAAGCCACAGGCATGCAAGATTTGCTGATTAATGTAATGGTTTGAACTTTAAAAACTTTGTTGAACTTCAAAGTGTACCAATTCAGAAGCATACGAGTCCAACCACTGAATTCATCAAATTGAAAAAGTGAATTCAGATGTGCTTTATTTTCTTAATGGACAACGTGACGTCAAACTTTTTACACCAAAACAGCTCAAAAAAAATACTCGGTTCTCCAAATACCATGCATGCACCATCATGACCAGTAACAAAATATTGCTAAAGTAGATGTATATTTGTAAACCAGTATAACATTATGTTTGGACATGTGATTACAATGTATTTTACATTTACAGGAAGTTAAATAAATAAAAATAGACTTAAAGGTAAAATACTAATGTATACTTAAATGCTAAATACTGTACCACTGAATTGCACTTAAAAATGTACACTCTAAAAAAAAGCTGCGTAAAAAAATAACCCAAATTGTGTCATACCCCAACTTTTTCCGTTATATTTTAACCCTAAAAATTGGGTCAAACGAATAACCCACGACACAAACAAATTATGTTGTGTTGTGGGTTATTCAACCAAATTTTTGCCCCCTTAAAACTGCTGGGTCATCAATAACCGACCCATTACTTGGGTCAATCTGACCCAACCTTGGGTTGCTTTGTATCAAAACATGTCAATTTCATTGGGCTTGTTTTGTACAAAAGATATGTTGTTTTGAACAAACAAAAAAAACACAAATTGGGTCAAAATGAGCAATTAGCATGTCGGTCCGAATTTTTATTTATTTTTAACAAAATTGGGTTATTTTCAATACTGCACTATTAAGAGTGTGGTTTAGGCTATTTATTTAACCCGAAAGGCTGGGTTGGTCCCTGTTTGACACAATTTGGGTTATTTTTTATGGCTATGATAATACACTGCTGGGTCAAAAATAACCCAATTTGTGTTAAAAAAAATAATTAATAATAATAAAAAAGAAGAATATACGGGACCAAAACACTACCTTACTGAAAAACGACCCCACAAATTGGGTCAAGTAGTGGGTCAGTCCCTTTTCGATTCAAATTGGGTTGTTTTGTCCCAACTGCTTCTAGAGTGTGTACTGTACTTGAAAACTAAAAAATTGTCTGTACTGGATTTTAAAACATACTAACAAGCTTAATTGTAATCTAAACTCTATTCTAAATTCTAATCTTCACTTACTAACGTGATATCCACTTTAAACTATAAGACTGAGCCATTTGGTGGTGAGGGGGGATTTGGAACCCTCCCAGAAGTTACTGGGCACTCCATTGGCTCATGTAGCAAGTTTAACGACATAAGCACGTTGGAGGTACTAAAAGGTGATGACCAACACATTGCATGTCCAAACCATGTGTTGCACAGCCAAGCACTCTCGCAGGCTTTGTTCGCCAGCAACATTGCTACTTCCTATCATGTTCTCTCTGCTGATTTAAATAAAAGTTTTGCGAATGCTGTTTACATAGTTGCATGCATTGAATGAAAATGCCTTATAAGTTCAGCAAGCAAGCTCAAAGTCCACATTGGCTTGGATCAGACCAGATGACAAGGGTTGTACAGTAGATAAATGGACTCCCACTTGCCAGATATCTCAGGGCTGCTGTCAAAGAGCTCTGACGAATTGGCCAGGGGCCGACAAGGTCATCGCAAGCGACATCTTGCTAAAAAATTTTATCCTGCCTAGCGCCTATGATAAAGGGCAGCACCAGAAACACTTAACAAATGTCTACATGAGGATTTAATGTTAATCCCCAGCGCCCCAAGTTATAAGATACTGTATGAACAATAGAGGGGCAGTGGCAGGGCAGCAAATTTTGACTCCATGTTCATTACATGCAAGTGTCAATGTGCTTTGTGATGCCCATAAAAATGCAATATGTGAGCATAATATTACATATTGAGATCCAATACAAGCTGCATTGAAAAATCTTTACAAAGACAGAACTATGCAGTTTTGATTGACACTGTCAGTTAGTTATATGTTTATGCGTCATTTTTATATAGTCTGATCAATAATGGTAATTGCATTTTGAAATTCAATTATGCTGATATGAGTATTGAATTATTGGTGCTGATAGTTGTTATGATTTAAAAAGTAATATTGTTTCTAACAACTACAACAAAAAAGTTTTTAAGAGATATTTTTCACTTTTTAATGCCAAAATATCTTTCTCCTTTTGAATCCCAAATGAAATTTCATGATCTGTATGGAGTTTTTAATTTCTGCAATTAAAATGTAAAGAATTTTCCTCATTTTGCTTAAAGGGGAAGTCAGTCAAAAATTGTCTTTACAATAATATGTTCTGTACACTCCCAATAATATAAACACGGCATTCTGATTAACATTGCGTTGTGTAAAATGAATTAAGCCGCAAAATCCACCTGTTTTTATCCATGTCAGGGGGCGGCCATTTCGCCACTTGCTATCGACTGAAAATGACATCACAGTTGCTCAGGGGTCATGTAACGACTGTCACGGGTCGCCTGAATTCTGAGTTTGGTCACGTGACTTTTGCAAGAATCTTCCACTCGATGGCAGAAGGTACAATGGAGCGGTTTATCCACCTGTTTCCATGGATACAATTGCATGTATTTGTGTTTGACTAAACAAATCCAGATTTCACACTGAGTAAGTAAAATTGTGAGCAAAATGAGACCAGATCGTCATAACTTTCTTTTTGTGACATATTTGTTTGATGGCAAACGATTTTTTTTTCCCTATGTAAAATTTGTATTTTGTCATAGGCTCTTTTGAAAGTTATGTACTGTCTCCCTATCCCTAATCCCTACAAAGGGATTTTCAAGGGCTAAAAACGTAATGACATCATTGCATATCTGTTTAGAGGCCATGCTTTTGTGATATTAAAACAATGGCATCAATATAAAACACTTCAAAACTTTTTCCATTTTGAACGTGACCTTTAACCTATACAACGGTATTGAGAATTTTACCAATTTTTTTCTGAGATGTCTGAGGTGAAGTAAAAATGATAAAAGTGGAATATTGTGGTTGCACAAGTGTGCACACCCTCTTATAACTGGGATGTGGCTGTGCACACTGCCACCATTTAAAGTAACTCAAAATAAATTTCAGCTGTTCATGGATGGGATTTTTTTTTCTAACAGATTCCTTTTTTTTTTCTTTTTCTTTTGTTGCTAACACTGAACGCCATTAGGAGCTGGTGGAACTTATTACCTTCAGGGTTAGGGTTCGGCCCTCGTTTTTTTTTTTTACGACAGTGTTCTACATGACATCGACACAAACCCAGTTTTTACGCAAATCAAAACACATGTCGTCTCTCTAACAAACCTACTTTTTAAAGTCATAATTAAAATAATTCATATGAAAAAAAAAATCTAGACCATGAGATAATCAAATAAAAAACAACAACAAACATTTACAGTATTTTACTCCTTGCACAAATACTGTGTATCATAACACATTTTGTTACATCAAATGAAAACAAGTTTGAAGTTTTGGGCCATGATTTCAAAAAGTACACTGCTCGTCACCAAAAGAACACCACGCCTTCAGTCATGCTTTTGTTTTTCTTCATCTGGAATTGAGGTCTTAGTGAAAGTTGGGGGAATTGTGAACAGTTCGACATGCCAGTCAGTGTTAGCAGAAAACCCTTAGGTTTCAGTTCGGAAGAAAACAAATGCCAGAAAAAGCCTATGAGAACAGGGGGATTTTATTTGGAGTTCATCAGAGTCAATTTTAAAAGAGTTTGAATGTGATATGTGATAAGTTAATTCTGAACACAGCGACATCACAGTTATGAGGGTGTGCATTCTTTTGCAACCACATTATCACAGTAGTTTATTTTTACTACCCTTCTCTAAAAGTTTAAATTGAGTTGTACACTTACTGGTCACATTAACGACGTGATTTTTTTCAATTTATTTTTTCGCAATTATTAATCTTGGTCTCATTTTTATATCACAAAAACCTGGCATTTCAGTAGGGGTGTGTAGACTTTTTATATTTGCTGTGGAGATGTAAGTGGCTAATACATCCTTCATTTTATCTGCACGCAGCCCATAAAGAAAAAAGTTTGTACAACCCCTCTCCGCACTAAATGTTTAGTCGCCAATTCCATGATGTTCATGAACGCATCACCCAGCAAGACGACGTAGCCAATCCCAGTGAGCCGCTGCCGCCGCCTGCTGGGCGTTTTAGCGTAGCAAGACTTATTAGCTCAACCAAAATTATTCGTGCAACAATTTTGGATCTCGTTTTTAATTACTCCAAATATATTGCTTTCATTTAAAGCCGTTCACCAACTGACGTCATATATTTTGGCATTATTTTTATTACACATGTACAGAGTGTGTGTATGCTATCGCTGCAGCAACAAAACAAAAACAAAAAATGGGGGGTTGGGGGGTGACAAAAAGAAAATACGTTACTATACTACATCACGACTGTCTAATTGTTAGACGATGGTCGTAAAGTAATTAGTCTTCTGATCCCCCAGTGTGTGTGTGTGTGTGTGTGTGTGTGTGTGTGTGTGTGTGTGTGTGTGTGTGTGTGTGTGTGTCGGCGGCCTATCTTCTAGCAATCTTCCATATTCGGCCGAGGTTCATTGGAAATGTGTGCTTTACTGCTGTCACGCAGTCTCGACATGCTTTGCTCTTTTCACACCTTATAAACAGTCCACAATGCGATTGCCGCCATTGCGCTTTATGGCGGAGGGGACATCACCGCTGCGGGGTGTTTAAAGGCCCAGACAACAAATAACACGCTAGGATCAAACCAAATTAAATTTGACACATAATTAGATTTGTAATAAATTAGTTTCACATGGCCTTTTTCTGTTGTTTTTATCGTACAAGTTTCTGTCCCTGGAAAATATTTCATCAGAATTAAAAATGACGTCTTCGGTTGCATTTTTTAATTATTATTATCATTGTTATTATTATTGTCATTATTATTCATATTTGAATAAATATTAGTCGACTTAAATCTTAAATTAAGTGGCAAATAAACAAAAACAAAATCAACATTTGTTTTTTATTCCTTTTAATACATTCTTTTTTTTTCAGTTCAGTCACGTAATTATTTATAGAAATAATTAAAATACGTCTTTGGGCGAACAGAACAATACATTATAAGAGCGGTCAATTTTGGTTGACTGTTGTACATTTTCTAAAAATGCATTACATTAAGCATAATAAAAAAAAATAATAATACAAAATAATTACAATTCCCTACATACTGTTAAAAAATGACCTACGACGATTTCTTTTGAATGTGCATTTTGCTTTCACAATTAGAGGACACCTAAAGAGCATCTAAAAAATAATAATTAATGTAAACATTGCAAATAGGTAGCTGAAAGACATTCAGGTAGTCGAGGATTTTTTTTTTCCATGCATTAAAAAAACAACAAATCGTCTAGTTCACTTTACCAAACACACATGAGATAGACGAATCCAACATTATTTAACAACACAAACTATAGACAACAACAGTTGAGAATAATAAGGACAGAACCCCCCAGGACCCCCCAACCCACCCCTCTCACAGCTCGAATGAGTATTATTCTGCCACTTAACTGTCTCTCCGCCGGTCTTTGTTGTCTTTCTTCATCTTCATCCTGCGGTTCTGGAACCAGATTTTCACTTGTCTCTCGGTCAGATTTAGCAGTCTGGCCACCTCGTATCTGCGGTCCCGGGGAAGGTACATGTTGTACAGAAACTCCTTCTCCAGTTCCAGGATTTGGTGCTTTGTGTAGGGGCAGCGCTTCTTTCTGGTGGGCTTCGCGTGGAGCCAGTTGGACGACGGGTTGTCTGCGTGCACATGATCACAAATAAGACATCGAGGTGGCGTTCGTGCTGCTTTTCATCAGTTATTTACATTTTGTATATGAGTGGTTTTGTTGATAACATAATAAGAAATAAAGCGTAGTTTTTTTTGTTTTGTTTTGTTTTTTTATCACATTTTTTTCGGCAGCCATTTTAGGACATTTTTCAAATGCATTCTTATGTGATTTTTTTTGTTTGTTTTAACTAAAAATATCAAACGTTGTCTACCAACGTAAACTTCCTGTGAAAAGTGCTATAGTAACATTTACTTTTAGTTACTTGCTGTAAAAATAAACTACATGGCCTTTCCGAGACTTTTTGGGTCCTACATGAAAACTAGGGATGTTCGATACAACTTTTTTTTTTTTCAGACCAATACCAGTACGAGCACAACTCTAGTAGTCACGGATACCGATGTTACTTTTTGATACACAAAATGTTCCCCCAAGAAGACAGATTTATAGGCTATATCAAAATTTAGCATTTTTCTTAAAATTGCACGAAATTAATGGCAATGTTACATACTTCTAATTTCTACTTTCTACTTCAAACAGCCACAAGAGGGTGGCCAATATTGGTATTGTTTGCAATCTCGAGTATACCAATACCTTGCAATGGTATCAGTCTGATACCCTATAGTATAAATTAATAATACACTAATAAAAGTGATAGAGGTTCTATTGTGCCCCTACATCACAACATTGTACACCACTGGGGTTAAAGGTCACAGTTCTAATGATTCTATATTGCACCATAGAGTTGTTTACAATAGGATTCATAGTAAAAAAAACAATTTGGATCAAATTTGTTGCCATTGGTTACCAACTATAAGAATGGGTTCTATAGCACTCAAAAGGGATTCTCCATACAATGAAAAGAAACATGTTTAGGTTATGCTGAACTCTTATTGAATGTATTGTCAACACAGAATTGAAAAAAAAAAATAAAGAAAAGAAAGCCGGATAATGTATACTGTATACGTTCCTGGGCCCAACCCAAAATTAATTTGGACCCTTTTTGGCCCCGGGCCGCCGTTTGAAAACCCCTGTGCAATAAGAACGAGGTATGCACAGCAAGTGATTTTATTTGTGCAAACGCTGCATTGTGTCTGGGATCATGCGGTGTCGTTGCATGGGAATCCAAATGCGTTTGAATATTTGGGAGCTATATGCATTTAAACGTATATTAGCCTATAGATGAATTTGAACACTTTGTCAGTGTAAATGTGGCGCAGTTTAATACAGTATTACATTTTGGGATATTGCTCTAAAAAATTGATTAATTGGGAAATTTGCAGCCTTAAACTAATCTACATGATGCACAGTGCATAATGGATTTTAACATTGTGTGAGAAGGAAAACATGCAAGCTACTATTTAGCATTTTTGCTCAAACTGCAGCCAATTTTAGTCAGGGCCTATACGTCAAGCCTCTCTTCACTGAAGTGGAGGCATCATGAGAAGACAAAAAGAAGTCATCTTACTGGCGTCTATCTCCCTTCTGTCCCCGGCCGATGGGCTATCCCCGGGCGGCTTGGACGTGGACGTGCTCTCGCAGGGGACCTCCGCCAGGGCCGCGGCGCTCTCGGCGTCAGACAAAAGAGGGGTGTGCGTCTCCAAAGTTGTGCACTCGCCACTCCCAATGAGAGGCTCGGGTTTGATCTCGTAATGCATGGCGGCGGTCGACGGTAGTCCGGTCAGGCACAGGGGCGCCGACACGGGTTCCAGGGCCCAGGAGCGCGCGAACATGCCATCGCCGTCCCCGCTGCCGGTGTAGTGGTGATGGATGTAAGTCGGGGCGGCGGTGATGGGCGGGTGCGCCGAGATGGGACCCCAAGACGCGCCAAAAATAGCCGATTTCTGCAAAGGGCAGGCTTCCTGTCCGCCATATTCGGCGAGCATCGCCTGCTCCACCCCTGCAGCTGCTGACGGGAACCTCGCCGGCACATCCTCCTGCAGCTCGGGGACGACACCGGCGTCCGCGTAGTAGCTCAGCGTCGACATGGCAACGGCGACAGGAACAAGAACACGCACCAAAAAAAAAGGAGAAATACACCAAATCCTGTTATAATCCTGCAAAGTGGCGTGTCATTGCGTGATATTGCGCCTCGTCGTGCACCAGCCTGGCCGCTCAATGCAAGTTGGACGCGGTGAACATTGTCCACGCAAGGATAGGGCGCCCCGAACACGTGACCGTGGGACAGAACAATAAATAATAAATCAGCCTGCTGCTGCTGCTGCTGTGCTGCTGCTGCTGCTTCTCAACTCAATAGGCACCCTTTTCACCACCATATTTTAATAGCAAATTCCCTGGCCTTTATTGGGGCTGCCCGCGCTAGTTACTATTCGCTTTTATAAGCAATAAACGTTATGATTTTTGTCAAGAGATCTTTATTTATTAATGGAGCGCGCTCGTAGGTGCGCTTGTAACGTTTTAAGCTTCCTAGTGAGACGTCGCTGCAAATAAATAGGAGTTCATTAACATCTAATAGGGTTATTAATTGGCCTCGGTTAAACGCTCACAGGCATTTAAAGGTTATGTACAAGTTAGGAAACCTCATTGGGGGGGGGGAAAGGAACCAAGACAAAAATATTTTAATATTTTTGAAGTCGTTTTTTTTAATGTATGCACATGAAGAAAATAAAAAGTAAATATAATATTCTGAATAAAAATTTGACTACAAAAAAAAACACCAAATAAACAATCAGTGCTAAAATGCTATTAAAGCAAGCTCGGGCTCGTTTGGATTTATGATAGCAAAACACGTCCAGGCTCCAGGGCCACTTTCCAAGATGCCCGTGCAGGCTTCATGCTCTCTTTGGGCTCATCCAAAAAAAAAAACGCGCGCGCACAGGAAAGTAGGGCGAGGTTATTTGGGTGCCATAACGGCCTCTTTTATCACGGGCAATTGGGGTTGTTTTTCTTAAGGTTACAACCTGGCTGTCTAAGCTAAATATCCCCCAATAAAGCCGGGCCTTTGTGTCCTTTCTGAGGCGCAAAGCAGACGCATCCGGCGTTTCCTACGGCGAGGCAACTGGCAGACTGCAATGATCATAACCGAGGCCTTGTCTGGGCTCTCTTCCTCCGCCTGGAACCTTCTTCTTTGCAAACAATGCCCATTCAGTTGGCTTCTCTTAAATCGCAGTCGTGAATTAAAATAAATAAATAAAACCAAAATAGCTCGCTAAATGGACGTTAGGCTACGTCACTGTGACAAACCCCACAGAGGGGTCTAATTAATACCGCGGATTGCTTTTACGCACAACAATAAAACATTATGTGGCGCTTGTGGGAGTAATGCGTTTTATTTGCTTGCTGCCAAATTATTGATAAGTACAATGGCTAATGAATAGAAAGTCACTTTTCAAAATATGCGACGAGTTTTTACTGAGGTAATCAAGGCAGTTTCCTGTTGTGGGACGGAAGTCACATACAGCCCAACAACATGAGACTACCTAAACCACTCCACAGCCCCGCTCTTCTCCTCTTGTTGTCTGCTGCTGCTGCACCACTCGAAAAGATGCACTTCAGCATTACGTGTCCTTGGGAATTACAACAGACGCACTTCACGTTGGATTAGAGGAAATCACATGCATTTTAACATTGTGGCACTATACGGGAGTTACCGGCATGTTACGATGGGGATCAAAATGGCGTCAATGGGATTTTTATAGAAGCATTTTTTAAAAAACAATTTTCCAATAGAAGTTCCTATAAAATTATAATTGTGTCATTGGGAATTATTTTAACGTTGTGTCATTGGGAGTATAGCCATTTTATCTAGGATTTACAATAAAAATGGATTTTTATATTTTGTCATGGAAAGTATACCATAACATGCCTTTTAAACATTGATACATTGAGAATTAAAAAAGGATTTTAACATTTTGTCACTGGGAGTATAATATATGCATTATCATTGTGCCATAAGGAAGTAAGCATTGGATTGCATTTTTACATTGTGCCTTTAGTAATTAATTGCCATTAAAAAATGGATTATAACATTTTGACATTGGAAGCTACCATAACATGGATTTTAACAGACTCATTAGGAATTCAAATTCATTTCAACATTGGGTCATCAGGAATGACCAAAAAATGGATTTTAATGTTTTGTCACTTCCGTTACCATAAGACTTTAGGCTATTTCAACATGCATGGACTAAATGGGAATTCAAATGCATTTTAATACCGCGTCAGTGGGACTTACTATAACAAATTCATTTGCATTGTGCTCTGTAACATTTGGATATTGTTTGTTTCCATAACATACATTTTAACTGGAGTCATTGAATGAAAATGCATTTTAGCATTATGCCAAGAGAGACTTTAACATTGTGTCACTGAAATTAGTTACTATAACATATGCATTGCTTGTGTCATTTTGGAATTAAAATACTTTTTTTTTTTTATTGTTGCAAAACACATAAGGAATTGCAGTTGTGCGCGTATGTTTACATACTCTGGCAACATTGTCAAGATGTGTACCGTTCTAGAAACAGAACATGAATGATCAGTTTTTGTTTTTGTTTTGGCAATCAAGTTTAACCATAACGCATTTCAGAAAAGCACAGTCATTAAAGAAAAATAGACGGTCCCCTTTCAGTCATTAGCTTTATTTTCCTTGGGTGGGGGGAAACCCTAATATTTCACAAAGTCAGCCAGGGTATGTAAACTCATGAGCACAGCTGTACTAAATAAAAAGAAAAAAGAAGAAGATATGAATTGTGTCACTGTTACCGCAACATAACAATAAAAACAACAACAATAATAATAATAATGATAACAAAATAACATTACGTCATAAGCAATTGAAATTAATTTTGAGATTGTGCCATTAGGAATTAGCCTATCATCAACACTTTGCCTTTGGGAATTCGATGCAGTTTAACATTGGGTTATTGGCAAACACAAATTTCCCAAAATGTTAACCAGCCCATAAAAAGGTCATACTTTGTCAATGAAGTAAAGCATTTGTAATTTTTTTTATTTATTACGTTGACCAGCAAAAGTGTGCAAATATTCATGAATTTCTCAATGTAACACCGAAGGGGGTATAATTCTGCATGCACATAGCGAGACTTTAACTATACATTATGTACATATACATTGCGTTCACATTCTGAACATTTCAAACACAACGGTTACAAACGTCATTTATATAAATACACATCCACGACGATGAAAAGCGGAAATAATAACATTCAATAAATTAGCCTAGTAGCCTAATCGAGGGTCCTGTTTCTTAATCTCACAGTCGGCTGGGATGGAGATGATGACGAGTCCGCCAAGTCTCAGGAGAAAGCGAAGTTTCCCGACAGCTCCCGAATCCTGTTCTCCCGGCTCATTTTTTTCAGTTTCATCCTCCTGTTCTGGAACCAGATTTTCACTTGCCTGTCGGTGAGGTGCACGCTGCGGCTGATCTCCAGCCGCCGCTCCCTGGTCAGGTACATGTTGAACAGGAACTCCTTCTCCAGCTCCAGAGTTTGGTGCTTAGTGTAGGGACAGCGTTTTTTTCTGCCACTCTTGGCGGTCAGCCAGTTAGCCGGACTCACCGTTTTGCCAGCATCTGTGGAATAAAATGCACGGTGCGGGGTGAGGCAACAGGTGGACAATATTACGAACGAGCAAAGTAGAAATTGCGTCATTTTCGAAGGGAATGACGTGTGTTTGCGATGTGATCTTTTGGCTATTATGGAACATTGGATATTAAATGTTACATCATTTGTCCTGCAAATTATGTTTTTCTATCATTTTCGTCTGCATGGAAGGGAACCTTGCAGGGATCCAAAGCATACCACATCATATGCCTATATAGCTCTG
This sequence comes from Vanacampus margaritifer, assembly GCF_051991255.1. Classification (NCBI taxonomy): domain Eukaryota; kingdom Metazoa; phylum Chordata; class Actinopteri; order Syngnathiformes; family Syngnathidae; genus Vanacampus; species Vanacampus margaritifer. Next base: position 16,419,676 of record NC_135440.1, on the reverse strand, counting down.
TATCCATCCTCGCAAATTTAAGCAAACTTTCTACGCCCACACGCTTAAAATTAATGCGTGGGTAAAACATTGGACCCACCCGCTATTGGGTCAATGTGATTCAACTTTGGGTTATTTTGTACAACACAACCCATTAAAAAATACGGTTTTTTTGTATACATGACAGAAATTTGAGTCAAATTGACCCAAGTTAGCAGGTCGGTCCAATTCTTGACCCAAATTTGGGTTGTTTTGCACAAAACAACCAATTTTTTGGAGTTGTTCTGTCCAAAATAAATAAATACAAATAATTAAAAATAAATTAATTAAACAAAAAGGTTGTTTTGTACAAAACAGAATTTTTGGGTCAAATTGACCCAAGTTAGCAGGTCGGGCCAATTTTTGACCCAACTTTGGGTTGTTTTGTGAACCATTTTTGGGGAGGTTGTTCTGGACAACTACAAAAAAGGTTGCTTTCTACAAAACAATCCAGAAAGTGGGACGCACGTTAGCATTTCGGTCTAATTTTAACCCAATTTGTTCACCCAGCAGTTCTACTAATGATTCAAAATTCTTCCTTTATTGACATAAACGTTAAAGCCCTCACATGCACTAACCCTATAACCCTTGAAGTCTTCTAAGGCAAGCCACAAGATCGAATAGTGACACAATAGAACTTGTGTCTGTTTATCTGTCTTGTGGGTGTTGAGAAAATGTGACTAGTTTTGATCCTGTTGCAACACAAAAACACATTAAGCTTGTTGAACAACGTGCGTAGTATTATTCACAGCAGTGACATTGTTGTTAATTTTATATGTCAATTTACTGCTTCCATTTTTGGATGCAAATAAATAATCCACACAATGTGCCTTTTGTCGTCGCAATGCACCTTTTGGGGGCTTTTCCTCACACTCCACGCCACATGCATCGACAGGCTCCGGGGACGACGAGCCATCGTCGGATGACAGCCGGCTGTCGTCCTCTCTGGCCGGGGCGCTGCAGGGCTCGGACGCGGTCGCCTCCTCGCTTCTCTCCGGCGCGAGCGGAGCCGGCTGCGCGGGCGCACGGGGAGGTCTCTGCGGTGGGAAGTTATTCACGCTCGGGTGGCTTTCGTGGTAAAGCCTGGAGGAGGCGTAGGTCTGCGACAAGCGGAAGTAGCCCGGGACCGGCACGGTGCTGCCGCCTGTGGGCGGACACGACGCTCCGGAGAAGGAGATGTCCTCCACCGTGGCTGCTTTGGGGCATTTCTCAGATTCGTACAGGCAATAGGCGTTCTCCTCCTTGATGGCGGTGGAGAAGGAGCACTGCTGGTGGACATGTTGGCCGCCGGGCTGCTCCACTCTGCAGGAGCGAGACGCCTCCAGCCACGTCTCCATGCCCGGAGCGTAGGGCGCGGAAGGCGGGATGCCGCTCGGAGCGCTCCCCTCGCTGCGCTTAGCGATGCCGGGGAAGCAGGACGAGCCAGCGGGGAGTCCGTAGGAGTATTCCGGTGGCAGATAGACGCCGTTGCTGTGGTAATACGAGCCGGCATCGCCCCTCACGTTGATTAGCGAGTCCACAAAAAAGGGATTGGCAGCCTGGTTGTTGGGGCATGTCATGGCTGTGCTAGGGTGAAGATCGCCCATTCTGCCCGACATTTCTTGTGCAAAACATTGCTGAATAATTAGCCATACTCACGCTTCTCACTGTAGCCCGCAGCCAATTAAAAGAGCAGGCGGCTGCAGACTCCTCCCAGTTCGGACAGCCTGCTTCACTGTGTCGTATATTTCGGTTTAGGTTAAGTCAGGAAAAGTGCAAAAAAAAAAAAGAGGAGGGGGAGGTTTGCACACGCATAGGGGATTATGGGTAAAATATCATTTGAATGAGGAGATGTTGAACCGTGAGCACATCCTCGGTGCATGCAAGGCGAAGCGGAGTTGAGCAAGTGAGGCAGCTGAAAGCTGCAAACAGTCTTGTACAATGCATTGCTTTATGGCCGCTTTTACAGCATTGTAAAAAAGGGAGCAGTAAAGGTGCATCACGGTGCATCATACTTCCAAAAGGTCCTCAATGTCTTCCACTGGGACTCTTGACCCCGTTTTTGTGGCGCGCTCATCATTTCTGACGCTTCCACTGCTACATTTGGCCTCATGTGCCGTCCTTAATAGATGGAAATTCATCCTTCAATGTGTAAGGCTTGGACTGCATTTGTAAACACTCAACAATGACTCACATACAAGTTGCATTACACTGTAAAAACAGTTGGGTCAAAAATGGACCGATCCACTTTAGGGGTGAATTTGACCCAATTTTTTGGGTTGTTTTATACAAAATGACCCATTTTTTGACCCAAGTAAAGAATCTGACCAATATTTATGAGTTGTTTTACACTAAAAGACACATTTCTTGACTCAAAATTGGGTCATGTTGACCCAAGTAAAAGATCGGTCAATTTTTAAACCATAGTTGGGTTGTTTTTGACCCGTTTTTAGAGCGTAATATATAATAGAAAATCAAAAGACAAGATATAGTGAATGCACATCGAAATCCTTAAAATATTTAAACAGTTATTATATGCAACGAAATATGATATTGTAGCCTACACAGACGTTATAGGCCTGTTTAAACATTAACGTAAATTATTCTTTAACACCCTGTTAAACATAAACAGGAAATCGTTATGAAAATTATTTTCACAAAAAAAAAATCGTGCCACGGTTCCGTTTGCGTTCTGTTGCTGATATTTTGTTGCTGTATTTTTTTCCGTTTAATTTTGTTCGCAAACGATTTTGTATTAAACAAACGTTATTATAATTACTTTTAAAACTGGGCCTATTCACTAAATTTGGGTCAACTTGACCCAAATGGTCCTAAAAAACGGTGTCAATATATATATATGTATGGACGGACAAGATAGGTCAATTTGACCCGCTTCTTGGGTTGTTGTTGTGTACAAAACAACACGTTTTCATGCACAAAAAAAACCAAGAAAATTGGGTTGTTTTGGTAAAACACAATGAAAAGTTTGTAAAATGTTTTATTATTATTATTATTATTGACCCACTACTTTTAAAGGATACTTTATTTATAAAAAGCGGGTGGACAAAGTAAATTATTGATTCAAAAATAATAACTAGGCCTACTTTCTCCAGCTGAATTTGATTGCGTGCGTATGTACGATTTAGGAAAAATGCTCAGAAATACACAGACTAAATGTGACTTTTGTTGATATTACTTTTATTTATTTTTTTTCAAACAATAAAAAGCGCAAATGATTTAGCATGACATTGATTTTTTTATTCTTTCTTAATATGGCGATAACATTACAGCCGTAGTTTACATGTTTTAGGGTCCACAATTTTGAAAATGTGGAAGCGTAGTTAAAAGTTTACATACCCTGAATTAGTAAAATATTGTGAAATTCTTGGGAAAATATGACTGATGATTGACAGGGGAACCATACCATTATTTGTTTTATTTCTATATTTTGTTTAATGGCTGTGCCGTTTAATTTGAACCCTTAAAAATAAAATAAACGTGTTTTGTTTATTGCACACATCTTACACTTTGCCCAAAAATGCAAACTTACAAACACAAATGTATTTAAAACAAATGTGTGCACTGTCACTTGCATGTATTACTTGATTTATTTATTTATTTGTTTTTAATCGGGAGTAGTTAAGGCGTCATCTTGTGATGGATGACTAGCTTTTAATAATTAGATTTTATCTCTTGCAATGGATTATTTTGACTCATTACACGTCTGTTACTTTGTCTTGACTTCCCACACAAATAAATGTCAAATGATACACATTATAATGATAATATCGTAATATCACTCACAAATTAATGCTAACCGAATGGAATACTAATTTTGTGATTGAGATCAAAAGTGAGAAAATTGGATGTTGTTAACGAGGCCATAACCTTTTTTTGCACAATCTTGAGCCACAATCTGCATGTTGCAATTCGCTCAATACTACTTTTATTTCCTGAGAACATCCTAACACATCGTGATGATATCATGTGCTTACCTTGAACGAACTCCTTAGTTTGTCTTTAATCTGAAAGAACCAAACGGCATTGACATTGATCGGTGGAGCGCCCTCCGGTGGACGAAAGCGGCAAGACCTTCCACTGCACCCACAGCAGCGACAAGGCTGAAAAAAACAAAAACAATCCAGAATATTCCTGCAAGAGCTTGGCGTGCCGATGCTGCACCAAGGCGAGCCGCAGCCTTCAATGGTGCAGCACCTCTTGTTTTGCAAGCCTCCTTTCTCGTCGCAGTTAATAACCTTGGTTCTCAGACGCTTTATTGCACGCCACTCCAAATGCTCCAGACGAGTCCGCCTTTTTTATGGCCAAGTTACTGGAGCAACTGGGAGGATGTGCAGCAATCAAAGCGGAATTCCTGGGTGTCTCACAGGATGTACGGTATAAGGAAGCCATATTATCTTATGGCAGGTCATTCAAGCTCTTTTTAGAAGGGGGAAAGTCGAATTTTGTCTTAATTCCACTAGCTACACCCTGCTGAGGAAATCAATAGTCACTGATAGTGTTTTGGTGAAGAAACACAAATTGAAGCATAAGAAATTTGGAATATTTAGATGGGAACTTCCAAAAGTGCTTTTAGTTTATTATCACCAAACCGTGCAAGGGATTCCCCCCACACCCCACCCCCACCCTGCTCGCTAACAGGCATGTCTGGTCAGAAATCAGCCTGCAGGAAACGACCCACACTTTGCAATGGATATCAAATTAAAAGCTGCAGCAGATCCTGTTACTGAGCCATTTTGCATATGAACCATATACGTGCTTCAATATAAAAAAAATAAAAGCTTTAGTTTCACTAGAGAGATTTTTTTTTTTTGGGGGGGGGGTGGATTTTGTTTACATTTCGGATCAAAGAAGCGCTCGAGTAGATGCTAAATACCACTGGATGCACACGAACAGCACACAAAAATCACAGCCATTGCACAATATGCAATATAGATATATATTTGCACAATAGAATTTTAAAAGTACCAATGAAACGATTCCAGTCTGTGCGTGCGTGCGTTTAAGCATACAAATTGGGAGTAAAACATAAGAGCTTTTTTTGTCACAACAACAACAACAACAATAATAATAATAATAATAATAATAATAATAATAACAATAATAATAATAATAATAATAATAATAGAGAAAAGGGAAGTTTAATGACAAATCATTCGGACTTTTGAAGAGTTCCCAATGGAGTGCATCAGGCGTTTGACGTGTATACAGTCCATGTTTTATAGCAGGGGGTTGCTGGTGTAGTACTGTAAACGGTCCCTGTTGAGTTTCTTCTCCTTCATCCTCCTGTTCTGAAACCATATTTTCACCTGCCGGTCAGTCAAGTTGAGCATCCGGGAAAGTTGCAGCCGCTTCTCCTTGTTGATGTAAACGCTGAAGAAGAATTCCCTCTCCAGCTCCCTGATTTGATACTTGGAGTATGGACATCTCTTCTTGCGCGTCTTCTGGACACCTAATCGGAATCATAAAGATGATTTTAATTCCATATTCAAAGGGGACAGGAGGGGAGGATTACGCACAATGAGCTCAGGGTTCAAGTGGCGCCCTCCACGCAAGGCCTTGCATAAAAGCTGATGTGATGAATTAAAAAATCATTTTGAAACAATCAGTCAAGAGGACTTTTAGACCCGAAGTCTGCGGTCTCAAGTGCAGTTTTTATAGTCCGCTTTGGGTTTCACTGGCCTGCGCGTAAAGTGTTGCAATTCGGCCAGCTGCATATGAAATCCCTGGAAACCCAGTACATTTGTACACATATTGCTCATTAAATTATAAGCAGCTCTTAAAGGCCGAGGCTTGAAAGTTGGATTAAAATCACAAAGCGTTGATATACGGAAAGCGGAGGGGTCGAAAGTGGTCAAGTTTAAAACGTTGATTCTATGCCTAAGTGGCTAATTAACAGCTACAAAAGGCGCAAAAGGAGAAATTTAAAGGAAAGTGAGAGCAACGTAAAGTAAACGTTGAGTTTATTTGCCTGTAAATTGGATGTTTAAACGGTTTATTTGTATATAAAACAGACTGAAACTGTTTTAAAACATGGCCGCTAGTTTTTAGGTTAATGTGATACAACAAGATGCAAAATAGTTAGCCTATTTGCATATTTTTAACAATGTAACCTTATGACGAGCTGTTTCTAATATTTAGATCTTCTTTGTTTTTATATTGCGAATAATAAGAGGGGAAAGTGTTGTTGTTTTTTAAAGTGGCCATTTGCCTGTTTACAGTTTAAGTTCATATTTAAGTTGTTCATTGATCTTGACAAAATAGCCAAAAATGCGCACTGCGCTCATATTTTCCAATAACAGATAAAAATGGAAAACAACGCTCATTTGCATATTAAGTATTAGGAAAGTAGAATTGACGCGTATTTCTCGAAGGTTTGATCATCAAAGTAATGAACCGAAAAGTGAAAATATTACATTTAAAGTTAACGTTTCAGTTATTGTTTAATGTGCTAAAAGACTCCAAATGTGAGTAAGTGCTTTACTAATCACACACAAAAAGGCTGGCGAAGGCGTGGAACATTTACTAAGTGAGTCAATGTTTGTTGTTTATTAATATTTACACTGAGGCTATAGAAAGTGATTTGTGCATTTCGCTGTAAAGAATTGTTGAAAAAAAGAAGTCAAAAGTAAAATATGAATGTAAATATGATCCCAAAAAGCGTGTTGACTTGAAACTCCTCACGGCCAATTTCAAGCCCAAGCACGTGATCTTGTCGTTTATAACATACTTTTTGTCAGGCCCTCCATAAACCTTAAGAACCCTATGGTTAAAAACGTCTTTTATTAAGAGTGAGTGCAGGTCGCTCGTCCATGCTCACCGCCGCCCTTCCCGCTCCTGTCGTCGCCGATGCCGGGCGACGACTTGGGGCTGCAGCTCTCCGCCGTGTCCGAACCCGGAGCTTGAGGAGCCGGCGCGGGGCTCGACTTGACCGCGCCTAGCCTGTCCTGACTCGGCGTGGCTGCTCCGTGCTCGTGGCCGCTGTAGGCCGAGTCGAAGAACTGGTCGAACGCCTGCGGCAGGACGCCGTTCCTCGCCGCGCCGCCGTGGAAGCCTCCCGGCGCGCTGGCGGACCCGGACGAGGAGGAGGAGACGCCTTTGCCCGGTACGTCGCCCCCGCGGGGGGTCGGGCCGCTCCAGCCGTCGTCCGCGTAGCAGTGCGCGAGACTCCCCCTGCCGTGGTGCCATTTGCCGGCACCGTCCACGGTATAGTCTCTGAACGCCACATCTCTGACGGACGGAACCTGAGGAAGAGCCGACGACTGATACGAGTAAGCCACCGGGCAGGAGGGCTGACCCTGGGCCAGGTAGTGCGGTAGAGCCGCGAAATCCGCTCCGGGGACGTAGTACGTGCAGCTGGGTAGATACATATTGGAAGCATCAAAATCCATATTCATCGCAGCGCGGGGTCATCGTCCTCTCATAGTTGCCGTGCGGTGCTGACTGAGTGAGCTGCAGTGACTTAAGTGAGCCCACGTCGTGAGCTGACGTGCGTGAGTGAGATCCATGTGGATCCCGAGCCATGTGACCACTGGCACTACATGACACACGCCTCAATGGGCCCGCAGGAGCTTGTGTGAGTCAATGGCTCGCCGCTATAAAGTCAACCTTTGGCTGCACGGCCAGAGGAAAAATACACGGGGAGGAGGGGAATATTGCATCTCTTCAACGAAAGCTATTTTCAAAGCACTTACACTGCTTTTTACTTGACTCCAAATCAAACACGCTCACGGTTTTATAGTGCGTGCGTGCCGCGTGAATGTGTCTCATCAAAGTTAATGACATTTTCATTTTTTTAAAATGACTTGTAATTATTATCGTTTTCTCAACGCCACTCGAATCGAATTGCTTATCAATAACCTCATGGCATCATTGACCAAGTCATTTGACTTTTTTTTTTTAACTCGTTGTCACAATATCAACAAAAAGTAAGCATTTTAAAGAGAAAACCAAAAAGTAGGCCTATAAAGTGATTGCTAAAAAATATGTTTTTTACTTGTTGAATCAAGGCAGCTGGAACTTCCTTGTTTGATGAATTTGTTAAAAATACAATTTAAATACAATAAAATCATTTAAAAAAAAGATGTTTATGCTAATTAGATGACGTTAGCTATAGTCAGACATTAATGCTAAAAATTATCTTGACATTGCAGGGCTCTAGACTAACTTTTATAGCAGAACGTGGCCCCCTAACCTGAAATTAAATTTTCACATCACAACACATCACGATTTTCACTGCAAAAGTGGAGCAGAAGTTTGTCATCAACAAAAAATATTCAAGTAATTAATAATAATAATAATAATAATAATAATAATAATAACAATAATAATAACAATAATAATAATAATAATAATAAGAATTTAGCAAATGTATTGGTCACACATGCGAGTAAACAAAAAAAAAGTTGTTGCATTGCATTGAATTTTAGGGTAAAAATGCCCCCTATAGGAGCAGCCTAGAGCCCTGCATTGTCTTGTAATTTTGCCTGTCAATACAAACGCGCATGTGCAAAGGTTGTTTATGTAAAAATTGCACGTGACACTGAAGTAAATGCAAAAATGCAGTTGTTAATTGTCTGCTTTTGAAAGTGACGTCAGGATGATCTAACTGGCTTATGGTGACTTCAATGAATGGGGCTCACTATATGCAAAATTATACTCTTGTATATTAAGGGTTTATAAATTGGTTATTATTAGTTTACTAACACATCATTAACAGTAACAGTTTAGCTCTTCTGCTTTAAGCCCCTTTGGAGGAAAGGAAACTAAAACCTGGCAGTACCCTGACCTGCCACAAAGCGAGCCTACACCACACAATTTACGACTCATAATTAATGGTTTAGAAAACTCCATACCATCCGTTATACACAATTTATAGCGTCGCATAGGCTTTTGTGAAAGTGGTTCCCAAAGTTCTCTGTTATCTGTGTCTTTTTTTAAAAGGCTTTTAGGCTCGAGACCAACACTGGAGGATCATATTTTATTTGGGGGCGACTGCTGCACAACACTGTACCACAAATAATACTAATGCTGGTTAAGATGTGTAAGCCTGCAGATTTGCACAGGAATAGCCTGTCACTTTGCAATGATATGATTTGCTATTAAAAAGCATATAAACGTTTCACAGGCCTAATTTTTTTACAATGTGGTCTATGCAGGCCCCCCCTCTCAAAATTGTCAAAAGGACAATTGTAAAACAGGTGCACTGCTCTAAACCCAGCCATCCCCTTAAAAAAAACAAAAAACTCATGCGGGTCTGTACTGCAATGCGAGACCCTATGCCCAAAATAAATCAAGACAGAAATGTCAAAAAGGGACAAGATGATGATGGAAATGAAAATATTCATGTGGGACAGGAAGCATCGCAGACAATGTTGCCCAATTGTGTTTTGGACCCATAAAGTAAAGTTGCCAAGGAATTGGCAAGATACAGCAACTGTGCAAAAATCCATAAATTGAGAGAAAAACATATTTTGTAACTCCACTCAATTGCGGTTGAAAAACAGCAGCTATTAAGTGCTTTATATAATAATATTCAAACATAAAACATTACAAAATAACAATAATAGCAAAATTATATCAAAATGAAGAAATAAACTTCTTTTAAAAACAAGCGCCCGCTAGTTACAAACTAGTCGACTGCACAGTTTGGCAACTAACTTTTAGAAAATCTAATAATTTTGCAGTAAATAAATGTAACTCATTTGCTCCCAAAAACATATAAAAACGTTCTATTTTAAATATTGCCATGGTCCCAAAACGTATTTATACGTTTTTATGTTTTTTTTTTATGCTAGAGCATACAAAAGGCTTTGATGCAGCCTCTGAACTGAAGACAACGCTTAAAGGAATAGCAGTTATTACAAAAACGACCAGCAGGTGGCAGCAGAGTATAAGAGATCAAGCAGGGTCATGCTGCAAAAAGGCTCTTTTCCTCAGTGTTTTAAACAGATGTGTGGATAATGATGAAACTTAGCTTTATTCTAATGCTAATTGTTGCAAAACAAATCATGTCGAAATATTTTTTTTCCTGATGAAAGAAGAGACTCTAATCTTTCTTTTGGTAGGTTCCATGTTTTTATATCAATAGAACACAATATTCTGTGGGCCTTGCAAAATCAGTCCAAATCCAGTAAAACAGCCAGGAGCAAAGTGGGTTGCTTCAATGAAAATGGCTGGGAGTGAATAAGTAAAAAAAAAAAAAAAAAAGATTTGTTGTTTTTATTCTTTTAAAATGCAAAAAGTAGCGGCGTCCTATCCATGCAAATCTTTTCCAAGCTTTCTTAGACCACATAGGACGATGTGGTGGACCGGCTCTGGTCCCTGCGCCTTGGGTTTGACACCTTGAGGATATAGATGGAGAAGGTAATGTAGTGTTTGATTTTGTTGTTGTTGTCACCATTGTATGTTGAACATTTGTTTTGTTTCAGTTTCAAGCAAATGTATGCTATTTATCCAAATATGTACTGCACGTTTGAACGTGATTGGTTCATTCTGAACACAGCCCCCTCCCCAGTTATAAGTGGGTGTGCACACTTATGCAACCACATGATCTCTGTTGTTTATTTTACTTCCCCTCTCGAAAAGATTATTTTTAATTAATTTGCACATGTTATAGATCACTTTTGAAATGATGTATCTTGGTCTCAAACAGGGGTGTGTAGACTTTTTATAGCCACTACACGTTATGTGCCATTTCAAAAAGTCAATGGTTTTTGTTCAGAAAAGTCTTTGCAGGAAAAAATAGGGGGAGGCTTCGGCGAAAACCCAAAGGATGCACACACCTTAGTGATCGCACTTTGTTGAAGAACAATATATAAATACACGTTACACGTTATTTTTCCCCTTCCTCCACTGCCAAAGTCCCGATGCTGACCCGGCTTAAAGAACACTGCAAACCGAAATGGCATGTGGTGTTTTTCCACACTGACAGTCCAACCCCACCCACACTCGATACATTCTCTGCCTCTGGCTTCAGCGAGAAATGAAATCAGTGAAGCCCTAAAGATGAGGTTACCATAGCAACGGGGGGGAAACAGTAGTATACATGTCTCGTTACGCTTCCAAACTCTTAAATTTAAGCTTAGTATGTTACAGTTTCAAACATTTCCAAGCTGCGTTGATGTATTTTCGGCAAACATGATGTGGTATGCTTTGGATTAGGTGGAGATAACGAGATAGATCGTAATGCAAAGCACACTGGTTGATTATTGATTTTCAAGATGCCAAAAGATAATCACATCACTGTAAAAAATATATATATATTTTGGGGGGAATAAAGCAGTAATTTACAAAATATAAATTACACTCTAAAAACAGTTGGGTCAAAAGTAACCCAATTATGGATTAAAAATGGACCGATCCACTTTATAGGTCAATTTGATTGTATTTTCATACAAAATGACCCCATTTTTGGACCCAAGTAAAGAATCTGACCAACATTCATGAGTTGTTTTACACTAAAAGATCAATTTCTTGACTCAAAGTTGGATCAAATTGACCCAAGTAGAAGATCGGTCCATTTTTGACCCATAATTGGGTTATTTTTGACCCAACTGTTTTTTAGAGTGTGACATTTATGGCAACAACAAAACAATTTGCTGAGTTGATTTGACTAATATCTTTAAATTGCCTTTCCAATTTATTATTGTCTTTTCTAATGTTTCAATCCAATGCTTAAGCATTTTTAAGATTATAATCACTGATTTTTCATATTTTATGATACAACTGCTGTGCTCATTAATTCCGATAAGTTTGCATGTAAATACATCTTGAGAACTGCATTTGTCTGTGAGTGTAATTTATTTCCATAAGTGGCCACATATGTCACGTAAATCACTGAGCGTCCTCTCGCGTGGACATTTTTGAAATGTTCTGTACTATCTGATTTACTGCTCACACACCAGCTGGAGTTTATTTTTTTTATTTTTTTAAAATCCCCCCATTCAAAATGAAAACACATTTTGGTCATTCTTCTGTGATTTTCATTCATCTGCGAACAGTTCCAGCTTCCAGAGCGGCAAGCTGGTGGCGTGTTTGGCCCACCGAAAGAGGTTTTCAAATAAATATTTTGGGTTAACCAGACACTCGTAATGTGTGTTATTGCATTAATCCCAGAGAGGCGCTTTCACTGAGATGGAAGTCATAATAAAAACATGTCTGTCGTGAAGTAAAAGCCACACTTCCCTCCCAGCCTGCAGTAAAGATGATGACCAAAAGCAACAAGCAAACAATTATACTTGCTGTGCTGACACTTCACTTACGTAAACATATTCACGTTGGCCATGGAAAGAAGCACATGACAAAGAAACAAGTTGATTATTTGTGGGTTGTTGATTGTGTAAGGCTCTGGGACAAGGACATGAAATAAGATGTACATTCATAAAGCTAAAATTTGATTTCCAACCAGCCGAAGGGGAGGAAAATTCCGTTTTTTTATAGAATTGCAGCTAATAACATGGAAAATCACGTCCAACATTCTTTTACTGTGTGTGATTGCATTTGTATTCAAATGCTATCTTGGTTAATTTCACTTTTAAGGTGAATGGAATTTGTGTGGCCTTTATTCTGTTGTTGTTATTGCTGTTTACATTTTCTGGTGTGGTATATTACATTTAGTAAAACAAGTCCTCCCTCTCTTTAAAGGAGAATTTAAGTCAGTTTTCTTTACAATAATATCTTATATACACCCCCACTAGTCAAAGTACAGTATACTGATTAATATTTCATTTGTGGAATATGAATTAAGCAAAGAAAAAACGTTTGTATATCCATCTCAGGGGGAGGCCATTTTGCCATTTGCTGCTGACTGAAAATGACATCACAGTTGCTCTGGCCTCAGGTAGCGACCAATCAGGGCTCATCTTACGAATGTCACATGACTAAACAAAGAAAACAGGTGAGCCGTGATTGGTCACTTGAGCTCTGTGATGCCACTTTCAGCTGATAGCAAAGTGACAAAATGGCCGCTCCATGAGATGGATAAAAACGGGTGGATTTATGTGTTCGTATTCCACAAACGTAATAATACTATTAATCAGAATGTCATGTTTAGAATTGAGAATTTTTTTTGACTTGACTTTTCTTTAAGGTTGCATTTACACATGAGTACATGCTGAAAAATAATTGTAATTTTAAACTTAGACCTGCGAAAATCGTGCCTTGTAGAGTGGAAAACATTGTTAAAATGCCATCCATGGTAACCTGAAACTCTCATTTTTTTGTATAATTTAGTTGGTGGACCGTTAGGGGGCGCAATGGCACCAAATTAGAAACACACAGAATAAGGTCTGCAGACAAGCTGCATATAACCTGATGATAGTATCAAATAACTTCACAAAAAATATTACTTGAGCCGTAGAAAGTGATTCATTTATGCAAATAAGACAGAATAATATACATCTGATTAAACTAAAAAAGTTAAAGTTACCTTTTATGAAAGCAAAATGCCGTAAAAGTCACACCATGTAGTAGAACATGATGTAAGATAGTTTGTGTCATCCATCCATCTGATTAGAATATTATAATACCGTACAAGACTTGTGTGTTTTATCTGTGATTTTTTTTTTCAATTGTATGATTCCATCTTTAAAGAAAAAGTATACATTATCGGCAAATTTACTTTGTTCGAATATGTCGCATGCTGGGCCTTATAAGGAAAGAAACATCAATAAATACAAATGCAAATAAACTATTCACAATAAAACAAACATATTATGACAATAAAATATTGAGAAACATGATATACGGCTTGCTTTTACGTTTGATGATAATCAACGTTTCCAACGTGAACAACAAATGCAGAAGAAAATTCGGATTACAATATAGCAGACGCTGTAATTGCTTACTTTGTACACCAGATGGCGACAAACTCTAAACAGCCTCAACATTGACGCTTAGATCACACACACACAAACACACGCTCACACTCACATGAATAGTCCATTTATGACTAGTGAGCATTAATATCCCATCAATAATCATTTAAAAGTGGACGGAAACAAACAGGCGCCTTTAAATCAGCTTGAAAGCATTTATTGACATTTTCATTTGGATATGTCCTCAAAATATTTACACATTTAAATACATCCACACGATATTCTTTCTTTCTTGTCACAATGTTATGTTCCATATACAAACAACTCAAAATGTCAAATTTCGATGTTATGGTTGGAATTAAAAAAAAAGAGAATGCGGTATTTAAATCGTATGTAAATCACAGATGGAGCACTTGAATCACTTCATAATGCAATTCTAACACGCAAATCAAACCGCAGACGAACTGTAAGGTTTGTTTGATTGTTGCATTATATTTTCTCATTTCGACTGAAAATGACCTCTCCAAAGAATTAAGGTGTTTATATGGAGCTTTTTTTTTTTTGTGATAACCATGAAGAAATGTGGCCGTTTAAATAAACCCTGATTAAACATTTTGGGGGGAAACTCCACATGCTTGTTTTGTTCATTCAAATCCAAACTATAGTGATAGTTTGGACTTTTTGTAAAAATGAATAAAGACGTCTAATGAAGACGAATATGCGTGGGAATCAGTGAGGGGGTGAATGTGGAAGTTTATCACACACACACTTATTGCGAAAACTTCCGACTTTCTGTCAACGCGCCACGTGGACTGCTTCCAATTAAAATGCGAGTAGGGAGGGGAAAAAACGTGAAAGGAGGCACTCTGGCGACAAAAGTGAAGTTAATAAATTATAGCAGAGTTTATTTGTGATCAAGGCACGTCTGTGTCCATTTTATCTCATCAAAAGCAAAATAGACGAGGAGCTAACAGGAGCTCTTGAATTTATTGACGATTTTCTTCTCCTTTACGCGCCGGTTCTGAAACCAGATGGTGACTTGTCTCTCTGTCAGGTTGGTGTGCGCAGATATTCTCCTGCGCTTGTCCTTGGTGATGAACTTATTGGTGGCGTACTCCCGTTCCAGTTCTTTGAGCTGCACCTTTGTGTAGGGGACGCGTTTCTTCCTGCCACGGCGCACTTGGCTGTCTCCGCCGCCGCCACATGTGTTGTCTGCTGCATGTTTGAGGGATGCAACGTGTCACTTTTGCGACTCTTGACGCACATACAACCAATGCAACAAAATGGAATAAAAACACATATCAAGCTTTAAATGTATGATAGCCTATACTTGATTTCCTACATTAATATAACGTTATGAATCGGATCAGTCGTGTTTAATCGTAAAAAGAAAAACAGGAATTTAATAAAAACTTTTATTAAATAACACCAAAAAACAACAACACATGGTAGGATTAAAAAGAGAGAGCAAAACAGCTATAAATAAAAATGTCATACAGTAAATGACGGGCTGAAAGAAAAAGTATTAATGCACCTTATCAAACGAGGCATTTATTGCATGCGGGGGAAATGCGTATTTTTAAGCAACAATTTATATATATTATTTATTTTGTAATTATTGTTATAGTTATCATTAGTCGTAGCAGTACATTACAGTGAAAAAAATACGGATAAGCGGTTTAGATGATGGATGGATATAGTATATCCAAGAAAACAAATGTTAAAAAAAATATATATATATATATATATATATATTAAAGTGAAAAAAAATGTTGGTGCACCAAGATGATATTTCAAGCAAAATGTACTTCAAAATGTTTTCTTCATTAAAATGATTATACTGTACTGTATATGATGATGATGATAATTATTTATTATTATTTTTTTACTATGACTGAAGGATAAAATATTTCAAAAACATTTAAAAGAAGAAAAAAAGGAAACGTTGGCACAACACATGCAACTGGTGGCAGGAGTTGTGACATTTATTAATGCTAAATCATAAGAACAAATATTTCATTTCATAGGCCTAATTGCTACTGAATTGTATTTTGTTGTTTTAGCCTACTAACGAACATTTGTTTGTGAATATTGTGAAAATGAAAGATTACATTTCATTAAAAATGGCAGTTTGTGTAGACGTGGACGGTAACATTCTCTTAAAATAAAATTAGAAAAGCTAACATTTTATTTCTTTACACCTGTCATCCTTTGGAAAATTGTATTTTACTTGGACAGAGTATGAATTAAATAGAATTCTATAATGACCTTGAATTGATTTTTTTTTTAAAGCTCTTCTAATTTTCTGCGGATTAGCATGGAAAACTCTTTAAATGGCCTTGTGTGCGGTTAGAAAAAAATAAAATAAAACCTACATTTTTACTGTATTTTATATTTTTGAAATATTATACAAGCACAACATACATAACAAATTGAGGAACACATAAGAAATAAAATGAATGCCCATTCAATATCATCAAACAAGAAACCACTTTATGAAGCATTAATAAAAATTGTTGCAAAAAAAAAAATGAATTCACCTTGCAAGGATGACTTCCACAGCGAGTTGGCCTGGGGCTGCTCCTTGGTGCAGTACATTTGGCCACTCCAGCCGTTGGTGGTGATGGACCACGGCTGGTAGGGCTCCATGGGCATGAGGGGGTCGTGTCTGGGATCTGGGGGCGCACCCAAAGCGGGCACGTCCAAGTAGCTCGCCTGGTAGGGAGCCGCGGAGTAGCCCTGGTAGAAGGCGAACTCCTTGGCCCGGTTGGAGAACTCGTCGACGGGCACCGACGAATCCGCGTACTTGTCCCCGTAATTGGAGGGCTGTGCGCCGGCTTTGGACACCGGCCTGCACGGGTAGTAGCCACCACCACCACCACCACCACCACCGCCGCCGCCGAAGTATCCATACGGGAGGGACGCGTTGGCCGAACTCTGCGTGGCCGAACACGGGCTACACTGTTTACCCGCTTCCCCGACGCCGGACGCGGGCAGGTCGCCGCTGGCGTAAGCGGTGCTGCTCGGAGCCAGCGAGGCGGGATGCGCCAGCAGATTCCTGCACTGGTTGGGCGCAAAGTTCCCTCCTGGGAACGGCGCGTCCTGCATGTTCTTGGCGCGCTCGTCCGCGCTGCTGTCGTAGACGAACATGAGCGGTTCGGCCCAGTGCGAGTGCAGCAGCAGTGACGCGGTCATAGCATGTCCCGACACGTGCACGCGTGCGGCTCTTTTTCCTCGAACCCCCCTCGAGTGAATGCACCCAGACAGGGACTCTTTGGCAGGGGAACCGTACCCGCACGGAACCATCGCGAGGTTATTGGCCCGGGCCTGACACGTGACATGCAAAGGAGATGATAAAGGTCGGCACGGGAGATAATAAGGCACATCAGCCTTGCTTGGCAACGCAAAAACACACTATTCCTGTTTCTCCCCCTTTAAATTTTGCTTATAAGTCTTTCATAACAATATGAGACTAATTTCTGAAATATTGATGCACAGTTGGACAGCATGCGCCTTTCTAAATCTTCAAAGCATTCTTTAAACACTTAATGAGTCCAAGGTGCAGCTTTTACCCTCTTTAAAAATCCCCAAAGCAGATTTGACACGGAAGTCAATCTAATTATTAATCAGATGTAACATTCATTCTCTTTTGATGCGAATAAGATATTTCAAGGCCCACCAAATACAAATAATAAAACAAGGCGATGACATCTAGCAGCATTTATCTGCAGTAGTCCAAAGGCGGGAGTGCAGGACGCGGCTGGAGTCCAAGGTCAAGTTGAAAGACAAAAGAGCCGCAAACACAATAGAAAAGCAAAGCAAAAGGGAAGCTTGACACAAAAACACAAAAACGCCCATCAATCAACATTGGCTTCATCTTAAAAAAAATAAAAACAAAAAGAAACATTAAACGCTAATGAAATGGTCAAAGCGCCAGCAAACAGCAACAGCACACAATTCGCTCTGTAAAGTTCAAAACATTCAAAAGTATGAAAGTATTTATAAAAAAATAAAAATAAAATAAAACCCTACCATTTCACTATTTTGTAAATACGCTATTTTGCTACATTTTGCATTTTAGGAAGTGATGCACGTCAAACTAAATCCAAGGCCCTTTCAAATATTTTTTAATAGAATTTTCCCACCTTTTGGAGGCTGTAAATTTTTATGGGCCAATTTCATAGCGTGTACAGGCAAGTGTACTTTTCAGAGGGGGATAACCTTAGATTTAATCATCCTTAAAGGGTTACTGACAAATGTGTCAACATTTATGAAATAAAACACATTTTATGTAACACGTATATATTTATACACATAAGCCTATTTACACGCACGCTACGATTTACAAATATGTTTGCATTTTTAAAAAGGTATACATGCAGAAAACTCATACAATATACTTAATTCTATAGAAACAACCAATGTAAGCAAAGTTCTAAGCAGTAATAACGAAAAAAAAAAACAGCTATACGTCTCAGCTTTGTTTTAAATAGGTCAAAAATAGTTATGGACAAAAAAGTGCATTCCTGTATCTGAAATCTTATTCAGCTCCTCATCAAAATATAATTCATTGCATTCTTGTGGGCTGCTGATTAGTGTGGAGAGCTACTAGTTTTATTCACAATTCTGAAAATAACTACCTTAAATCAAATGTTATTAATAATTATGATATTAATTCATGCAAATACACTGACCATTTAATGGCCTCGCAAAAATAATTAAGAAACAAATATTATTATGCAAGATCATTTTTATAATCTGCCAGTGTTGACATTTTCAAATGATCACATACACAACATTGCCAGAAAATCACACCGGTGAGCTATTTTTTTTTATATCAGACTCGTTCATGGGCGTTTGGGTCTAACTGACGAAGTTGGTGAGCCATCCTCTAAAATTTTTGTGGACACTTTATTTTGTGTGTAATTCTGATAACTACAAGTACCATCACATTACAAATAACTGATGTCATTTGCATGACTGCCTATGATTTTTGCACAGCAAACAGTATATCACATACAAATATATATTTTTTCTAGAGCAATGTTATAGTAAGTACACATATTGAACGACAATGTTTTCATTGGTCTTATAATGATGAATTTGGACTTTAAAGGGAAAGTCAACCTTAACTATTCCTTGACAATATGTTATATGTGACTTCACTAGTCTAAACATAACTGTCTGATTAATATTACATTTGTGGAATATGAGTTATGCAGAAAAATCCACCCATTTTTATCAATCTCAGGGGGCTTGCTGTCGACTGAAGATGACATCACAGTTGCTCAGGGCTCAAAGACCAATCACAGCTCACCTGTTTTCTGAAGCCGAGCTGTGATTGGTTGTTACCCGAGCAACATTTTCACTCAACAGCAAGTAGCAAAATGGCCGCCTTATGATATTGATAAAAACTGCTGGATTAATCTGCCTAACTCATATTCCACTAACTCAATATTAACCAAAATACCATATTACTGATATTTAGACCAGTGGGGCTGCATAGAACATATTATTGTCAATAAAAAATTTTGGGGTTAACTTCCACTTTAACTCATTCACTGCCACTGACGGCTATAGACGTAAAAAAAAATAATTTTAACTATTTCTATTAGTTTAAATTTTTTTTCCACTTTTGTTAACAAGAGTATGAAAACCTAGAAATTGTTTTTATTGCACATTTAGAACAGATATAAAACATTAAATACAATTAAAAAAATGTATCACCTGATGCCCGTAATTTTTTAATCTTTTCTTTTCTTTTTTTAATCGTAGTAAACAATTGAAAAAATTCATCACTTCACACCCATATTTTTTAAAATAATGTTATTTTTTAAAAAATATTTTAAAAAGAAAATATTATTAAATTAGGGGCGTCCGGAGATTAACATCTGTCATTGTAATTAATCGCGTGACTTCACTAGTTAACTCACGATTTTATATCTGCTCTAATAATATAATAAAAATGTTTCTAGGTTTTCATACTCTTGTTAACACAAGTGGGGGGAAAATGTTAAACTAATAGTCTATAGCCGTCAATGGCAGTGAATGAGTTAATTAACTAATAATGAAAACTTATTACCATAATTAATTTTAAAAAAGCAACTTAAAATGTAAGCGCATCTATGCAACAAACACCAGAACGCATGAAAGGGTTGACGTCAACGCCGGATGGAAAGAAGAACCCATGTTGAGCATAAACGGGTGCGAGTTGGCGTGAGAGCACGCATGCAGGCTCGAGAGCAAAGTACTGCTGTGTTTGCAGGACCTATCAAGCAGTTGACAACACAGCTCTCAGCCTACAGTGCTTAATGGACTTTTTATGAGGTTGTCTTGTGATCGCATGACCTGTGGCACCTTGGCCCCTCAGTGGCTCTCTTCGGAGGAGCAGATCAGAAACATGCCGCGCAAAGTCGGGATAAAATGACTCATGGCTCACATCCTGAAAGTTTCTAAAACGGTCAGATAAAACAAATGAAAGAGAAATCAACAGTGTATATTTTAATTATAGGAATTATTTGGGTAAAGTGTTTTTGGTTTTATTTGCTCAAGAAGCTGGGTCGACTTGTGAAGCTCCTTAATGTGTTGTCTCAAGACAAACTAAAAGCTACTGAATTCATTATGAAGAGATTAAGAGGGAAAAATAAGAGAAGTCACTGTCTTTATTTTTTTTGCAAGATATACGACATTTTCTGCTCAAGTCACATTGTCAATGAACACAGAGAAAAGAGTAACATAAAATGATTGCAAAGGAGAAATACACCATCTCATTCATGTAACTAAAACCCCCCCACCTGACACGGGACAAATCGTGTTAAGTGCTATTACAGCGACAGCCTTTCGAATCCTCTGCATGTCGGACAGAAAAAGGAGTGTTGCGTAAAAGCTTGTTGTCTTTGAAAACTTTGGAAAAGTCCTCATCGGGTCCCCAAAGGGACCCCCCAGACTACAATATGGCAGCGGTCCTGTGCTCCGACAGGCCCGCTAAGGTAAGGCTCGCATGGGACGGAGAGGAGGAAGCACATATTATTACTGTCCCTCCTCCTCACGCAAGAACTGAAACACGGAGGAGAAATCTTTACTGGCGTAACCGCGGGCGCACATCATCCGGTAGATCTGATGAGCCAAGGAGCCGAGTGGAACGGGGGTCTTTGTGCTGGTGGCTGTGTTCTGGGCCAGACCGAGATCCTGTAAAAAAATAAATAAATAAATAAAAAAAAAAGAAGGAAACTTGTATTTCTGTTCTCATGAACATTTTGTAGGATTTTTACAAAAAGCAATTCAGTCATCAGGAGAAAAGGATCATTTTGATATGTTAACGTTGTTACTGCAGAATCTATCAGAAAATATCATATTTTGTGACAAAATGTGGCCCACAAGCACAAAACCGGATCCTGAAAGGACATTAACAATGTTTTCCAATGACGTATAGAATGTGGAAATTGGGGAATATTTGGTAAACATGACAATTTAATGGCTGTATACATTTTCCATTTATTTGCTCATTCATTTTTTTAAATTTGCAATTATTGTGATAAATTATTATATGATATATATATATTATATTATTATTTTCACCATTATTTTGGTATCCATTTTGTACCCGGAAATGCCGCATGAATTTCAAAGTGGACATGCAAAGTAATTGTGAGAAATCAGATGCAGCCTTTTAGCGTTAGCTTAGCAACAAGAATGGTTTGTTTATACCACAAGGAACTCTATTATGGCTTCTTGTTGGTTCATATGCGCACTGATGTAGATTTGAATGAAATCCGGGACCGCGGAGAACCCTAAGCTTTCTGTTGATACCGGACGTACGCAGCAGCAGTCGATCAGTTAAGTTGATTTTTGGCATTTGCCATGAAAGTTGACTTTTTTTCCCTTCTTTTTTCTTAAAGGCATACTGGTATGAAATCCACATCAATTCCAACTCGGAAGTGATCTTCTTATATGATTCTAGTAATCATTTTTCACATAGTTAATGCTTTTTGGGCTCTAGTTTAAAACACAGCCATGCGACTTCCGATCGGTTTTGTCCCGGAAGGTGATGAATAAAGTGGAATCTCGTAAATTCAGAATTGAACTAATGTTTGAGCACACATTAAAATCATGTTTCCCCAACATGAATATTGAACCAAAAAATTTAAGTATTCACTTATGTAAATCCAACAGACTTTTTTTTTAGTGGGTATGCTAGTCGCTCAAACATCATATCATCGCCATGTGAAAAACACTTACGCCCATTTTTTTGTTCAAATCTTACATTTTTACGTTATTGGGATGTCTGCATTCAGTTTCATCACAAAACATAAAAATGTAAAAAAATAATAATAATAATAATAATAAAAAAAAAGACAAAAATGGACATAAGTGTTTTTTCACATAGCAGCAATGATATGAAAGGTCATCATACATCTCAGTTAAAGGATTTAAAAATTCATTGGCGTTAACAACTTTTGTTTCAAGAGTGAGAAGAATATGCACCGAGGTCACCATGACATTGAAGAAGTACGTGAACCGACCTTTGCCATGAGTTGCGTGCCAAAGCCACCCTGGTAGTTATTTGCAGAAGGGACTCCCTCCATCACTCCAGGTACAGGATTGTAGGTGTCACTGGACCAGCATCGGCCCGAACTCATGTTTAGGATCTTGGCCAAGAGTTTTGGATCAAGACCAAGTCTGGAATGAGGGAACATTCATTTACCAGGGTATGACATGATATAATTTCAGAACAGATTGCTGCCATAGCAACGGTCAGATGTGGTTACCTGATCCCCAAATTCATCGTTTCGGCCGTTCCGATCATTCCGATAGCAAGGAGCATGTTGTTACAGATTTTAGCAGCCTGTATCCAGTGATTGATAAAACAACATTTAACAACTTGAAAACCACTTGTTAGAAAGAAACCACAGAACGTGTTGACTGTTTCTACCTGCCCAGTTCCAACCTGACCACAGTACACCACGTTGGCTCCCATGCAGCTGAGTAGCTCTTTGGCGGCAGTAAATTCTTCCTCGGCTCCTCCCACCATAAAAGTCAGCTTTCCTAAATTGGCGGCACCCACACCTGACAATGGAAATCAGGTGATGGTCACGGTTTGTTGCGAGTTTCAAATGGTTCTGAGAGGTTGATGGATGGATGAGAAGTGGCAGAGGCAAATCAGACCAATGTGCTCATAAAAATCGCCAAGCGGGTTCATATTTGTCTCGCTCGCTCACTCACAGCAGATTTTGTCTCGGGAGAGCAGTATAACCAGAGGACAGATATACAATATCTGCTACAGATGGATTACTTTTAAAGTCAGACACATGATCTAAATTAAAGCTACATTTTTTTATTCTAAAGAAAAAAATTCAGATAAGATACTAGAACCAAATATACCGATACGGTTAACATAAACTTTTACAGTATTTCGCATTTCAATGTAGCTTACAAAGAAATTGAGTGCACACAATCCGGTCAAATGTAAGTTGAACCCTCACTAAATGTAATAGTCGTTAAAATGTTGCTGGTTCATATGGGGTTAAAGCAAACCACACGAGTACCAGGAAATGTTGGAAATCAGTCATCGAGTTTACAGGACGCTAATGGAAA
The DNA here is from genome assembly GCF_051991255.1 of Vanacampus margaritifer. NCBI lineage: Eukaryota > Metazoa > Chordata > Actinopteri > Syngnathiformes > Syngnathidae > Vanacampus > Vanacampus margaritifer. The sequence continues at coordinate 16,396,250 of NC_135440.1, read as the reverse complement.
GAAGCCAAGATTTCCATGAGGTCTTACGAGCTATTTGGCACTGTATAGTTTTTGGTTGTAGGTGATGGAAGCCAATTAAGCATTCACTTTTCAAAACAGATCCCCGATGGAAAGTCAGAGGGTTGGCATGATACAACCAACCTTTGCTCACTATTCCTAGTTCTTCAATTGCTTACCACAAAAAAAAAAATCTACAATTTCAATGCTGTGAGAGTCTCCCTCTACCTGTGGTGAGATTGTTGCTGATTGACTATCTCAATATTGTGTTGAGGGCCTAAGAGCTACTTACAACTGCACCATAACAGGAAAAGATTCACTTTCTTCTACCTTTCGTCTTGAGATTTTTTGTGTAATTTTTTCATACTTCATTTTTCATATATATATTTTTAGACTTTTCTGCCTATCTGTCACATTATTGGCATTTTAATGGACACATTAGGGTCATTTTCTGCCCCTCCTTTCTTTTTTGGACATTTTCTGGCATTTTTTTCTGCCTTTTTGCTGTTAAATTTCTGGCATTTTTATTGTCCTGTTTAGGATTTCTTCTTTTGTTTTTGGACACTGTTACTTTTTGAACATTTTCTTTCTTTTTCTATTTTTCTGACAACTTAAAAAAAAAAAATGGACTTATGAATATTTAATTATTTTATATTAAGCAGTTCATTTAAACGACATTTTATCTAAAATATAAAAATATATATGTAAAACAAAATCCGACTAATTGTTTTAGAGATCCACAGGTTGCAGACCACTGCACTCGTGCAATCATTCCACTCTGACGAGAAATCAGATGGTAGTTTAATATTCTCATCTGGCGCTGACATAAGTTTCACATGAAGAATCAGCAAGAAGACACATGCTGACTCAATTAGGTCCCCACGTGTGCTTTTAAACATTTATGATTTAACCATATAGGATTAAACGACAGTTGCCACGCCACTGTTCTTCCTTTGACTGCTGCACACACAAAGTTTGCCTCCTATGATCTTACAACTTCAACCTCATGCCGCCGGCACAAACTTTAATCCGTGTGAACTGTTAGCCGGTTAGCTAGGAGCCCGTTGTCACGAACCAACTTTAATTTCGGGAGAAGTGATCTTTAGAGTTAAAGCTAATCTAACCTTTACCTCACTGTGATGCGCATTAACTACCAGTAAACAAATTAAAAGGAAAAAAAGTCTTGTAGCAGTCTTAAAAATATTGTCTAGGATTAAAATAGTCAATTAAAGCCGCTATTAAGTCCGAACGGTCATTTAAAACACATTAAGCATCACTTAAAATCACGAGTGACAGATTTCAACTAAATTGTAGTACAACGTGGTCATAATGTTGTGGCTGGTCGATTTTGTCAATCGTAGCTATCACGGTCCCATAAATGTTACAGCAGAATATGCTTAAAATAGAGATACTATTGTGAGGTTAACCCCAAATGAAACTATATTAAAAAAAAATGACAGTCAAATTAGACAATACTACTTGCTCTGTAACATGCTTAGAAAACAAAACAGGATTTACTGTATGCACCTCCTAAAATGTTATAAAAATGTTTGCCAAATTGCCAAAGTCTGCAGCTTTAGACCACCCACCTTATTCAGCTCAACAGCAGCACATCAACCACATCCTCAAAAATGTCCATTAGGTAGAAGAAACTCCCTCTTGCACAGTTGGAACATTTCAATTATGACCTACAGGCAACTAAGGGTGTGTACACACGGAATCGTGCATGCTGCCAATATTCCCGTTAAACACTGCGCATAAAATTCACCTCCTGACACAGGTGCATCCATAAAAACGGCTCCCATCTTCTCAGCAGCTGCTGCCATCTCTTTCGAAACGGCGGGATCAATTGTACTGGAGTCAATGAGCAAGGAGCCCTTCTTCACTTTCCTGTTGTTAACAAGGGAGGGCTTGTTAAATTAAGACTCTGGAAACCCTATGCAAGTTATTAGGGAAGAGGAGAAACGGAAAGCCATACTTGAGAATCCCGTTGGCGCCAGTATACGCATCAATAACATTGGGGTTTGAGGGGAGCATGGTGATAATGCGGTCAGCCTTCTCCGCCACTTCAGCGGGATTCTCAACAATCTGAGGAAACGCACAAAAGTCATGACGGTTGACGAGAACAAACAGGTGGAAGCAGCTTAAAACGAAAAAAACAACAAAAAAAAGAAGTTTAAACACATTTACTAATCCCACCTGGGCACCCAGCTCTTGAACTTCCTTACAGGACTCTGGGAAGACATCTGTGGCAATGACTGGGTATCCGTTCTTCAGCAAATTCTTGGCCATTGGGTTTCCCATATTTCCAAGGCCAATAAAGCCCACCTGTGTCTTGGAGGCCATGGACCTCGTGGAGGCTAAAACAGAATGGTTAGCTTATTATCAGGGATGCTAAGAAAACTAGCTTTCCTGTAACATCATTCAGTTTTGCTTATCCATTTCAAAAAAGGCAATAAGATTAATTATACAATTTGATAGAAAATGTACGAATAGAACCACGTGCACATCTCTGGACAGTAACAGTGGAACGGTCTTAATTTTGTTTGACAAATGCCGGCTAGATTAATGCAAACATAGCCATGTTAATGAAACTAGCATCAATGTTATTATCAATTAAGCAACAGATATTTGCACATAAACGTGCAGCAACACATGTAGACAGACAACACTCACAGGCACTCGTTCTTTATCATTTGCAAAAAATGTATGACTGTCTTAATTGAGTGTATACGTATGCATGTATTACACTACACCTGGCACCAAGGACATCACATGTAGTGTTCCCTCTGCAAAATATTTGGATCTGGGAAGCACCTACCTTGGGTCAAAAGTTAACAAAATGTTGCCTTATCACTGCTTTTGCAACTTATAAATGGCATCATGTCTTTGCAAATGTTCAGCATGAGTGATATGGTGATTGCATTCCATCGGACTTTGTCATACGAAGAATGTTTTGAAAATGATTCCACTCATGTTGTCAGTTTCTTAGCAGGAAATTAAATAACTTTTCTTTCAAAAATAGCCACTCAATGGGCCAGAATTGTTGCTGAATATGGCACAGAAGTGGCTCAATTGTGCTTTTGTAAACTAGCATCTCTGCAGCCATGTTGGTAGTGCAGACAATGCACATCGGCAAGGATATGCTTAGGTAGTTAAAAAAAAGTCATGACAAACACAAATTATTCACCCAATCCTACTTGACAGTTGCATTAACTAGCACGGCAAAGTTGCTATTAAACCAGTATGTCAGTAGTCTCAGACACAAAATAACACAAATTATGTTCAATCTGTTTTTGCATATATGCCAATCATGCCACACTGTGAATTAGCACACAACTAGCATAAAAAAGTAAAAAATGGGTAAGTTAGAAATAACTTTATGTACAGTACATCCCCTTATGAATGGGTTACAGCTCTACTAATGGCCAACGATACATGCATACAGAAATATTAAGTAAACAGAAAAAAAAGCTTTTACGCCTTAAAAAATACAAACCAACAAAAAAATCATTTTCCACTTAAAAGCATCTGCTAACTAAGCGCCCTCCTGACAGTAAGTGGAGATATTACATAATATCGCTCAAGACAAGAGTCTAACAGGGGCACATATTAGCCATTTTCTTCTATAAATAATGTATAATGTCATCACGATTGGTATATTTTCTACAATAACTTAAAACTACCATCAGTTGGCAAACGAGGAGAAATCGAGACAGCAAGAACTCCTAAAATATGTAAACGAATGCACAAGCCCCCTCAACTAGCTTAACAATGTGTCGAAAATGTACTCAAACTTCTCTTTAAGAGTTTTTAGCAAAACTATGAGGGTCTATGGAAGCAAACACTCAACAAGTAAGTGTAGCGCCTGCACAGGCTCAACTCAAAATCCTTACCAAACGCAAAGTGAACATTCTTGCACCGCCTTCCGACTAGGTACCGACTCCCTCTCAGCACGGCCGCCATGCTTGTCTCCTCTTAACCTCGGTTGCTGACGCAAAGTACGTATCTCACTGACGGAATTTTCGACCAATCAAACAACGCGCTTACCTAGCACGGCCCTAGGTTTCAGCCAATGAGCTTCGGGGGCGGGTTCGACTGTCTTCGTTGATGTCTGTGGTTGACGTTCGTTGTGCGCGTGCGCGTGAAAAATCAACGCACACATACGTTCTGTGTATTATTTTTTTTTTAAATAAACGCTATCGTTTTAAGATGTAGAGTCTCAACAGTAAAATAAAGAATATTAAGAGTTGTCTTAATTATATTAATCGAAAATATATATTTCTTACATTCAAAATGTCTAAATTGTGTTTATTAGGGCTTTTCCAAAGTTCAATAACGATACAAATGTGGCCAAATCGTTGCAACCAAATAAATTGATAATATCCTTTACCCGGGTTTTCAAAACCATTTTGAGCTCTACTGGCCGGAAATTACGTAGTTTGTTGTTGTTCCAGGAAGAGCATACGGGGAAGCACTGAACTGCGTCAACAGTCATTTTTTATGATACATAACGATTTAAGTCGTTATTCAGCATGGGAACCGGGTATGTATTGCGTTTGTTGGATATTGCTTCGCTGATAATGCGTCGTTCGTGAAAAATTGCCGTGTTTGATACGCATGTTGGAAAGCTTAAAAGTCAGCGTTTGCTAACTGTTGACGTTAGCTAACTGCCCTCTAGTCGACAAGTCGCTGGAAAGATGATATTTTTTAGTAAACTACGAACAATGTTAATGCTTGATGATGTAGTCGATAGATGTTTCGTTCCTCGTCATCATGTTATCGACGCACGGTCCTTTCTTGGTAAACACGAGGCTAACATTAGCCAGCTAATCGCTGAGTTGTCTCTAATCGCTCTAGGCCTCGCCTATCAGTTTCAGCCATGTACTTGGTCTTTCTGGAATGTCAAGTTTCGACATCCGAATATGATCTTGTTATACAAAGTCCAAAAGTTATCGGGGGTCCAATTTTAGCCGTCGTCAAAAGCAGATTTCCCTACATAAGTTGCCACCCCCTAATTCGACTGTATTTAGATCGAAACTCATAGTTTTAGGGCTATGTCTTCGTTTCAACGCGTGGGTTTATTTATCATAAAGACTTGTCTTTATTCTTTATTTCGGGGACGTAAGTAGGTTTCTAAAAACCATTCAAGTGAATTTTGAACGTTTTTCGTCCGAACATTGTTGTCGTCGCCACTTGTAGTCTATCGAACCTTCTTCACGAAAGGACCAACAACAATTTAACAAAACTTTATCAGATGTTTTAAAGACATAAATCGCCTGTGTGTTGTATGCGTGTCTTTAATGGGCATAATGAGTGATGTCAGAAGCTGGAGTCAGGTTGGCTTTTTCATTCCTACATACGTTTGATATTTGACGCGGATATAGATGAAAGAGGAGAAAAGTCTTCAACTGTCTTCTTTCAACAGTTGACAGCAACAACATGCATGACGTCACACACATCTGCTACAGGCTAAGTTTGCTACAAGACGAAACGACTGAAACAGCTGAAAATGCAATGGCAACTGTAGCTCTCCTTGCCCACATGTGAGGGCATTACAGTACCTTAATTTCCTTTTTTCCCCCATCACCAAAGTGGCAGGGAACACAAAACAAAGTGACAGCTCATATTTTTAAAAAACGTTTTAAGGTGGAGCACTCTCAAATCATGGCACCAGTGAATTTGCAAATATTTATTTATTAATCATTTTAAGAGGTGTCTTTTAAAATTGAAGAATAGTCATGATGGCAATTTTTTTACGGATATTGTTTTGCCTGGAAAAAGGTTTTTGGTGTTTGACACGTAGCACTCCCATGAACACTTGATCCCTGCCATGCGTTCATGCAGAGTTATCAAGGCAGCAACACAGGTGGAACTGTAACCCTGTGATGAAAGGTTTATATTTGGCTGAATGGCAAGACTGTTATAGTCAACATTAGACTAGTGCAATGAAACCTGAAACGAAACACAAGTCAGTCGGTGCAACCGTGGGCAAGTGGTTAAGATTGTAACCTGCTCCCGTGGGGATTCCGGTTCAAGTCATTGACCGACAGACGAATGTAGGCACAAAAAAAAAAAAAAAAAAAAAACACCCATCAGCTTCATGAAGTGTGGGTGGAACTAGAGAGGATGTGGCAGTGGACCATCCACCTCCAAGATCCCCAAGATCCACAACTTGTGTGTCTTTGAGTGCCAAATAAATACCATTAAGTTATGAACTGCTCCCTGGGTGCCAATAAGTAGCTCACTGCTCCAATGTATTTGCTGTATTCACTACTGTGATGGCTTAAATCCCGAGGAAACATTTTGTGCTTGCAATTTAGTCAAATTTGATGGCCATAATGCACACACAAAATATAAAACTTGTAAATAACATTTTTGCCACAGTTACTGTTTCAGAAATCATTGCAGTTGATTATCTTTGGTATTTGTCCCTCATTGTTTTTTATGTTTAATCTCTTCCAGCCATTGTTGACTGATTGATGGCGCTGAACGTGGACGGGCCTTTATTAGACAACAACATGGACACGTCAAACTTTGCCCACGTCATCTTCCAGAATGTAGGCAAAAGTTACCTGCCTCATGCTGCACTGGAGTGTCACTATACCCTCACGCAATTCATCAAGCCAAACCCAAAGGACTGGGTTGGCATTTTCAAGGTGACTAACAACAATCGGTATTTAAAAACAACCTTGTACAAAGAAATATACTCAGTAATAATATAGTGTACTGGAGTAACCACATATTTTGTTAAAATATAGTTTTTTGATTAAAATTATGGGGGGGGGGGTAACCTTGCTATTTTAACAAAGCTACCTAAGGTGGTGATAATGAATTGTGAGGAGTATAACTGTGTGTTTACTTAGATTATGCAATGGTGCTAAGGTTTTTCTGTTAAATTAGTGTTGTGCCTCCCAAATAGTCAGGGCAAATTGCTGCATTTTTTCTCTTTTAAATCTCTATGCTTTCTTGAATCATGTACAGTGGACTGTATTTTCAAAGATATTTAGTGGAAAGATGGACTTGCTCATTCATAGTTACTAGATTCTAAGATTTTTTTTAGAATCATGATGTTTTCTTAGAATTCCCCCCAAAAGTGAAGAGTGGATCCTTGTAAGGGAAATACTATTTCTGAAGAATCCTAGCTCTTAAAAGAGCTACTCAGAGCAGGTGAGAGGACATTTACGTGGCTTAGGAGTTCTCTCAGCAGAGGGGAAAAATGGCCAGGCGTGACGTGTGAGCAAAGTTTCATGAATGTTAAGGTCATCAACACACGCACACTTGGCTCAGTTGCACCAGATCTGTCAAAAGGAATGGGCCAAAAATCCTGTTAGCTTTTGTGAGAAGCTTTTAGAAGTACATACAGTACTGTATATCCAAAACAAACCCAAGTCATACACTTAAAAGGCAATGGTGCCAAACACTAATGAAATGTATTTAAACTTCTGAATAAGGGGAAAAATTGCAAATAAATGACTAAAACAAATTCCTTCACAAATTATTCTGGCACTTAGCAAATAGAAATTATTTTGGTAATCCTAATCGACCTAAAACTGCATAATTTTGGTCTGATTTTATTTCAGACGGTGCCGAAAAAATACATGATGTGCCTTTTTATAAATAAGTCTATGTAAGCTTCTGATTTTATTTGCATATACAATATTTATCACACAGTATGTGTATTTGTACATGTGTCATTATCTCACGTTAGGTGAGGTCTAGAGCAAATAACAGATTCAGAACTCCTGCTCAGCCAAGTTAGAATAGATGTTAAAATCCAGACCGTCTTTCTGCCAGTGTTGACAGACGAATGACTGCTGCCAAAGTTCTTGCTTTGGCATGTTTGCCAATAACCTTGATGCAGTGTTAGTACTCAGTGTTTCCTCCCAGCCAAGAACACTTGTTTTCCTACATTTTTGTTTAATCGTCTGCACTGCTTTTCTGTTAGCATTTGTCCAAATAATACAAGTTTACATGTTGACATGCTATTTGTGAGCACAAATGTTACAAAATGGCATTTAGAGTTTCCATTTTACATGAACTGACATTGTACTAAATTTCGCAAGGGCTGGAAATCTTAAGTTATTTCATTTGCGGTTAAAAATATGCTTTATCGGACTTCTCTTTTTCTGTACTCTAGGCGATGCCAAACATTTCCTGTGCTGTGGCATCAGAGTGAGTAAGGCAGGTAGTGGTAGCTCAACATATGGATATGTAGCACCAGGCTAATGACCTAATGGAAAAAACGAGGTAGCATTGTGAATAAATAAAAAACACGCACAATGGTGACCATGCGCATGGTTGAGTGCAAGAAAACTACGCGTCTCGCTCTGTACAAGCTTTGTTCGCTGTGGTTCAGGAATCAGGCATTGCATCAATGAACAGTTTATGGTTTTGTTTTGTTGTATCAGTAACTAAGAGGGAACATGCATTGGTGTACATGTTTTATTTAGAAAATATAGTAGAGTATAAGATGACAGAATTCTAAATAACAAAAGTACAGAGATGTGAAATTTTTACTTGAGTATATTTTTGAAGTACTTGTACTCTATTACATCACAAGACGGGTTCGATCTTACTATAATGTTTATCGCATTTTTATGGCCTATGCTGCAGCTGGTTAAGTGCTTAAGTTGACAGAAAGACAATCATTTAAAAAAAGAAAGAAAGAAGTGATTTACATCCCTACACTTAACATGCTTGTATTGTAGACTTTGCTCTACAAGGTAATCTAAAACCGTAAATCACATTTAGAAAACTTCATTCACTCCCGTGGGGCAATCGATGTCAAACATTATAATGATATACGGGCACTTGACATTTTTTGGTTTTTGTCACATCTGCAATCGCAGCCTTTGGCCCTTGGAACAGTTCCCGTACAGCGTGACTGGTGTTGCTCTGGGCGCTCGGAGGTGTGGGTTGGGGCGGCTTGTCACGAGGCAGAGGAGAAAGCGAACCCTGCTTTGTAATTAACATGTCTCACTCGCCATGTGATTCACAAACACTTCCTGCAACTCTGACTGGCACTTGGACAGCAGAAAGACCTCCTGTAGCAACCTGTTGCTTTTTACTGTACATCTGTAAGATGTCTTTGTTTCAACAGAGATTTCACATTTGAAAAAATAATTACATTGTATAATGAACCCTTCCTATATCACTCGCATTTTGTTTTTAAGCAACAGCCTGTTGCATTTTTTGCTTGCTACTTCGCGGATTGTGTCTGTTGCGGAGATTGTTTGGAACGTGACACCTGCAAGTGTGTTAACGATGATGAACGACAAATTTCTGTAGCACGAAATCACAACAAAGTTCTGGATCAGATCTACAACCACACTCATCACACTTTCATAGACCGTCTGAATTTACAGTTGTGCATCTTCAATGAAGTAACCCAAGTTGTGCTGGCCAGCACTGAGCTTCACTAGATGCAGATGCAATAGAATTAAAGGGGAAGTCAACCCAAACATTTTCTTTACAATAATATTTTTATGTGCCCCCAGTAGTCTAAACACAGCATTCTGATTAATATTGCGTTTGTGGAGTATGAGTTAAGCAGAAAAATCCTCTGTTTTTTATTCTATTCCGGGGGGCGGCCATTTCGTAACTTCCCGTCAACTTAAAATGACATCACAGTTGCTCAGTGCTTAGGTAACGACCAGTCACGGCTCACCTGTTTTCTGAAGCTGAGCCGTTTATATAGTAATTTGGGTAGGTCTGGAATGTATTTCCTGTAAAAAAAACTATACTACTCTGCATTATACAAAGAACTAAGAAATATTAGAAAAAGTACAATGTGGTGTTAACTGGAATCCGAGCAATAACCATTGTTAAATGAATACCTCTCTTCGGGTGTCAATCAAAACCAAGCACATTAGTGTACCTAATGTTGTGGCTTGTGAGTGTGTATGTACACACACATTGTAGGCACGTCTGAGGCAAGTGAAAGAGTTTCTCTCAAGAGTTTTCAGCCAGTGCCACTAATGAGCGCACTGGCGGGGGCTCGCCTCCAGTAATGACATAAACTCACTCTGTGCATGTTTTAATTGCTTCCTGTTCTTTACTGCTGGAGGCCGGAAGTGCGCTGGTTAACAACTGGGGGTTTCGTAGCAAACGGGGGGGGCCTTCTATCTCTGGCTCTGATGAACACTAGCACTGTTGGAGCTCCAGGCTTTTAGTACAGTATATAGCTTAAGAAAATCTGTCGTTAGACATGAATACATTGAGACAGACAAACAAGATAGGTTTTAAATGATGTAGCCGTTTTTTTTAATACAGTAAAGAATGAGGTTTGTTTTGTGTCTGTGTGAAAGAGTGCACACTAAAAACCAGCCCCCTCCTTTTACTGATTTTGTTTGACAGTTTTATGGCAGCAGACGGAAGTTAAATATGTATTTTCTGTACTTTTACGCCCCCTCCCATCATCAACCATCGGTTAACAACACATAAAACAGAATTTCATAGTTTTATTGGAGTTGTCATTCACTTCCAAGTCGCCTTTCTATAAAAATGCCACCTCTTTTTCCTCTGTGTTATAAACAACAGCATGCCGATGGCGCCCGTGAGTTAAAATCATTCAATTTGAACATTTCTTTACCTTCTTACACACTCATCTCAGCAGTGATGACAAAGTTCCGGTAGCAATGAAACGACACACTGAAATGGCTGTGTGTGCGCGGCCTCGAGCGAGTCACCGGTTTTGACTTCTCCATTATTATATTACACGGATGTGGTGAAGGCGTCTGTTTGAACAGATTCCCCGCTATGTCTCGCAGGTTGGCTGGAGCACAGCGAGGGACTATTATACGTTCTTGTGGTCCCCCCTCCCTGAGAACTATGCGGACGGCACCGCAGTCAACAGAACAGTGGTCTTTCAGGGTAAGATCATAGTGTTATATAATATAATTATTTAATAAACCACAGGTCAGATGCCTTTTTAAATGGTTGAATGAGAAATGCTCCGAGTTGAGGCATTTGAGCTTCAGTACACTATTTTATGCTTTTCTTGAATATTTTTTTGTCTTCTTCCCCAGGATACTATGTGCCCAATGACGACGGCGAATTCTACCAGTTCTGTTACGTGACCCACAAAGGGGAGATTCGCGGAGCCAGCACACCTTTCCTGTTTCGCGCCAGCAGCCCCTCTGAGGAAGAGCTGCTGACCGTGGAGGACGAATGCAACTCGGACATCCTGGTGGTCACCACCAAGGCGAGCTTCCTTGAGGTAACGTCGGCATCGTTGAATGCAAATGTTGACTTTGGCTATGTCCACACTTAATAGTATTTTTGACATTTTATCCACACGCACACAACAACAGAAGACTGGGCATTTGTTTGACTGTGCCTTTTCATCAGACTACAAAACAGTGTTTTTCAGACTCCTGATTGGCTAGAATTGTGCTTGAGATTGAACTTTATTGTGGATAGCAAATGTTTTAGTGTCATTGTGAGTGCATTGATAAGTACAATGGTGCCATGAGTTACAAGTACCCCAACTTGGATATGCCCTTGGGGGAGATCCTCTTGTCACTGAAGCATTTTTGGCTTTTTATTGTGCAGGACAAACAGCCAAACATAACAATACAGAATGAATACACTCAAAAGGTGCACGGGGTTGAATTGACAACCCAAAGCTGGAGTCAATAAATGCACAAATACTGCAGTGTCTGTGGTTTTCGGCTGTCTTATATCATATAAAACCAGTTTATATCTTTGCATTCTTTCATTTTTATTTTACAATACAGTGCAACTGTTCATTAGTTTGAAACGTGACACCAAAAACCTTTTCCAAATACCCGTGTGCAATAGGACTTGCTTTGCATAACTTATAGCCACGACGCAGCTCAACAAGTTAAACACGTTTTCTGTACGCAGCAAAAGGTGGAGGAAGCCCATCGAATGAAAGATGAGCTGGTGAAAAAGGTGGCTCTGCTGCAGCAGGAGATGGAGCAGCTGGATTTGGCCAAGGAGAGCCTGCAGAAGGCATGCGAAAGGGAGGAGGAGAACTGCGCCCTGCTGAAGAGACAAAATCAAGTAATGTGGAGTTAGTCGGGTGGAGGGAGTCACGATTTGACTTCATCATAGACACTCCTTGAATACACGTTCATGAAAAAGTACATGCTTACATACATACCTGTATGCTAATATTTCTGCTCTGTAGTGACAGTCTCCCGAAACAGTCTCTTAGCGCCCCCTAGTGAAAGACATGCAGATCTATTTAAACGCATGCCTCTTGATGCATAAATCACGTTTTGACAGATATGTATGTCTGTATTATCAACTCACAAGCCAACAATTTTTACAACGCAACCATTAAGTCTTAAAAGTAATGCCACTTTGAATTCATTTGGATGTCTTCTACCATAAATCTGGTCGTTTGAAAGCAGCTTTCACGAGAGAGCGATGGCTTATTTTGTGGCTGTTAATTTTATGGCCATACTTTTTACATGTTTTTTTTTTTTTATGTGGTGTGAATATAGGATACCAAAATTATGCTCTTAAATAATAAAACAGTTTATCGTTTGTTTATTTTATGACATTTTTTAAAATTGATTTAGTATGTTTATCATTATTCGGACATGCTTTTTTTTTTTTTCAACAACCAATTATATTGAGAAAATAACTTTATTTATATAAAATGTTTTATGACGATTGATGAACTTCTATAGAGTAAGACGGGACATTATTATTATTAATAATAATCATTCCATTGATTAACCGTGTATTTTCTGCATTCCAGGAACTGCAGAGTTCTTCCAAGGTCCTCCAAGAAGAGAAAGAGGAAGTGAAGAGGAGGCTGGAAGAGGCCACATCCAGGGTGTTACAACTGGAGGAAGACCTTATTGGAGTCACCCAGAGAGGCCTCCAAAAGGAAACCGAGCTGGACTTGTAAATAACTCCAATACTTGCATGAACGGCAGCTCACTTTTTCTTAACTAAGTTACTCAAAGAAGAGCCAAATTCACTAGATCCCCCCACCCAAAAAAGAAAAAAGCCTACAGCTGTACTTTATCAGGTTGACCTTGATTTGAAAGATCTAGATTTTTACGATACTATTAACTAAATGAAACATGTTGTCTTAATCAGTATCTGAGCTTTCGGTACTACATGTTTTGTGTCAAAATGTTACTAGCATCTCATATTAATTCATTCACTGCCATTGACAGCTATAGACGTCAAAAATTCATTTGAACAATTTCTATTAGTTAAATTTTTTTTGTCCATTTTTGTTAACAAGAGTATGAAAACCCCAAATTTTTTTGGGGAGTACATTTTTAACAGATATAAAATGTGTGATTAATCGTGAGTTAACTAGTGAAGTCATGCAATTAATTCCGATTACAAATTTTAATCGCCTGATGCCCCTAATTTTTAATAATCTTTTCTTTAAAATAAATAAATAAATATTATTTTTTTAATAATCTTTTTTTTTTTTTTTTTTTGAGAAAAGATTATAAAAAATTAGGGGCATCAGGTGATAAATTTTTTTTAAAATCGTAATTAATCGCATGACTTCATTAGTTAACTCGCGATTAATCACAAATTTGATATCTGTTCTAATACAATAAAAAAATCGAGGTTTTCATACTCTTGTTAACAAAAATGGAGGAAAAAAAATTTCTAATGGATCTTTTACGTCTATAGCCGTCAAATTGCAGTGAATGAGTTAAAGAAATGGTATCGCTCAAATATGGTAAATGTTTTTTATGTTATGTTTTGTAGTCTCAAGGACAGAATGAAGAAACTCACAACAGACAAGGAAACACTTGAGTCTCAACTCAACAATGAGAAAGATGAGAAGGAACTCTACAAGGTAATGCGCTTTGTAGTTTTATGGCTTTCTGCCGTTATTTCTTTGAGGAAAACAAGATCTCATTGGGAGATGAAAAGCAGCATTGGAATTGCAAGATCCCAGGATGTGGCAACAAGGAGCTCTCCTGTCACATCATCATTTTCTCAATTTGGTTGGCAGCGGTTTACTTGACAACTATGTTCAGCGACAGCTTTATGCCACGTAGAATTTACGATTTTTCTTATTACATTGGATTGCCTCAAAAGGGAGGTCTGTTTTGAACTTTTTTTAACTGCTGTGATTATTTTGCACGCTTTTTCCTCCAAACATCATCCAAAGCGGGCTTTTTGCTGCGTCTGGTGCTCGTGGCTCTTTGTTGTGGTGGACACAGCAAAGGAAATGGGATCGCCGCAAACTGCACAGTCACTACGGAAATGGTCCAAAAAGAAAAAAATAACTTGCACGATAACTGTATGGCGGCTGGGCTCTACCCAAGCTTTTCTTTTTTTTTTTTCTCTCCGTTTGTCACGGTACATTTATTTTGATAGCAACATGCCCGTATAATAATATATATATAATATAAAGAGTTAACTCTTTGACTGCCAGACGTTTTCAGAAAAGGGATGCCGTGGGTGCCAGCCAATTTAAGCATTTTGACTGATCTTTTGACTGATCTTTCAAGGTCCGCAGAAAATTATGTGTTTGGACTATGGAAACACACATATTACCAAATGAATGATTGGACTCTCATCTTTCATCAGAAAAAAAAGTTTGTTTCTACCTTATTCCGTTTTTGAGTAATCAACAATAGAAAATGGTTAGTTTCACCTCTGTTTTGAAACAAACGTCTTTTAACATCTTTGGCACTCCTCCATAGGATTTTACTAAACGTTATTTAACGTTTTTGGCAGTCAAAGAGTTATAAAAATAAGATAATTGGTTTCTATACACGGTGTAAATGCTCTTTTTATTTTGTGTTTGCGTCAGATTCACCTTAAAAACCGGGAGCTGGAGAACACTAAGCTGAGTGCGGAGCTGCAGGTGATGAAATCGGTGGACGTCAACAAAGACAACACCATTGCTCAGTTTAAAGAGGAGGTGGGACGCCTGCAGATATGCCTTACTGAGAAAGAGAACCAGTACAAAGAGATCTTGGCCAAAGTTTCCCCCTTGGTGCGCACCGCCAATCAATAAGTCGTGAAATCCACTTCCCCTTTTAATGTGTTTTTTTTTTTGCATGTGACAGGGAGATTTAAAGGCAGTGAAGGAGCAACTGCGTCAGAAAGAGGAGCAGCTCCAGGCCAACCAGCAGCAGACGGCCATGCTGGCGGCCGAACTGAGGGACGCGTCGAGCGCCCGCGACCGCACCATGTCCGAGCTGTATCACATGAAGCTGGAGGCCGATGCGCTGCGGCAGGCCAAAGCCGAAGCGCAGGCTCACTGCGGACGTCTGGAGAGCCTGGTGGAGCAGATGAAGGAGGATGCCAAGAAGGAGGCAGTAAGTCAAGTCAAGGTGACAAGTTGTGATTTACTTCTTGACGTCAATTATAATAAGATGAAGTCCACCTCATGACTCGGCAGCCTGTTTTTGGATGTTGTTGCACTTAACCTCTGAAGTTGAATACGGTCCATTTTAGGCCACTGGTTTATTTTTTTTTAATTCTCTATAAAGTTACCAGCCAATCAGGATTTCTACTAGCCGACTAGCTAAGTAGCTAGCTAATAAGCAATTGCTGGTTTTATCTACCTCCCTCACAACCATCTCTGTTCGTTTCTTGCACTGGTTGCACTTGAGACTGTAGCGTGAAATATCGTCATTGGCACAACCAATGGGTGTATTAAACGTCATCACCTAGAATTATAGCACAGACAGTAGTTATTGGAAATGTAGTAGTCAGATATGCAAATGACCGAGAACAAAAAACAGTGTAGAGCATCATATTTTACTTGTTTCGATTCCGGTTCAAAATGATTCTCGATTCTTTTTGGGGTGTCCAAACTGATGACAAATCACTCTCGAATTTTCCATCATAAATGTCGAATCATGTTACCCTCTACGATTTTTAAATGATGGTTGATCCGAACAAACTTGTCATGTTTCACCAGGCCAAAGCCGAGGAAGTCTGTACAGACCCGGCTCTCGTAGCAGAGCTGCAGAGAGAGGTGGAGGACCTGAAACTGCGTCTTCACATGGCTGCCGAGCACTACAAGGAGAAATACAAGGAATGCACTCGGATGCAAAAACAAGTGTTCAAATTGTCTGAGCAGCAAGGGGTAGGTCTGCATTCTGCGTACTGGCAGGATAGTTTCTACCTTTCACACTTTTGCACTTTCGTCATGTGTTTCGTTTCGTCTTAGAGTGCATTTACAATAATAGAAATGCACTTTTTCCTCTTGTGTGTAGGAGCTGAAGAGAAATTCAGCACAAGATCTAACAACAGTACCTGCATCAGTGAGTCCAGACACATCTGTTCCAGGTAAGTCTGTCACTTTGAAACCCATTTACTTTACTGCTATGTCAGTTGCCGGTGACTTTTCCATCTGCTCACTCTTTGCTTGACTCTCTGATTAGCCTTCATGGTCCTCACAGGGAGTCCTGGTTCTACAGATCCCATGCTGGAGGCCCTCATCCAGGAGAAGCTCAAAGGCATCAGTAGAGAGGCTTCTGACAAGCATTCGAAATACAGGAAATACAAGCAATTGTTGATGGTAAGAAAGCTTCAACGCTTCCCTTGTGTAATATCTAGAAGCATTTTTTTTTTGCTCCACACCTCGCGCTGATCTTTCAGGAGGAGAAGGAGCGTAGCGGCATGATGCATGACGAGCTTGCCAAGATGGCGGGGAAAGTGAAGGAGCAGCAGAAGATCAGCGAAAATCTCAAGCTGCAGCTGGCGTCGGAGGAAGATCGCTGCATGGTGGGTGCAACCTTACAGCCTTTCTATCTTGTCAATGCCTTTTTTGGGCCACATACAAAATCAGATTAAGTGTATTGAATAGTGCTGTCATTATCGAATATTTTTAGAATTGATTAATCTATCGATTAGTCAATCAATTAATCGACTAATCAAATTCATTTGAATTTTGTATTAACGTGTATTAAAAAAAGCCCCCCCCCCCCCATTACAGTTTATTAACTAGTGATTGGAGTTTATTTAATACTTTGTATAGTGCTAAAAAAAGGGGGTGGGGGGTGATGTTGTACTATGTTACCGGTAAGGGTGGGAATCTTCGACTGTCTCACAAGTCGATTCGATTTTTGATTCAAAATGATTTGATTGACAATGATTTCCGCTTCAATTTATAGACGTGCAAAGAATCGTCATGATCTACTCCAGTCTGACTCGTTAATGCTGATTAGCGCGCTACTCGCGGCACTTTTATCACACAAAAGAACGGCATTCATACAAAATGCGTATACAGAGAAGCATCTTAACATTGCTCACCAGCATATGCTCTTTTGACGCTGCAAAAAAACCCCGAAAAACTTTTATTGGAATAACTTGATCGTGACTTTTTCCTTCTACTCTCTAATGTGGCTACAACTTAACAGTGTATCAGACCGTGTGGAACCACACTGCCCCTAAGTGGCCAAATCGTGTACAACATGAACAGCGCTCCCATTAAAAGACACACAAACAATGGCAAAACAGTATTAAATAATTTAAAAAAAAAATTGATTTTGGGACATTTAATATCGATTCTGAATCGTACTAAATGAGAATCACGATTCTTATAAGAATCGAAAAAAATAAAATAAAATTGGCACAACCCTAGTTACCGGTTCGGTTATTGTTTCCAAAGTAAAAACAGATGGTTGAAAATATGTTATTTTGATTAAACACAGAAGATAATCAGTCTTCTTTCATGAAGGACTACAGAAATCAATGAACAATGACTGTTGAAATCAGAGGGTTTGGACAATTTTAAATAAAAATAAAAATGGCTCCAAACAATTACTTGATTATTAAAATAGTTGTTCATTAATTTGATAATAATTTGATAATAGTTTTGACAGCTTAACTGTTGAAAACACAGGAGGAGGACGACAATTTCTAAAAGACTTGTTGCAATGTTTGTGTATGGACTTGGAGAAAAGCTTTTAGGTTGGAATCAAATAATTACTTGCATATTATAGTTTGTAGCAAAAAAAAAAAAAAAAGTCTTCATGCAGACAGAGCGTATAGTTGTTGAAATGGTCTCAGCCATCCCAGCGTTATGTCCTCTATGTATGGCTAAGCTCCGAGAGGATCGGCATTTGATTACACGTCTTCCCTTGAGCGCAATCCTCGTGACATTGTTGTTTACGAGCAGGCCCGTCTGCGAGACAACACTTTACGGCTGTTTATGTCCGCCGCTGGAGACAAGTGAAGCTTGGCTCTGAAGGCTCCTCTCCAGTTGCCGTCCTAATGCTTCGCTTGGCTCCGGGGCAGGCGGATATTTGCCCTGGTGTCTGTGAGGAACTCAAACATGTTGTTTGTCTCCGAGCGCCGCCGCACATAAATCAGCGCTCGGCGTGGAGGAATCTTTTGCAGCGTAGCGCAATTCATGTTTGAGGAGCGCGTGACAGACGAAGGACCAGCAAAGATGAGTGTGCTCATTCTTCCGTTGTTTATCCTTTTGTTTACTCCAGAGCCAGGTAGCCGAGAAGGGCCGGGAGCTGAGAGAACTCAAGGAGAAACTGGAGGTGCTTTGCAACCACTTGCATTTTCTCTTTTATAGACTCCTTCCACCCTTAAAAAAACCACTCACGAAAAACAGCGGCCATTTTCCCCCATGTCTGGTCTTGAGCGTGAAAATGGGTCTTAATTCTAAAAGGGAATGTGGTCTTATTTTCCTTTCCATTAGTTTGGACCACAGCGAGACCAAGACCTAAAATTCCCCCGAAATCATGTTTGGAGCCGCTTTAGAGGGCCTGAATGAGCCAATTAGGAGAGCAGACTGTAAATTGGAATCGGCGTCTGCGCCTGACGTCAGTAAAACAAAATGGTGCCAGTGCTTTTGAGAAGAGATGAGATTGTGTTTTTCTTTGTAATTGTTGGTGAAACCTAATGTGAGAACCAAACCTGATGAGCTTAAAACATAACAACAAAACTGTCCCAAAAAGTTTTTCATCATTTGAAATATAAATATCAGAGTAACGAGGGCCTCTTATGACCAGCTTTGTTTTTAATTCCAGGCTATTAAGCATTTACATGTTGTGAGTCCTGCAATACTTTTACCTAAAGTTGCTTGATTTAAAATATGTTCATTTCACTCATTAAATAATTGGTTGATTTATGATTTTGTGTATTCTAAAAGCTACAGTAAAAATAATCATTTTACATATAGAAAAACTAATTTTGTATTCTAATTAATAATTCATTGTTTTTTATGAAAAGGTTTAAAGAAGGAAAAAAAGTTATTTTTAGGGCTGGGCATTCAATTTCAACAATACAATACAATGTGTATCGTGATACAGCAGCAACGATACAATACGTATTGCGATACACTTTTATGGCCTTAAATATGTATCCAGATATTTTAGATAGCTGTACTTAAAATACATTTTTATGGAAACCAGTCATGTACAAAATGTTATTTTTATCATGCTTGATGGTAAATGGACTGCTTTTTATGGCTAAAATGGTTTCTTATTGTGATTTTAGCAGCACTTCCGGTTTGCAGTCAGTGACATGTCTGGTCGAAAAGTGTGTGCACAGCAAGGAGAGGTTTTCAGAGAAACTTTATGAATGAATGTGAAATATCAATTGTGGCGTGCTTTTTTTTAAAAATTTTTTTAAAGCATACACTTGATTATTTTACCATTATAAGCATTTATATGCTACCGGTGTGTATATATATATATATTTTAGATCTTTGAATGACCTGGCGCAGGTCTATTAACTCATTCACTGCCATTGACGGCTATAGACGTCAAAAATTCATTTGAACAATTTCTATTAGTTTAACATTTTTTTCCACTTTTGCAAACAAGAGTATGAAAACCTCGATTTTTTTATTGTACATTCAGAGCAGATATAAATTTTTGATTAATCGTTCAAAGTCATGTGATTAATTACAACAACAAAAATTTAATCGCCTGACGCCCCTAATGAAAAAAAATTGTTAAAAATAAGGGGTGTCAGCCGATTAAAATTTGTATTCGTAATTAATCGCATGACTTCAATAGTTGACTCACGATTTATCACTAATTTTATATGTTATAAATGTACAGTAAATTTTTTTTTTCTAGGTTTTCATAAAAAATTTAATGAAAAAATGTTTAACTAATAGAAAAAGTTCACATTAATTTTTGACGTCTATAGCCGTCAATGGCAGTGAATGAGTTAAAAATCAAACACACCTCAAATGTTTGCGCACTTGTGTCTTAGACAAAACAAATTAAATAGGCTTCAAATTGAAAATATTGATCAATCAAAATTAAACAAATTCAAATGGATCTTCATTATATACCGATTTCACGAAGCTTCACAAACATACAGTCGCTTTTTTAGATTTGGGGCTCAGCAAGTAGCAACTCTTTTACTGTGTCCCTTGTCATGGTAATGAAATTCATACCCGGCAATGGACCCCCGGTAGGGGGTGCGTGGTGAGTCTTGGCTCATTTTTACGAGACAAGGACGCCCTAAAAATTGCTAATTTCAGGGAGGCTTCAATTAGAGGGTGGAAAGTGCGCTTTGGTATTTTGCTGAAAGCACATCGCAGAATTTGGCAGCAGAAATGCACTTTGAACTTTAAGTTAGTGACTATGAAATAATTGCGACACTTTGTTAACACGGCATGTTGTCATCGTTCTCCCAACCCTGCCTTTGCCTCTGCAGGAGCTCCAGAAAAGCAACAAGAAGGCAGAGCAGGGGGCCAGCGGGAAAGCCGGCGCGGAGAACGTCCAGTCCAGCATGCCTTTATTCCTGCAGTACCCCGTGCCGTACGCCCAGGACGCCCCCACCCCTCTCTTGGTCTCTCAGAGTCCCAGCAAGCTGCACTTTGGGAATCCGTACTCCTCAAACTCTGACTCAAAAGGTCGGTTCACGTCCACTATGTAATACAATGGAACCTCTCAAGTCATACAAATTAGAATTGAACCAAAAGTTCAGTGCACATCAAAGGAATTAACATTTTGCTTAACCTCTAGTCTGAAAATAGTATCGCTTTTTGGGAGAATCACCAAAATAGAACATCAAAAGTAATTTGGAATCACGTCCCTCCTCATTGACGGTAGCCGTATCTGGCAATGTGCTCTCTTGCAGATGACGATGACGAGCTGTCGGATGAGCAGCTGCTTTGCCTCCCCCCCGTGGGCCCGCCCTCCTGGGACAGCAATGTGGTGTGCATCCAACCCACCCGCCACCAGTCCCGGCCCGACGGCCGCGAGGAGTCCGACGATACGCCGAGCAACAACAACAATGTAACACAGCCTCTCCTTGGTTATTGCTTAAAGGTTGTAGTCAACCTGAAACATTTTTTGACAATAATACGTTATATGTGACCTCATTCGTCTAAACATGACATTCTGATTAATATTACATTTGTGGAATATGAGTTATGCAGCAAAATCCAGCCGTTTTTATCCATCTCAGGGGGCGGCCATTTTGCCACTTGCTGTCGACTGAAGATGTCGTCACAGTTGCTCAGGGCTCATCAAGGACCAATTACAGCTCAGCTGTTTTCTGAAGCTGAGCTGTGATTGGTTGTTACCTGAGACCAGAGCAACATTGATGTCATCTTCATTGGACAGCAAGTGACAAAATGGCCGCCTTTTGAAATTGATAAAAAACGGCTGGATTTAGCTGCTTAACTCATATTCCACAAATGTACAGCAATATGAACCAGAATATCAATAATATTTTTGGGCGGGGGGTTGACTTGCCCTGTAAAGTGCATATTGACATGTACAGTAAAACCTCCACAAAGTTGAACGTCCCAAAAAGTGGCACAGTTTGGGGTTCAAATCAATATTGTGGGAGATAAGTCAAGTCACCGGATTTTGTAAAACTTGAATTTAAAGTTTGATAGCATGAGTGTTGTCAGTGCATAATCGGCGTATGTTTTACCTCACAGGTTAACATCAACGACAAGCCCACCGCAACTGAACCCACCAACCCTTTTGTGAACGACGGACAAACTCCCTTTTGCTTTGATCCCAGGTAACACTTATAAGCAGCAAGCCAGCTTGCCGTGCCCCCCGACCCCCCGACCCCCCGCCGCTTCCCGAACACCGCGCATTGTAACATGTGTAACGTGTTTGTTCTGCCACACAAACCCCCTCCTCCCCCCACACTCCCCACTGCGGCCCACCCGCATCGCATCAGACGTGCGCTTTACTACCTTGTGCTCATGCTTTGCACACGTCATCACTTGGCTGCTTGCTAACCACAGATCGGGCGGGGGGGTTCGGGGGGGGCTTTTTTCCCCTTTCTGCACTTGCATCAGATTTGCAACCGATTTATTTCCACATACAAAAGTGGACTGATTTGAAAACACAAATTAATTGCACTGTTCATATTAAGCTGTAAAAAATAGATACATGACACATTGGGCCCAAAAAGAAAAAATCTGAATTGACCTGCGGTATGAACATCGTCTTAAAATGTTTTGGAAAAGTGCAGAAAATGATCAAGTTGAGGATAAAAAAAACAAAAAACGTTTTTAGTAAAGTTTTCAAGGTGCAGTATTATAACTTTTGGTTTTGGATGAGAATTTTCATTTAAGTGCAATTTAGCATTTTTTTTTGTCAGTTCACAACATTAGAAAAGCAATTGAAGCATTGCTTGCATAAAAAAGTCGGGTAAAATTGATCAAAATGGCTTCTGTGTATAATTGATTAGGAGGGGGGGAATGGGGTGAATTGACTTTTGTAAACCGTGGTAGTCCGATTGTTCACTTTGCCCCTACAAAAACCTGTTAGGGTCATGCTAAAACAATAGGAAGGTCCATAGACCGGCTCACGAACTAGCATCAATATTGCAATCGTTGTAATCCTTTCAAAAAATAAATAAAATACGCTTGAACGCAGATGTTACCAACACATGCAGACCGCATACAACAATACTCACATGCATATATTCTTTATCATCTGCAAAAATCAACAAATGGATGGATAGTGCATTTAATCTATGTCTATGTGTTGTATGTTTGTATAATGCCCCCTAGTGGCCAGAATTTTTTATACTACACTGTAGTGTAGTGTTATTTTCTTGGAAAATGTGTTCCTGTTTTTTTTTTTTTTTTTTGCGATGCTGGAAAAGATGAACACATTCAAATTCATTTTAGTGAGGAAAATCTGTACCGAGTATTTCTTTTACCAAAACAAATATTTGTACTTCTACTTAGTTACAAAGCGTAATTACCGTTGCCACTTGACAGCTTTTAATTCCTGCTTCCCTTCTCTCTCCCCCCCCCCCCCCCCCCCGTATGTGTCCTCGCAGCATGGACATGAAACGATGCCCGCTATGTGAGGTCATCTTCCCGCCCAACTACGACCAGTCCAAGTTCGAGGAGCACGTGGAGAGTCACTGGAAGATCTGCCCCATGTGCAGCGAGCAGTTCCCGCTGGACTGCGACCAGAAGGTGTTCGAGAACCACGTGCTCACCCACTTCGACGGGCACCCGCTGGAATTTGATTAGCCGCCGCCGTCGCCGCCGCGATCGACATCCCTCCTGCACCGCCTTCTTTCATAAGACAGCCGCTTGTCAGTAAATCCGAATTCTTATTTTAGTTTGCAACTGGCTTTTTTTTTGTGTGTGGAAATGTTAATGAACATTTCCAATTTACAGTTAATCCTGAAAACCAAATGTTTAACCTTACACTGTTGAAGACGGGGAACGTAAGGTCAGGCGGGTGGGGGCATATGCGCCCGGGGCCTCTTGTAAAAAGCCACACATACTCGTCACATAATATCATAACAACCAAAACAGGCTTCCCATTCTTGCTTTAAAGAAAGCCGTATATATATTCCATGACTATGTGGAAAGACATTATTATACAGAATTTTGTCAGATTTATTTTAGAATAAGTAAGCCAATGATAGTATGACAGACTTGATCACGTGTGTACTACTCTGGGTTCATTTTCTATCGGCTTTGAATATTTAGTTGGTGAGTCATTGCATGTTGTTGAGTTTCTGATCTTCTATTATTTTCTCTCCATGTACTTGTTTTATCTGTTAATGGAACTAATAAAGATCATTTGAAACATCAGGACTTTTATTCCAAAATGAAGCAGCTTTTTCAAGGAAATATAGTACATAATTTTCTTTTTATTTGTATTGACCTCATGACACAATAGTGAAACATATGAAAATATAATTTAATGCACTTTAATCCTAATACACTCGCTGTACAATATAGCCAAGATGTCTGGCAGTAACACAACTTGCCATTGGACTGCAGTTCCATGCCAACACATTTTTAAACACGGTGGTAACTTCTACATTCAATTACACGCTGTAATTATCCTGGAGCAATATGAAAACGAGTACAAAGACAAGTCAAGGCCCCCTTTATTTATTTATCCTCTTTGGAACTGTTGGAAAATGCCCCTAAGCCATAAATACTCAGGTCATTTTGCAGGGATTTTTTTTTTTAGTCTGGCCCTTTGAAGGACTTTGATAGGAAAAAGGTTTCACAGGACAGCGAGGCTCTGGCTGCCCTCACTGCTGTTACGGAATGGTTCACAATTCAAGGCAAGGACGAACGTCACGAGACCAGAAACACTGGAATTTTGGTGCTCATTTTTGCAAATGGCTGCCACATATACTGTATATATTTACAAACATCAGAAACGTCAAGGTTGGCAAAAATGCTCGTTTGTTGGCAACTTGTTCCACAAAACAAAAAGTGCTTGAAAAACTGCATAGGGAAAATGAAGCTAAACGATATCGAGGAGAGCTTTGAAACACTGATAGGACACGATTTGGGTGGAGGCTTGCTGAAATGCTTAGAAACGACACCTGAGTTCACCCATGGGCACTCGGGTGTTGGCGAAGTGAAATGAATAATAAAACATAACCACACTGATTAAAATGAACTGAAATGTCAGCTAATATATCCACACTGGCCACAGAAAAAAAAAAAAAAAAAAGTATTTCAGTTACACTACTAGTTGTGAAATACGTCCACACTGTAACTGTGAGAATAAAGTTGAAATATTCCAAGAAAAAAGGTCATGTGCAGAGAATAAATGCAGAAAATCTAGAATATATTAATAAAATTGGCAAGGCTGACAACCAGTCCAGGGTGCACGCCGCCATTTCCTCTGTCAGATGGGATAGGCTTCAGCGTAGTACAATAAATGGATGGATAGATTTAAGTCTTGTAAAGTTATCATTTTTAATTTTAATATTACCACACTTTTTTAAAACATAAATTTGGGAGTTTTTGTTGTAATATTCTAATTTTATTTATTTGTTTCAACATTACAACTTGTTTTGTAATTGTGACTTTTGCTCTTGTAAAATTATATATTTATATTTTAAAATGGTAATATTACAACTTAATACTGTAATTGTAAAAGTAGTATTTATTCCTCATAAAGCTGTCTCTTTAATTCTCATAACATTTTGACTAAGTTATTTCCATCCGTCCACTTCCTGTATTGCATAATCTCATTTCGGTCACGGGTGTGCTGGAGCCCATTCTAGCTGCACGTTGGCTAAGAGGCAGTTTACGCCCTAGATTGGTCGGACTCGGCAGCCAATTGCAGGGCACGTATAAACCATTCACGCTCACATACATTCACACTTAAGGGCAATTAACCGGTCTGGTTAAATATTATGAAATACCTTCTATAAAATGAGCTGTCTCATCTTTATAAAGGAAGCCCTTGTGTTTCGATTGTGCAGGTGTACCTAATATTGTGGCCAGTGTGTGTAAATTGGCGCCTGTGGTTCCCGTTGGCACGTCGTTGAATGACAAAGGCATGTTGCAAGTAAAAAAAATTTAAAAAAAGTAAAATGAAAAATCTGTCTCATTTAACCATCACCAGCAAGCAATCTAAGAAAAATAAAAAAATATTGCAGCTTCAATGTGCAAATTACAAAAACGGTGACCTACTTTTACGATTGAACGTTCAGAATAAAATTTAAAGCATGCAACAACAAAAACAAATCTAGTGTTTTAGCAAGGAGAGATGATGAAGCTGAAGATGAAGAAGAGGAGGAGAAATCTGCTGGTGACGGCGGATATCGTCCGCCTCGACTGCTACTGCTGCATCTTACGATGGATGACGTCGACAGAGACGGGCGGGTGGAAGTTGATGGTGTGGTGCCGGAGACCCTGAGATGTCTTGTAGCTCTTGCCGCAGCGGCACTTGAAGGGCTTGCGCACTCGTATCTGCGCCCGGTGGCCGTTCTTGGCGTGATACTTGATGCCGTTGACGTTCTGCAAGGAGAGAAAAAAAAAAGTTGGATTTGGCGTGTACGAGCAACACAAAAAAATTGCTTATAAAAGTTCCGATTTCTCGTTAAAGAACGTTTATAGGATAAGACACAAAAAAATCGATAATAAAGATAAGAAAAGTCTATGTTAATCATCAATAACATGCAAATACATATGACAGAAGTCAATTTGAATGTCAATGCTCGCTGGCGTGAGCTCAAAAACAACGCAATGCGCTTGTCCTCATGGGAAATGCGGTCTTCCTTCAGGCATAACATTACCGCATATGGCCTCACCATAATGAATGTTAACTAAAAGTTCCTTAGTGTTGCTTTGAAATTCTTTTTTTGACATTACTAACCCTTATAAAATATTGACTTTTTTTTTTTTTTTTACAATATTACAACTTTACTTCCACATAATGAATGCTAATATTTAACGCTTATAACAAATATTTCAACTTGAAAATATTTCAACTTGACTTTAGTGATATGAGGACTTTTTGTGTAACATAAAATTGAGAACCTTATTCAATATCATCACTTTACTACATGATAACATAATTCTAGTAAAATTTGGGCTGTTATTTTTATTTATTTATTGTTATTTAAAAATATATATATCTCAGTACAACTTCATTTTTGTAAGATATGATATTTCTTGAAATATAAAATTTATTTATTCCCATTAAATTAGGATTTTTTTTCTCATGATATTCCAATTGTCTTGAATTATTATGATGAGGATGATATAATGGGGCCCATGCCGGCCTTATTTTAAGAAACCAATAGTTCAGGAAAATTTTTTAAAAAATTCTGACATGGAGTAAGTCCTCCTTATCAGTAGATGGCGCTATACTGCGGCAGTTTGACACATCAACGAATGATCATCTAAGTCAGAATTTTTTTTTTTGTCATTGTGTTCAATTGAATTTTATATCTCAAAAGTACTATAAGTATTGGTACTTGGTATCAGTGAGTACTTTCTTGTACTGGTATCGGTCTGAAAAAAGTAGTATCAAACATCCTTCATTAAAAACTTTTGTAACAGGTCTTTAATTTCTATATCACACCTACTCTTTTTTTGAATGAAGCATTTTCTCTAAAAAAAAACTAAATCTTTACACTCATAATATTTCAAACTTATTGTAATTTTATCCTCAGAATTTTTTGGGGGGTCCTAGTACCCATCCAGACATGTGCTAGCGAATGCAGCGTGCAAGCAACCTTGTATCTCTTTTTGCAGCCCGGGACGGGGCAGGCGAAGGGTTTCTCATCACCGCCGTTCATGCACATGGAGCTGAGGATAGACTGGGAGCTGATGGCGCTCTCCGTGGTCCAGGACTCATCGCTGTCGGACTCATCAAAGTCCACTTCCTCTTCGTCGCACTCGCTGCCTGCGTGTGTGAAGTCACAAGGAAAAAGAAGAAATTAGTCTACTGTTAAACATGCCAAGAAGTCAGCTGGTGACTTATTGAGGCTGGGGAAGTATAAGAGTAGGCATCCTAATTTTGGACAGATTAGACCTTCTTCCGCATGTCAGAAAAAGGCTCCATGGCCTTGATCTTTCTGTCATCCATTAGATAGTTCAACTCAGACTTCTAATAGTTACTGTTATTATAACATCACAAGCATTAAAAACAAAAGGACCAGCAGAAGATCTCCAGAACTTTTCAATTGATGCAGTGCCCCGGATTCAAAGGGTTGATAGCTAAGCGTGAGTGGCCGCGTGGAGGACTGTTACCTGTCGGCGTGCTGCTGCGAAAGGACGATGAGGGGGTGATGGGCGGCGTGACGGGAGGGGTGAGGTTGCCGCTGGCGTGGCGAGGCGGCGCCGACACGCTGCTGCGACACAAGCTTCCCGTTAACGTTAGCGACAACTTAGGCTGCATCTTCTTCTTCAGCGCCTCGTGCTCTCGTCTCGCCGCTTCGGTCATGAACCTGAAGGAAGATGGAGCGCCAATATAAAAAGACAGCTCGGTATAGAACACCACCAGCTCTCGTCTAATAAGTCAAACACATGGGGTTTATAGACAGTTGGTTTAAACGCACGTCATTTAAATGAAAATGTTGAAGCAAAAAAAAGTGGAATTAGCAAATTAAGTGATAACCACATTGACGTGCTTTTACGCGTGCTGGGAGGCACCGGCGGACGTTTTTGTGTAATGCGCCACTCAGTCACCATATCAAAGTTGACTCGGCGTTGTAAAAACAAACCAGCTACCAAATCCTGATTCAACTCCGCTAAACGATCCCCCAGATGACGTCCGAGATGGCTGTTGGGTCTTCAAAGGAGTTTTCCGAGGGCTCCGCGCTAACAATCGGTGACGCACATGCAGCATTTAATGAAACGTTGGTCGACTCATCTTGTCGCTTGGTAGTTTTTTTTTTTACCTGTTAATGTAACTCAGTGCGACGTAGGTGGGCTGCTGCTGCTCCTGTTTCTCCAGAAGGCGGGGGTCTGTGTCTGAGGGAGACAAAAAAGGGATTGTTGGGATTAGCAAGGAAGCGTGTGAGGTGATAAGGAATACTTTAAAGTGTCTTTTAATAAGTTAAAATGTGTTTAAGGTGAGAGATGTTTTTATGTTCTCCATATGTGCAGACAGAACTTTTTGTGTTAGTCTTGGTTGCTCAGAATTTGCCCATCTGTCGTAAGGTGTTTCACAGGGTTCAATTTTAGGGCCCCTGCTGTTTTCATTGTTTTTGCTGCCCCAGGGTTCCATTTTGAGAAAACAGCAATAATCAATGCTAATCAGCTAAAGGTCATACATAATTACATATATAATCTTAATATTTTTAAATGTGTAAATGTTTTCTCATTTTGTACCCCAAAAAAATAAATGATCGTCGTATTACACCGTGCACAAGCTGCACTTCAGCTTCAAGTTTTTGCCAACATAAATAAACATATATTATTATAAATATATATTATTATACATTCTGCTTGGTCCAAAAGCAGCTTACATAATGAGTGTTTTTTATTTTTTTCAATGGGTCTTAATAAGTTTAAATGCTTAAACATTTTCTTGTTTCGTACCGAACATAAATAATCGTGATTTCAATTATTGCTAAAACAATTGTGATTATTTTTTCCATCATCGAGCATCCATCCATCCAGTTTAGCTTTCCATCCATCTAGCTAGCTAGCTCATTAGCGTGCAGTGAAAGATCACCCATCCACCTATCTAGTTAAAAGACAAGGTTCCTGTCCGAATCTAAAATGCTGCACTTTATGAAAAGCTGCTTAGCACACTCGCACATTGCTCATTCATGACTACCCTCAACACA
Organism: Vanacampus margaritifer; assembly: GCF_051991255.1. Classification (NCBI taxonomy): domain Eukaryota; kingdom Metazoa; phylum Chordata; class Actinopteri; order Syngnathiformes; family Syngnathidae; genus Vanacampus; species Vanacampus margaritifer. The sequence goes on along the minus strand of NC_135440.1, from coordinate 16,366,802 downwards.
CACCGATCTGGGAGCCAGACATCCATCTTGTTTCGCGGCGCTAAACGTACAATAGCCATTCCCTTCGCCCTGAGGTGAAGCAGGCTCGACTTCAAACGTTCCTCACAGCAGCGCCCATAAAACTTCGCTGACTCTGAAACTCCGCCTTCCCTGTCCGTCCGCCTCCGACTGAGCCGTGAAAGCTTGCTACCCCCATGTGGCTGCTTTCCATCCACCCGCTCGTTTACTCACGGCAGCTGACACCGCAGGCTGTGTGCCACGACTTTGTGCGCCGCGCCAAACACAAATACACCGAATTCATCTGTCAGCAAAAAGTGTTGATACACATCCATTTTTATTCTGCTGAAAGGTATTTGATACCAAAATGATAGTTACGAGGCCTAACCAACCACGTTTTGAAGGGTTGTCATTTTCGCCACGTCATTTCCGCTACGTCATTCTGAGGGCCAATGTGGGAAAGTCTGCGGTCAACACATGTTAAATAAGAGTTGATGGGCTTAATCTGTGTTATGTCATCTTCTCTACATAGTAGTGGATTGGGTAAAAATTACTTCTTCTTTTTTAAACAAAAGGTTACATAGTCCAACATCTCGGGAAATATGGCTTTCACAGCCTGTCACCCCTGTTGTCTCATGGACGTTTTGTCCACAGTAGCCTAAAACATGGCTGCCAGCTAGTCAGCAGCATAGCATAAACGTAGCCTTGGCAGCACTGTTTCTCCTGAGGGGAGAAAAGAAGGTTTCTTATTTGGAGAGAGGCACAGTTTATTTTAGGTGGACAATGCATTTGGTCATAAAACACTTTCTCTACTCGAGTAAAACGCCTCTATTTGAGGAAATACGGTAGTTGCTAGCCTAGCATCCATTTGCTGCCCAGTGAGTAGAGCTGCACAATATATATTGTAGTGTGATTAAAATAAATAAATAAAAAGAATCCTTGATTTGTTTTTCTTATATTGTTTTCTGTAGTTTTTATTTATTAATTGTTTTATTGTGTCCTTTTAAAATATCAGCTAGTTCCTACTGTACAAGATTGATACATCAAATTTATTCTTTTTGTGTCTAATTTTACACACATTTATTTATTCAAAACACTGAACATTAAACATACAAATAGATAACGAAAAATAGTAAATTACAGGTATGCCTTTACATGGACTAACATAGCACTAACATAGGCTGACATTCACATCGGCCACATGACAACTGTATCTAAAAACACACCCGCAGATGCGACAGTTTGTTGATTTAAAAAACTATATCTACTGAAGGTTTACAATAATAAATTTAGGTTTGTGTAAATGCCACATGTGTAAGGTCTGAAATGCTTCAGGAGCTGAGATATCAATTATTTAGTAGGCATTGACAATATTGTTGAATATCCAGGATCCAGGGGGGTGGGCGGTGTCCGCCGGGGGGCGCGTGGGGTGGCCGGGGGGTGTCTCCGCCATTGCTGGAAAATGGGGCGCAGTAATGACGTTGCTAAAGCTGCAACTGCTACTTTTAAATGTTACAATGGTCACTTGTGAGTGGAGTTCAATAAACAGTTGGGCAAGTGTGACAGATTCCGGTGGGGGTTTGGATGCCAATGGTGGTCCGCCAGGCCTATAAAGTACTGGGGGAAACACTGTATATAATTAAAGTATGTTTATACAGTAAAAGGGAAAAAAGATAAGAGAAAAAACATACTATAATCGGGATATATACTGTTATAAGGATATAAAATGACCTACTGGTAAAATTAAATCCATTTCGCACAGCACTCTACTATTATTAGTAGATCTCTTTATGCTATGCGGGTGTACCTGATAAAAGGTCCAGTGTACATACCACTGTTGTTTTTCATATAATTAGGGTTTCCAAAGACAGAGCATCATGCAGAAATTGGCCAAAGGCTGACAACACAAAACACTTTGATGATACTAATCAGCAGGTATGGCTCTTTCAACGCGCGACACTCTCAAGGACACCCCATAACGTAAGCATGTGTTTCATTAGCATTGGATGTGGCGAGAGCGGGACAGCACCACGACCCTCCATCCAAAGTCATGGAAACCCTGTCGGAAAGATGCTGACAAGCGGCAAATGCCAGAGGCGGCTCACAAAGTCATGTTGTTGTGAGCGTTGTGCGTCGGTATGTGGAAGCCCAGCAGAAATTCGCTAATGAGCCTCCGTGAGCGGAATGGCAACCCGCTCAAACAGCAGCGCATCAATCTGTTCCCACACGCTGTAAATCGCACACACCTGGGCACTACGCGGGGGGGGGGGGGGGGGGGGGGACAGCATTTGCTATTCTTTTGGGGCCCACCAGCACTCAGGCCAGGATTTGGGGGACCAGGAGGAAGGTGCCTCGAGTAGAAATGGGAACACCTTGGAAGAAACGACACTGGTGGTCTACCTTGGTGGGCAAAAATTAGCAGGCGAAGAATGGAGGCATTTTAGTCACCATATCTAGTTACAGAGGTCTTTCTATAAAGTCATTAGATGGTTAACATAGAAGGTGAAATGTTTGGTGAGTCTTCAAGAGCTAACCAGAGTTGATTACATAATGATTTTCACTGATGTGAATTCTAATGTCCTTCGTTTTAAAGAAGAAGTCAACCCCCCCAAAAAAATGTTTTGCCAATAATATGTTCTATGCAGCCCCACTACTCTAAATTAAGTATTTTGGTTAATATCGCGTTAGTGGAAGAGTTAAGCAGCAAAATCCAGCAGTTTTTATCAATATCAGAAGGCGGCCATTTTGACACTTGCTGTTGAGTGAAAATGACATCACAGTTGCTCAGGTCTCAGGTAACAACCAATCACAGCTCAGCTTCAGAAAACAGGTGAGCCGTGATTGGTCGTTGCCTGAGCCCTGAGCAACTGTGATGTCATCTTCATACTATGGAGGACAAAAACTGCCAAAATTCAAATTAAATAAATGACTAAAAGTGAAAATAAAAATGGATATTAAAAAATATGATTCAAAAATTAAATACAAATGTATTTATTTATGTATATACATTTTGGGTTGTTTTTATTTTCATTTATATAATTTTTTAAATTAAAATTTCGAATGATATTTTATTATTTATTTTTCGATAACTGCTGTTGGTCCAAAAAAGACTCTGTAGCAATACAAAAATTACAACCAAAATTCTACCTGATCAGCAGCAGGACTCTAGTGTGTGGTCTAACGAGCAATAACAAAACGTCATGGGAAGTTGAGCAATATCCGTGCAGACTTCTAATTGTGACAACTCTTTCGGATAAGTTGAATTTACTCAATAAGACACTGGGATCAAAACACAAGGAGAAAAAAGTATTCCAATTAGAACATTTATATTGGACGAGGAAACTCTTTCAAATGCCCATCCTGAGTTTGTAGTGGTCACATGATCTCACAGCGTACAACGGGGACCCAACAAACCTTCCTAAGCCAACTAAGGAAGTGACGCCTGCTTCCCGCTAGCAACGCCCTCTACGACGACCCCCCACCCCCCCTCCACCACCACCAACACGACCACCACACCCCACCCTCACCGTCTCACACTCACGCCTCTCATTTCCACCGTCGTCTGGCTTTCCCCATCCACCCTCAAGGCCAGATGTACCGTGGGGTAAGAACCGAGTGGCGAGCCTTACGGTGACATGTTTATGACGGCTGCGATCAGCGGGGGACGCTAGCAGCACAGGCGATTCATTATGATGTGGCCTCAAGAAGGAAATGAAACAGCAGTCGAGCTCCATGTGTAAGCTGTAGGAGCGTACTCAAAACACAGAGAGCAGTTAAAACAATCCGTCAAAAAACGTGATTTTGGAAAAAAGAAAAGAAAAGATTAATCTGACGATTATTTAAAAATATACATTTAATGCATAAAATTGTGTTCCCACAGCATTTGTATGTGAATATTTGTTATTTTTAAGGAAAAACACTCCCCATTGTCGATGCTAACTTCCTGTTAGCATTTGAATGGGATCTTCCCTTCACTTTTAGCGCTAGGCTAGCGATGTTTTAAAAACGAAGCATGTTTTGTGTTTAAATATATAGTGGATGTAATTCTTATCGTCGTGTGTTTAGTTTTACAGTTCACTCCAACTTCGGTGTCATTAAACAGCTTAAAGGACGCTAAGGGACAACAGAATAGCCAGACTAACATACGCTACACACTTGCTAGTTGCTAATGCTACGCAAGCAAAATGGTGCATTTAGGGTACTTTCATAGCTTGGGAAACGTCGGTTTTCTTCGACGATAACGCTTTAAGGGGAAAATAATCGGCCATTTGGCCCAATTGGCCGATTAATCGGTCAAGTCATATTAGCATAGAGGCTAGTGCTAACAACACGAGAGATGTCCTGTCTGGGCCATTAAGTAGGGGGTAGCCATGGCAACAACAACTTATTTTGAATATTTTAAGGTGCTAATTTTATTTTTTAAGTATTTATACATTAAATGTGCCCACAATATGCGCAGGTCAGTTGCAGTATAAGTGAGTAGTACAGAAAGGAATGTGACAGCTTTTACAGAGGAGGCGCTGAAGGATTGTCTCAATGTCATAGACTGATTTTACGTATAGATTATATTTTTATGAAAAATAATTTTTAAAATGGGGTAGACATCTATTAAGTGAGAAGTCTCTTTCAGAGGAAGGCTTTAATTTATACAAACATTTTTTGACTATTAAATAAAATTGCTAGCATGTCATACATCATGTCAAATAAAATGGAGTTTCAAACGAAAAAAAACCCCGTTCACATTACTCTACTGATGATTTGTTTACATGATTCGGTGCTCCTGTTTTGGTTAGCAACTAAGTTAGCAGGCCTTCAAATCAGCTCTGTATTTAACTAATTGCCGTTTGTGTGTGGAAAAATATAACAAGATAATCTACAAGATTTTCAAACAATCCAATTAAGATAGCAATTAGCATTATCGATACGTTTCGACAGGCACGGAAGATGACAGTCATCGCACAGGAACAGGAGCAGTGGTGTCGGGGGACGGGGAAATCTAATTAGGCCAACCAGGTGCACAGATCAGGGGACTAGTTGGTGCTTTCGCAAATTTATTACTTCCACACAGTTTTTCGGGTGGCGTGGGGGAGGGGATGTCGAGCAAAATCTTCTAAATGAGCCTCCAGTGAGGATTGGCAACAAGCAGACTGATTGTTAGCTAGCTTTGGACACTGCGGGCCATCATGACGCCAGGCCCCAGCAGCGCGCACACACACAAACACAGGTCTTAATAACACTCACTGTGTGCTTGGAGTCAACTTGGACCTGGTTTCTTAGCAACAAAGCAAACATTTGAGTGAGGTTTTTCCTGCAACACATACCCAGCAGACCACTAAGGACATCTTTCAAGCTTAGAAACTTGATTTAAGCTCCATGTTGCAATCTTTCCTCGCACGCTGCTTTTCTTCTGGTCCTTATTAGTATCTGCTTTTTCATTGTGGGTGAATATGTTGAAAAAGTTGGAAGCCATTAGTGAGCTATCATCTGCCCCCTTTTTTTTTTTTTGCTGATGTTACCGCTTCCATTATCACCATATTGCAACTGTGGTATTGATTTAGTCATGGGAAGTACCGTGGAGGCGCTGCCATGAAAATATATATTTTTTCCAATTGCAAGGGGAAAAATTATGTAGAAGAATGAATGTTTTAATACAAGAAAAATTTTCTTGATTTTTTTTTTAAACAGTTCTTTCACAATATTACAAACATATTTTCATAAAATGATGACTATGATGACTTTGTTCTTGTCGTATTAAGACTATTCTTGTAAATGAATGTTTGATATCCCCTTTTTCAGAACGATACAAGTACTTAACTCTCTTAGTAGGGCTGATTTTTATTTTTATTTTTTAAATATTACTAACGTTCTTAAAGGATTTTTCAACTCAACTTTATTTGTAGAACACTTTAAAACAACCACCAGCATACAAAGTGCTGTACATGGAGTGAAAAATTGTCATACAATAACAAAGCGTCAAAAACAATAAATTAATTATATCAAAAACTATAAAACTAACACCATAAAACCTACATTTTCCTTTTCAGTGAGCCCACAATATTCATCATGGACTCCCACGCTGACTCGCAGTACACTACATGGACAAAAGCATCTACAAGGAGAGAAGCTGTCAAATACGAATTTTGTCCCTTTTGCACCACTCATAGTTGGGCAGCGCCATCTATTGTCTGTCAGCCTCACCAGGCAGCCTGTTGCTCTGCAAGGAGAATGTTGCTTGTTTTCCAGGCGCCTAATTACAAAGGAGAATGTGCTTTGTGCAGCAGGCCACCAGATGAGGAGGAAGAGCGGCCAAATCAGGCGCTCTGCCTGTAATTACGCTTCACAGGCACTTGGCACGGCGTGCAAGATTTCGCACTTCTTCCAGTGGGCACAGGCCAGCGCACAATGGGGGTGGGGGGAGCGATTAGGGGGGTACAAAGTTTTTCCACACTAATTGCCTCATTATTCCCCAATAAGTCCATTTTTTTTTCTCTCCCCTTGCGACTAACACTTTAGACACACGTACTTCACACAATGACAGGGGAGAGGATATTAAAGCCGTTGAAGCAACAAACAAGAACAACAGAGGCAGCTGGGCCTTGTCAGCTTCAATAATGAGACTGAAATATTACATGGAGGAGGAGCTAACCATGCTAAAAAAATTGAGCAGGAGAATTTACTTAAGCTAAAATACATTTGCTCTTGACTATCAAAGCTCACATTAAAAGCATTGCATCCATGGAGGAACGTTGAATAAATATGAAATGACATTTCTAATAAGCAGCTCATTTATATGTCAAACATTAAGGCAAGGAGGAATTAAGCAGATTATCAAACAACAAAAATGAAACAGTTAAATCTATTGAATGACATTGAGTCTATAACAACAAAAGACACATTACTTGCTATTTCATGATGAAACAACAAGTTTGCCAGGTTTGATATTTGCCTGATCGTTAATGTTTAAAAACTTTAAACACATGCAGACTCTGTAATAAATGAACAGTCACACTTAAATGAGACAAGTGTCTTTCTTAATATATCTGTGGCATCTGGCATGCTTTGTCCCAATATCCCTTGTATCAAGAAATACAGACATAACATGCTTAACTGTATACAAGCACTTCTGAAATGGGGCTATATAAATAAAGTTAAATAGAATTAAAGATACTTTAATGCAGTGGTCCGACCTTTTTGAAGCCGACAGTTGCTTCTTCAGAAATGATTAATGCGAAGGGCTATGAGTTTGATAAACATGTCTGAAGTAATAAATCAGTTCCAGCTACCTTTAACTCTTTGACTGCCAAAAACGTTAAATGACGTTTAGTAAAAACCTACGGAGGGCCGCCAAGGACGTTAAAAGACGTTCTACAATTTTTTTTTTTGAAACGGGTGGAGGAAAGCCTTGGCCAGCTGTGGTGAGTTTCAAGCAGATCTAGTTAGCCTAATGACTATTTTTGGCCCCTAGATGGCAGCAATGACTCTCTTTTGACAAGATTGGGTAGGCGTCAGTAGAAGACGTGAGGCGGAGCTAGAGGGGACAATGGCTGGGGAAGGGAAGAGAACATGGCGACCGGTTGCAAGCAGCTCACACTCGAGCAGTTTTTTTCAAAGACGAAAAGCATCGACCAACGCTAAAGAGCACATTGATGACGACGATGATCATCATCGATGATGATGATGGTGACTCCGAGGTTGGAAGCATTGACGCGGCAGTAGAAGACGTGAGGCGGAGCTAGATGGCTGAAGAAGCGAACAATGGCGACCGGTTGCAAGCAGCTCACACTTGGGAATTTTTTTCAAAGACGAAAGGCATCGACCAACGCTAAAGAGCACATTGATGACGACGATGATCATCATCGATGATGATGATGGTGACTCCGAGGTTGACGCCGAAGTTGGAAGCGCTGACGCGGCGGCTATGACGACGTCATAAAGGTTCACGGGCTAGCGATGCTAACACCGGAAAACACGGAGCACAACCGAGCACGCTCAGGCGGACGCTCAGGCGGACGCTCAGGCGGACGCTCAGGCGGACGCTCAGGCGGACGCTCAGGCGGACGCTCAGGCGGACGTTCAATCGGACGACGAAGAGTGCCCCGAGTCCAATGCATATTCATCGGAGCAGTGGGTACAGTCTGCTACTTGCTATTCCCCGGAAAAAAAGGCCGTCAAGAAAGTGTAACGTCTGCACACGAAAGGGACAATCGGTAGTGAAACTACTCTGTTGTGCAAATCCTGCTCCCTCTCCTTGCACGCAGGAGAGCGTTACAAAAAGAAAAACTGTATTTGAAACGTCCACATAATTGTAAATAGTACCACAGTTGCACACATTTGTAAATAGTTTGCGAAATTGTTTTGTCAAATTGTTACACTGTTAAATGGAAATAAATGTATTTTGCAATCCAAAAACACTTTTTCATTGTTGGTGGTAAGTGTTTTACAGAAGTAAAGCACTATTTAGGTGTTTGTGGCATCATTCATGGACAAAAAGAAGTGTAGAATTCACTAGAGTGCATGAAATAACATCGTTTCACAAAAAGCTCTTTTTCTCCGCTTTTTGTTTCAAAACAGAGCATTTCGGTGAAACTACCCATTTTCTATTGTTGATTACTGAAGAACGGAATGAGGTAGAAACAAACTTTTCTCTGATGAAAGATGAGAGTTCAATCTTTCATTTGGTTGTATGTGTGTTTCCATAGTCCAAACACAACATTTTCTGTGGACCTTGAAAGATCAGTCAAAATGCTTAAATCGGCTGGCACTGGTGACATCCCATTTCTGAAAACGTCTGGCAGTCAAAGAGTTAATGATGGTATTATTAGGGCCTGACTGATTTAAATCGGCCATTATTAGCTTTTAAAGTGGACAGAAAATGGCAACAAAATAATAATAATACTGCAGATTTTTTATTTTTTACCCATTAACACTTTGCAACATAGAACAAAGATAATGGAAGTTCAAACATCCCCCACCCCTCAAATAGGCAGAAAATCAACCAATATTTTTAAATTTTCTCTCTGTTGTAAAGTTAAACACTAAAAGACAAAGTATTGTAAAACAGTCTAATGTTTTGTCTGCAATTGTATTTTTATTAGTTGTTATGTTACAATTTATTGACGTGAAGTCACAGATCTTGTTAATGATTTATCATAATTATTAGGAACAGATAAATATGGTTGGGGAGACATTCTGTCTGTATCCCAACATTTAAAACATGTAGCTCGTCACAATGTGTCATCTTTTAAAAAGACAGCTAAAGTTAACATTTGGAATAAAGCTATCTCAAAAGTGTTTCAATGGAATGTAAAAAGTTTTAAAGTAGCTTGATGTTGATGTAGACTGCGAGCTAACCGAACTTCCGGTAGTTTGGCGCGCGGGGCCTTCACACTGCAATAAATTCCGCACGAGCGAGAAGACAGAAATGTCAACAACTCTTCTTCCTGGTGCAGTCAAAAAGGCATCGAGGTGTAGTGACATGTTCCCGTGCGGACAAACGATGTGCTTACGTCACGATGTGATGGACAGGAAGTAAAGTAATAATAACAGGCGAAGAGCGACTCCCACCACACCTAGCAACAGGGTTGTCAAGGAGCAGGAAGCCACCGGCTAGCTGCTTAGCCTAGCCGCTAATGCTAACCGCAAAGCTCGGCCGTCGGGCGCTCTTACCGATGTGGTTATCCTCGATGTGCAAAATGAGCTCGGCCAGGGAGTCAAAGTGGAGTCCGCAGCTGCCGAACCTGCACGCGTTGGAGAAGAAAGAAGCAGCGGCGATGCCTGTCATGGTCGCTGCAGCATTGGAACCGCGGGGTAGCTCGGCAGCGGGCTGACGGCCGGAGCGCAGCGGTGAGAACAGCTGGAGCTGCAGGGGCGGTGTGCTACGCGCCGGCCGGGACTTTTTCTGAGCTGCGTCAATCGCCACGCAGACAGGTAATGTTACCGGAAGTAACTTGCCTTGCCCTTCACAACAAAAGCACTGTACTGGGGAAATAATGTCAAAGTTGTAATTGTCAGCAATGAGCAATAGCTCTTATAATTTAAATGTTTATATAGCAATAGAAAAAAAACAGTAGACTAAATTAACAGGCAGAGGTCAAAAAGACAAAGGATATTTGTAGGTTTTACTTCTTCCTCCACCTTTTCGAATACCGTACTCCTTGTATCTTTTATTTTTATGTATTGAATTCAAAATTACGTCTTTGAAATTCATTCATTTATTCATTCAGTTTGTAGAAATCTGTACCGACAACAACCGTATCGCTGATAAATATAGTTTATTTGTTGCTCAGGCCACTAATTACATTTGTTCAGAGTCAGTTAAGTCAGTGTGGTATGTTGATTAATTTTTTTAACCACATCTTTTTCGTGATTGCTAAGGAAAGTGTTTACTTGAAAAGAAAAAGACTATGTCCACAGTCTTTATTCCGGACCACCAAACACAATTTACAATTTTATATCGTCACGTGTCCTTCTGAATTTATTTCATTAATTTATCAGATTTTTCTGAAAATTGGTTAATTAAAATGTATTTGTTCAGATTGATCTTAATATAAGTAATAAAATGCAAAATTTTTGTATATACAATCCTACGTTTTTTTAATTATAGAATAATTATGTATATTTAAATAAATTATCAATTGAGTTATTGGTGTACACTTGCCTGTTGCAAGCAGCATGGGTTAAGTTCCCACGCAGTGACGGTGTGAATGTGAGTGTGAAAGGTCGTCTGTCCCTTTACCCTGAGATTGACTGGCGACCAGTCCAGGGCGTATTCCGCCTTTTGCTTGAAGTCAGCTGGCATAGGCTCTCCGCAACTCTGAACAGAAAATGGATGGATGGATCATGAAAAATATTTGATAATTTCAAATAAATAAATTTAATTAATTAATTATTTTACATACATACTAACTTGTTTTTAAATTGTGACCTATCTTATATTTTCATAAAAAAATAATAATGAATGTAGTCCTCGATCACTAGAGTTTTCCCACCCCTGAGTTATGTGACGAAGCAGTGTAAAGCAATGTTACTGCCACAGTGGGGCAGTGTTGGTTAGGTTTAATCCATGCTCGTGTGGACCTGATGAGACAATATTTTGCTGCAATTTCGGTTTTAACAAACGCAATATGCAGTAGGTTGTGTGTTTGATCATCTTTGAGGGCCACTCCTCAGCGATGACAAAAGTTATATTTTTGAAAACATTGTGCACATACAGGGCGACACAACTGGTTAGCACATCTGCCTCACAGTTCTCAGTTCTCCGCCCCCCCCCCACTCCTCACATTCCAAAAAACACCTGGGATCCAGCTCAGCTAATGAGGATAAGAGTAATGGGATATGGATGGGTACATACAGTGATGTCTTCCTGTGAATGATGTTACTGATGAGAAAAGCTTCAGCTTATCATTTTTGATCATAAACATGGATGAGATAATAGACTTATTTGTGTTTGTTAGCAATCAAAATTTACTGAACTGTTTATTCAAACAGGGAGAAGCCACATTTTATTTTATAGTTGTTGACATCAAGAAATAATTTACTCTTTTATATTTTGACATGGGCTTCAATTAGTGATGGTGATCAGGGAATAACTCAATGTAAAATATTGTCACAAGATTATAATAATGGTCTGCATAACTGTCATTTTGTCACAATCAAAATATTGCAGCGATTGATCAACCGTATGCCGTATATCATAATATTTGTATGGACACGAAGAGGAAAAATACTGGCTTATGTAAACTGATTAAAATGTCATGAATATAATTTATTAGAGTTACATTAAAGCAACTTAACTGTACAAACATGTTAGTAATAATACAAAAACATTATTAGTTTATTTTTAAAAAAAAAAAGGCTATTGGTGAGCATCCAAAAAAAAGTTTTGTATACTTGTTCTTTAAAAATTAAAAATTCTTTCAACAAACAACAGGTACAAAAAGAGATAGAAATGTTATATATATAAATATATATATATATATATATGTATAGCTGTTCTATTGTGATTTATGATATTCTCCTAGAAGTTTTTCCCCTTTTCAGTGTGATCCTCTACTCCTTCATTAGACCGAACACAAACATCAGCCCGATGTCAACAGAGCCATCGGCCCATGGTAAGCACACAGACCACCCTAATAAATCCGCGGACGCATCAGACAGGCAGCCACATTCTCCAGCCACCTAATGTAAATGTTACAGACTGAAGTGTTTGAGAGCTGCAATGTCACTGGGGTTATCTATGGGGTACCTCCCACTCCATACATTTTGTTGAATTAGGTTCAGCAGTCATGCTTGTATAGGCTCAACTGTTAATCTGCTTGTGGCCATTTTACAAGTTTTTTTCCCCCCCCGAGGGATGGTACAAAAAGTCTTTGTTAGGAGCAACTTTTGAGGTATGTTGACAAAGGCTTATGAAGATGCAATGGAGATTTGTGGTTGTTTTTGTAGGTTGACTGGACTATTGTGTTTAAGTCATAGCCGACGTTGCTTATAAAATAGCAGTGGCAGTCTTTGCATGCGGTACCTGATACGATTGCATTGCTTGCGTCTATCTGTACAATATCACTCATAAGAGCTACTTTTGATCTTTAATACCCTTATAGATCGTGCATCTTTTGCTCTTCAATGCCTTCCAAGGTGAACTTCCTCATAAGCGTCGCACAAAGGCATAATAATAAAAGGTTTAGTATAATATAGATCAAGTCGGCTTTAGTGTGGGTCACTGACCCAAACTGCATCTGCGCTTTCCAGCCTTAATAGTCTGCTTCTCTGAGAACATAATGTTTGGACTGCTTGGGTAATATATTGGCAATAAAGAGACAAAAGGATGTCATAAACGTTGATTAAGGCTCTGGTTAAAAGACACAGGCGAAGGAGCGCTGAGTTATGAGGGCTTTTCAGACTGCGTTATTGTTTCAGTGACAGTGCTCTTAGCGGAGTGGTCGCAGGCAAGTGGTAAACATCTCTCAACGTGCGAGGAGTCATTAATCCCAGGAGCCGGGCTGTGGCTTCACTAGCAGCGTCTGTGGCCCCCAGAAATCACAGCCGGTTGGCACCAGCGGGTCAAACAGAGCGACTAAATAAATGGCGTGTTCTCAGAAGTCCTTTAAATCTCTTCTTATGTGCTGAAAAAGACGCACATTAAAACTGTGGAGCAAACTGTAGTTGATGTGAATGGAAAGCACGAATCTGCAATATTCTTTTCTGTATGCAACTATTAGAATGGGGCAATCATCGTGTCAAAAGTAAGCAGAACAGTTATTATGCATGGGCATAATAAATTATTAAGAATTCAATTGATTGGGTGGAATTGATTGTTAATGATTGTGACCCCAGGGAACATGATTTTAGCTTTTTGTTTTGTTTGCCATGCTAGAATAAAGTGTAATTGCACATCCACTACAGTAGATGGCAGTGTTGCTGTCATTGTCAGAGTGCACAAGGAGTAGAGGTGTATTTACAACAATTTTATAGACAAATTACACTGCATATAGTCACAGCATTTTTTTTGTGTGGGTTTGGGGGCGTGAAATATTTTCCTCTCTTTGGGGGGTAGGGGGGTAACAACAATAAAATGAGAAGCACTGCATTAAAAGTATGTTAAAAATATGGTAGTACTCAAGTAGATTTGATCATTATTATTCTCATAGTTGACAAAGTAAATTTAGTCAAATGGTAAACAATTAGGTAGGGCTGCTACTAACGCTAATTATTAATTCATGTGTTGATTATTTTGTCGATTAGTCAATGATTCAGATAAAAACGCGTTAAAAAAATCAAGGCATCATTTCAAAGTGACAGTTGAGAAAATAAACAAACGATTCAGATAAAAACGTGTTAAAAAAATCAAGGCATCCTTTCAAAGTGACAGTTCAGAAAATAAATATACATAAATTGATTATAATTCAGTTATTTGGTCCGTAAAATCCAAAAATAGGCAAAAATGCCGATCATTGTTTTACAAAGTAAAAGCCGATGTTTTCAAATTTTTGGTTAAGCACCAAGATAATCAGTCTGCATTCATAAAGTACTACAGAAATTTGATATTATTTTCTGTTGAAAGGCTGAGATTTTTCTGAATTTCCTGAAACAATTTTAAATGAAACAAGATCTTAAAATGATTAACTGATTATCCAAATAATTCCTGATTTATTTGATCATCAATTTGTTGTTGATTAATTGATTAATCTATGCACACACGCATATTGAGAAGCGGACCAAATTCCCTTCACTTGCGATCAAAATCGGCAATGGCACAATTTTTGGATATCACAAAAAAAAATATCCTGTGGTGTGGGCTTTAGCAAGAGGGATTTTAAATTTTTTACAATTATGAATGTTAAAGCTGTTCAATATTTACCATTCCAAGTTCAGTCAATCCATTTTCTGTTTGTAACATGAAACGGTTGTGTTGAGTGTTTGTGTAATGTATTCCACAAATCATTCCCCACAATAAAAATAACAAAAAGAAGAGTCGCAGTGCAGCTACCAGACAGGCTAACAGTTAGCCTAGCTTCTTATATTTCTTCTTCACTTACTACTTTTTATCTTGGGTTTATGTGTGTGGTGTGCTGTGTTGGTCTCGAGTGCACCACACAATAAAAGAACAGTAAGCACACACGGCTAATTTTCCTCATCACGTATGGACTCTCAAATCTGTTAAGATGTCAAAATTGGTAGGCCTATGCGTGTACCTAGTCTTCATTTTCGCCTTTGGGAAAACTTAATTTATCCCATATTTTTTCCATCAACATATGGAATCTACACATGAACAATCTGAGCCACAAGGAGGAGGAATCCAGGGGAGGAAAGAAAAGCCATTCATTTGGGGATTGCTGCCTAATCAAGAGCAACTCGACAATGATTGAAAGTGGACTGGCATTCCTCCAGCAGCTGTACCAATTTCCATATTTTTGCTTCAGAGCTCAAGTCTTGCGAGAGTTGCTGAACTCTTGCACGACAGCGGTTCGGCTTGCTGAATAAGTGTTGCAAAAAAAGCCACATAAAGCCAATGAAAAAGCAAAACACACGCTCAGAATTAATCTGTTAAAGCGTGCTGCGATCTTATGAGATTTGCTAAGGTTTCTGCTCAGGTCATACACAATAGCGGTTCAGACTTTACACTGTTCAGGTCTACTGCGTTTGCTTTTGTACCCTTGAGACTTGGCTTCAACAGACTGGGAGCAAACGTGTTGCTTTTTGGCAGCGGTACAAACAGTTGGAGCTCAATAATTAGCCCTATTGGGTGCATTAGTGGAGATTGTACCTTGAGGCGCATAAATGCACTTCTATTACAGCCTATAAAAACTTTTGGATGGGTCATAGTTTAATCCATAAAGACTTTTTGTAACACTTGAGCACAGGAGGGGGTTGCAGGTATGAGACTGCTGCGGACCAAAATATAGAAGTTGAGCGACATGCACTCAGACCGGGCAAGTCTACTTTACCGTATTCGGGAATTTAGCAGATCGGCATTTCCTATTACACTTGACAATTGGGTGACAGAAAATAGGCTAGCCGTTAGACCAGGTAAAACCAGGTCTAAGTTGTGGTGCAGGTGTTTTAACACGATTTGGGTAGATTTGATCCAAGCGCTGGCAAACAGATTCTGCGTTTCGCTGATATGTGTGGTGGATGTCATTCATGTAGCGGATTTCGTTCATAAATATGATATCAAGTTGGGTTACGGTAATTAATTTGAACCAACAGATAGGGTTGAAGATTGACTTTGGGCAGGCTAGAGAACTGTACAATGAAGTCAAAGTATCACTCTTTAAAAGGGTACTGCTGATTTTGGACATCGTGATTGGGGGTTCAAATCCCACACATAGAAAATAGGTAAATTTTGTCAGAAAGGGCATCCGGTGTCAAAACTGAGCCCAACATATCGTGTGAGCACTTACTGTCGTGACCCCTGACAGGCAAAAGTTGCTTCTTCATCTGAAAAAATGTTGGCACTAAAATTTGTATTATTTTTAACCACAGCTATACTACACTGTTGCTGGGGCAAAAATATCCTAATTTGGGGCAAAAATGTACTGCACTGCTACTTTACTGGTACTTGGTTGCCAAAACTTGGACCAACCCGCTAACTCTGGTCAATTTGACCCAACTTTGAGTTGTTTTCATGCAAAACAACGCATAATGTTTAGAACAAAACCACCTACAATTGGGTTAAATTGACCCTAGTTAGCTTTTACAACCCAATTTTGGGGGTTGGTTTGTACAAAAAGCAAACAAAAAGTTGGGTTAAATTGACCCAGTTCGCAGCAATTTTGACCCCCCCCCCCCCTTTTTTTGGGGGGGACACGGCAGTTTTAAGAGGGAAGTAGTGGGTCAGTCCATTTTCATTTTTGACCCAAATTAGGTTATTTTTGACCCAGCAACTTAATGTTTCTTTTTTTTCTACTAAAACCACATTTTTGACCTAACATTTTATGGGTGTTGGATCAATTTCCATCTTTCCCCAAAAATTGTTTATTGTACCAAAAAAATTGGTGGTTTTGTACAAAGAGAGAAGAATCCTGGAGCAGCCTCTGCTTTTGGACCCAGCACTGGGTTAGCTGTTTCAGCTGATTTGGGTTATTATTTCTTTTTTTGGGGACAAAACAATCTAAAATAAATTGGGTTATTTTGTACAAAGCAACTCAAAGTTGGGTCAAGTTCAACAAAGTTAGTGGGTACGTCATAATTTTAGTAACCCAAATTGGGTTGTTTTTGACCCATGAGTTTTAAGTGTGGACTTAATGTGGGATGATAACTTTAAGCAGATAGAGTGTCTTTTGTATTCATTGTAATGGACTGGGATGTTTAGTCCAGCTCCAGTGCCACTATTTGCCGTCTACTTAATTGGCCGGGCCGAAGCTCCAGCTCATCACCACACCCACCCCGGCCGGACCCATGCAGTCCAGCGCCGGGTCCATCCTCTTGGTGTGTGCACTTGCAAACTCCGCCCAGCTCGCGCCGCCTCCAAGCAGACCGCAATGATTTAGAACTTCAGGAATCCCACGTGACGTCACCCCGGGGTGACGTTATGCTTCTCTAAATAGATCGTATTGTAATCTTTTCTCAGTCCAACGTGGTTTCTTCTGAGAGGCTGCTTCGCGTTTTCTACACTTGTTTGGTAAGTTGAAAGCCTCGCAGGGGGAGGCTGCACGCGTCCTTGCAGCTTTGCCGGACGCTTTTTTTTTTTACGCATTCCTCGCTACTTTTGAATGCAACAGCTTGTTTTGTCGTTTAAGTTATTATTTCTTCCTCATTGATGCACGTCACTTGTGATTAAGTGTCACGATGCTCTCGCCGTGTCGGCCGCAGTGACATGTCACTTGGGTGTTGACCGTTAAGTTTGAAGTCCACTGAATTTATCGCTTGCTCGATTGAATATCTATGGGCAGATAATTGCACAATATGTTTACGATGACATTGGCTCCACCGGTTGTTTTGGTTCGGATGGTTTTCTCTTCCTTTCATTGTCATGCTTGTCCCATCTCGGGATAGGCATCCGAGCCGGTGTGCGGTGCACGCGCGCGCTGCAGCCCACCACATATCCTCTATCCTCACTGTTTTCCTATCACAACGACTTAGAAAAGCACTCGTGCTTGTTGTTGCAGTAAAGTCATCCACATCATTGCGTCATTTTGCAGCTGAGTCGATATTTGATATTGAGGCTTACTTTTTTTCGCGAGCTTGTGCTGACGGGGTTTAAAAAACACATATAGGCTCTAATCATTTGATTACTCCCCACTGTCATTATGTTTATGTGACACGCTATCAATAACCACTTGTGTCCAGTGCATGCTGCCGTGAGTGTTGATAAATGATCATGTAGGCTTTCACCATTATCCAGCGTGTCCCCTTTAATTATTTATAGTAACCAAACGCCTCATAGAAAAGCTTTAAGCCTGATGATAAGCACTCCTTACATTTGGGGGTACAGAATATGGATGACATTGTATGCATACTCCTGTAAAAGCAGCTCACGGTTAAAGAGAGCCTGTTATACTTAATTGCATTTATTATAAGATCAATGCTTTTCATAAGATTACTGTTCTTTTATTGTCTGGTTTTAATCCATCACTGTAAACACAGTTTAGTGGTAACAAGGGATGACTCTTTTTTTTTTTTTTGTCGTAAAATGAGTTGTTCAAGGGTATCTTGACCAGTGACACTTCAGTTCCAGCATTATACGCTTGATGTCATCTATTGTTTTTATTGTGTTAAGCACATGTTCCGTACGTTACTGTACTGTATGTGTTAAGTAAACTGTCATTTGAAAGTAGTAATTTTAAAGTATCACTTCTTCTGAACTGTAATGCATTACATGCACTTGTGCATTGGTTTTGAGCTATGCTCACCCAAAACCCCCACAGAAGTATGAAATAAAATTGTAATACTTTGACATATGCAAGGCAACAAAGTCAACACAACATATTACAAATGCTAATGATTTTAGTATGCTTACTTTTTATATAACTTTTTTATTTTTACATTTCCACACAATTGTATAGCCACAGATTAATTAAGGATGAAAAAAGTCACTTTCTATTCAAAATTAGATTCTAAAACAATTAGATTTTAATGCATCACACTTAGCAGCCACTATGTGCTATGTAAACTAGCATGTGTAATTCTTGTTGATATGTGTAATGATTGATTGGTGTACCCAAATGACGACCAATCAAACTGCTGCGTGTAAATGGGAAAATGATTGAAGAGTGACTGAAAAGATGCTCGATACCACTTTTTTCAAACGATACCAGTACATGCACTCAACTCTTGAGTAGTCACAGATACCAATTACCTATGCCATTAGTACTTTTGATATCTAAAATTTCCCCCATAAAAAACAATAACAGATAACTTAAAAAAAAAAAAAAAAAGAGAACTATATCCCAAAATAGCATTTTTTTTTTAAAATAGCAATTTTATATTCTTCTAAATTTCAAATTTCTAGTTGCTGATTGTAAAATGGCTACAAATGGTATCGCCTGTCATTTGCAAGTACCGATACGATACTTTGAAGCAAAGCACTGCACTCATCACAACAAAAATTGTAGTGTTAACATTTTGGTGTTAAATGTATCAGAGTTGATTTCAACCCCCGAAGTGTATTTTTAACACTTAAATGGGGGTCAGTGTTGGAGTTGATTTATTTAGGGTTAAATCAACTCTGCAGAGAACAAACAAGCTAAGTGAGTAAGATGAGAAACTCTGGCACAGTATAAAATGAACAATTATTTTGAAAGTGTTAATTCAACTCCGTTGAGTGTGGTATATAAAAAAAAAAACTCGGGAAAAGTGTTGAAATTGACTCTGTGGGAGTCATTTTCACACTCAACTTTTTGCTGTGTGGAATGTCTTGCTCAAGGGTAACTTGGATGAGTGGGGCTCAAACCAGAGACCTTCTACTTCTGTCCTTCTTAGCCGCTTCTATCGCCAGAATTGAAAATCTTACTGACCGTACTGTATGTAACTAACTATGCTTAAGTGCTGAATGCGGACCTAATTCTTCCCATATTTCAAATCAGCTTGTTGATTATCCAGCTGCAAATGAAATATGACCTGCATTTCCATTCCATTTCTTTCGTGATGGTTGTTACATGTGTTCAAGGTGAAACCATCCTCTCCTAATTGTGGCCTAAATCTCCGAAATCAGTCACGGTTCAGACAACAGTTTTGCTCAGTCAGTCATAAACAAACATCTTTTAGAGCAGTGTTACCCAACCTATATTCAGCCAAAGCGCATATTTGATACCGGAAAAATCCCTTGGCACAACATCAAACAACAATGTCTCAACAAGTGCATGCGCAGGATAACTATGTACCTTTTGACATCTAGTGGAAACGCATTTAATCGGTATGTCTGTCACTATATGTTGCTGGCATAGATATATGAACAAAAATACAGTGTTTTTTTGTGAATGAATAATTTCCCGCGGCACACCTGATGTATTAAGACTGAATAGTAGTCGTGTCCGAAAATGATATTCTAATAATTGCCAGTGTTAGTTTACATGTAAGGAAGACAGCAGCAAAGTGACAACTATTGAGGTGTACACTTACTTAGTGTTTTTGTTTCATGTTCAGTCAAAGAGCTTGCGGTTGTGCGCAAGATATTGTCTATGTGGTCCGCGTTCCCCGCCTGAGGGATTGTCGTGATCCCACCTTGAACCTGCGCTGTCAAAGGCCTGGGCTGAGGGGAGCTGGAGGTTTGAATTGCTGTGCATGTTTTCGCTTGCTTTAACCCCGTCCGCCTTTGCACCCCCAGCCGCTCATTCCCTTGATGTGCTGTTGAAATTCAAATATGCACTCAACCTGGAGAATTCATTCCCGTACTTCTTCTTGAAATTGAACTCCGCGCCCTTAATCCTTCCCCTGCGCACACATCAGGTTATAGTTAATGTAAAGCGCAACCAAATTTCCTTTGCGAAACATCTATCACATAAGAGCCAAGTGGCCTTTCTGAGGAAAGGGCATTTAGCACTGATTATGAGAAGTGTGAAAGTGATTGGGTCATTGACAGAATTAATGATTACACCTTTTTCACCTCATATGGTTTGAATTTCTTGACAAATGTGCCGGAGGACCTATTTGAAATGCGGAAAGACCTATTTTTCATTTGGCTCATTATATATTTTTCTTTTTGATTATTTTGTCAACATGTTCAAGAAGGATGTAGAGACAGAACAAGTGACAAACGCAAAGGCGCATGAAACTCGCCATTTTCCCTCCAGTTTGGCTTCATATTTTGTTTGTTGTGTCAGAGGGGACCAGCTGAGTTTTTAGGGGCCCGCAGCGACCCGGTGACAGCAAACGAGAGCAGGGCCTCGTTGGTCCCTGACAGAGAGACCCTGTCCAGACCTGGTTCTGCAGGCTTGCTCATGAAGCACAGCTTGTTGGGAAAACAGCACTGCTTAGCATAACACAATATTTGAGTGTTTTGACTGTGCTTGAGGAAATAAGTCTGTTGCCATGAAAAAAACACATTTAAGTAGTTTACATCTGGGGCCCAGTTGAACTTGCCTAAAGGTAAAATAATCATAAATGTGTTGTGTGGAATAAATGACAAATATGAAGTGCAATAAGGAGGAATTAATCAGGGTAAATCATCAGTCTTTTATAGCAACCCTTATTTTTCAATAGCCTCTTGTATAAAGAGACGCAGCAAAATTGCCACATCAGACCTGTAAGAGAAAACACATTTTTTAAATAAGGACACAGCATCCCACAATCAGACAACTAGATGCGACTTATATTATTAGATCAGACATTACCGCCTGCATTTTGCCCACCGTACTTCAAAAGTACAGCGATATCATGTCGTACGCTTTGTTAGTACTGGTATAAGAGTGGCTGTGTACAGCTCAACAGATAACTAACATCATTCCAAACAAGAGGCAAAACATGCTTGCTTCAGCCTGATGTTTTTTTTTGTCACTCCCAAGTAATAAGAAAGCATTAAACCACGAAAGCGGAATAGAGGGCTAACGACAAGTAGCATAGATGTTATGGTAATTTTCAACCTTCAAAACACAAATGATGCAACCCCGAGTGTTATATACTTAACTTCTCATATTTTATTTTAGTTTACCAAGAGGAGGGATAACAACGAATTAAACCACAAAAGTCTGCTAGCTTAACTCGAAACAACACAGTGCGACGAGCGACAAGTAGCATAGATGTTACGAAAATTGTCAACCTTCAAAAAACACAAATGAAGCAACCCCAAGTGTTACATAGGCTGCAAATGTTCTTACATTTCATTTTATTTTACTAAGAAGAGGAATAACAAAGAGTTAAACCACAATAGTCTGCTAGTTTAACGCAAAACAACAGTGCGACGAGCGACAAGTAGCATAGATGTTACGAAAATTGTCAACCTTCAAAAAACACAAATGAAGCAACCCCAAGTGTTACATAGGCTGCAAATGTTCTTACATTTTATTTTATTTTACTAAGAAGAGGAATAACAAAGAGTTAAACCACAATAGTCTGCTATCTTAACGCGAAACAACAGTGCGACGAGCGACAAGTAGCATAGATGTTACGAAAATTGTCAACCTTCAAAAAACACAAATGAAGCAACCCCAAGTGTTACATAGGCTGCATATGTTCTTACATTTTATTTTATTTGACTAAGAAGAGGAATAACAAAGTTAAACCACAAACATCTGTTAGCTTAATGCAAAACTGCATAGCGGGGGCACTAGTGACAAGTAGCATAGAAGTTGCGGTAATCGTCAACCTTCAAAAAACAAATTTTGTACAAAAATGTCGTAAAATCATCTTCTCAAATTGTATTTTATTTTACCAAGAGGAGGAAATGTATATGTTTTCACTATGTTTCTTTAATATCAATATTGAGGTATTTATCCATATATAATATCAAAACGAGAAGTTTGGTTTTGTGACTAGTTAGAACAATACTTCAAGTCAGTGTCACACACTTGTCCTGGCATTCGGCGCTTTTATAAATAATGATAATAAACTAAAGTACAATTTACGTGGCAGGTCCCGAACTTAGTGCTGGAACCCCTGGAATCCAAAACGGGTCCGATTTAGTTTTGGGTGAAATGGTTATTGATTAATAATCACACACACAATTACTTAGTCAAGGATTTTTTTTCCAGTCATGTTTCCTGTGTCCTTGACATATGTTGGTAAGGCAAAACTGTACATGATGTATTTTTCTAAGTTTGCTTCATGGGCAGGAACCCCTTTTCTGATTTGGTTCTTGAGCTATAAAAACAGAGTAAACCTTAATCTTGCACATAATTATAAATGAATTATCGACACACGAGTGGCCTTGCAACAAATGATGAGCTGATATAATGATTGACATGATAATTGACCAACAGCTGCATGAACAGTGACTGAAAAGCCACCGATGACAGTTCAAGCAGGACCTCCAGAAAAAAAATAAAAATAAAAAATTCAAGCAGGACCTAAACAGTGGAACGAAGAATACTCTCGCTTTCTGAAGTCAGAGTGGATTGTTTTATTATTATATGGAAAAACTGTATTTTCCATATGCATAATACCTTGCTCATATTTTGGGTTTGAAGTGCATTAATTACCCAACCATGTACCATACGGGTCTGTGCCACTCCTGCCTTGAAAAGACTACGCCTGAACAGGGACTTGAACCCTGGACCCTCAGATTAAAAGTCTGATGCTCTACCGACTGAGCTATCCAGGCTCATATGTGATTGTAGGCTGTTGAAAAAATCTATTCTTACAACTGTACTTCATCTTCCAAATGTCCTTGACTTCCACGTAGCTCTCATCTCGTCAACAAGGTTGAGCGTTAGACGGGTTCATCAAACATTGGACTTTGCAACCGAGACAGGTAGTCAATCCCTGCTTGTAGTTTTGCATTTGCAATATTAAGTCAAGGTTGTATTTTCCTAAATGCACTCGGGTCCCAGAGCCTTTAAACCGTCACATATTCGGCCTTGGATTGATCTTGAGAAGCCGTTAAAATGTTTTGATGTGGGTTTTTTTTCCTTCCGCTGGTGCTCAACCATGAATGCATTTTTAGATGAATTCCGAATGTGTCTCTTTTTTTGTCGTTGCCATGTCCACATTCCAATTACTGTAAGTGAAAAGAGGGATGAGCATTTGTAGACCTATAATTCTTTGTGGGGTTTTTACAATATTATTTTTAAATGGAACACAAGACACATGCTTATTTTACAAAATGCCATAAATTTGTTTGCAGATTAATATATTACTCTTCTTTTTTTTTTTTTTATCATAGTAGAATATATGGCATGGTACTTGACCATAGCAAATGTTACTTTCGGCAGCGCCTGGCAATATTAAATTAATTCATATTTGTACTGTCTTTATTTTTATTATCGTCAATTCCCAGCAGCCAAAATGATATGGCAGGGTCAGAGTATGTAATGCTCTCCTTGAGCGAGGCATTAAAATCCCCCAATTCTTCCCCAGGTGCTTCAGTCTGTCTCTAAATTGTGTGTAAGCTCTGCTCAATAAAAGCAGTGCTCCAATAAAGTTGAAGCTCCAAGGTTGAACACACTCCATCTCGGAAAGCTGGTTAACCTCCAGTTTGTTTGGATTTCAAAACAATTTTCCCATAGGAAATAATGCCAAAAGAAATAATTAGTTACAGACGCCAATGTAAAATATAAGCCATTAACTGTACATGCAATGCTTTAAATCAAATTTTAACATCCGTCATAAAAATGTAAAAAGAAGGTAACCACTGTAAATATTAAAGTTTCTGTGAAGTGGAAATAAATGTCTTTTTAATTTAACCCACCACAGAGAAGAGTATTGTTTGCATCCCTGCCAAATTTGAATAATTAAAAAAAGGCCAAGTATGTAAAATGAGGCTTTAAATTTGTGAAAAATTAAGTTCTTTCCATTCTCAAATGCTGTTGGTGTATTACTACGTTTGAGCCACAAAGATATATCCGCTTAAGGCCTCGGGTAGCTGGAATATATCCCGCCGGGTCGCTGCGGGGCTTTTCTGCACTGTGACAACAAGGCGCTCTAATGCGGCCACAACAGCACAAAGCCCCGGTCCACTCGCTGGCTGTCAAGACTGACTTTTTTGTTTTACCCTCTCACTTTTCTGCCTTACCCTTGGCTTACAATGAGGCACTCTAATATGGTCAGGTCAGCCCAAATCCCAGATGCACGTGCTGGCGCCTCTAAAGGGAAGTTAACCGTAAACATTTCTTGACAATAATAATATGTTATATGTGACCTCACTAGTCTAAACATGACATTCTGAATAATATTACATTTGTGGAATATGAGATATAAAGCAAAATCCAGCCGTTTTTTTATCCATCTCAGGGGGCGGCCATTTTGCCACTTGCTGTTGACTGAAGATGACAACACAGTTGCTCAGGGCTCAGGCAGCGGCCAATCACAGCTCACCTGTTTTCTGAAGCTGAGCTGTGATTGGTTGTTATGTGAGACCTCAGCAACTGTGATGTCATTGTCACTCGACAGCAAGTGGCAAAATGGCCGCCTTCTGATATTGATAACAACTGTTGGATTTTGCTGCTTAACTCATATTCCACTAAGGCAATATTAACCAGAATACTGTATTTAGACTAGTAGTGCTGCATAGAACATACAGTCAAGATATTTTCTTTGAGTTGACTTCCCTTTTTAAAAAAAGAAAATCCTTGCACTTCAGCCTTTCTCCGTCTCTAATATGTAATTGTACATTTTCAGAAATTATCTTCAAGAAGTCAACCCAAACAATCTGTCGTAAGTGTATTCAGTAGTCTAAACACGGCATTCTGATGAATATTGTGTTTGTGGAATCTGAGTTAAACAGCAAAATCCTCCTGTTTTTTTATCTGTACCAGCTCCTGAAAACAGGTGAGTCGTGATTGGTCGTTATCTAAGCCCTGAGCAACAGTGATGTCATTTTCAGTTGACAGCAAGTGACAAAATGGCCGCCCGCTGAAATTGCTAAAAGTGAGTGGATTTGGCTGAATAACTCATATTCCACTAACACAGTATTAATCAGATTTTTAAAAAATGCCTACCGTAACTGTACAAACAATAAAACACAATAACGAGTGTCAAAGCTGAAAGGCAGCTTGCTAGTTGTTGACTGACGGTAGCAGTTAGCATCCAACCCACTGCCTGAACTTCCGAAACAAAACTGCATGTTATGCCGTCAGCGCTGCTCTGCCAAATCTCGCCCTTCTCGTCCTTTACTGTCATAAAACCCGACTGAGTGAAACTGACGGTGAAATGGCTGCTTCATGATGAAACTTGAAGACATAATCCCCAAAACCAAAAAATGAAATTTGAGTGTCTTAACCAATTTGTCAAATTTTTCTCCAATTGCAAAATTACGGTAACAATTGAGGAGAAAACAATTTTCTCCTAACCTTTAGCCAGCAGATGTGGTCTGCCTCTAAATTCCATACGACTTTTGTTTGTCAGGTGTCCCAAGAGGATATTTTGCTAAATCCATCATTTTCAGCCCTTGAAAACCACAACCCATTACTTTAATGTAATTTAAAGTGAAGCGTGAGCAGGCGTTGTTTATTACTGAAATTACCTTGCAGCTGGCTACAGGTGCAATATAATTTTATGCCACACAAATGAGTGTATTTTTCCCTGTAGGATGCTGCTGTGAAAACCTGCATCACTTACTCCCTCTCTTTGTTTTCCTCTTTTGTCTTTTTTTTTTTAGTTTTATGAGAAGTTGTGATGAACTCAGACCCGGAAAGGCCGTATATTTGCAACGCTCCTGGCTGTTCTCAGGTTAGTGCGTCAAGACAAAACAACACTGCAAGTGTGTGTTCATGTGCGTAATATGAAGAGGAGAGGAAAGACCTCATGATCTTTTACATATAAACAATGTTTATTTTTTTTTTAGCTGTATTCACTAAAACACCTTTTAAATGAGTCTTTGTTTTTATACATTTCCTATGCAGCGATTCCCCACTGAAGACCATCTGATGATACATCGACAC
This sequence comes from Vanacampus margaritifer, assembly GCF_051991255.1. Taxonomy (NCBI): domain Eukaryota; kingdom Metazoa; phylum Chordata; class Actinopteri; order Syngnathiformes; family Syngnathidae; genus Vanacampus; species Vanacampus margaritifer. Next base: position 16,340,334 of record NC_135440.1, on the reverse strand, counting down.
AAACATGAGATGACCCTAAAGTTTCCTTCCATAAAGAATGACAACTTGTTATCAGGTGAGTTACGGCTTGGCCTGTAATCTTGTTAACAGCCATGTGACGCACACGCCCAACAGATGCTGACATATGACTGAGACGATCGTGTTTATTGAGTGCCTTCACAACTCGGTCGATTTGCATTCGGCCATCATTAAGGTTGATCTTCTGCTAAAGGTGTTTAGTCAAAAGATGGCTTGATAATTTATGGGAAGGTATTTATGAATGTAACTTGTTGCAGAAGATTCCCCCCACTAGCATACGGATCCCTAATTATCCCAAATAATAACAACAATGATAACATAAGAATACTGTAATAATAACAACAATGCAATAACTTGTTGCACTGGTGCGCCCAACTTTTTTTATTTTTTTATTTGCACCTGCACAAAGATTAGATGCACCCAATTTTTTGGTTGCATCACAATTAACATCGCAGTTGTCTATTTTTTTTTTAACTCATTCACTGCCATTGACGGCTATAGACGTCAAACAAGAGTATGAAAACATAGAAAAATATTTTTTTATTGTACATTTAAAAAATCTATAAAATTTGTGATTAATCACGAGTTAACTAGTGAAGTCATGGGAGTAATTATGAAAATCTCCAAATTTTTATTAATCTTTTCTTCTTCTTTTTTTTATTAAATAAAGTAAGATTTTTTTTTTAATAATCTTTTGTTTAAAAAAAAAGATTAATAAAAATTAAGGGCGTCAGGCGATTATTTTTTTTAATCATAATTAATAGCATGACTTCACGATTAATCACAAATTTTATATCTATTCTAAATGTACAATAATATAAAAAAATTCTAGGGTTTCATACTTTTGTTAACAAAAGTGAGAAAAATGTTAAACTAATAGAAATAGTTCAAATGAATTTTTGACCTCTATAGCCAGCAATGGCAGTGAATGAGTTAATTATTATTATTTTTTTACAATATTGCTAACTGTGTTTTTTGGGGGCAATAATGACTTGTAAATTATTATCTGACAATCTGGTCATCATTAGGTTCTTTATCTGAAAAAAAAAAAAACATGCAAACGTTCACGTAAATAAAAATGGGTACATGTATGATGTGTTTATGAAAAGAAGAAATGTCTTAATCTTAGGTGCTGTTTGGACATACCAGTGTGGAAAAACAAAAGAACGTCATTTTGAACATTCATTTTCGTGACTAAAGCGTTTTGGTGACTGAAAACTAACTTTTAAAATTGTATCTCAAAAGTTTTGGAAAAGGTTTTCCGCCATTTCTGTGAAAACAATAAAAAGTCTGCTAGATTATTATGGCAAGATTATTATTACCCACCATTTTCTCAGGCTTCCTGCAGATCATTGTTTTTTTTTAGGCATTACATTTATTTATTTTTTTGTTGACAAGGACAATGCAATCAGACAAAGCTTGCAACTGATGTTGAGCATATAAAGTTTAGCAGAAGCTAACTTACAACTCCCGTCCCTGGTTGAGCTTTTTACAATTGATTCACAATCTAAAACACAAAAACAATTCCACTCCTTAAAAATAATAAAATCAGTTAATATAATAGAGTACAATAATACATGTTGCCCATTCATTCACTACACATGGGCATAGTTTTGATTAATTTTCAACCAGTTTTTAAGTTTGGATGTAAATGTTTTAAACTCAGAGATAGCCTTTATGTCCATGTATCTAAAATCAAAAGGCCTTAAATGGCATTAAAATGTCTTTAATCAATCTCTCAAAAGTCTTTAAAAAATAAACACATGAAAATTAGGACGTTATGATTGTAATTAATTTATTTTGAGATTATCATTCTTAAAAAATAGTTTAGTTTATGACTATTGTGCAATCTCGATTGTGAAACTAAGTTAGGTAGATTTAGTGGTCAATTATGTACTGTAGCAACTTTGGACCTGGAACACTTGAAGTTGGTCTTAAATTTAATTTCAAATGCTAACAGGTGAGCTGCGATTGGTCGTTACCTGAGCCCCGAGCAACTCTGATGTCATTTTCTGTCAACAGCAAATGACAAAATAGCTGCCCCTTGAGATGGATACAAAAAAAAAGAGTGGATTTTGCTGCTTAATTCATATTCCACAAACACAATATTAATCAGAAAACCGTGTTTGAACTATAGAACATCTTATTGTGAAGACAAAATGAAGGTTGACTTCTTCTTAGGTAGGAACCACAGGCACTTATAATCAAACATCCGTTCGTGTTCACATTTATTATTCTTATAATTATGATTACTGTTATTATATGGATGACAAAGAATTGCTTGCACATGAACTTGATTGTCTCATTTCCGTAATCTTAACATCATCTGTCAATCTACTGTGCAAAAACCAATCCGTAATACAGTCTGTCTGCCACACGTGTCATCCCTTAGCCCTCTTCCTGGACTGCAAGATCACATTTTGTCTTTCTTGCTCAGGTTACACACCTCCGAGGCGCTTGCATATTTTTTCATAAGAAATGCTTCAAATGAAAGTAGCTCTTCCTTTGAGCCTCTCCAAAATGACGAGCAGTCATGAAATGTGTGAAAAAATTTTTTTAAGTAGTTTATTAATTTATTTCTTGCAAAATGGTTTTAGTTAGAGGTCTTATCAACAACTCAACATCAATGTTTTCGTTTTCTTTCAAGCACTTTTAGCCACCCAAAAAAACTTATTTTGGGTTCATAGGTCAAAGTGAAACAAGCCTTGGTCTCCTGAAAGTAGATAAACAGACTCTGAGCTCTGCTTTTAGCCTTTGAAACAACCCTGATCCTAAAATCACCCTCAACTGTCTGAAACCTGATCCTTGCGCCCCCCCACCCCACAAAGCCAAGTTGAATACCGCAGCTTTTGAGTGCCCTCAACAAATGAGACCCCCGCTTGGTGGGTGAGATCTGTACTTTATCAGGTGTTGTCGACAAGCGTCTCTCCTGCTCCATCGAATTGACAAATTGTCACGTTAATAGCAACCACATTATAGTAATGCACCTTTTGTTTTTCAAGCAGTTATGTGAATGCTGCAAATGTAAACAAAGCCGTTCATGCAATCAAACATCACAGAACTAAATGGAAATAATAAATGGAGTCCAATCAATCAAAAATAAGTGATAATAATGCTCGTCTTTGCTGCTTGATGTGTAGACCAGACGCCAACGCCAACGCGCTTCCTGAAGAACTGCGAGGAGGTGGGACTGTTTAGCGAGCTGGACTGCTCCATCGAGCAGGAGTTTTGCAAAGCACAGGAAGAAGAGGACTCCAAACAGGTACTGCGGGAATAGAAGCATCGGGTTAAAACAGGTGAACCTGAAGCCGCATGCTCTCTGACAGGGGTCAGGTCAGGTGCTGATGACCTCCTATCTGGTGCAGTCATCAATCATATCACTTTTCCACCGCTTTTGCTTTGCAATATTAGGTCAGGAGAGAGATTCTCCACATTTGACTTTACTGACTGTACTTTTTGACTTTTTTTCATACAGTTTTACACACAACACCCTATAATGACAAAAAATAAATAAATAAATAAATAAAACAAACAAAATAAATAAATAAATAATAACAATAAAAATCCATTTTAAATAAAATAATATATATTTTATTTATTTATATAAAATATTTTTTAAATTTATTTATATAAAATAAATAAATAAATACATATATAAAATATATTTATTTATTTTATTTTATATAAATAAATAAAATATGTATTATATTAAATAAATAAATACATATATCAAATGTATTTATTTATTTTATTTTATATAAATAATAATAATATTTTTTATAAATTTATTTAAAAAGTATTTTTATTACTATTTTTTTTGGGTTGTCATTATAGGGTGTTGCTGTATGAAAAAAAGTCAAAAAGTACAGTCAGTAAAGTCAAATGTGGAAAATCTCTCTCCTAACCTAATATTGTGTATTTAAGTGTAAAGTGTATTTAAAAAAAAAAACTTGTACATATTAGTATTCACAGCCTTTGCCATGTATCTCAAAATTGAGCTCAGGTGCTTCCTGTTTCCACTGATCGTCATTGAAATGTTTCGACGGGCTGAATTAGAGTCCACCTTTGGCAAATTCAGATGATTGGAGATGGTTTCGAAAGGCACACACCTGTCTATTCAACGTCCTGCAGTTGCAAGCATCAAGTCAAAGGAATTGTCTGTAGACCTCCTAGATTGGGATTGCAGTGCTGGGGAAGGGTACAGACAAATTTATGCTGCCTCAAAAAGTTCCTAATGAGCACAGTGACCTCCATGTGACCTAAAACTCCTGAATTGAATGATTGGGATTAAGGGGCTGATTCTGGGGGAGAGTGAACCCTTCCATCATGACTCAAATGGTAAAAATAGAAAGTAAATTCCTCCAACAAATGTGGAAAAATCATGGCGCCACATATTTTTTGTTTTGACTGGTCATATGTTAGTAGGCTTGTTCATCAAGAATGATGTAAACCGGTCAAAGGGGGGTTATGGTTTCTTAGTTAATCAAAAACAATGATAAGAAAAAAATCACGAAGAAGAGAAAAACCTATAAACAGCACCTAGACTTGACTTTTTGGATAACATTTTCTTATGTGTTGTTGTATATTCAGTTTAGTGCCCCAGCCTATGACCTTTCGTCGGTCTTGTTGACATTGACATATTTGTCATCCACCACAGGTGAGGAGATGAGAGATTGACTTCTCCACCTGTAACTTCAAATAAAACTTCAGTCTTGTCGTCTTGCCGTGCTGACAATACCCACGCAGGCGTGCAGCAATGTTTAGGGGAGTCCTTTGTTCATTTAAAATAAACATATCATCATACAGCAACGCTTTGTAGATTTGGCAGATGAAGACGATGCGGTGCTACTCGTCAAATCATCACAAGACAGACTTCTTATCTAATCTGCCTGTCTGGGAAAATGTGTGGTGCAAGTTGTACTTAAGGATGTTGTCCAAGTGTTTTGACTCTGAATCTTGTCTGTGCCCGGGTCAACCACGTCTAGCCTCCCCAGTCTGTATGCTTTATGACGGGAGGTTTTGCCAAGTCAGCAGGGGGCGAGTCCCAGCAAGCAAAGTACACAGAAATGAACAAATGATAGATAGCACTGAAAAATGTGAAAAATGTCTAATTTGCATATCCTGTGCATCAAATGTAATCTGTACGTCATTCACAGTCATATTATAATGTAATACATACGGATGATACAGTATATAAACATACAATTTTAATATGTAATTTTAATATACACCCCTCAAAAGAAAATAAAAACGAATTATACGTGGCCCTAATACGCAGTCGTGAGGATTAGAAATCATTATATATAGCATTATTTGGGTAAATAAAAACAGCATTTTTTTGTCACCATTGAACACTATTTTACTTTTAAACAAAATATAGAATATTTGGTATAAATCAAACGTGTACCATGTTAAGTTTCGTTGGTGAGCTTTTTTTTTTTAACAGATTCACGGGCTACTCATGTTGTTCTTGGAGCTAATTAGTACACACTGGCACCATTTTTTAACTTTTTTTTTTTTTTTTTTGGACAATGCTTATTAATCAGCAATTTAGCAATAAACAGTGTGTATTTTGTCTTGCTCCCATCTGTACCTGGTCACCTAGCTTGCTAGAAGGGGGGAGTGGGGGAGTTAATTGGGGGCAATTAACTTCAAAGGGGCGGCTCTTTACTAAATCCTGCAAGCCAATCGTATTTTGTCCTGGTTAAAGTCTCCTTAAAAAAAAAAAAATGAAAAAGAAGAGTACATTACTGGTGACAGCCAGTATTAGCTAATTGAAACTTTGGCTTTTTAAAGCCATGGTAAAGCGTCAAACTGTTAATTGGCCTATGCCTATACCAAAATAATGTGACATTTTGTGCGACTTGATTTTTGTGAAAAATTTAATAATTTAGTTCTTTAATGTTGGTTTGCTGTTTAGCGGTTTTGTGCCATCCTTAAAGGGTAATTTTTATGCAGCATTATGATCATTTTCACTTCATCCTCAACTCTTGTATTTGGCGTTTCAGAACATCTCTCTGCACGGCCAGGGGGGGCAACACCAGCACGCCCACTCGAGAATGGGCAACCACGACACCAGCATCGTGATCCAGCAGGCACTACCCTCTCCTCAGTCCAGCTCCGTCATCACTCAGGCTCCATCCACCAACAGACAAATTGGGTGAGTCAGCCATTGTAATCGAGCTCACATTTAATTAGGAACCAGAGAATGCACCGAATGGAATGTATTATGTGTTTGCATAGAACGGGGGTCAGCAACCTTTCCTGTCAAAAGGGCCATTTTAGGCCAAATAAATAACAAAAAAATATCTGCCTGGAGCTGCAAAACATTTGAACATGTGATGAAGGAAACAGTGTTAGTCTAATGTACTGAAGGCCCAAGTGCTAATTAGAGCTACACCATAACAGAAAAATGTGCAGCATCCAATACTTTGAGATTCATTTTCTTCTACCGTTCATCTTCTGCTTTTGGATTGTTATATATTTTTAATTTTTTCATGCTTTGTTTTTCATACATTTTTAGATTTTCTGCCATTCTGTCAAATTTCTGACATTTTTTACAATTATATGGATATATTATGGTAATTTTCTGTCTTTCTTTTTTTGAACATGTAGTTTTTTTAAAAATCATTTTTTTGTCTTTTTTGCTATCAATTTTTAATATTTTTTACATTTTTGTAGACATTTTATGGTAATTTTCTACTTTTTCTTTCCCTTTTTGGAAATTTAATGGTCATTTTTTTGGACATTTTTAAATACATTTTAATCTACCTCTATTTGACGACGTAAAAATTTGGACTCTGACATTTTTAAAATCTTTAATTATTCTTAAAAAAATATCTAAATCATATTTGAAAATTAATAACTAAAAAATAGTGGTGTCAAAATTAGTGAGTTAATTTAAAGTTCTTTTAACGCCATTCATTTTTTAAAAATGTGCGATTAATGACCGCACCTTACTTGGAAAACCTGTACTCGGGGAATTCCAGTTGCAACGCAGCTGACACGTCCATGTCAACATTTTGCACTAATTATTATTTAATAATTATGCATAAATTTGTGGAGACTGGGGTCAAGTTGTAATTTAAATTTTTTTCTTAATGTTGAAGATTAAATAGCTCTTAATATGAAAAGAAAATGCATTGAGCTGTCATTAATGTCTTAAAAATGCAATTATGCCGTCTAGTGGCAGAAAAATGACCTCATCACAAATCAAAATCACACTTTTTACAGTACAATAATTTAAACTCAATTTTATAAACTATTATGCAATCACAGACTAAAAGATGCAGCCATATTTTTTTATTAGTTTAACATTTTTATGTTAACAAGAGTATGAAAACTTATTATACATTTAGAACAGATTAATCGTGAGTTAACTATTGAAGTCATGCGATTAAATACGATAAAAAATTGTAATCACCTGACACCCCTACTAATAAATAACAATATGTAAAAATAAATATATATTAATTTATACATTTTTTTTAGAGATCCACAGGGAGACACAGGAGAGCGACTAAAGAGCCACATATGGCTCCAGAGCCGCAGGTTGCAGACCCCTTGGTATAGAACGACTCGAAGTGTTGACCTATGGTTGAAATATCACAACAAATGTAGTAACAAGCTTGACTTGTCTCCTTTGGCACTGATTGTCATTCTTACTCTTGAGGTAATGTCAGCGTTTTGCTACTTTTTGAGCAGTGAACAAGTGGGGGTCGCTGTACATATTTTGCTCTTCATTCTGCATTGTCCTTCAGCAGAACATGCCAAAGATGAGCTCACTGTTGAAGTTCTCAGTATTGTCTGCTTTGACAGTGGTTTAGCATTTCATGTTCTGCGGGGGGGGGTTGCTCCACTATGACACAGGTGTGAAACGACACTAAAAAATTGGGAATAGGGGCCGAATGCATTCCGTTCCTGCATGTCCAATCCCAAAATATATTTATCATATATTTTTCGCTGTATTTGCTGCGAGGAATTTAGCCTCATAGTGAAAGTGTGTAGGGTTCATCTTAAACACTCACTTACCAAATACGGTCCCTTGCCTGATAAAAGGATAACGCAACATATGTGGTGTGACAGTGAAGACTTTCAGCTGCTCGTGGTTTGATATGTACGAGCTCTGTGAAAGTCTTTCTTGCAGGAGGTTGTGGTACTCTTTATCTTACGATTACACTGACCGGCCGCCTTAACTGCCTGTTCTGTACCCCGAGCACCTTCAGAGTTGTGCCAGCTTTGTGTTACTTTAAACCAGACCTGCGGGAAGCTAGACATTGAGATGTCTCAGTGTTGGGCCGCGGCGCTGTGTCGAGGTTATCCTGTGTAGATTTACAGCTTGAGAAGCTTGTGAATATTGGATGGGAGGCCCGTCGCTGTAAGCTTGACTGACGTCCCGTCGGGCTCTTTGTCAAGGACAGGGATGGAATTTCATCCGCTTTGGAGGTGGAGCGGCAATCACGGCCAGTAACCTAGACTTTGCGGGACCTGCTTCACCTGAGTTTACCTGTCATTTAAAACTACTCACCTTACTGAAGAATGTTCACCTCTTCACTGGTTGATGGTCACACATGCTTGTCTGATTTTTGGTTTTGTCGCTTATTCTACTCTCTGAATGCTTTCTTTGTCTTTTTGTCTATAGTGGAACCTCAGTGACATTGGGTGAATAGTCATTAGAAAAATGCGGAAGAAAAGTGATTAATTTAATTTCAGCTTCAATCTGTTGTCATCATGGTAAATATAATGTTTTCAATAAAATTTTAACAATAGTTAAAATAAATTAATTAATAAAAAGGAATGTTTTTTTTTAAATGTTTTAAAAATATTTTTTTAATTAATTTATTTGTTTTTTGAGCTATCCAACCCCCATTTTTCGTTCATCCCATGTTCAATATGTATATTTTAAAATATATATACAATATATATATATATATATATTTTTTTTTTTCAATGTTGTTATAAAGGGCATCAATTAACTCATTCACTCCCAGCTATTTTCACTGAAGCAACCCCCTTCGCTCCTGGCTGTGATTTTGACTGATTTTCCAAGGCCCACAGAATATTATGTTCTATTGCTATAAAAACATGGAACCTACCAAAAAAGAGATTACAGCAAAAAAATATATATTTCTATCTGATTCCATTCTTCAGCAATTAGCATTAGAATATATACTGTATAAGTTTTATCATTATTCACAAATCTGTTTAAAACTGTGGGGAAATTTGCTTTTTTACAACATGGCCCTGGTTGATCTCCTATACTCTACTGCCACCTGCTGGCAGTTTTTGTAATAACTATCATTGCTTCAACCGTTCTCTTCATCAAAGCCTTCTGTATGCTCTAGCATAAAAAAAACATAAACAATGTATAAAAACATCATTAGGAGCATGGTAATATTTAAAATAGAATGGATTTATACGTTTTTGGGATCACCTGATTTTGAGTCTCGATCTGATTCCTTTATAATTAGAAGGGGGGGAAAAACTGCATCCCAATTATTTTTTTTTTTTTTTTTACCAAACGATCCCAAAACTACACCTTTTTATATGGCTAGCAGAGAGCAGTGGTTAAAACCAACTAAAACGTTGAAATCTTTTGACATTTTTTCCGGGCATATCAGTTTTTCAGGTAGCATATGTTAAACGCAGCTCTATCCGAATGCTCAATTTACAGGCATTGCAAGTTGCCGTAGCACTGTCTCCACTTTCCACATTTCCATACTGCAGACATTATCATTGTTACATGACGCTAGCTTCAGGTTAGCTTCCCGCGACAACTACCAAAATGTTCCCTCACTGGCTGTGTTTACTTCCGCTGTTTCCAGCTGTGTCCGCGATGTTGCATAGTATAAAATATTTCGATTTTTTTTTTTCCTTTGGCAATGTCTGCGTACCTCTGGATTATTTTGTTGCTTTGTAGCCCTTGAGAATAAATAATTGATTTTAATCCCCCAATCTTTTCCGGCTGATTCCAAACAGCTGAAAATGATGTGATCAGGCCCGATTTCCGATCATGTGAACAATATGCCGATTTTTGCAATCTCTATCCCTCGCAAATAGCGCGTGTCCACACTCTTAATAACCCAAAGCCGTGTGGAGTCGACCTTTAAGATCAGGGGTCACCACTAACATGGTGCTCACGGACAGCAGGTCAACCCCAAGGACCAGATATGTAGCCCATGGGCCCGTTCTAAAAATAGCTCAGTTAGTCTGTGCTAGTGACCAGAGAAGATGAGAAATTGTGATTTCTTTGGAAGTGATCATTGGAAATGTTGAACTTTTGTGGTATTTTAAGGAATATTTGGTGCCAAATGCTTAATTATTTTTTTTTACTATTAAGGCAAGAAAATATTCACAAAAGAGAAATGAGTGTGAACTTTTAACGTGAAAGAAATTTCTATGAGAAACTATTAGTGCTAAACTATGAGGTTTATCCATTATGACACTTCCCAGGCTTCTTATATATTGGACTCAAATCCTTAATTTGACCCAGATGACCTAATGTATGGTAATTACTGGTGGTATAGATTGGATTTTCCCCATCTATGTTGATTTAGTTTTTTTAATCCTCTGAGGCTCATTTCTTGAAAGAAGTTACATAACTGTACTTAAAATACTTTGAGATACAATAACGAGTTTTCCTCATTGATCGTTTTTCAAGCAAACGCTGGAGGCCCATAAACTTTTATTCTTTGGCACATGAGCTCGGCGGAGGTTATAATGCTAAAAGCAAAAAATATATATAACCAAACCGCATCATTTTGCTTCCTTGAATTGTTCTTGAGCTTTGTTGAACACACAGCGCGAGCATCCAATGAATTAGGATAACAAGTCATTTTCATTGCTCCACAATGTTTACTAAAGAGCTTTGAGGCTTGGAATCAATTAGGATTGGCTTTCCTCAAGTCCATTTACTTTCGAGTTGAGCCGGGCCTGCAGCTGTGAAACCTGACGACTTCCCTCGCTCGCCCTCCTTTTTCCTCGCCTTTCTCTTTCCCCCGTGTCCCTAAAAACGGTCTTTGGGGAGCGACACTGACACAAACCAGTGTTAAAAAGCAAGAATAAGAAACAGCGGCTCTGAACGCCCCGACTATCGTTATCAAACCGATTGAAATGAAACATTCTGCGCAGACCTCCACTTTTTTCCCTCATGGCGGGGGATGTGCTCGGAGATGGGTGTGGGCACAAGACATTTACAATGACATTATTCCGCTTGGGCTCCTGAGAGGGTTTCAGTCCTGTTGTTTCCATTACGTAGCACAATTAGCTTTAATGCAAGCGAGTGAATTGAGTGGCGATTTATTTGTTCTGTTTGTAAGTCGATGTCCTTCCTGAATGGTTGTTGTTTTAGTCGAGTGTCAACAGTTGAGCATAGTTTTTGGCGTTGGTGTGGTTTTGGACTAGAACGCCTTCTAATTATAATCATAAAAGTAATGATAATAATTGAGGCAAATTTATTATGATCATTTGATAAATTGATCATTCAGAATTTGGTCAATTTTGCGGGATTCAGTTTGATTAATAATGTCTTGAAGCAATTAAGAGTTAAGGACAAACGCTGAAGAGGAAGCTGATCAATGACGTCATTGACCGATCGTGCAAACTAAGACATTACAGCCAATCTCCATTATTAAAAAAAAAAATATATATATATATATATATATTCGATTCTAATTTCCTCAATCGATTCAGTTACGATTCACAAAAGTTCAGTTTGATTCGATTCGACTTTTCCCGATTCACTGCAATTCAATCAGATATTGATTAATTATGGAACATCAATTCATCATAAATATCAAGCACGTGATAAAAACTCCACAAATTCAATTTGGGGCGGCATCAACTGATTAAATGATTTGGTTTATAATGAAACTAACGTGTTATAATCACTTAAGTGTTACACAAGCATTGACATCAGCAAGGATAAAATGAAAATATTTTCATAATTCTAATTCAATAATTGTAAATGTGAATTAAAAAGAGACTTAGTTGTCTTAAAGTGCAATAAGTCAGGTCTTTCATAAATGTAAGAAAATACTTTTAAATTCATGTGAACAGTAAATTTCACGAAAACAATAAGATTTAAAAAAAAAATCTGTCTATTCTATTATTTTATGGGAAAAATTGATATTAAAATAATAATTGATTCATGCTTTTATGATTCAATATCAGGCTCGAAAAGGAACATTGATTCAATATCGATCATTCGTTTTTTTTTTTTTTTTTAAACCCAGCCCTAGTAAATATCGTCCAATCCCAACCCAGCCAATCAGATCAGCATACAGTCTACAAATTACAGTTGATTTGATAACAAAATGTCCCCTTTCTACTAATATTGCACACTGGGCATACTGTGTGCAACTTTGGGTATCACATAACAGGAAGTCATATTGTTTCCATGTTGCAATAAATGCACAATATTTTTCACACCTCAGAGCCACCAAGTTTTGTGGTCCTTATCTTTGCCTTTAAAGGAAATCCAAGTTAGTCTTATTTCAAAACATGTCTAAGGCTATGCATTTTCTATGGCTTGGCGATTTAATCGAAGACACCCTCAATGATTTTCTTTGAAACGGTCACTTTTATGTTGACACTTTTCCTTCTATTTTCTAAACAATTGAAGTCAGTGTGCAACTTTACAACACAACCGCAATAGCATTGCTCTAATTGTGAGTCCTGAAATGAAACGCACGTTAAATATACATTTCCCCAGACCTCCAATAAAACAAGCCTGCCCACAGAAAGCCGTCTGGCGTTGTTTGACTTTCTTAAATACAGCTCAACTCCATTTTGCGTTAGTGACAGTTAAAAACCCTCACCAAGACAGCACTGAGGGTTTTTTTCTGCGCAGCTGTAGATCAACTTTAACCTCATGGAGTCGACAATTTAAACAAAACATATTTTACGAGTGTTTATGATTTGTTTAGGGAGATAAGAGGAAAGGTCTTTTCCTGAGCGCAGGAGAGCAAGACCTCTACAAAATGCCCGAGGTGCCCTCATGTCCCGACTTGACGAGCGTACTTCTCTCCACATGAGCAAAAGTCAACCGTGCGCCGCCTTTATAATGCGCGGCTTCATATTGAGCGTACATTAAAAGGCCCCAACCAAGCAATGGTGTGCAGTTGATTAGAAACCGAAAAGAAAGCAACAGAACATCCGACGTACATCTGACCTGAATTAAGATGAGCTCATTGTGTACTGCAGCGCGTTTAATAGTGCGTTTGCAGAGGAACGCCCATGTAGTCTCTGTTCCCTCTCATTCCAGCGGGCCTGTGTCATCCCTGCCCCGGGGCCACCACACATGCAGCCTCCTGCACCAGCAGGGACGTTGCCTCACAGGGATCACCGCGCGGGGAAGTGTGGAAAAGGGGGGGGGGGGGGAATCAGAGGTAGACAGAGGGGAGGAAGAAAGGGATCAGAGGTGGATGGAGGAGAGGAAGAGGGGGCAGGAGGTGGACGGAGGAGAGGAAATGAAGGATTGCGAGAGGGGAGGCATCCCGTGGCTTTGGCGGGACACGGCGGGAGAGGATCACGGATTTGTTTGCACGAGGAAAGGAAAAGTTAGATCATGTCGAAATTGTACGGAAGACAAATGTGATTAGAGTAATTAAAGGTCGGTAGATGATCAAAAGACAGCGATGTCAAACCGAGACAATAGAAATCGGGAGTAGAAGGTGGGAGTGTAAATGACTTGGAGAGAGATAAGAGACATCAAGCGCTAAAGTTATGTTTAGGTTGTAATTCCTCGTCAGGCGATAACTGTGTCAACTCAGGAAGTAGAATTATAGCATACCGGTGACAAAATGTGTTGTTTGCCAACTCCCAGCCATTTTCACTGAAGCAACCCCCTTCGCTCCAGGCTGGTTTACGAAACAAAAACAAAGCGCGCGTTCACAGTCGATGTCAAGGAAGCTGAAACATACTCAACGGAGTATAACACGCTAACTTCACAATAAAAGTCGAACTTCACATTAAAGTTGACCAAATACAGTAATACATTGACGGCAAAGCAAATAGCCTTAGTACACTTTTACTTTGAAGTTCGCCCACAACGTTATTGTAGTTTATTGACATTGTAGTTGCAACCAACATCAACACAACGCCATCCCAACCACGTATTCAATCGCTAATTTAGAAACCGCTAATTAATTACGCTGTCATTGTATGACACGGTAGAAGTAAGTGGCTAGTGGCTACATGTTAGCATGACCAACGACTGGCTGCCGGCTGGTAAGTAAGTTTGACACCTTATTTTAATTATTTTTCAATATTCTATTTGGTTATTCATTCTCCATGTTTAGTGGAAGGGAGTGTGCTTTAAATTGCATGTTGAGGTATTTTCATAATTAAAAAAAAGATAAATAGAACTTTGTCTTCTTTTATTTTATAAAACACTTTTACCTGTTAAAAAGGAAATCATTCAACTCAGAATGTCAACTTTAGCTGTTTAGATTATAGGAACACAACTTTAAGCCATTTATTCCTTGTTATTTTATACATGAAACATGTAAAAATAAGAATGTTTCTGTCTCATAATGCACTTAAAAGTTGTGTTCCTAAATCCTAAATGGCTTATATTAGACATTTTGAATTGATTTTTAAATTTTTTTATTTAATGGGAAAAGCGCTTTCCAAAATAAAGACAAAGTACTATTGATCTTTTTTGTGTGTGTGGCTGATCCGAAAAACGATCCGATCCATGACTCAAATCCGTGATCCGATCCGAACCGTGACTCCTGTGATCCGTTGCACCACTACCCTCTACCCAACTTATTGTCCAGTTTGAAATTCATCTTTATTCTTTGGCTTTCAACACAACATGAGACTCTGCACCTGTTTAGTGCTTTAAATTGTTTTTGTTATTATTATTATTTTTTAGCTTTTTATCTGTAGACAGCACTTTGTTTTTAAAGTGCTTTATAAATAAAGTTTTTAAAAGCTTTTTGTTTTTGTCCCTTTCAATGCACTACTTGCAACAGGCCCGTGACGTACGTATTTCCAATCTCGCCAATGATTTGCAAATTAGTTTCAGGTTAACTTTCAGCTCTATTCGCAACAGCAGGACAGAAAAACTCTGAGCGAATTACCTGTCAGAAAAATGAGTAAACATAATGTGAAGGATTCTCTGGAACAACCACTCCAGTAGCAACGCAATCATGGCGTACATTTGAGAGTTGAACAGTACAAGTGAAGAAGAATACTTATATTAAAAGTGTACATTAGGCTTCATATTGATTTATATCAGCATTCCGAGCTTCTGGGGTATCACTTTTGAGAATGTTAGCATTCATGTTCATGTTCCATTCGTTCAATGATAGTATGGTGTTTGTGACTAAAACTCACCTACCCTTAGCAGTACAATGAATTTGATCCTAGCCAAGATGGCTGCTGCTGTGCCTACTTTTGTATGACGAAGAAAAACAAACACCCTCCTTTGTGTTCTGTGTGTCTACCGCACTCGAAGGACGGGGTCTTTCGGAAAACATTGGGAGCTAATTTCACTTTGAGCCACCCAACATTTACTGGAACTGAAAGGAATCCCTCGCATTATATTTAAATGGATGGTCTGAAGTTTTTTCCTTTTCTGTTTGTAAACAAACCATTCAAAATGGAATCCTCCCATGGCTTCTCCCACCCCACCCCCAAAAAGAAAACAGCATAAGCAGAAAGGAAAGAAAAGTTTGACCCTCGTTCTATATTGTTACCCTTGTCAGTGTAACTTAGAGCAGCCTAGCATGTCGCTAATTTATCAAGCTAACATTTTCTGTGTTTGTCACTTACCTTACAACCAGGCCAACTTTGTGGCGTTCTTCAGCCCAAGTCGCTCTTTCAGGGCTCGGAAATGAGTAGACGCCAAGCCAATATTCACTCTTATTTTCGACCGTGCGTTTTATAGTGGATTACTTCCTCTTTTTTCGCGCTGTCCACCATTGTTAGCGAGCTATCGCTGAAGTTGCTCTGCTCATTTGCAACATTCCGCCTGCCGACAGTAACACGCTCTCCGCTCTGTGATTGGCCGGAGGGGTAAACATTGATTTTCCGCCCAGAAACGTCCCGCGTTGGCAAAGCACAACAAAATGGCGAAATACAGATCGGGCGGAGTTGGTGGTGGTTGAGGACAAAATCACCACTACACATGAACAGAAGCCCAGAGTTGTTGAGATGGATTTCATGTATATACATAGCACTAAGTAACTTTTCAACCTCAATAAAATATTTTCATAACTCTTCTGATGAAACATCGACTTAAAACTAGTTGAATGGTAGCTTTGTCATGGGCTGTGGGGGTTTGTATCATTTTTACTGGCACTAAGCAACTTTGAGGAGGATGGTAGGAACACTGCCACACAAAAAAACTACAAACATGCTGACTGCTTTATGGCATACGTCAATTTCACTCACTGGAGTGAGCTAAAAAAAACGACGCAATGCGCTTGTCCTCATTGGAAATGTGATCTTCCTTCAGACGTAACAATGCAGCTTTTGTCCATATAGCGTCGCCATAATCAACGTAAACTGAAAGTTCCTTAGTGTTGCTTTAAGTTTTCTCAAGTTTTTATGTCCCCGCTGTTGTAAATGTATTTGTAAATGTCAATGAAATTAACTAGGAACTCATTTGCATATGACTGGCGAGATCAGAACTATTTCACGATTCCAGTGCACAACGTGACCAATCATGATCGCATCATGTCTAGCTCCACCCTCCTGAAAGTGTACAATGAAGGGGTAGTGAAAAGTGGAATGGTTTGGCGTACAAATGTATCAAACTCATTTGAACCATACCACTTGGTGGAAATAATTGTCACCAGTTTCATTTTCACAAAGAGATGCTGCAAAATTAGTAACAAAAGAACATAAATCGCCTTTTGCATTTTTCCCGCAACCCAGCAAAGCAAACTTGACACTTCATTTTTGTTTTTCTGGCATTCTCTCACACACAAGCCCCACCCCATCTCTACGGTACAGCTTTTATAATAGCTCCCAAGGCCAGGTTGACTTTGTCACCCCATTCCATGTCGGTGCAGTTTTACACAGAGAGGCATCAAGGAAAAAAATGCAGATAAAACCCGACTCGAATAGGCAGTGTAAAAAGAGGCTATTGAAACCAGGCCAGCAGCAGTCAGCTTCCCTTGAAAAAAAAAGATGTTTAATTGTTGCCAAAAGGTTGATCTCATTTAGTGGCGAATTGAATTTATAGACACGCTTTCATAATATTTCATTTCCAATGAGAGACTAATCCTTGCTGTCCTCATGGTGCCACATCACATCTCGAAAAATGATTGAGCAACAGTCGGCTAATTGATAACAGACTATCATTCACGAGCTCTCCCCACTTGCCTCATCTCAAGTCTCCCTGAAATGCGGACACCCCCCATCCCAGATCCATCCCAGATCCATCCCATCCTCTCTTGCAGCGTAACGCTGGCCATCCCAGCATCTATCCCTCCACTAGCCAGCTAATAAAAGTCAGCCTGTGTCTTAACCCATTAGCGCTGATTTATTTGATCAGATTCGTTTTATTTCCTCAGCCCAAACCCCATGGCACTCTCCTCCCACCAGTGATTAAAGGCAGTAAATCAGGGGCAGGTCCTGTGTAGTGTTTACTCGGAGCGCCAGGCAGCTGCAAGCTGTTTGAGGCCCTTGTTTCTCCCTCTGTTTACTTCGGTTCCCATGGCAACTGCACCACCGTCTCCCGAGCGTCTGGAACTTGGCCCTGGGATGTTTTGGTTACGTTCGAAAGTTTTTCGCTGCTGTGTCTACCCAGAGCTCGGTGACTTCACCCCGGCACGGGGCGAGCGCTTCGACGTTGGATGAAGAGCGAAGGGGGGGGGGGGGGGGTAAGCGGGAGAGGACTGGAGGAGGGAGGGACCAAATCTTGGTGTAGGCAGGCACAGGGTGGGGGGAGGGCGAAAAGCCAAACGCATTACATCATTTCTGGAGTCGACTCAGAGAGGGAAGGATATGAGTCAGTGGACCTGTGCCTCGCTCTGTCTTTCTCTACCCCCCCCCCCCCCCCTCCTTTTTGGAGTGCATCCAAGGCCCTTGTGTCGAAGTCTATAGTACTCCAGTCGGAGTTGGGATTGTGCACACACAGGCTTTATAGACCCGTGTTCGCTAACAGGCTAATCTGGAATGTCTTCATCTGTGGCGAACCACAAGAAACCAGTTACAGTAAAGCTGTAAAAATGGAGAATCTATATTAATAACGACAACAGGATTAGGAACGCAAAAAAGGTCTAGAAGTGATGTAATGGCGGACTAAAGGTGGGTGTTGGGTGGAGGCTTTGTGGTTCTGGGACGGAAAAGAGCCCAGCACTCAGTAATGTGAGAGCGCAGGGTCAGGACTGTGGAGTGTCTACCTGCTCTCCCCAGGGGCCCGCAGCCCAGGCTATTATCAATTCCCTCAGAGGAGCCGCAGCCTGTCATTATTCACTCACCTACACACACAAACACACACACACGTTAAGGAACAGAACGCGTGAGGCACTGCAGAGTGCTGCTTGTCTTATGCGGAATACAAACCGTGTTCAGGACAAAGCTGAAAGAGTTCCGAATAATGCACAACGTGTTCTTTACAACAATATTCAAAATATTGGCGACTCATCATACTGAGGACAAATTTAAGACATGCAAAACTAATATAGAATACAGTGAGAAAAGTACACACTCCTGTTTAAAAAAAGACTAAGATGTATCACTTCTACCATTAAAGGAGAAGTTTAAAGTTTTCAAACTACTAGCAAGATTTGAATATAGCCTTTAATTTGATCGATAAGGTGTAACTCAAATAAAATGTTTTTTTTGTTTTTTAATCTACTAAATCCCAACTGCAAAAAACAGGCATTTGACTATGGGTGTGTAGACTTTTTATATCCACTATATTTTACATCACTGACTTTTAACTTTTTCTCACGTCCGAACCTCAAAAGATGAATTAATATGTACATAATAAGTTAATAAAAAGCTTTTACCCCAAAAAACTTTAATAACGGTTTTATGAAGAAAACAGTTACACTAAGGAATGGAATTATTTATTGCAGTCAACCCCCCCAAAATTTCTTGACAACAATATGTTGTATGCATGCCCACTAGTCTAAATAGGGTATTTTGCTTAATATTGCATTAGTGGAATATGAGTTAAGCAGCGAAATCCAGCCGTTTTTTTTTATCAGTATCAAGTCAATTTTATCAGTATATAAGTCGGCTATTATGCCATTTGCTGTCGAGTGAAAATGACATCACAATTGCTCAGGTCTCAGGTAACAACCAATCACAGCTCAGCTTCAGAAAACAGGTGAGCTGTGATTGGTCGTTGCCTGAGCCCTGAGCAACTGTGATGTCATTTTCAGTCGACAGAATGTGGCAAAACGGCCCCCCCACCGAGATGGTTAAAAACGGCTGGATTTTGCTGCATAACTCATATTCCACAAATGTAATATTAATCAGAACTTTTTTGTTTAGACTAGTAACATATTATTGTCAAGAAATGTTTATGGTTGACTTCCACTTTAAAATTTTTCATAAACTGATTTTAAAGCAACCAATGTCTAGGAAGAGATTGTGTTTCTTTTTTAGAAGGTCCAATGTACGGACAGTATTGAAATAAAAAATGCGTGTAAGCTACTACTTATACTTTTTGTCTTTTATTTAGACATTTCATTTAACTCAGTTGTATTGAGTTTAGTTTCAAAATCAAGCACAACAAACACTTAATGGAAAATAGTCAAACTGATGTATTTATAAACATTGTAGTGTAAGTGTACAGTATTAATCCTTTTATTTTCACGTCTAAATTGAATTGAAGTGTTACTCAATAAAACGAAAAAAAAACTTTCTTTCACATGAATAAACATACATTTCCCTTTAATACTTCACATATTTACTTGCAATGTTGTTGTTATTTTAGCGGTGTACATGACAAGAACTGCTTTGAAATGGTTAAAAGTCCAACAAACAATTACAAAATCAACAGTTTATTTCTGCCTCGGCCTTGTTATTCTACGCTCCTGACAGCTGGCGGAGGGAAACTGTGTCCGAGCGGTGCACAGCCACACTACATACCTCATTGTATTTTCATGACTTTTCCCATGTGGAAATGTTTGGATACGCGGCGCTGCTCAGGTGTCATATGCGCTGTTAAATGAGTGTGATTGTGATAAATTGTTATGTTAGAGCGAAATGACACCCAGTCGGGATGGTAATAGTGCCGTGTGTACGCAGCAATCCAACATGTCTGGAGGGTTAAATGCACATATTTAGGTTTGGAAAAATACAGGTATTTATTCAGGTGTGGGGACCATTTGCTCCGCTGCTGCGCCCCCATACGTGACCATCACTCTTGCACGCGACCTTGCCAATAGAATAATCCCGGGCCTGGCTATGATGTGGTCAATTAATTACGTGAACCTGCTGAAGCCAGTTAACCTTAAATGCTGAGCTTTATTGATGAGCGAGTTGGACCTCGACTTACGTCGTTTCGACTTTACGGCGCCCGCGCCTCGTCCGTAGCCCCTCCTTTTTCGTTAATTTCCCACAGTAATCACGCCATTTTAAGTTATTTCAAGTTGTGTTGTTGTTACCTCCAGCAACGGATGTCCATCAGCAGGTCGGCTCGCCTCAGTTTTAGGTGAATTAATGAATACACACTCACACGCACATACACATACTCACCCACATACAAAATAAAAAAAAATAAAAAAATAAAAAAAATAAAATAAAATTTGAAAAAAAAAAGGAGAGAGAGCAATGATGATAACATGTCAAATCGGTAAAATTACCGAATGAACAATACTGAGCTCTCCAGAAAAAAAAAAAAAAAAAAGCAGGTCGGCTCGCCATCCGGCGCGTCATATTTCCGCCGCGGTTCGTCAAAAACGAATGTCCATACGGAATCACGAAAATTTGGTTCCGGCTCCTCCAGATCGCGCAAATATGTTTTTTTTTTTTTATTACCGTACTGTACAAAGTATTTTGATGTAAATATCGACATTAACGGGGAAATCCAATTTATGTGGAAATTCGGGTTACATCGCCAGCGTAGGAACGGGAACTCCGCCGCAACTTGAGGATTATGTAATGAAATGGTGCTTTTTAGGCTGCTCCTGTATTCATGTGATGTCGGTAAGAATTTTCTTACAAGCCTTCCTGTTTGTGAATGAGAATCGCATAAGCGTAATCTCTGGTGTTCGCTATGATAAATGCTTTGACTTTATCATCTGTCACTGAACATGAAGTGTGGATGTTTTAAGCACATCCATAATCCAATCCCCTGATACCTCAACTTTTGCGGCCTGACTTTCCTATCCTGACATATCACTTCTTAAACAGAGACTCGCTGGAATAAAGCTCGCTTTGAAAATGATTAATATAAGAGCAATTACTCATAGAGGGAAGTATGAGACTCTGTGGGTTATAACCGCACTTTTTAACAGCTTTATGCAGAGGTTTCAGAAGCGTTCCACGATAATGTGACAAATGTTTTGGATAATTCTTCTGCACTGGGTTATAAATAATTTCTTCTTTCTGGGTTTTGAATTGTGTGGTATGAAGTGAGCTTGTGTGCTGTCTTTAAGTTTTGAGAAAGCCATTTGTCCATAGTGCGATCATCACCACTTTTTGAAGCTAGCAGCCTGCATCGACCCTTTTTCTTGAGGAATGTGACAATCAATAGCTCTTTGGCAGCCGCACTTTGGAGCATGCAGTAGTTAAAAAGGTCACAAAGCTATCAAGCACTTTAAGTAAAAATGATTAGCCCACATCCCAGGCATTTAATCTTAAACTGTCATAGTAGTTTATTTCACTTTGAAACTACTCTTCATCATGGTTATCGTTATACAGTATATTCTCCTGAAAAATAATTCATCAAAGATTTCTAGCCTCCACTGTATGTTGATTTATACACAAGCAATGTGGAATAAACATTTTTGACTGGCGAGTACGTTCAAACTTATTTACGAGTACATTCCAACTCGTGCTGTCAAAAGTTAGTGTTAAAAAAAAATCACATTAATTACGTCTTAACGCAGATTAATCACACTATTAATTTTGACCGCAGATGGTCCTTGAGCTTGACAGCGTATGGTTACGTTAAAGGTAGCACAGGTTGTGTTTGAGCAATAAACATAGGTACACTCTTTTAAGTAAAGCATTTAATAAATATTTGCTTATGTCAAACTATTGGGGTCTTTTTTTTTCTCATTTTAAATTATGCAAGTAATTAACCTAATAGAAAAAGAGTAGGATGAGAGTGTGATCAAAAAATGTTGAAGACGTCCTCATAACACTAAATGTCAAAAGAATTAACACATAACAGGTGCTCTTCAAATATGGCAGTTAAAGAACGTAGATAAAAAGATTTTTTTAACTACGCGATTAAGCGTGATTAATCAAAATCTAAGATGTGATTAATCTGATTTAAAAAAATTATCGTTTGATAGCTCTAATTCAAATGTTTTTATTTTTTAATTTTATTTTATTTTATTTTATTTTATTTTATTTTATTTTATTTTATTTTATTTTTTTATTTTATTTTATTTGTTTATTTATTTATTATTATTATTATTATTAAGCGTGATTAATCAAAATCTAAGATGTGACTAATCTGATTTAAAAAAATATATCGTTTGATAGCTTTAATTCAAATGTATTAATTTTTTTATTTTATTTTTTATTTTATTTTATTTTTTATTATTTGTTTATTTATTTATTATTATTATTATTATTTTTCTGTAGAGAAAAATTCAAATGTATTTAAATATGTTCGGACGTACAGTACTCGTAAATAAGTACGTTTGAACATGTTTGTAGGTGAAATGCTACAAACGGAATATTTTTCCATAAGGAGGGTACTTGCGCAAGTGAAAAGCCACACTTTTTTAAGCTTTTGGCCCACATCATACGAATAACTTTGAAAATTAAATAAAAAACTTTTTTTACTCTATTTATTATTGTCTGCAGTGCATAATTTAGGTTCGGCATTCTTCCCATAATGCAATGGGGTATTGACTTGCGCATTGCACAAATAATACCCCCTCCTGTGGCATTATGGGAAAATATGCTATGTTTGTAGCATTTAGCCTACAAGTACGTTCGAACGTATTTTGTTTTTGCGAGAATGTTTGAATGTATTCAACTATGTTCGAATGTACTCGCCGGTTAAAAATGTTTACTCCACATTGGCAGTTCCACGCTTCTGTAGATTTACTCAGTCTTCTTGTGAGAATTTATTTGGAACACGTCCAAAAAGTTACAAGTTTTTTCTATTAACGCATCACTGTGCTGTGTTAGCCTCATGCACATGCCCAAAACCTCTCAGCACTCCTCCCCCCCAAAAAATGGCCAACCTCGCTGCAGTTCACTCTGTGGAAAACGAAACAGATTGCCATGAAATCATAAAAACGTGGTTAGCGGGTTAGGGCATATTTTTTTCATAACATTCATTAACAAAGAAGTAGTCCTTTTAAAGTATGTTTTCCAGTAATAATTACACTTCTTAGACGATCATATATTAAATTTTCACTTTGAATGTTTGATTTATTGATCTGACCTGGTTTTCATTTACTCCCTTGACAATCACAGTACTTTGTGTGTCCTCTCAGGCCTGTCCCCGGCTCTCTGTCTTCACTGTTGCACCTACGGAACAGACAGAGACAGCCTCTGCCAGCCTCCATGCCTGGAACGCTGCCAGACCCCACCATGCCCGGCTCCTCTGCTGTGTTGATGCCCGTGAGTACACAATGGAGCACAGAGCACACACTCAATCAATCATGGACACAACACATATGCGCTGCAGTGTTTTACTCACAAATGGTAGGTTTACACACTGCGCTGTGCGGAGTCATTGTTATGTATGCGCTCTGTCACCATCACATTGACTAAGCGCAGGTTATCGTGAAAGGCACTTCCTGTGGAACTGAGGAAATCTATATCTGAGTGCGGGATATAGATTTTATTGAAATAATGCCAAAAAGAGAGTATAGAAATTCTCCTCTCGAGAATTCAATTAAAGTGGAACCTCCAACATGGGTCGTTAAAAAGCATTACAAGTCATTAAATGGGTTTGCTAAAATGAAGGCCTTAAACATTTTTTGACAATAATACGTTATATGTAACCTCACTAGTCTAAAACATGACATTCTGATTAATATTAAATTTGTGGAATATGAGTTAGGCAGCAAAATCCAGCCGTTTGCATCCATTTCAGGGGTGCGGCCATTTTGCCACTTGCTGTCGACTGAAGATGACATCACAGTTGCTCAGTGCTCAGGCAACAACCAATCAAAGCTCACCTGTTTTCTGAAGCTGAGCTGTGATTGGTTAATACCTGAGATCTGAATCTGAGGCTGGATTTTGCTGCTTAACTCATATTCCACTAACGCAATACTGGATAGAACATATTATTGTCCCAAAAATGTTTTGGGTTGACTTTCTCTTTAAATGACATTAAAAAGCTTTAAATACAATGTCCATTAAAATGTATACAATGCAATTGCTCTGAATTTGAAAAAAAATATGTACTGTACCTGTCTCCTACGTCCAACACTGATGCCATCTTGTGGCAGAAAATAGCCTCAAAACAAATCTATGACTCAAAGATACAAACAGGTAACCGTATCTATTCACCTTTATGTGAAAAGTATGAAAAACTTGAAAAATCGTACATTTAGTTTAGATACGACTTAATGAGCAATTGACAGTGGCAATTGATTCCTGTTGAATGATTGTCTGTTAGCTAGTGAATCAGTGCATGCGATGAATGTGACAAATGCCAATAAATAGTCAAGAAAAGCCATTATCTTGTAAATTAAAATCAGCTAAATGTTGCATACAGTCCTGCTCACCATTATTGGCACCCGTGAAGGTAAAGTAAATAATGTGGAATATCTTCTGAAAAAAAGTACATTAATTTTTTTATGGAGAACTTGTGTTTTATCTAAAAGACCAAATGATTAAAAAAAAAAAATTAAACGATAAACAAAGGGTGTAAAAAATAGAAAACTTAAAACGTCCTCTGTCACAAGTATTGGTACCCTTTCTTGTAAATCAGTATGGAAACACTCACCTTTGGTAAATCACAAATGAGAATTCCCTGTTCTTAATGGTCTGGCTATAAGAAGAAACGTTTGGAAGCTGTCGTCACTGCTAAAAGGTGTGCACCCAAATATCAAAGAGGGGTGCCATTATTGCTACACGTGGATTGGACATCCAATTAAAAGGTCCTGATGATATAAATTTGGTACATTCCCATTCATTTCCGAATATATTGTAGAGATCATGCAAAAAAAAATGAATGGTTGCCAATAACAGTGAGCAGGAAAATCAACAATGACTACTTAGCCAACAAGTTATCTAGCTTCGCCAATGCCTATAAATTGCTCCTTTCTTAGTCAGTTACAGTACATGAATTTGATGTGGAAGAATATCTTATAACACATTGGGATAGATAAGAACTGAGTTTGAGTTCCGAGCAAGCCAAAAATCTCCACCCCCCCCCCTTCCCCTCAAACTCCAACATCTTGTCAAAAGAGTGGAAGTTGTTGTAGCTGTAAAAGGTAGACCGACTCCATATTTTCTTTCGTTGTCACTTCCCGCATGACCAGGTGTCTCAATACTTTTGTCCATTTATTTCATGTTCACATTGTAACACAAGACAGCCCATGTTTATGGTACGAGAAGAAAAAAAAAGCTCCCATGTTTATTAAATTAAGAGTTAAGCCATTTTGGGGAAGATTGACGGTTCAGGAAAGGGGTGCAGGTTCGGGTGATATTTTTACACAAAACACACTTAGTGCAATTAAGGCTGTGTGTCAGGTTCTAGTCCGCCATTCTCTGTGGCTGAAGTGTATGAGGGGGGCTTTTCCCCTCGGAGGCCACCCCACCACTAACACCACCACCCAGAGTTAGCAGCTGTGAAGTTGCAGCAGCTCGCTGATGCGCGTTTATGCATGCACGCACTCACACAAAGGCGCCTTCTTTCCTGTACGCTCGTTACTCGCTCAGCTGATTTCCACACACGACCAGGCAGACCGGCATTGGCATTATAATTACAGCAAACTCACATCAATACAATTTCTCAACTAGAGGGGCCCAAAGTTAATTCTCTCCACACAACTACACAGTAAATTTAACTCTACACTATAAAAAAAAAAAAAGACTTGAAAAAACCTAGTAAAGTTTTTTCACTCAGAAATTCTGCGTGCATTTTACAAGGAGAGTTTTGAGTGCATTTTACCAGTTTATTTAAAAAGACAAGGCTACTCAAGGGTTGAGGAACATACCCACAACCTTCATGTTAGGGCACAGCCACTCTACCACCTGAGCCATGTCGCTCCTTCTGCGTGTAGAATCCTCGTACCTCTGAGAGCATTTTGATCTCATTTTGGACACAACAGCAATGCAGTACACTCTAAAAATTGTTGGGTCAAAAGTAACCCAATTATGCATCAAAAATGGACCGATCCACTTTGTGGGTCAATTTGACCCAACTTTTTGGGTTGTTTTATACAAAATGACCCAAATTTTTGACCCAAGTAAAGGATTTGTTCGGAGTTGTTTTACAATAAAAGACCAATTTCTTGACTCAAAGTTGGGTGAAATTGACCCAAGTAGAGGATCGATTCATTTTTGACCCATAGTTGGATGGGTTATTTTTGACCCAACTGTTTTTAGAGCGTATAATGGCAAACAAGAGTGGCATAGCACAGGTGGTAGCGTGGCTTTCTCCCAAGCTGAAGGTCATGTTTGTTCTTCAATAAGAGTAACTTTTTTTTTTTAATAAACTGGTAAAATGTACTCAATGCTCTCCGTGTAAAACTTAGAATTTCAGAATGAAAAAACTTTACAAGGTTTCTTCCAAGCAACTCCCCATTTGTTTACAGTGTATTTAGTGTGGGACCAAATATACTGAGTTTTAGAGCAATATTTACGCTTAGAAGCGAGTAAAATAAAGAATTAAAGAAGAAAAGGCACTCAAGGGTTGAGGAACGAACTCACGACCGTCAGCTTGGGAGGCTGCCACTTTATCACCTGAGCTGTGCCCCTTCTACTGTTTGCTTATATCCAAAAGGAGAGTGAAAACATTGTTGACTTTTATTCTTTTTCAATTATTTTCTCTCTTCCAAGTAAATATGACTCTAAAACTGAGTCTATTTGGTCCCACTCTAAATAGAGTCAAATTTACTCTACAGAATTGACTGTGTATCAGCACGCACACACACACACCCCTGTTTTACCAGCTTCCTGTGTTAAGTCTCTCCATACCGGCTTCCTGTTTTGGGTCAAGCTCCTGTTATCATCACACAAAGCGGAGGGCAGCCTGTCATGTGAAATCACCCTCTCGTTGTCTCTCATCTCAGCCTTCTTGCCTCACACGTTTTGGCGAAATATTTGGGATCTATTGACTCACTGTTGCCGTTTGTGTTGTCAGATGGAGAGACAAATGTCGATGGGCACCAACATGATGGCTATGCAAGGTCCCGCCCACAGCAGCCCCTGTTCCTCCGCGCACATTCCCTCCATGCACTCAGAGGCCAAACTGGTGAGTACTGTATATGCGTACGTACACATTTATGAGCGCATACGCTTAAAAGCGTGGCAGCTTTCTTTTCCACTGGGCTCTGCCAAGCACGGCCCCGTTCGTTCGCTTAGGCCTGTGTGGATGTCATCATTTGGTGTGTAATCAAAGCTGCGTCTCAACCTGCCAGCAAAGCGCTCGGGAGTGGAATAAAGGGCTCTTTATGCAGTTGTGGCACAGCTGCCCATTGATGTATATCTTGATGTACAGAACATGTTGTGGAGCTCCTGCAACTTGTTAGCACTAGTTTCACAAATTCACATGATGTCATGTTTCGCAAAGGGAGCAGTTAGAGAGAGACACAAAATTATAAATACTGTAATTCATTTGCATACAGTTTAAATATAGCATTAGTCACAACACCATCCCGCCAATGGACATCTGAAATTTGGTGTCAGGAAAAAAATGTGTTCTAAGTGTAGTTTATAGACGCTATTGTTCATGAACAGACGTTAAATCATCACATTTGTGAAATAATGGCTTGAGTTAGTTTGTCATTTTCTCTCTCTCCAGAAAATGAAATTCTGACTATACATTATTCATGAGTAAATAATAATAATAATAATAATAATAATAATAATAATAATAATAATAATAATAATAATAATAATAATAATAATTATTATTATTATTATTATTATTATTATTATTATTATTATTATTATTATTATTATTATTATTAAGAAGACATAAGCCATTATTTTAGCAAGGTAATAAAATGATTTATTGCCGAGGCCAAAACAGCAGCACCAACTCTGTGTAGTATTAAAGATGATCTTATATTATGGCGAAGTGCATCTTTTCCGGTGATTAGTATGTGTGCGCCCGTGTTTATGTTGCAATTGTTTATTACTGATAATTACAACCCCACCAGGCCCCGCCTCTTAAAACCACATGTTTACACACATGCATTCTAATAAATAGAGTACTTTCTATCTATATGCATGATAGCATTAGCATTATCACTATATATTATAGCATTTTAAATATGGGAGGAGTTTGTTTATGGCCTTTCTATATTGCAGCTTTTCACAAATTGCATGTGGTTCTGGAATTTAGCCCCAGTTGATTATTATTATTCTCCATTGGTGCCTCCCAAATCTCTAGTTTAGTAAATAATCTCCCCCGGACTCGCCACTATGTAATGACTGTGCTAATTTTGCTCTACCATGATGGTCAGCCAACATTTTGTTCTGAAGTGACAATGAAAATGGGAACTTCTCCACAAAAACGGCAAATGTCCCAACTTGGAAATATGAGTAATGGAAAGCGTGCTTGGAAATGGCCGCTGACGCCTGACTTTGCTGGAAGAGATGGAGTGGACGGAGCGAGGAGAGAGCGAATGGGCGAGAGAGAGGAGTAGTAGAGGTCATTAGAAGAGTTATTGCTCTGATAGAGGAGCGCAGGAGCATTCCCAGGGCATTTAATTCTCCCTCTTCCTCCTGCTCTTTCAAGATTGATCGTCTTTGTGGTCTTTTGAATCTCCTCAACGGTTCCTATGGTAACATAGCGGGGTAACACAATATTGGTGTATTAGGCTTATCTCTCCTCTGGCTGTCATCCAGACACATCTTACTCGTTTTTGTACTCCTCCTATCTTTGTAATTGAATTGTAAATGCTCCATTGGGCCTTCCATAAACATATGCAGTCACTAAGTGGCTACAGGCCACCGCTTTAGTCTGCCATCCAGACGCAAGGCACCCAAAAAAAAAAAAAAGCGGATCACTCCAGATTCTCTTCCCTGATGTCGGAACACAACTGATGGATTTTCGTGATTACAGGACGGAAGAATTGGGTGCCAATTATGTTATCGAGGACGCAATCTTTAGTATGCTTTTCATAAGGAAAAGAAGGAGTTAAAATTCCATAATATCCGCACCCGGGCCCGGTCGATAAATACGGCTTCGCTATCGGATAACTGGTCCGTGATCAGGCCCATGTGTCCCCTGCGACGTTCTCGATCCGGCTCTAATCGCATTACCCCGACCATGTTGACGTTCCGCCAATGGGAAATCTCCACACTGTAATCCCACACCCACGAGGCATGGACCCGGGTGCACTCTCTCCCACCAAAGTTTACATTATTAGAGCAGGGAAGGGGATTGAGTGGGACTTTGATAGACATGAGGGAAATATATAGACAGGGAGTTGAAAAGTGAGAGACATTGATATTCCGAGGGACCAAACACAGGGAAATTGCTATAATTCTCCACTTGAAAGGACTCGTTTTATGTGCTTGTTTGATATTTTGCGGTAACTGGAGGCCCCTGTTTCAAATTTAACCCTCCCCTGTCAGAGAAAGCACACTGAGCTTGGGGGGCTAATGAAGGCTAATTGATTTTGCGGTGGGCCAGAGCAGCAGGGAGGCCTGTCTCTGGTGTAAATAGTTAATGAGCCAAAGGACTGCTGTGGCCCCTTGGGGACTCGTATCGCGCCCGAAGCTCTCTGTTTGTGCTCTGCGGGCCAGAGACGATATCACTGCATCAGTGTCCATATTTGTTCTCTTCTATCTGCCTTTTTCCCCCCATTAAGTCACCAACGTTTAGTCAGGAGTGTCCAACTTTTTGTACAGAAAAATGGAAGGATGCAAGAGAAATTTGAATTTCATCTATGAAGCACACTGAAATCAATCAATCAAGCAATTATATGCCGTTTAGATTTTCTAGTCGTTTTTGAAAAACTGCTACAGAACAGCTTTCGGTTTAAAGTGATGAGGAAAATTGTATCAGATTTTCACCATTTTCGGGTGACCTCGGCCCTGTATGCCTCCAGACTAGATCAACCACTGCACTGAACAGCGAGCAAATTTCACCTCCATTATCAGAACCAAAACAAAAGTAAACTTTACTAAGATTGCTTAGCATCATTAACGTTCGGACTTTGACACAGAGCTAGGTGCTTCCAAATGCATTGCATTAAATTCTACACACTGTCTCTTTAAAAAAAAAATGCTATATTGGGAAACATAAGTCTCTCTTTAAAAATTATCTGTCATTATTTTTTGGGGTGGAAACTGTGTATGTATGAAATGGTATGTATCAAAAGTATTAGTGGCATCGGTACTTGGTATCGGTGCCATTGACTACTCAAGCGTTGAGTAATCGTACTAGTATCAGTCTGCAAAGAGCCGTATCGGTTTATTTATTTATTTATTTATTAAGATATGACTTATGATCTGACTCGGGGCTGTAGATGAAAAATAGGCTTCAGGCTAATTCTGGCATATTTACTGTACCTGATAAAACTAAATAAAAATAAATAAATAAATGAAAGTGAAAGAAACAGTTTTTGCTTTTAAAATTGAATCTTTTTTTCATCACAGTTTGAAGAGAAATTGTTTTATTATTTTATTCGCAAATACTTTATTTGTGTCTTTGCATATGTAGAAAAGCTCTGTAGTATATCAACTAATTTATTCGTAGTAGTGGCACCTATTTTTGTTGACACCCATATTAGCCATTTTTAGTATAGGCCACGGACCGATGAACAATGCAAGGCGGGCCACAGATGGCCCCCGAGGCGTAGTTTGGACACCTCTGTTTGAAGTGGTACTGCCAAACCCGACGATGTCATAACCGACTTGTATGTTTTCTGTCTTTGCTTTCCGTTGTCTGGGAGTGCTCGCTGAGATTGGAGTGTTTTTATTAGTTTTGCTACAAGTGATTTTTGTGTGGAGCGCCGGGTGCTGGCGGTGCCGGGTGTGGTTGTGTTCTGTTCTGTCGTGGTCTAGGGAACAGAACGGTGCGTGTTGTGGGCTAGAGGTTGTGGGATAGCTGACCTTCATAGTGTGAAGGAAATCGGGCCGAGGCCAAGTTCCACAGCGTGCCGGCCAATGCATTACATCAGCGTTCAGAGCCGGCTCTCCACAGGGCCTCGTGAGCACTCACTCACACATGCACACGCAGTCTGGTCCAGATCGGTTTCATCATCTCCGCACAATAACAAACACACGCACACACAGGCAGGCAGGTAAATGTGCGCTGAGCTTGTATACACACTCGTGAGCTATTTTTTTCTGCTCCGATTCCTTTATCGTGTTTGTTCCAAATGGTGTAAATGTTTTCAGACATTTCTAAATGTAGCCAGTTTCAATCACGCTAGTTAGTTTCTATCATGGTTAGTCGATCTCATTGCGTTTTTATTTAGTCGACTATAAATCTAGCATTTTAGCCTTTAGCCAAGGTTTTAGTTTAGTTTTAGTCAGGACAGTCAACCCTGAATATTTTTTTTGTCAGCAGATTATGTTGAATATTTCTGATCCAAAACTATTTCACATAAGGTTTTCTCTCAATCTTTTTGATGAAAAACAACTTCACACACAATTACAGTATATCAACAAGTGGCTACTATGGCTCCATGCTACGAGCTAATAAATTAGCCAGCATTAGTTAGCGATCGGATTAACATTATTGTTGGAACGTTATAGCCATTGGATTAATGTTAAAGCTATAATTCACTCTTTTTTGTTTTAACCTTTCACCCTAAATCCACCTTTTGTCTGTCCCATGTGTTTGTGCATGTTGCACTCGCTAGCTGCAGATTTGAAAGGGGGTGTGTCCACTGATCCGAATATATGACTGGATAGCTGATAAGTCGTGAGGCTACCATATTGCTCCTCCCAAAAAAAAAAAAATCGGAAATGGAGAACATTTGAAACAGTACTTAGTAGAAACAGCATGATTTATGATGTTTTAAATTTGTTAGATAAACAAGACGATTTCAGACATTTTGCAACTTGTCTTAAATACATGTTTAAATGATATGCTTAATGATGTTTACAGGAGGAAACCTGTATATTTTTATTGAAGAATTATAACTGTAATTCAACAAACGATGCCAAATCTACTGTTGGGGTCTAAGGAACTGAGCGATAAAAGAAAAAGGGGGTCTTCAAAGCAGCACATACCGTCCACTTGTTATTTTTATTTTTTATTTTTTACTTGTTAAAAAATAGTGACCTCCCCGCCCCCCGGCCCAATACTAACTTTCTAGAAGCTGTATATGTCTAATCTGTATGTATACTGTATAGTTTATACAGAGGTCTGCTCGCAAGATAGGAGGAGCAAGATGGCCGCCCTGTGACTTCAACGGCTTGCACGGGCGTGTATGGGCTATCCAGTCACATATTTAGATCAGTGGGTGTGTCACATGACAGTGTCATGTGACAGATTAGCAGGCAGGAATTTACAAAATTATATAATTTTCGCCTTGTCTTTGTTACTGAACTAAAATATCCATAGATTTTAGTCTAGTTTTTGTTAAGTGAAGTACATTTTCGTCTCGTGTTCATTAGTTGATGAAAATGCATACTGATTTAGTCCCACTTATTGTTTATCAATGAAGGTTTTAGTCTAGTCTAGTCTCGTTTTCGTCCAGTGAAAAATGTGTGTTGAAAAAAATATTTGTGTTTAGTTTTCTTTAACAAAATGAACACTAGTTCCGAACAACATGAGCGAGTGCCACGTGAATGCGACATGACTCAGCTCATGTCAGCACATCCATTTCCAAATTTTTTATTTTTTTTTGTGTTCCTTTCAAATGATTTCTCCATCCAACTTTCCTGCCAATTTCAGGCAGCCAAGTTATTTTTTTTTATGTTTGAAAAATGTGTTATTTATTAGCTTCCAATTAAATATTGTTTATTTTGCTGCTAAGGACAATAGATGTGTGACTAAGCATCAAGCTAGGCGCTGAGCTTTTAACGAAGTAAACAATACTATACGTTGCTTCACTGCAGCGCTCTCGACTGTGGAGCTGGCACACGACGGGTAGATGACATAATCGCTGGCATGTTCTAAATGTGCTCCTTTTTACTCCACGGAGGGGGTGGGGGGGGGGGGGACTTTTAAAGAGATATTTCATAGTACACAGGAGGACCTATAATAAAAAGGTTTCTACCAGACTAAAGTAGCTTTTTACATTTCATTTACACAGCAGTGTTGGCATCAAGGTGAGTTTTACACTAATGAAGTATGAGGACATTTCATAAATGTTCTGTGGCAAAATACAGCATGTGTTTATGCGTCACCCTTAATACATTTTACACACTTATAAT
Source organism: Vanacampus margaritifer (assembly GCF_051991255.1). Lineage (NCBI taxonomy): Eukaryota > Metazoa > Chordata > Actinopteri > Syngnathiformes > Syngnathidae > Vanacampus > Vanacampus margaritifer. The sequence continues at coordinate 16,306,689 of NC_135440.1, read as the reverse complement.
TGTTTTAGGACGAAATCATTTGCTTTCATTTCAACAATTATAGCGCATGCTTGCTTTTGTTAGCACCGTTGTGGAGCACTTCGGGCTAAGCTTCTTGTTGCAAGGCACAGCGCGCGCGCACACCATACAAGTGGAACTCCAGGTTTTGTAAGCAACATCTGTATGAACGGCAACATTGTCAGGGCGTGATGTCATCGGAGAGGGACGGTGAACTAAGAGCGCAGCTGAAATTGCAGGCAGAGCTACAGTGAACGTGTATTGTATATATTTGTGTCAGTGTGTGTGTACCACGTGCGCAAAAATGACTCACACTCATTCCACCGGCCCTGGCAGTCCTTGGGAGTCAAAACACATTTGTGGATGAAACATGTTACAGATGATGAATATACAATTGTTTCTTTCACAAGTGAGGTGAGTGGAGTCAGAGTGAGGAGCTGTGAGTTTATCAGTGTTGGACGCAGACCAAGTAGGGGGGCCCCTTCTCACACTGATCACACTGTGTTGTTGTTGTTTTTTTCTGACCCAGAGACATACTGTCTCTTGGACTGTTGTCTTTATGATGGCGTGACACTCGTTGAGTAGATCTTGGTGGCAATGTGCACAATCACCATCGGGGAACCGCTGAAGTCATTGACAATTAATTTTCTCCGTAGAAAAGAATGGAAAGAATCTTTGGGAAAAAAAAGAGATTGGAAATAATCTTTTCCAAGATTTGCATCATAACATAAAACTGTACTGGCAAAAGTTTAACATTTTAATTGGGGTCATAACTTCACTAAGTACATTTTGATTAGGTAATTACAGAAAAAATTGTTAGCCAAGAAGAAAAGAAAAAAGACAAATTCAACGAGAATCCAGTTGCCTCGATTCAACCTTTGTAAATTAATGATGTGGATGACTCAGAGGGCCCTATTTTCACGTCTAGTGTAAGTCTAACTGCACATGGGTGGAGTTTTCTTTCTGTCTTTTTTTTTTTTTGTATTTTCCATAGTGCACCGCTCTGGGATGGAACATAGCCAACTCCTGGCCAATCGAAGTGGCTCCCCTCATTCCCATTAAAATTAGGGCTTTAGTGGGGTTTCCATCCACCCATTTTTATTCGAATTGTCAAGAAATGCACAAATAAAAGTGAATGGAAACGCTAACAATTCAAAAAAGGGCCCCAAAAAGTTTTTACGCATGGAGGGTGTGGATTTTGAAGCGTATCGAAAAAAGCAAAATGCGAATTTTGGCTATGAAAACAGGTTTTGCAAATAACCGCTGGCAAGACCGGATACACGTCGATATTACGTCACACGTACGTTTGTACTCACAAAGCAATGGCAGACAATAAAGTAAGGTATGTCTGGGGGGACGACAAAACAGAAATCTTTTTGGAATTAATTAAAGAAGCGAATATTAATGCGATTTTAGATGGAAAACAGCAAAGAAACCCAACAGTTTGTCAAGTATTACAAACGCAAACTCATATGATGTCATTGCACGGCGCTGCCACTTCCTGTTTTTCTTCTTCTTTGAAATTAATGGTGGATCACGTCTCTATGGTGTATACCGCCACCTACAGCGGCGGAGCCCCCTCTCAATATTTGCAAAAGAAGAACAGATGGAAATGGGAATAAGTCGCAAATTTTTTAAAAACAATTCTAAACAATTGGATGGGAACCTGACTTGTGAAAGCGCACACAGTGCTTGATAATGGGGAGTACTATTAAAGGATTTTTAATAAATATTAGTTAAATTAATTGATTCCTACGATGTTGTTATATTTCTGAATGAAATACGATGATATCCATCCTGCCAAATCTGTCTTCTTGCCCCTTGTTCAAATCCAACAAAATTGCGTTACACCACCCGCGCCACAAGTTGGACCTGCTTTTTGCGAGTCTCAAATCTAGTCTATATTTTGTCATCAAATTGCCAGATGCACTGGGGGTGTGGGGGGGCACCTCTCTCTGCCGGAATGCTCAGCGAGGCACAACATGGTCCCAAACACGGCAAAGTAAACTTGCCCCGGCACGAAAAAGACAATGCGCTCGTTTTTACACCAAGCGCACAGGTGCATTAAAATATTAATATATTATTAAAAATATATAATATTAAAAATATAAAAATTATAAAATAAAAACATTTAATAAATATATAATATTAAAAATCCACAAAAATATAGCCCAGAGTTTACAGTGGAATAAAGAATAAAACACACTTTTTAGCAAACATTTTGGTGTTTTTTACTAATCCATTCACTGCCATAAATTCATTAAAAAAAAAAAGATTATTAAAAATTAAGGGCAAGAGGCGATTACATTTTTTAATTGTAATTAATCGCATGACTTCACTAGTTAACTCACAATTAATCACAAATTTTACATCTGTTCTAAATGTACAATAAAACAATTCTAGGTTTTCATACTCTTGTTAACAAAAGTGGGGGGGGGGAATGTTAAACTAATATAAATAGTTCAAATGAATTTGTGACGTTTATAGCCATCAATCAACGCAGTGCTTCTCAATTATTTTTTTGTTGGGCCCCCCCAGGAAGAAAAAAATATTTTGCGCCTCTCCAACTCTCCACCGTAACTACAAAATACAATCATATATTATTTATCTATAAAATTGTTGCAGAAACCGCTGCAGAGGAGCTAATACTCCTTGCACAGTCTCTGACAATGAGAGCATCACTGCCATCTACTGTAATGGATGTGCAATTACACTTTTTTTCTAGTCGAGAGAAGGGGGAAAAAAAGAGTTCCCTGGGGTTACATGTGCCCCCGCCCCAAGGCCTTGCACCATGCTCCTCTGTTTGAGAAGGACTGATAACAGTATGCATTAAAAATTGCCTTTAATCACAGTTTTTTTTTTAAATCTGTCCTCCAGGTGACCCAGAACTTTTCTCTGTGGCTTCATTCCTTGGATACTGATAACACTCTTACACTCAATGTTTCATTTTATATCAAAGTTTTGGTCTGTTTACTTTAATCAAACAGATTTATTTTAGAATGTTTATTTGTATGCACATTTTTACAGAATATTTTGGCCATTTCTGACTCAACATAATTCAGCATGATTGGAAAAAGCAAATATGTTGCACTTGGAATGCGATTTGATAGCTGTACAGTTTGTGTGGTGGTTGATGTGTAGATGGGAGCGACTGTGTTGCATCTGCTCATCTTCGGATGACTCCATGTTGTTTTTGCCGTGCTGACGCGAAGGCCATTTGGTCACGGTCCAGGGCCTGTGAATGGGACGGGCTCGCCTGGGTAAACCAGCTGCCATCGCCCCATGGACGGCTCCACTGTCAATGAAGCCAACACACAGCCCCACCCAAAAGACCCCAGATACCAACCGTTGAACGAGTTATTCCCTGGACTGCACAATAAGACCTCACACACTAGAGAGGTGATTGGATTAAGACTGTTGGGTCAGAGATTTCACTCAGATTACATTCAAGTCAATATTGACGACTTTGGTCAATATCTGATCTCCTTGGACACCAGGAGATCTCATTTGGTCCCACTTTATTTTCCTTTCCTCCAATTTCTCTCCACAGAACAGAGATGAAATTTAATAAAAGCCTCCCTTTTGTGTTCCTTTTCTTTCAAAGGACAATGGCTTGCCTTGGTCTTTAACTGGCTATGAAAGCAATCTTATGATCCATTAAGACATTCTATATGTTAGTGTGTATTATTATTATTATTATTTTAAACAAAGTGTTCAACTTTGTCAGCCACATTTATTTTTGGGCCTTCTGTTGAGTTTAGCGGTTGTAGCGGTGAGCCGAAAATGCTTGTTGAGAGCTCTGCTTTACATGAGCGGGAACAGACTGTAGTCAGAATGTCATCCATTAAGTTGACAGGGCGGAGAAGCAGCTAAGAGTATGAGCGCATGCTTTGGATCACACTCCTCGGCTGGGTGTGCGTCTCGCCGTCCCCCGTCCCCGTTCGTCCGGGCGTCTGGCCTTGTTTGTGTCCATGCCGCCGCCAGAGGTGGGTTCAGTCCGACCCGGCTCTTATGCACTTGGCCCGGGACCCGAGAGAGGGGGCGAGCTCTCCCATCAGACTGTCTGCCTCGCTGTTCCCTGAGGAAATCAGTTTAACAGTCCCCAGCTCTTGGCAAGCACGGGGAGAAAAAAAAAGGGGGGGGGTGAATGAGAGAGGGGGGGTTGGAGGGTTAGTGCCTCTCTGGGCGACAGGGAAATCTAATAAAAGTGAACTAATGGGGGGTGTGGAGTTGAAGGGGACAGAGAGTGGGTTCTGCAGGCAGGCACGTAGCGGGTAGTGAGTGGATTTACATCCTCTTAGCGCTTGGCAAAACTACACAGACAGACCGCTGCTTTTAAATTGCAGATGTTCAACCATGTTGGGTTGGAAGTTCGGGGAAGAGGAATCCCACACAAAATATTGTCGGAGAAGTTATGACAATGAAGGATGATGCAACAAATGATGCTCTTCACATCAAATGTGACCGCTGGAAGTTGTGCTGGCTGAATGGATCTGCGTCGGCGCTGCGGTTGACTTCCGAGTTGTTCCAATTCCAAAACAATTGTTCCCATAGGGAAATTGAATACAGTAATACCAAGTTCAAACTGTTGCCATGAGTAATCCTTATTAGACGTATAGGCAATGTTTAACTTTTCCGTTAACGAGATTGAATGAAAACGAGAATTCTTTAATTATTTTTTTTACGAAAACTAACTAAGTCCGTTTTACATTAATAAAACTCCAAAACTATAACTAACTGAAACTATATTTTACACTCATAAAATGAACTAAAACTAATTATCATTTTTGTGAAAATTTCTTTAACTTTCATCATTGTCAGTGAATTTATTACGTGAGCTTTTGGGGTTTATTTTAAATTTATTTTATTTTGGTATTACTGTACAGCCGGCAAGAACAAAGAAGGTTGAACAGTTGTTTGGAAATTACAGCTTTCTTTATTTTTATTTATCTTGCACTAGACAACCACTCCAAATGCAGTACAGGTATATGGCAAAACTAAAATTAATACTAAAACTAATTTAAAAAAATAAACTAAAACAAAGCATGCAAAAATACAAATTAATACATTTAAAAAAAGCAAAAAATATATATTAAAAAAAACAACAAATGTAACTAACTGAATTTTAACACATTAATCAAAATAAAAACTCACTATAATTTAGCATTTAAAACTTTTATAACCCTGTTTATGAGTGACCCGACTTGTTTTTCGAGATACGAACCATCGCTTATCTTATTTATTTTGTCTTGACTTGCAAACAACAATTGAAGTTATGACCCCTAAATGGCAGCATCTCAGCTGGTATTAAGAAAAAAAATCACAAGAAAATAAAAAATATTTAGATGCTCAAGTACTAAAGTCTCACATGGTCTGATGATTTGTTTGACCTTTGTGGCATGTTTTTCTGGAAAAATTTGTTTGAACTTTGAAATTTACTATTTTTTGGACATTTCCCGCTGAAGGCTCCGCTGTGTTTTTATGACTAGCTACCTCCTAATGATGCAGTGATGTGATCCCTGGCTAAATCTCTGGGAGCTGTTGTGTGGCGCCAGAGGGCCACTTGTAGCCAAATAATACCCACTTCTACTTTTAAGGCGTATAAAATTGCTCACCTTGACCTCACGGGGCTTGATTTAGCCCTCGCGGCCTCAGTACCAGTTCTGCACTTTCTCCATCTCGGGTTAATAGATATGAAGTCATTTGTCGAGTGGAAGCCCCGGCGTGTTCTTCGAAGGCGCCCAGAGCACTCACAAGACATCACTCAAAGCACCCCTGTGTCAAAGAGGAAGTGACCATTAATAAATAGCATTAATGGCCCATCACCTGCTCTCCCTGAAACCACATGAAAGAGAGAGGTCTAAAAAAGAGAAAGTAGAGAGATCAGGGGGCAAAGGCCTGAGAGTAGACTTACTCTGTGGACAAAAGATGGCTGAATGAATCTAGTTCAATAGTGATTTGGTCATAATCCAAAAATTTACCTTTTGGGATAAATTAAAGAAAAGCTAAATTTGATTATGCTTAATTTTTTGGGTTAATTTATTCCCATTCAAAATCACCTTTATTGGCCAATTATAATAAAACAACCTTTTAGCAAACTGATCATTTGGCATGAATGTCAATAATGTGCATTTTGTGCCCTTCTGCTTCACTTTCATTTCTTTCCTTGTTTTAAACTCATTCACTCCCAGCCATTTTCACTGAAGCAACCCCCTTTGCTCCTGACTGTTTTACTGGATTTTGACTGATTTTGCAAGGCCCACAGAATGTTGTCTTCTATTGCTATAAAAACATGGAACTTACCAAAAGAATGATTAGAGTCTCTTCTTTCATCAGATAAAAAAAATATTTCTATCTGTTTCCGTTTTGCAGCAATTAGCATTATAATATAGCTATGTTTCATCATTATATCACAGATCTGTTTAAAACAGTGGGGGAAAGAGCTTTTTGCAACATGGCCCTGGTTGATCTCTTATACTCTGCTGCCACCAGCTGGCCGTTTTTTTTATTAACTACCATTGCTTCAAGCATTCTGTTCAGTTCGGAGGCTGCATCAAAGCATTCTGTATCCTCTAGCATAAAAAAATAAAAATAAAAATAACAAAAAGCGTATAAATACGTCTTTGGGAGCATGGTAATATTTAAAATAGAACATATTTGTACGTTTTGGGGAGCAAATGAGTTAAGTGCTCCAGTTTAACTTGGTATGGGAAAATTTGTAACACCCTGTTGAATTTTGAAGTATCATACAGTTGTGCTTTGAGATAAGAGTGTAATTCATTCATGCTCATAGCTAACAATCCTTGCTCAAATTATCTTTCCCAAGTGCAATGAATTAAATAAACCTCTAAGCTTCAGTAATATTAGTAGTTCTTTTTTTTTTTTTTTAAGTTCAGTTTGTTGTGTTTGCCTCACCGCCCCCCATCTCCCTCCCCCCAAAAAACCTGAATAAATTCTGCACCCTGAAGCCTACAGGCTAACACCTGTGCTTATTTAATGACTGTTTTCTGTGGCTGCCATGTAGAAATGGACAGTACTGTGTGTGTTATTAGAGTAAAATGCATGTGGCGGCTCAGTTGTGGCACTGAGCACAGTCTGGCAAAATGCAACCATGTGTTAGTAGGCATCAAGAAAGCTGATGAAGGCGTTTTAGAATGCTTATCATCACTTTGCTTGCGTCCTGTAGTTGCGTCACTGTGGTTGTGGATGCAAATATTGAAGTAACTTTATGTTTGTTTCCACTTTTGGCTGAGCTGTAGTCATTTGTGAGATAAATGCGCCTGTAATATCACGGTAAGGGCTTCCTTATTGAAACTCTTTATGGAAAATTGGAATTTGCTTGTAATTATAGTCACATACAGACATTGCAAAAGTACTCAAGCTTTGTACTCAAATAAAAGTACCAATTCAAAATAAAAGTATTTTGCTGTAAGTTAAACAAATATTATAATTCAAAGCTTTGTAAGATGGTCAAATGTTCTGCCTGTAATATTTGTTGTAAATGTTGTTTTATTCATTATTGATTAATTAATTGGCTGATAAATTGGTTTGGAATCAATATTGGCCTAAAAAAAATCCTTATTGGTCATGCCCTAGTTATAGCTAACATTGATGCTAGTTGTGTGTTAGCATTAAGCATGTGTAATTTTAGGTGTTTTTGGTAAAATACTGAACGTGTAATTCTCTTAAATGAAGAGGAGTTGAGTCGAGTTGTTTCAGGTTTAGACTTCATTTGGGAATAGTAATGATAAAGAATTGTTCATTGTTGTTCTGTTGCATGTTGGCAAGTTTGCTGCCTCCATTTAATGCTCTGATTTTAAATGCAGCGAGTAAAATTAAAAGCTGTCAAACTAAATAAATAACATAAGTAACACAGAAATACCAGGGGGGGAAATCAACCTAAGTACATGGAAAAAAATAAATAAAATAATAATAATAATATTTCTGCATCTTTACTTGCCACAACTGGTCACATACAGACACACAGATGGTAAAAGTTTTTTTGTTTTTTTAAGAATCTTTTCCTGGTTGATTTTGTTACTCAGATTTTTTTATTTTTGGGGGGCTTTTTTCTTCTTCTATTGTGTGCTTCCATTGGGGGCGGTGTGGCTTAGGGGTAGAGTGGCCGTTTCCCAACCCAGAAATTGTGAGTTTAAACCCATGCCATTGTGACCACGTCGGAGTATCCTTGAGCAAGATACAGACCCCCACCCCCCACCCAGTTCCTCCTAATGCTGCATCATCCGTAGGTGAGCGAGTAGTCGAATGTAAATGCTTTGAGAGCCTTGTGAGGTGGAAAAGTGCTGTATCATTTTATCGTTGCCTGTACTGTACACTTTAGATTTATTTTATTAATGTAAAGTGTTTTGTAAATAAAATCTATTTTTTTTCTTTATTTTTTTTTATTTTATATATAATTATTTTTTGTTTTTTATTATTATTATTATTATTATTATTATTTTATTTTATTATTTTATATATATATATTTTTATTATTATTATTATTATTATTTTATTTTTATTTTTTTAATTTATTTTTTTATTTTATTTTTTAAATTTATTTTTATTTTTTTATTTTTTTATTTTTTTATTTTTTTTTATAGGTGCAGCAGCCTGTTGCCCTGCCCATCACCTTGTTGTTGATTGGCTGTTCGAAAATAATGCACAGTTCTTTTAATGGTAGTTACCATTCAGTTTGTCACCATCACCACTCGGCGTCTGTGCAACTAAGTTTGACCTGCATCTGGATTTTGGTGGCTTGCTAATTGAATTACTGAACCGATTGCACCACACCGCCAGCTGGACTTCTATCAAACACACCGATAAAAAAGCTGCCGCAATTGTGGGCTGATGCCGTGTTAGGAGGAGGCATCTGATCTCCCTTTCACTCTCTCACAGCCTGCGTTCACCTTCTCTACGTCCTATCATGGCGTCCATTGGCAAGCATCCCCCAGATGCGCATGACTGCCATTTTATGTTATTTCTTGCGATAACCTGACACGACTCTGAGACTTGCGCTTGTGTCTGATTGGTTTCCTCTTACAGGGGGCGGGGCTCACCTCCCTGGTGCTAAGTGACAAGTTGAAGGTTGAGGGAATGTGTTTTGTAAGGGCTGTCATCCTCAGAATTCATCCCGTGATAGGCGGACGATGTCCCCGTCGACACAGCTCAACATGATGGATGTCTGTAAGCCAATTGATATCGTTTTGTGTTTTAGCTGCATGGTCAATTTTCTCGTTGTTTGTGATTCTTCTTCACACTATTCCTTTCCATGTGTTACAAACTGTGGACAGCTGCAGGCCTGAGGCTGCATGCTGTGTGTTAGCGTGGCCTTTGTGGTATTTTAACTCGGGTGGTCACAACACCGAGGAGCTGTTCCCCCCTCTGAGAGTTGACCTGTTGCGGCTGCGGTCAAAACGGCTACCAGAGGCTGAATTTTAGGATGAAATTGGAATAGCGAAGGAAAAACAACATAAGTTCTGTGTGAGTATGTCAGGCATCTCTCATATGACAAACTGAAACTATACTCAGCCAAAACAGGCTTGACGAGGTCATCGTTTCACAATCCTGGTTTCTCTCAAATACAAGATTTGGGGATTGTGAGAAAAGTTCAAAATCAAAGTCAGAAAAGAATGCAGTAGTGGACTTCTGGTAAAAAGCTTTCCAGTCGTGGATGGTGTGAGAGAGGAGAGGGCGAGCTGATGGTGAGCTCCGGTCGCGTCTAAGTATTGTGATCCGGACCAGCTGGATGACGTTCCCTGTGGGAATCATGAATGTAGAGGTTGTTAAAAGATATGGAACCCTGGATGCTCCGTGGACTTACTGACAGCAGCTGGGAGGAAGGGGGAGGGGAGTTCACAGATGAAAAGTGTGGGATTCATGGCAGTAGCGTTCAAGTCTTTCATTTGCTTACTTTTATTTCAAAAATCATAAATCAAGCAAAATCCAAATGCATTTATGCGTCGCATTAGAGTAGTTTCCTATGCGCAATCACTGAACCCTTCTTGGCTATTCTGGCCACTTGTATGTTTGTGTACTATCTTGTCTTCGTGCCAAGCCTAGAAAAACAAACCTCTTGAGGAAAAGTCAAGCGGGTAAACACAAACAACACAAGAGTGAAGAGCGTCGAGCCGCCGCCTCAGTCACAGCTAAGTAGACCACACGCTTAAGGCAACAAACCTCCTGCTGGGTCAACAGACTGAGACTCGCACCTTGCCAGAGAGCTCATCTCATAAGCGGTCTCTCTCTCTCACACACACACAAAGAGGGAGGTTATTAGCAATATGAAGAGGCAAGATGTGGAATGGGCAATCAGGGAATGTAAAGCGGGAGAATGACAGGACTGAAGGGGAGACAGAGGACAGACTAAGTGCTTTGATTTGTTCCCCACACGTATGGATTTATGGAGCTATTCATCATCTTATCTAGTCGGCGCATGGAGCCATCGTAACTGTTAGTAATCAGCTTGATAAAACATATCAGTTCCTATAAGCCTTTAATGATTTGCTTATGGAGAATGTAGGTTTGGCATTGGACTAAATCCTTGATGACAATGGGATAATTGAGCAATAAATCATCTGAATATATATTTATTTTGAAGGTGGGACTAGTTGTCAGGTATGGAATGGAAATTATAGTTTCATTGTTGAGTCTAACTAACTTCACATTGTGCACTATATCAAACTAAAACAAAAAAGTAGCTTATCTCATTTGCTCCCAAAAATATATAAATACGTTCTATTTTAAATATTGCCATACACCCAAATACGTATATATACGTTTTTTTTTGTTTGTTTTTATGCTAGAGCATACAGAAGGCTTTGACGCAGCCTCTGAACTGAAAAGAATGGTTGGCAGGTGGCAGCAGAGTATAAGAGATCAACTAGGGCCATGTTGCAAAAAGCTCTTTCCCCTTCTGGATATTCACAGATTTGTGAATAATGATGAAATTTAGCTATATTATAATGCTAATTGCTGTAAAACGGAAACAGATAGAATTTTTTTTTTTTATCTGATGAAAGAATATACTCTAATCTTTTTTTTAGTAGGTTCTGTGTTTTTATAGCAATAGTACACAATATTCTGTGGGCCTTGCAAAATCAGTCAAAATTCAGTAAAACAGCCGGGAGCGAAGGGGGTTGCTTCAGTGAAAATGGCTGGGAGCGAATGCGTTAAATGTGCTAGCTCATGTTTAGAAACATAAAATAAGCATATTAATAACACACTCTCAGGACAGTCACTTCAGCAAATGTACACACAGTGGAACCAGGTGAAAAGGGAGCAAAGCTTAGGGGTTTAGGAGCAGGGGTCAAGTTGTTCTATCATGGTGTAGATAGGAAGAGAAATGGAGTAGGAGTTATCGTGACGGAGGAGTTTGTTAGGAACGTCCTGGAGGTTAAAAGAGTGTCAGATAAAGTGATGAGCCTCAAGCTAGGAATGGAAGGTTTGATGGTCAATGTTCTTAGTGGGTATGCGCCACAGGAAGGATGTGAGCTGGAGGAGAAAGAGAACTTTTGGTTGGACGTTGGTGAAATGATGCAGATGTGACAGGCAGGAGGTCTAGAGGAACACCAAAGATAGTATTGCCAACCTCCCCGCAATATCATATCGCGAGGTTCATATCGAGATAAGATTGTATTGTGACATTTGGATATTGTTACGTCCCTACCGGGCTGATATCTGGCCTTATTTTAAGGTATCAGCTGCCATCTTGTGGCCGTTTGTTGATCAGGAACTAGCAATTACAAATTAGAAGAATAGAATATTGCATCCATTTCATGCAATTTAATAAAAAATTTATTGGGATATATAGGTATCTCCTTAAAATTAAAATCATTTTTTTGGGGTGGGGGTGAATGTTTTATGTATCAAAACACTGGTACTGGTGACTACTTAAGAGTTGACAATTAAGTATTCGTAGTGGTATCGAACATCACTAATACTTGTTTTATCCTTAATTTGCTTAAAAGCATCAAAATGCTCAATCTATCAAGATAGTTTTGAATGCTCCCCCATACTTTCTCATGTGGGTTAGTCCATTTTCTTACTATGCAATTGCAGATTTGGTTCAGGAAGAGTGTAGCAAAACAAACTTGTGTAACACTTTTCACCACCAAGACAGATTAAAGCACTCAAAAATGGTAAACAATATTAAATTTTGATTAATGTTTTTTCTCAATTACAGTAAAAGCACTGAAGTGATTTACTTGTTAGCTATTGAAAAATCTTTAAGACGGATTTGAATGACTTTAGCTCAAGGAATAAGGCAATCCTCAAGTTCTACTTTTTACTAAATTAGTTGGGATGTCTTCTTCTGGCCATAAAATTGTATAGATTGACTCAACAGCGCCCCCTTTGGTTTCAGTCAAGTACTACGTTCCATTTTGCTTCAATTGCTTTTAATTTACAGACAATTCCACAATGACCAATTTATAGACTAATCACTTATTCTGTTGATCCCTACTCCAAAGATATGACATAAACCTCCTTCTTTGCACTCAGAGACTGAAGGCTGCACTTTCACACCACCCTGGCGCCATCGCCAACGGCAACATGAACTCCATGGGCCACATGATGGAGATGATGTCGTCGCGGCAGGAGCAAGCCAACCACCATCACATGCACTCGCACTCGCACTCGCACCCGCACCCGCACCCGCACCCGCACCAGCACCTGCAAGCACCTCCCCACGCGTACCAGCACCACGGTCACCACCACCACAACCAAGGCCACGGCCAGGGCGGCCACCATCACCCGCAGGGACACAACCCCCATCACAACTCCCACAATGCCCACCTCCACCCCGGGCACCCACACCAGACATCGCCGCACCACCCGCAGATGCACTCCGCTTCACAGGTAAGATTTCACTTTGGTACTTGCTAGCCATTTGCAGTACACTGCCACCTACTGCTTTGGAGTATTACTGTTTTGTAGTTTAGACAAGATCATAATATTTAGTTCCTTTCGGTTGTGTTACTGTTAATAAAATTAAAAAGTATCAAAAGCATTGACATTTTGATTTTACAATCAATTTTAGAGCATTAACCTCTGATTTTTTAAGTATTGCTTTCAATATTGAGTCACATATCATTAATGAACATAGAGAGCAAAAACCTCATCTACTGAGTTGTTTTTAAGTGAAAATTTGAGGTTAAGAAAAATTATATTCTAACAACAAAGTATAGTATATAGCAGGGATTTTAGGGTAACGTAAATGCAGGACGGGGACACAATTTTTCAACCCTGCTAGTGGGGGGCCACATAAGGCCACACACACTTCCCAGTGTAAGTGCAAAAAAGACATGTCCGCCATCTAGTGGTGATTGGTGATATTACAGCTTAAAATTACATCCAACCCCTGCATATTTGCAGTTCAGGACCCGGGAAATCGCATATATGCGCATTTTTTTTCCTTTTTCAATATATAGTAAGTGAGTAAGCTTTAATTCTATATCGCTTTTCACAGACAGATGTCACAAAGCGCTTCACAAAAAGAGGACAGCCTCGTATAAAGCAATATAAAATATAATGCCATAAAACAAAAAACATTTATACTCTATATATAGACAAACTTATAAAATATATGTATATACAGCATAAATATAAGAGCAGTTAAGGCAAAAAAATAATAAACTACATAAAATAAAATACAATGAAATTTAGTAAAATGCAATAAAAATCTAAAGGTTCTAGAAAGCTTTTAAATTGTAAATTTTTTTAAATGTTTATATTTTTATATATTTTATATATATATTTTTTTAGATTTTTTTAATATATATATACTGTATATATTTTAAATATATAGAATTTTTTGGGTTGTTGACATTTTTTGTGTGAAATGATTCTTGCATGTCGAAGTTGCCCATCCCTGCCCTGGTGTATAGTAATATTCAAATATTATTAAAAAGTAATATTACAAGCATAAATATGGGAACAGTCTTACAATAAGGACAGCGTGCATTGTGTCAAAGCTTTTAGTTTTGCTTCTATTCGTATAACGTTTTATCTCATAGAAAAATATTTTTCTTTTCTTTTACTAAAATAAAATAAGCCTGCAATTAATACTGTACATTATGTTTTCACTCTTCTGTGTATTGCATACATTACTCCGCTTATACAACCAAATTGCTTTTCACTTTTGTTTACAATCTGTCTTTTTTAAATATGTAATTGATATAATCTCTCTACTGTCATAGAGCTTCTTGTCTTATTGTTATCCTTTAAGCAAAGCCAGCTGCAGAGAAAAGTTCATGAAATGAATTTGAATGCTTGTAGGTTTGTTTTATGGAAACTTTGCTCCACACCCGTTGCAAGGACGGAACCATGGCTGACGCCTTCCTGCAAATATATTTGCTTGTATTATGCAAAAATGGCTCACGACATAAATAATAACTTGATTTAAGTCGCTTTGTCCTTGCATTGTCTGATGCCCTTTGCTATATTGGATAACGTATCGTCACGGCATCGGTTGATACCAGTCACCGTGCGCTCCAAATGCGCCATTAAAGCATTAAAACAACACTTTTGATGTATGCTTGGCATGCATTAAAGCGGCTTGTGTTTTCCATACTTCTCATAAAAGTGGTAATGGTCCAAACTGCAAACAGTTGACCTTGCCAAGTATATGTCAAGATCTGCCCGTCCGCGTACACTTGTTGTCTGCTGCTGTTAGTCTGAGTGGAAGTGGGTGGTGGAAAAGTGGCTGACACCTCTTTAACTAGGAAAGCAGCTCGGTGAATCAGCCCAGTCACTCACTCATTCAAGCAGATGTTGTTTTGAGGCCAGTTGGCACACTTAAAATAGCTTTGGGGGGAAATGTATGGACGCTTGTTTGTGTTTGGAGAGCAGCGGGGTGGCTGCTGCAGTCAGGTGTCTGGATGTTTTCCAGCTGTGTCACAAAGATTGCGTCTGTGGTTGCAAGTTGGCAGACGTAAACTGTCTCATTAGAGAGCCGGGTTATGATTAATCCCCCTCCACCCCACTTCATGTTTCAGATGTCTCCTGCCACCCAGCACATGCAGCCGACGCAGACGCTTCATTCCCCGCCCCCGAGCGGCGGCCGGCGCAGGCGAGTCGTGGACGAAGATCCGGACGAACGTCGGCGGAAGTTTCTGGAACGGAATCGAGCGGCGGCGACGCGATGCAGACAAAAGAGGAAAGTGTGGGTGATGTCGTTAGAGAAGAAAGCAGAAGAACTCACGCAGACCAACATGCAGCTTCAGGTATCAACATCAAACAACAGTAAAATGTGTTATTTTACTTTCAAACTCATTTTTGTAATTTGACCAAGAATGTAGGATGCTGGTGCCTACCGCATGATACAAGTGAAGGCTGAAGGTTTTTTTTGACATGCATCTACTTCCACATGATTCATCTGATTCCCATCATTCTAATTTCAACATATTACAAAAATTCACGCCATGAGGGCTAGTACTTTTCACGTTACAAATATTCATAGTTTTTCTGAAATTTAAAATTTTTCACTTAATTCCAATGAGGCCCAATTTTCCCCAAAGGTTGTTTACAGCCATAAAGTCACATTTAATATTACACGTCTACGTCGTTCGAATGTGAAATTTAAATCATTCAGCTCACCTTGTGAACAATTTTGCATATAAGAAAAATCTCCAATTTTTCACCCTCTAAAAATTCTCATATGAAAACATTCTTCTATATTATTCACTCCTTCCTCAACATTACTCGGCCGATTTAAACAATTACAACTCCACCATGTTCAGATCATTCAAGCCATCTCAATTATTATTCCCATTCACAACATTCATTTTTAAAGCCCCCAAATTCTAATATTTACATATTCACCTCCAGTTTCTGCATATAACGACCGATTCCACATTCAACATATTCCGCTCATTTCCGGTCGTAGTATGCCATTCAAAATCATTCTTCATCATTCCACATGCTTCAATTTTTTTCCCTTCAGGCTTTCAGCCTTCATACACAACTTCTCCAGAAAGGGCAGATGTCTATTTTATAACAAAACAAAACACCAACTAAACAAGCAGCTTGTTCTTTTTTTTTTCTTTCTTTAAGGTGTTAAAACTGTCAACAGCCTAATGTTTTACTCTAATAAACAACAAACCAACCTGTATTGCAAGCCTTAAATATACTCATTAAACACAGTCTGTCAGCTGGCTTTTCTGCAGCTTAAATGATGATTCTGTTTGTTTTTATTACAGAATGAAGTGACGATGCTAAAGAACGAGGTGACCCAGCTTAAGCAGCTCCTCCTCACACACAAAGACTGTCCCATCACCACTATGCAAAAAGAGTCCCAAGGTTACCTCAGTGAGTCACACACACACACACACACACACACACACGCACACACACACACACACACACACACACACACACACACACGCGCACAAACTCAAACACACTTCAGTGTTGATAGCACTGCTGTGGAGATGCTTTATTCAGTCAGAAACAAAAGAAGAAATCCCACATCTGAAAGCCGACGTGACAAATACGTCATGAGCTGCATTTTGGTTCCCAGCGTGACATCAAAGCCCCGCCCTTTGATATGGATACGAGACATAATTAGGATAGCGAGCCTCCCCTGTGTGCTTCCAGTGAGGAAAATCAGGCTCATATCCGTCCTGACTGAATGTTTCTTTTGTAAAGGAGAGAGCCTCCTCCCAGACTGGGCGAGGCGTTCATCAATGATTCTTGAGTTGTGCGCACATGTCCACTTAAATAGGAGCATAAGTCATGCTGGTGTGTGTACAGAGACGAGTGATTCTATTTTCCATTTTTGTCTTATCTGTTCATGGTCTGTTTTTACGAGGGAGGCATTTGGGGTGATTATATATTGTTTGAAATATATCTAAAGAAGGTATGTGCAACCTGCAATATGTACAATTCGTCCACGAGAGCATTTGGTCCAAGTCTGCAATGCCATTTTAATATCAAATAAGCATTTCTTCAGTGTGGATTTCTAGTGAAAAAATAAAATAAGATAACGAGAGCGTTTGTAATTCATTTAATGCTAATAATTGCATTTTAATAAAATCATACATAGCAGCAAAAATTGGCCTTTTTGGAGGGAGGGGTATTTGAATGTCTTTGTCTTACTTTGTAATTAGTTGTAATTTCTGATGGTATGATAATGGTGAGCAATTATATTGTGGTATTAAAATTGAACACAATCCATGTTATTTTTAAATGAAATATTGAATATTTGGCCCAGAAGAATCCGTTCTTATTATTATTTAATTGTTCTTAGTAAGTCGCATTGTCCTAATTACTAAGTGAACTATTTTTAAAGAAAGAACCGTGGGCTACTCATGTCGCCCTTGGGGCTAAATAGTACCTGCTGGCACAATTTTTATTTTATTTTTAAGGGAGAAACCTTAACCACGGTAAACCGCCAAACCGGTCATGCCTAGTTGTAATGTGTCAATGTGTTAAAAGATTATGATGATAATAATAATAATAATAGTAAAATAATAATAATACAATCGCCCAAAACGGCAGATTTTTGTCAATTTTAAAATAGCTAGTATGACATTTTTTTAGTACCAAAGATATTTTAAGAATTCCAAAAAGGACATCAGTTTCTTTAAATTATCTTCATTTTTTAAAGATATCAATATTTCAGATTTTTGACAATTAATTGATTGATAATTAAAGTACTTTGACAGTTTACGAAATGTATTTTGGATCGTTACTAGAAGTAGTTATTGGACTTTGACATTACCTGTTTTTGCGCTTACAACTCATTTTGCCAAATTTTCTGAATTTCCGTGATAATGATTGCCGCCTTTCACGCCTCATAAAATTTGTAGCATAAAGAGAAAATCAATGTTATAAACTTAAGTCTTATTAGCACTTTTTTATAAGCGATAATTTGGGGCATCTCAATTTTGGGAGGGAAAAATTTCATTTTCAGACTCACTCAAAATACCTGAAAACTGTTGAAACGCCCGACACCAAATGTGTGTAATATGTAATCGGCCAGATGATGAATCGGTCGGGCCATAACCAGAAGCTGATTTACCATCCCCAGTCATGTGTCCGTAGGTCCAGAGAGCAGCCCAGCGGGAAGTCCATCTCCAGCTTGTACGCAGCAGCAGGTCATTCAGCACAACACCATCACCACCTCCACCACCACCGTAGGGGGCAGCAGCGTGCACGGACAAGCCAACAGCCGAACAGACATTAACCCCATCCACTAGGGCAGCAGATAGACTGGACAGCCCTGGTGGCCGCCCCTCAACACCTCCCTTCGCCCCAACACACCTCAGCTTTCTGAGGCTGTCCGGGTGCACACATCGCCCACCACCACCTTCCTAACCCCCCCTATCAAGAAAAACCTCAAAGGCCTCCAAGGCTGTTCTTTTTACAGTAGCCATGGTATGTATTTTTATAGATCTTATTCCTTCCTTCCTATAATGTGTACATGTTTGACGGTTTGTTGCCTTTTTTTTTCTTTTTTACATTTGCGTTTGTGAGTTACGTCGGCAGCGTTGCTATCGATTTTTTATTTTTTTTTTGCCCAGTGTAGCGGTACAAAATGGACCAAAGCGTTCATGTAACACGAGGGAAGAGACTGGAGGCTTTCATCTCTTAAACTTTCTCTATTTCACCCATGGACGTATTTCCTATGTAGGCACCAACATGTTCTTACAACTATTTAGTAGAAAACTAGTGGGACCCATTACCATATGATGCAGTTCTTTCCAGAGCAGTTAGTGACCAGTTTTGTTGGATTGGAAACAAAATTCCATGTTCAAAATTGAGAGTCAGACTTTCACATCTTTGTACAACAAAAACTACAAAATTCTCGTGAGAACACGTTTGGACACTGCATCAAATACATTTAGGTCCAGAAGTATTTCGGCAATGACATTTTTTGATTTGTCTATAGACACTACTGAAGTGGATATTAAAACAATCAATAAGTGATTGAATTGTAGATTTTAATTAATTATTTTCACAAAAATATGGTAAATTGGTGCCTTGACTTATTAGTGACGCCGCTGTCGCGCTTTCTGTTTTCCCAGATAGGAGAAAAATTGATGAGCAATTAGTGTGAATATAGTGAACTATTTAAAAAAAAAAATGTTTAAAAAAGAGCCTTCAAGCTGGTTATTGTCACTCCCAGTTGCAATTTATTATCAATCTGAACCTAAAACAATGTTGTTGTTGTTTTTTAACCAATCATATAACTTTAGCCTAGTCTGCTAGCTTAATGCGAACCCACGATGCAATCACGATCTTCTTTGTTTATGTCTGTCTGTATTATACCGCCCCCTGGTGGCCAATGGTGTGTGAGTAGATTAATGGCATTTCCATGCATTACAAATGGTAAGTCTTGGCGGTTATGAAGACAAACGTTCAGATAGCAGGACGCTACATAAAATAGCTAATGCCATATTTTTGTGAAGTCTCTTGTTCCCATTCCAGTGGTGTATAAAAGCAAAACAATCAGCATTACTCTATTATTGTTTAATTGTACTTTTGGACCTGAATGTAAATCTGCACGGCGCAATGGTGTTGCCTGGAAATAAATCCCCACTATGGGCTATAGCTGATCATCCTTTCCTTCCCTATCAGACTGTTAACATCATTGCTGCCAGTCTTAAGAAGAAATCGTATGAACTTCATCACGATGGTAATAGCATCTAGTGCTCAAGGGACGAGCAATACAGCGCAGTGTGGATCGTGATCAAATATGTCCGCCAAATATGTGAACACTGTGATAAGCGGCGAGGCAGCTTAAGAGTCCCAACAATCTCCTCCAGGACCACCCCAAGCTTTAACTCCGTTTTTACAAAGTCCTCCGAGGGCCATGATACATTTATGACAAAATATGATGCAACGATCAAGCAAATGTGTATTATTACATATTATGAGCACTTTTTTTTATTTTTATAACAACTCCTCTGAGGGTTTTATTCATTTTTAGACTTGCATGGAAGGTCGGATCGAATCCGCATATGGATAATAAAGGGCACGCCCACGCAAGAAGACATCTCTGTAATCCATAACTGGTATGATTTTATATTTCTAAAAGAAGAGCAATTTATGCCAGTGATTTCCCAAATGTCACAATGTGCCTCGGTTATTTTGTTCTGGCAATCTTTTTTGACTTGTATCTATTTCAGCCTCATTATGCTATTGATAGTTTTGCCTCTTATTGGCTTTTGTCTGTGTTTTTCTTTTTCATTATCTTCATTAATCTTTCTCAGGCCTTTTTTTTTCTGTTTTGTACTCAATGGCGACATACTGTATGCTCTCCCTTCAGAGGAAACAGGAACTTTTCTTCCATTTTGTGACTAGGAATGTCAACGTGAGCACCCTAAAGCACTGTGTTGTACAGTACGGTCAAGCAGAGCTGTCTATGCACTTTGTCCTCTGCAGTGCCAGAGGGTCGAATAGCCATATTTGAAAAAATGAAATAAAATAAAATAAAAACTTCCCCCTTTTTTTTTTTTTTTACTACACCAGCGAAAAACGTATTTAGCTATTGGTCTCAGTTAAAGGAAGTTTACTTGTGAAGCAAAATTCTTCCGTTACTATCTTGCCTCACGTCTTAACTTTTTGCAGTAGTGAGTGCAGGAGAGAAGTTTCTCCTGAGAAAAGGGCTTTGTTTCACCTTTCAACCCTCGCTTCTTGATGATTACACCAGTGGTTCTCAAACTGGGCTACGGTCCGGGAGTTGTAGCTTGGGGGTCCGCAAAATAATTTGCAATAAATTATATACAGTAATTCAATAAAGTGCAAACCTCCAGTTGGGGGACGGCACGCCAATAAAATAAATATAATAAAGCAATTACTCATGACTAGCTTATTTTTTTATTACACTGGGAACAATTTGAATTGTTTTTTTTTGTGTGTTTTTTTAGTATTAAAAACAAAATTCTCCACAACTTAAGCAAAATTACAATGATTGTAATGTAGTAAGAATAACTTAATTGTTGTAAGATTGCAAATATTTTATCCCAAAAATACATATTTGTTCTTGTAATTAAAAATAATAATAATACAAGCAAAAGTCAACTCAAAAAGTTATTTATTTTTATTTTTTTTACCATAACATGTTTTCCGAAGCCCCACTAATCAAAACACTGTATTTTGATTAATATTGCATTTGTGGAATATGAATTAAGTACCATTTTGCCACTCACTGTTGACTGAAAATGACATCACAGTTACTCAGGGTTTTGGTAACGAACAATCGGGGCTCAGCTGCAAAATTTACGTGACCAAACTCAGAAAACAGGTGAGCCATAATTGGTTGTTACCTGAGCAACTGTGATGTCATTTTCAGTCAACAGCAAGTGGGCAAAATGGCCGCCATTTTTACACCAAAAAAAAGGTTATGACATTACAACTTTTTCTGTAAAACTACCAATTTGTTCTCTTAGTATTATGATTTTTTTTTTTTATTAAAAAATATAATAAAATACTGTCAAATTCATATGTAATTTTGGGATACAGTGAAAGTTTCCCTGGACCCACAAGGTTTGAGAATCCCTGGATTAGAACATTCCAAATCAAGCCCGTTTGCGATAATTCAACTGGACTCATTCGGAAGATGTCACTATGGGTGGGGAACCTTTCTAGTTTTAGTCCTCAGGGCAATGCAGTACTAAAAAAAAAAGTGTTCATTATTATAGATTATATTTGTGGGCCTTTAAAAAAATATAAATTAAAAAGTTGTTTTTATTTGGAATTCCATGGCAGGTTGTATCAAATGCTCTCTGGATGTTGGTTCCTCCACCCCTGCACTCAGATAAAGTTCAGGAAAAAAAAAAGAAGCTACGTGTTGCTTTATATGCAAAGAAAAAAAATAACTTCAGTGCGACTGTTTGTGTAAAGAATAATTCTTATGGGTTAAAACTTGTCTAATTTTAAGTGTAAAACTATAAATATTGTACATAAGACCATGAATTTCTATAATCATGTACATGTAATGCAACTACCTTTCTTTTTGAAGGGAATACATGTGTGGCACATGTGTGTAAATAATGTTTGCATACAGCACCTGTTGCCTTTTGTCATACGTCGAGGCTCATTTCAGCGCTTAAAAACGTTGTTTATATGTCATGAACTGACCCTGAACCCTTGCCTGCATAACTTTGTACATTTTCTGTGTCCTCATGTCGGCTTGTTTTGGCCATTTGTACAGATGTTCAACATTATCGCTGCAGTTACATTCAGAAAATAAAGCACTTGCTCTGCAACTTGCAGCTAAGAGACTTGCCTGAGTTGATTTCATAACTAGGTAAGTGGAAAAGTGCAAAACAAAATCATTCCAGTTGGTCTTTGTGACATAACAGCTCATTAATAGAGTCTAAAAAAAATTATATATTTTTTAATTGTGTTCTCTAATACATTAAACCTCTATTTAACTTTCAGACGTAACAGTAATTGTGTACAAATGAAACCCTAGTAATGGGCATAATAATGTTTGTACTTATTTCATTACTTTTCTTGTATGTTTTCTGACATGTGGATTGTGAAATTTCACATCTTCATCAAGGCAATTTGATCAGATGCTGATTCTAAAAGAAGCCGACTGGATGGTCGTCTTGGTGAATTGTTGAAAAAAAAAATGCGCACACTGCCCCCTCGTGGTTATTATGGTTACTACACTTGGTATATCTCAATACTGTACTTTTAACAGATTGTTTGATTATACACAAAACCATGCCCAGATATTACATACACAGCTGTTTTTTTTAAGTGACTTTTATTTTATGGCAATTCAAGTTGAAAACAGATTCTTTACATTTTGTGTTTGGAGGGAATTTTTTAAAAAATCAATTCAATACTGTCATGCTGTCTTGAGTTAAAAAAAAAAATTAGCCACAGTCAAAAATAATTTCAAACAATTCTATTTAAAATGATCAGTAAGAGTGATGTTTAGAAAACACTGACAAAAACATATTATTAGCAATACATATTAAAAGGCATTGTGTAAAATTCCATTTTTAAGACGAAGTGATTGGAAATGAGAACCTAAAAAAAAGAACGCCATGTTTGAATGCAATGTTATGATTAGCAGCAATAATAAAAAGAAGAACCTGATTTGCATACACTCATCAAAGTGGTTGATCATCTGAGCTTTTCATATCCAGCCTCGTGTTGACAAAAACCTGTCAATCATGTCAAAAGACCTCGCCGGCTGGTCGTAAGGCAAAATATGTCCACCTCCTCTGATGATGACCTGCGTGATCAAAAACCACAATTTAAAGCCATCTGTTTATGAAGTTGTTTTAGTAGGAGTAGGTCATGAGCCCACCTGGTAGAACTCTCCCACTTGTCTGACATAACCGGCCACCTCCGTGTCCTCGGGCTGCAGTTTCCAAGGAAAGCGCGGGGCCGTCCTGTAGTCGTCCACTCCGGTCCAGTTGACGGTGGGCAGGAACCGCTCGGTCAAAGGAGCCGCCACGATCACGTCCAGCTGCCCGCTGTAGATCAACACCTGAGGATGACAGGGAAGTCAGGGGTGGGCCAAATAAATTTTGCCAACGGGAATCCTAACGATGAGCGCCAGAGACAGAAATCAACGTCAATTAAATTTTATTTTAAAAAAGGAAATAGTAAAGTCTTGTCCAGCCCTGGTTTGAGCATTAATCATTCACTGCAATTAACGTCTATAAACCTAAAAAAATCATTTTAACTATTTCTATTAGTTTAACATTTTATCCACTTTTGTTAACAAGAGACATTTTTTTAATAATCTTTTTTTGTTGTTGAAAAGAAAAGAAAATATTATTAAAAATTAGGGCGATTATTTTTCTTTAATTATAATTAATCGCATGACTTCACTAGTTAACTCACGATTAATCACAAATTTTATATCTGTTCTAAATGTACAATAAAAAAAAATCTAGGTTTTCATACTCTTAACAAAAGTGGGAAAAAATGTTAAAACTAATAGAAATACTTCAAATGAATTTTTGATGTCTATAGCCGTCAATGGCAGTGAATGAGTTAAAAGGGAGTCAAGTCAAGTCAAGTCAACTTCATTTATATAGCACCTTATCATGTAAAAAACTCAAAAGTGCTTTACACACACATACACACAAAAAGGCATTTTTCTCCATCTCAGGCGCCGGCCATTTTGCCACTTCCTCTTGACTGATGATGGCATCCCAGCTGCTCAGGGCTCAGGCAATGACCAATCACAGCTCACCTGTTTCCTGAAGCTGAGATGTGATTGGCTGTTACGTGAGACCTGAGCAACGGTGATGTCATTTTCACTCGACAGCAAGTGGCAAAATGGCCCCCTTCTGATATAAATAAAAACTGCTGGATTTTGCTGCTTAACTAATTTTCTTATTACCCAGAATACCATATTTAGACTAGTAGAGCTGCATAGAAAATATTATTGTTATTGTCTAGAATTTTTTTGGGTGTTGACTTCCCTTTTAACAAAAAAAAAAAACATGAATTATGGCCAGCAGATGGCAGCATTGGGCCGCTTGAACATAGCATGTCTAGCAACTAGTAGTTCTTGTCACGTTACATCTACTATGAGTGTCACAAAGAGAAAATATGAGAAAGACTATTTAAATCTAGGCCTTTATTATTATTATTATTATTTATGTTTATTGTGTTGAAGTCCTCACCTTGTAGTTGTCCATGAGCACACCCAGCCAGGGTTTGATGCTCTTCATCACATCCTGCATCAGGTGCTTCTCCACCTGTGAGCCGTCATGGAATTCCAGGTTGCCCACGTGGATGGCGCGCCGCACCTTGGGGAGCGTGACGAACGTGGAAAAGTACTCCTGGTCTTCGGGTTCCTGACGTAAAACATACAAATGTATCTAAAAAATTATATCGATATAAAGAAAACGACTGTTTTGATGACGGGTCATTTTCTTAGTACCCGACATAACATGTAGTTGAAGTAATTTGTGCAGCCCGTTGCGTTCTGGAAGAAGGAAGGGTACGAAGTCAGATCGCCGTTCAGCAAGCTGTCGAAAACCTGACATGAGACAGGACAGAGGAATGATGTTCAAAATGCATCGACTTCATGTACAGGTTACAAATGACATCGTAGTGTACCTCAAAAGCCTCCACCCACTTCTGCTGCTGGATGAGCTCCACCCCCAAGTCGGTCTGCTTGTTGACGTACTGTTTCTGGCCTTCATCGATCATGCCCGTTTGGTATAAAAACTCCCCGTAGCCGCCCAGCATCTGCGCGATGTGACAACGTTACATTCCCGTGCACCACGTGCGACACTGGCGTCGACGGATACGCACCATTTCGGGGTCGCACAGGCCGTCGCCGATGGCCATGCCCTTGAAGTTGATTTTGACCTTGGCGGTGGGGTTGTTTTTATGGATGTAATAAGAGATGGCAGGAACGTACTTGCCTGCATACGACTGCAGAGACAACGATTTCAAAATATTATCATGTATTTTGGGATATTCCAGCCACTGATGAAAACAACAAACTCCTAGAGCAGGCGTTTGCGCAAAGCCAGGCTGCACTGGAACTAATCAACCTGAAAGCTTTATCCCGCTCAGAAGAATCCGCTGAATTAAGCTTTTGTTGATGCCGAGTACCCGTGCAGCCCTCCAGATAGGCTTTCCCTGTTTTGCGCAAATGCCTGCTCTAGGAGTTTGACATAACGTCAACTAAAACTGGAGTTAAAATAGGTAGGATGCCTAACTCATAACTATACTATACATGTTTGTATTCTCAAACAACAGCATGTATTCTCATAAACTGTCAATTACTGCGAGCAATTTTATTTTATTTTTTTTACTAAAGAAATTCCAAAGACTTGCCTCTCCAGTCGCATAGAAGGCATTGGACTGGTACTCGGGAAAGAGCTGGAAAAACTGTATCAAAGCACTTGGAAAGCAAGAGAATCCCCAAAATTAAGTCCAAGCAAATTCAAGCAATGTAATAAATGGAAGCAAGTGTTGCACCTGTACAGATCTCTGCCAACGTCATCCTGATTCTGAGCATAACCCCGGTCGTCGTCGGTAAAGCTGAAGCCTGTTCCCACCTGCAACAGAAAAACAAACCAAAGGCTATTTTAAATGTTCAATAAAGTGTACGCGTCTAAACACAATACTTACTGGATTGTCAATGTATAACACGGAATATTTCAAGGTCCAGGCGTAATCCCGCAGGTTCACTGCAATGACACAAAAGTTATGAATTACAAATAAACAATAGCTGTTTTTTATCATTTTCAATCAGACTTTAGTCAAATAAATTTTCTTAATTCAAATCAAATCGATTGAACATCCATTGAAAAATATTCTAAAATTGACGTCTTATCTAGTTGTTCATTTACAGCACATACCAGTTAAAATGATAACTCAGGCAACACGCATGCTATAATCCTGATTGTAAAAATCACATGCTGCTTGCGGACACCGTCAGACCACTGCACAACATTCAAGTACACTCGTATGATTTGGCAATATAACATTCATGACAGCCTGCGTGCTGATATCACAACCATTAGATGATAGATTGTTTACATTTGGATCTGTATGGACTTTAGCCAGATGACATTGAATTTTGGACTAAATAGAACACAAGAATGCCACAGAAAGAAAAGGAAAGATATATTTTTATTTGATTTCTCTGAATATTGAGATTTTTTTTTTAAATCAAGCAAAGACGGTAGTCTTTGACTTACCCGTCATGTTCTTGTAAACCACATAAGGTCCGTGTTCCACGAAGAGGCCGAACATGGAGGTCCCTCCAGGGCCCCCTTGCAGCCACAGCAGGACGGGGGCATTTTCGTTACGGGATGGCTGGAAGAGACACGCAAAAATAATGTGGTAAGATTTCAGCACCATCTTGTGGTTGTTGTATAGCAGGATTTCACCCCCTATATAAAACATCTTATTTTTAGCCTTGCATACTTTTTTTTAATCTGTTATTTATTTTTACTCTATTCTATTTTATTGTTATAGCTTGCTGTTATTTGTTACATTTATTTTCTATCTTATATATTATTTAGTACTCTTAGTTATTTATTTATTTACTTAGAAGCACTTTTTAGTATATGGTTTTATTCTATTTCTTTTATATATATATATATATACTTCAGTGTTTCCTCACTAGATGGCGTTTCTTACATTCGCTCTGTGCCTTGCCTGTTGTTTTTTTCTTCAGGGGGTGGAAGGGAATCGATTGGTGTTTTTGATTTTCGTTGTGTTTGTTCTCTTTCTTTTTTTACTTCTTTGTTTTGTGTGTGAAGCACCTTGTGTTGCTTTTAAAGTATGCAAATTTGCAGTTAGTAGTGGTTTGACTTTACCATGAGTGCAGGGAAGAACCAGAAGAAGAGGTTACTGTTATATTCCTTGTTGACAGTGAGGTAGCCGGCATAACTCTTCACGTTTTTGCCA
This sequence comes from Vanacampus margaritifer, assembly GCF_051991255.1. NCBI lineage: Eukaryota > Metazoa > Chordata > Actinopteri > Syngnathiformes > Syngnathidae > Vanacampus > Vanacampus margaritifer. The sequence continues at coordinate 16,279,332 of NC_135440.1, read as the reverse complement.
GGCAGCTCTCCAACTATACTCAATTTCCTGGCTGGAACAAACAAACAAACAAACAACAACATGAAGATTATTTAAGATCAGTCAGCAAATCTCAAAAACTGTTTAATTCATTTCAGTAATTCCCCCAAAATTCCACAGTTTTTACAAGAAAATGTTCAAATTTCACACACACACACACACACACACACACACACACACACACACACACACACACACACACACACACACACACACACACACACACACACACACACACACACACACACATAACTCCTTCCACATTTCTTGACTGATTCAAACCGTTCTAACTTCAAAACATTCATTGTATTTAGGAGCCTCTTGGGAACTATTATTCACATTCCCTATTGCACAATACATTGTAATAGCTGTCCTACGGTAATGTTGATATGATTTTTAAAATTTTGGAAAATTGTTCTTGAAGTCATTTTCTGTTGGTTGGCAGCTTTGCAATTAGTCAATGGTTTTATTTTCATTTTATAGGTATATTAAAATATACTTTATTGAAATCTTTGATTGGTAACATAATTTTCAATAGGATACTTAAATATTAAAATATTTCTTAGCGGCAGCTTTACATTCAACAGTCCCACTATATTGTTGTAGAGTATTTTTAATTGGTAAATAATTTAATTTATAGTTTAATAAAACTGCCACAAAAAAATGCTAAAAATTGAAAATTTGCTACTCAAACGAGGTAATTGATTAACGAAACTGCTGTTAAAAAAAGTTATACAGTATATATTTGGAGCCTTGAAGTGACCTTACCATTTCAATACTTTTGGAGGGGACTGCATTTACTTCCTTCCAAGTTTCACTTTCCACACTTCAAGAATTCAATTGATCCCCCCAACATTTTACATTGTCGAGTTGTGTAACGACAGCTGCACATCTACCTTCGTCAATGGCTCCCTTCTCCAGGTAAGGAGTGAGAAAAAGAGGAGATCCGGGGTCCACGCCGTTGAGGCTGCTGACATTAAGTGACTTTCGGCAGAAAAAGAACGAGCATCTGCGTGCTTGGATTGGAACCAGAGCTGCCCACAGTAGTAACAGGACACCCACTGTTTCCATCCACGCTCTGCAATTGTTTACAAGTCAGCACGAACGTTAGACGCGCTCACATTTCAACACGCATGTTGTTAACTGATTTAAAAATAAAAAATAATATTATTCAATTATTTGTTCAAACTCACCTCATGATGTTCATGATTTTCAGCAAACCAGTTCTTCAGTCATCTGAAAGTGGATCCACAGTCACATGATCAGCTCAAACGAAACCTCACGTGATCACTAAAGGACCACGTGATCAAAACCATTTTCCATTTTACCCTGAGCGCTTCCTTACAGGACTCCTACTCATATGATTTGACACAATATGTACTTTTATTTGGACGGAACTGATTGGGAAAATAATCATGATACTGAATCCTTCGTTTTATATGGCCCACACGACACAGCAGAGTGGGGGGTTTAGCTTGTTGTTCTGTGTAAACTGGAGACTGTACACTTTGAAGTAAAAGTGCACTGATGTCAAACTTGCGATTCTCATTAGCATTTTATTTAGTGTATAAATTAGGCCCTCCACAAAATACCAAACATTGATCATTATTGGAGGGGTCTACACTTATGTTGACATTTATGAGCATTTTTTTTTTCATGGTTAATTAAAATGTTTCAGCTCATTTATCTCATTAAATAAATATTCCTTTAATATATTCGAAATATATTTCATGAAATTGTGGACAGTAAAATAATTAGTAGAATAAGCACTTTTATATATAGCTGGCGTCGTGCCTAAAACTCTTAGGTTACAATTTGGGAAATTGTTGTTGTTGTTGTTGGTGTGTGTTTGTTTAAGAAAAAAAAATCTCTACTATTGGTCAGTCCACATGTGTTAATGTTTTATTTATTTATTTATTTTGTATTTTTCTTATTTATTTCTGTTTTTACAAATTCTTAAAACGAGCTTGCTCTTTTTGATGATGCAATGTTAACAATTGAGGAAATATGCCGTTTTGGGGGTCTTCTAAAAAAAAGTATTTTGGAGGTACTGTACGTTTCGGCGTGACGTCATCAAGTGCCTCGATGAGATGAGAAAGTAGACACACCAGATGGCGCTATTACTCAGACAGACGCATCATGACCTAAAATGAGATCACGTTTAAATTCAATGTATTTACAATGTGCTTTAATTAGAATTTTTCGCCGATTCTTAGAATTGGGCTATGAAGTAAAGGATTCCTGCGGTTTTGTTTTTCCTAATCGAGTCAAACTTGGTTGCTCGGTTTTGGTTTCACGTGCAGCAAGTCAAACTTTCACTTTAAGAAGGCGCGTCTCTGCTTCTGCGGCGGAGTGTGTTTATACCGCGAGCCTCCTGGAGGCACATGGAGGCAGGCTGCTGTCCGTCTGCATCCACAACCTGTAGACATGTGAGCCTATTCGGTGGACCTTCCCGTGGGCTGCTTCGCCCCTTGTTTAAAAAAAAAAAAAAAATCGGTTGCACCTTTGTTTCTTGCTCCATGTTCGAGACTCCTCGGCGAACGGCTGCACTGCGAGGATTGGATCGGCTCATTCATAGAAAATAAAACGACTCGAGAGCCAGCGTGGATCCGTCATCGGACGTGAGTGACATGGAAGCACCGCCGGGCAGGAGCTGTCGCTGCCGGGAGCGCACCTTGGCTGAGCGGGTGTGAAGGAGAGGAGGGACGGGATGGCAGCCTCTAGTAATTCCAGCCTCTCCGGTTCATCCGTGTCATCTGGTATTTGTTTAAATACACTATCTCACATTTCTGAATAATAATATAATAATTAGGCTAATACGTGGGTAAACTTGGCCAGTAGCATATTAAATGCAGTCCGCCGTTTTCCTTTATGAACTAAAAGCACTCACTGTCTATTTTGTTCATTTGCATATTATTATACATGTTGAATTGGGACCTCCGTACGCCATTGTCAATCACATCCATAGTTTCCTATACTTGCCTTCCCACTTGGTGGTGGGCTGCAAGGAAGAATCATGTTTGGCATGTGTAGTCCACTTTCCATGCATGCGGCGCCAAGCTTGGAAGTTCTCTGGGGTTGTGAAAACCCAAATATGTCACAATACAGTGACACAGTGCTTCTTATATAATACACTCATATTTGAATTCAGTGGAGTTTAGTTTAGCAGGAAAGTGTTATTCAAGGTAAATGTTCAGTTTTCACATCTTGAGAGCGTTGTACAGCAGTTGTGGTTGAAAATGATGCTTTGATTGTATTTATGAATGTGCTTAGGTACCTAATATTGTGGCTGGAGAATGTCGATAAAGCAGCGTATTCACGTTTGCTTAAGCTGGAAAATACACATTCTGCTATCACACTGCTGTTTGAGGTCGAGGCCCGCCGGTAATCAAAGGTGTGTGTGTCAAGAGTGAGGAAGAGAGTCCAGGAGACTGGCTCCTAGAACACCAGGCTCACAAATGCTTATTTTGCCTTAAATATTAAACATTTTACTTCACTTTTTTTTTGTTCATGTGAAGACGTATTTTAAAGGACTGGAATTCAAAATATCAATATCAACGAGCCCAGTCGTATGTCGGTTTATGCATTAGATTCGATGCACAAAGTCTCAGTTGTGCTTTTTCTCACGCCATGTAACACATTACTCTAAATTAGCCTCAGTATCGCTCCAAAAAGTGAATACTACTTTCCATAGTGTTATTAAGAAGCTGAATCATTGTTTTACTGTTATTTTTTTTTTTAACAATAGCTAAACAAACCACATTTAACTAGAGTACAAGAGCTCTCTGGTGATAGCGTTAGCAAGCGTATGTAGCCTAACGTTTCCCTGTAAATTCCCTTCCCTTAGGTGCATTTTTAGATGCTGTCTTTTACTTTTACGTTCAACATGGATACTGCCAGCCCAAAATGTCCGCCACCTCCCGCAATGCAACTCGCTTCTTAAAGCATACAGTACTGAATGCGAAAAGGCTAAAGACGTTGCATAGTGGTTTGCTAGCAAAACCAGACTGTTGTTTCAAAACAAGGTAAACTACTAACAAACAACTTTGTTCTGGGTCCGGAACGGATTATTTCATTTCCATTCATTTCAATGGGAAACATCACCTCAGTTCTCTTCTATACACTGTACTCTTTGACTTTTGCCTTGCTTGCTTTTAGAGGAAACACTTTTCTTTTCGATGGCAATGGGAGGGCTGTCATTACTACTCGGCGTAATTATCAGAGGTTACTAGCTGCGTTGCCGCCAGGGATGGAGTGGTTGTCACAAGGGTATGATTATTTTCAAGTAGAGCTTTTTGGCAGGCAGACGCAACATTTGAATAATCTCCACCACGAGGCAAAATGAAGCCTGGCTGGTGTTGTTTGCTGACCCAAATCAGGCCGTCTGTTCTGGCTGCTAAGGAAATGCTTTTTGGCTCGCGCTACCTAGCCAGCACGTCGTGAGTAAATAATAAAACGCTACACCTTGTCTAGGAAAACAATACATTGTGATGCAATTGACACACAATAGATATAGTCTTACGTGAGCTGTTTATTTAAAACTGAAAAAGCCCAAATGTCAAAAACACATTGTTGGCCTAAGTACAAACAGGAGCATGTAAACCAGCAACAATGCTCCATTTCCCATCTGGCTCTCAGGGGATCAATTATGTGATGGAGTAAAGAAAAGAAAAGTATACGGTGAGCTTCAGGATGTGAATGACAGCATAGTTGAAAGAGATGGAATGAAAGCTGAGGTTCTCTGCGCCACACCACCCAGCACATGTTTCTGCTAAATACTACTGTTCACCTCAAAAGTCTTTCCACTACTTACATTTTTCCCTCCTTTCCAAACGAGGATTTTGTGAAACTGAATTCGTAGATTACCATGATTTGGCGATATCAATCGAATCGAATCTGCATTAGGGCAACGCAGCATCACCAGGTTGTTGTTTTTTTCTTTTACTCTGGGGTCATATACACAGATGGTCTCCCTACTGCTGACACACACACGCACACACATCGGGGTAGCAACAATACCCTTGTTCTTCTCTTTCCTCATGGGTGGTTAGGTAAACCTCTTCTACAGCTTGCTAACAGTCACATGAGTTTATGAGCTTACAATGTGAATGTGAGCTTTGCGAGAACACGCCGTCCATGCAGGAAATGATAACGCCGAACCTTGCAGTATGACTGGACGCATTCCTTTGGCTGCATGGCTAATAACAAGCATTGTATGACCTTGTTGCACCATTTTTAATGGTCACATCTGAGAAAGTGAACTTTTTTATCACATGCCCAGCATTAAGGGCCTAGTGATGCATTAAGAAATTATTTGTTTACCTCCTGGACTTTAAACCAAGTGTAACAAAAACTAATTTGAATGATTTATTTATATAATTTGTTGTTATCCAAATATCGTGCATAGATAGTGCTGGCCCACTTTTATTTTATTTTATTTTATTTTACATTTCAAGTAATAGTATTGCCCTCCTTGTCTGCCACTTCCCATCATGAAGGTTAATAAAAAAAAAGTCAAATTTTTCAATTCCAATAAAACACAACCATGAAGGACACTTCCTTCCTCCAAGGCCAGTGTGAAAAAGCCAATATTTTATCAGCTCTGCAATGCAAATTATTTTTTATTATTATTATTTTTGTTTTCTTGGCCGTGACAATTGCTCCATGTTTTTATGGTTTAATGAAAATAATAATAATAATCAAAATTATTTAAAAAAAAAAATTAAATATTTCACTCTGTGTGAAATGAATCTATATCAGTGGTGTCCAAACTATGGCCCGGGGGACACTTGCTATCTGTTTTTCAGTGGCCCGCGGCAAATACTAAAAATGGCATTTGACACAGTTAAAATAATAATAATAAAAAAATAATAAATAATAATAATAATAAAATAATAATAATAAAAAAATAATAATATTTAGAGATGGTCAAAGAAGGGAGGGTGTCGGGAAAAAAATAGGTGCCACTATAAAAAATAAATTGGTTTTTAAATGGAAGCATTTTTATAGATGTGCAAAAACACAAATATATTATACAAATATTACTTCTTTTTTTTTAGTACTTAACACAATTTCTCTTGATATCATTATGTGACCCTTGCATCCTTCTGGTTTTCTGTATGTGGCCTTAAAATGACACCCCTTAATTTCTATATAATAAAAGTTTTACTTTTTTTTTTTTAATTGAGGCACAGAAATAAGTTTTCCACAATATCGTATTTCTATTTTTTGGGGGGTACTGCACCTGTATGTCACATACCATAGCTGCACTTTAAATGAGTGTCTACCATACGTACCCACAGGTCACAAAAATGCGTGCCAAGTATGGCATTTGGTCTTCATTCATCAGCTATGCTCTTTGTCACTTGAGTAAACATGATTATTATTTTAATGAGTATCTTTGACTGTTAAAGATCTCTGGGCGATGCTTCTAATTGCTTTCTCTGGGGAAAAGGCCTCCAGCTGTGTCATCCTTTTGATGTTTTGTGGATATTTGCATCATATCTGCATGTTTACTTGTATTTTACGTTTGTGTACATCTGCATGTTTGTGAATGCGTGTGTGTAGAGGAGTGTTGGTGTGATTCCATCCTGCACAATCAGAAGAAACCAGGATGGTGGGTTTGAAAAATTCCGTTAAAAGGGAGTATTTGGCAGGCAACCAGATGAAATCAAATTCTATAAACGAGCTGCAGTGGAATAAATCTTTCAGGCTGCGAGTGCTATGCCCAGCGACAGAAGCTCAGTGATAAGAATATCCTCTGCAAACACAATCTAATGCTGACTCATTTCTTTATCTTCTAGATCAGAGGTGAGGAACCTATCACGGGAATTTTTGAACTGGATAAGAAAATTAACCCTCACATATTCATGCTATATAATGTTATTTTTTCATACTCTGCTCTAAATAATAATTCCTCTTAAGTGGAGCGCCAAGATTATTTCAAACTCAATTCTTCTCTCATGATGACAAACTGCAGTGAGCTTGTGATTTTGTGCCATAGTGTTGTACTCAAGCAGTAAGTAGAGCAAATAAATAGTCATGCAAAAATATTTATCACACTAAAGACACAGAAGGAGCTGGTGAGGCAGTTTGAGGTTGATAATATTTTACAGCCTGTTCCACAGTAGCCACATCAAACAAGTGCTTACTGGTTGACACCATATTAATCCCCTCCAGCGCTCAGGTGTGTTTCATTTCACCACCTCAGGTTTGAAGGGTGTGGAGGCCAAAAGAATGCATGTCCTCTGGATTGATATGATTCATTATGCGCGTAGTAAACCCTGCGGCAGCTCAATGGGATTACTCTTAACTGCTCGGTATTGTTTTGTCGACAAGGGTGTGGTAAACCTTAATGAGTGGCATCATGGAATAGTTCAGTACATTGCTGACAATTAAGTGTGTTTTCATCACAAGTTATTGCTTTTCCCGTAGCTTCTACAATAGAGAGAGGTTATTTACGAGCTCAGTGTTTTTGGTGTACTAGTGCCACTGTTGGTATGCAAAGGAAACACATCAAAATCAATCATCATATACAAAAATAACAGAGAGCATTGCTGGATTCAGATGGCCTTGAAAAAAACACTTTGACGGAGTTTCGGGGGGAGAGAAATTTGGATGGAAAAAAAGGAAACACTTGACGGAGACCTCCTTGAATGAGAAACCTCGATTGACTGAGCATGACTGGATGCATGGAAACAACCTCGAACACATGGAAGAACAGCTTGCATGGAATAATAACTATAGGAAACCTTGACTTACTCAAAAAAGGTCACTCAGTAACTCCTGCATAGCAACTGACAACATCAGCATCATAAGAGACATAGCAACTGCCTAGAAACTACAAAATATTAGTGACTAGACAAAATAAGTGACAATGACATCATCATCATAAAGGACTAAAAACGAAACTTCATAGGAACTGACAACATCATTATCATAAGGGACATAGCATGTGCATAGCGACTAACGTCATCATCATCTTAAGGGACATAGCAACTGCATAACAACTACAAAATGATAGTGAAAAAAAAGACAAACAGATCATCATTATGATAAGGGATATAACAACTGCATAGCAACTGACAACCTCATTGTAAGGGACATAGCAACTGCATAGCAGCTACAAAATAATGGTGACTAGATTAAAAATAAGAGTGACAAATTCATCATTATCATGAGGGAAATAGCAACTGCATAGCAAATGCAAACTACAGTAATAGTAACTAGTCAAAATAAGAGTGACAAAGACATCATCATCATCATAAAGGACATAGAAACTCCATAGGAACTGACAACATCATTATCATAAGGAACATAGCACGTGCATAGCAACTACAAAATAACAGTGACATAAGAACGACACATAGATCATCATCATAAGGGGAATAACTGCATAGCAACTGACAATATCATCATAGGGGACATAGCAACTGCATAGCAACTACAAAATAATAGTGACTAGTAAAAATAAGAGCGGCAAAGACTTCACCATCATAAGGGACACAGCAGCTGCATAGCAACGGACAACAACATCATTATTATAAGGGATATTGCACTACAAAATAATAGTGACGAGACAAAACAAGGGTGACATAGCAACCCTCCCCCCCCAATATTTTTATTTCACCTTCATTAAAAAAAAAATCAAGTACAGTTATTGTTTGTTTTTTTAAGCATATTGTTAATAGTCAAACTGTGTGTAATGTTACAGTAACTTGCAATCAGCTTAAATGCTTCTCTCTCTTTTTAAACCAACACTTCGGCCTAGCATGATACTGTGTTTTAATGTATTTGAAACTCACTGTGACAAGCTTAAAAAAACGAATAACCTTTATTTATCGGATGACAGGAAATTGTACCCATATTAGTAACAATACCGGTGCCATAGATCACGCGTGAGAGGGAATGATGTTAAACAAAGCCAGCAGACGTGTATTGATTGACCTTGAGGCAGAAATGCTGATTAGAAGTTTAATTTTACACTGTCGACAAGCGGCACAGTGACCTGCTTCACATTTTGTCTTTTTACAGACCCTGAGGATTACCAACCACCAATATGGAAGTCCTACTGTGAGTATAATGATTAACAATGAATTTGCCCTCTGTGTGGAAAATGTAGTTGTCATTTGTAAATCATCCACATGCTCTTCCAACACAAATCATACTCATTTTTAATAGGAATAGTAACACGTTTACTAAAACACAGCTCTGTGAAATGCAGCCAAATCATCTCATTCTGAGAGGAGTGAATGAAAAACCTGCATTTCAAATGAGGCTTTCTTAATGCCGAGCAGCATAAACACAAGCACGGCACTCACCCACACAGCACACGCAAAGCCGTGCGTGAGTAAAATAGGTTACCCTCGCTGGAGAAAATACGATTTTCTCTGTGTGAAGAGGCTGGGAACGTCCTCATGACGCCCACTTCAGCATCCAGTGCTTTTGCCTTGTGGGAGGAAATGGATCCACTCTTCCATATTTGATGTGACTCCAATCATTTCGACTGGGGAGCAAATGGAAACGGTGACACATTGTAGCAATTTCCTTTTGCATTTGCTTTTCATATATTAAATGTCGGCATGTTTTTCTAATAATTGTGTTTTGTGCCACTGTGGTCTCATCAGTCTTACTGTGTCAAAGGGATGGATGATGTCCACATTTTAAGTCGGTTTGACAAAAACATGAAAATATACAAAGTGAGGATGCTTGTTGCCTTCCAATGGAAACTGTTGTTACAAAAAGTGGCCTCAGCCTCACAGAGAATTATTTGCTGCAGATATGCTTGTGATAGTGAATGCAGTCTGTTGGTTTTGAATAAAGTATGATAAAAGATGTTGTAGATCAAGGTTGTGATCAATTAAAATCACGACATAATTTATCCATTGCTATATTGAAGTTGCTATGTACATGCTATGTCCCTTATGTTGTCAGTTCCTATGAAGTTTAGTTTTTAGTCCCTTATGATGATGATGTCATTGTCACTCTTATTTTGTCTAGTCACTGTTTGTCAAAGTAAAGGACGAATGTGCACAACTTCAAAGATTTGTGCTGGCTGGATTGATGCTTCATTGCTTTTCTTCCTTTTTTTTTAATGTCAATCAGAATGAGATTTATTGACTAATTATGTAAAAAACGTAAAAAAAAATAACAATGAGAAGCCATATGGTTTGCTAATTAGCGCCTTGAGTTTCTTATATGAAAAAAAAGAGAGTGTAGGCCCTCTAAAGGGGAGTACAGTATGGACCTGGCAACAATAAATATTTATATATGCACATAGCCACAGAATGAAAACATTGATACAACAATGTGAACAGCAATTATCCACATTTTTACCAAGACAAATCAACAATGTTGTCAAATGTCATATTGAATTCTATGGAAGAGGATTAGAGCTAGTGAATAGAAAAAAAGGTTAGCAGGATTCTGACTTTATTCTCAGAATTCTGACTCTTAAGTGATAATTCTCACTTTATTCTCAGAATTCCGACTTTAAAGTGAGAATTCTGGGAATAAAGTCAGAATTCACACTTTGAAGTCAGAATTCTGAGAATAAGGTGAGAATCCTGCCAAACATTTTCTTACTCTCTTCACTGGCCCTAATCCTCTTCCGTAGAATTCAATCTAATTTAATTTTCAAATAAATACAACTTCTCCACATAACACCCAAGTTATAGCTTAGTTACTGGCACTTAAATAAATATTTCAGTGCAGCTGAAGTTGCTTATTTGTCTGTGAAAGCTCGAAATGTTCCAATGTTCGGGCCACACTTGCTGCTGTCTAGCAGCTTCTAATTTAGTATACCTCCTCTTAAATGTACATCGACGACTTCTTTTTGGGCCCCAATCTACTATTTTTGAGTAATTACAACTTGCACTGAACTGCACACACACAGGCCTTAATTAAAATCCACATATGTCTCTCTAACAGTATACCAATTACAGCAGGAGGCCCCAAGACCGAAAAGGATCGTATGTCCCAAAGAGGTGAGTATATTATATAGACATTTTTGCTTACCCAAACACTCATTAAAACTGTCTCCTCCTACATTGCTTATTTGCAGCCCGCACTTAATTTTCAGACTTGATGGACCTTTTAATGTCCAACAGTGGCAGTAAACTGTAATGGCGGTGTATTTGTTGGTTGGTTACCCTGAAGATGGATAGCACTTGCCTATTGTGTGTCTGACAACCCATTCAAATTGGGACACTGCTAGTTTAATATCAACCTTTCTGTTTCACAGATGGACACCAGGCCCAAATACTACGGCAGAGAGTGAGTGTAAACTTAATTACGGTACTTCTAAAGTGACTTTTTTTTTTTTTAATCCATATGTTATAATTTGTCCCAGATTTCATGGCATGATCTCTCGAGAGTATGCAGATGAACTCCTCAGGGCAGCTGATGGTTCCTACTTGATCAGAGAAAGCCAAAGACAGCCCGGGACACACACATTGGCCTTAAGGTACCAGCAGTGTCACGATGCAGCCAGGACAAATGTGTTTATTTAGTCCAGGGGTCAGGTAGCCCTCCAGAACCACATAAGTAGCCCAAAGGTGTGTTCCAAAAATAGCTCACCAGTGTGATTTTATAGAAATGTTGTATGTAAGTACGGAAGCGTATTACACTCACTTAAAAAAAAAGAAAAAAGTCCTGTTTTTCTGGCTAATATTTTGGGGGGTTGTTTGTTTTTCAATATTTCTTTTGTCTGTTATATGGAATATTTTTTTCAGTTTAAAAAAAAAAAAAATTGTTAGTTTTTTTAATGTGTTTTTTTGGGGGGGCGGAGGGTATTTCTGTTTTTTGGAAAAAAAATATGTCATTAATATATTACAAAAAAATTCAAGTATTCTGAAAAACAAATAAAAGTGTTTTTTTTAAATCAGGAAAAAAAAGTGAAAATAGAAAAAAAATTGGAAAGAAATATTCAGAAAAAACAGAAAAAAATCTGAAAAACAGAAACAAATATTCCATGAAACAATAAAAATTAGGAATAATTTCAAAAACAGAAAAAAAAGAAAAAAATTACTATAATAGATTTTTTCAAGTGAATCAATATGCTTCTGGCAACAGTGATCATTTCAAAAATGTAAACAACTAAAGAATTGTATAGAAATAAAATGTTGCATATTGGTATTTATCTGTTTCCTAATTGTGAAAAATCATTAACATGATCAGTGTCTTCATATAAATAAATTAATAATCATCAATATAATAACTAGGGTTGTCACAAACTAATCTTTTTAGAATTAAGTCAGGTTTTTGCGTCGCTCCCGTTTCGAGGCAGAAATTTTTGTGTCAACCAATTTCTGTGGTCGACGTTTCTTTTCCAGCCATATTGATAATTGTATCAAACTGGTAACCCTTGACACTAATCAGTAGCCAAGAAGTAGCTCTCATCTTCAAAAATGTTGGTGACCCCTGATTTACTCACTAAACTCATTCAGCCAGCCTGCTTGTCCAACCACGTGTCTCCATCTAGATTCGGACCGCAGACGCTCAACTACAGGCTGTTCTACGATGGCAAGCACTTTGTCGCCGAGAAGCGGTTCGAGTCCGTGCACGACCTGGTCACGGACGCCCTCATCACTCTCTACATCGAGACCAAGGCGGCGGAGTACATCGCCAAAATGACTGCGAACCCCATCTATGAGCACCTTGGTTACACCTCGCTGCTAAAGGACAAGATGGTGCACAGGCTTAGCCGCGGACGCACAGAATCCCGCAGGGTCACCTTTGTGCGGGATGAACAGGTGAGTTTCAAGTATAGACATGGGGGTTCGATTTTAATACTGTGTATCTGTGATCTGTGCCTTTTAAAAGACCCAGAGTCATACTGTGATTTTGATCTGCTGAACATTTTTACAGTGGGCCAAAAGTGATTTTAGAGGACGCGTTGTCCTGGGAGTTAAGTGCACATTATCAGCTAGCTGCCTCCCGGGTGTGTTCACTGCTGCCATGCTTCATTGCCTCCTCTGAAAGGTAATGATGACCAAGGGGACGGGGGGCCTTTGCTCTCTCTGGCATGCATATCAGACACACTGAGACAAAAAGCTCATTGTTTTCACTGCGGAGTACTTCCGTAATAGTCTGTGAATGTCTTACCACAGAGAAACGAGGACGGGTTGCTTGCTTTCCTTCTCCCTTGGAAGAGCTTCAGCAATCCCTCCACTAGGGGGCGATCTTAATGTTTGTGCTCTATAATGGCCTGTTGGTGTTTTTGATTCATGCTCCGTTATTTATCCTAGCAAATTAATGAAATCTGTCATCAGCGTGTAATGAGATTTAATCCCTTAGGGGGTGTTTGTCCTTGACAGACACATGACAACTTTGTCTCAACATCAGCTGTGCTATCAGCATCAGTCATCGCTTTCCTCTCTGCAACCTGACACTTAAGACATTAATACAGCAAATGGCCATCGATCAACATGTCATCAATTGATTTACAATGCCTTGCTGTGTTCTTTGAAGGATACCAGCATGTTCTGAAAGTACTCCTGTGTCCGTTTCGAGCATGTCTGCAGCTCCTTTTGATATTTTTTTTTTTCAAAACGCACACAATGATCTGAGCTGTCAGGTCATGTTTGCAGCAAATGTTTTTATTTGCCCGATTGGATTTATCTAAAAAGCACAGCTCACCTCTGATGGCTTCAATGTGGAAAAAGCCTTTTTGACCCTCATGTTTACCGTTCTCACAGCCGCGCCCTGAGGCTTTCGTTGCACACTGGCTTCACTGTATGTGCACGTATTTACCCTTTTAATGCACCTCCACACGGCCGTGGTTCATAGCGCAGCCAAAATGCTTCCCAGAGGCCAAAAGCAGAATTTTGCCTGTAGATTTATCTCCTCCGTTAGATTCCTTTTGCATGCTGAATGTGGTTAGACATCTACCACATTCCTCCTGATCCTCACCACTCTGACTGGCGGAATATCAGTGAGGTGCCGGTCAGGCTGGTCTGGTTACTTGCCCTGGAATGATTTTCACAGTAATGGCTGTGTTGTTTGTTCAGATAATGAGCTGGTCTGTCAGTAAACAGCCCTAATTTTATCTCGTGAAAATCTCAAAGGTAAGCTCTATTTCGCCAAATTTTTGGCCACACTTTTAGTGTGTGAACGTTTTAGCTGTAGTTGCTAACACAACTACAAGAACAACAAGTGGCTGTTTCTTCCATTTTGTCCCCCTTTGACTTTTCATCACAATGTCCATTTATGATTTGTTGCTGATGTTTTGTCTGGGATGTGTAGGGGGGCGCATCCTGTTGTCTCAGCATGTCAGTGACCACTGTGTTGTTATGCCACCATTGCAAGCTCGAACTCACAGGAGTCCACTCAGCTGCGCCTTCACAAAGACTTGTAATAAAGGAGTCAAGCCACTCCGAAAGAAAGCGGAGCTTGTTGTGTGTGACCACCTTTTGTCCTTTTCTTTGGCCAGACAAGAGGCCATCTGCCCGCAGACAAAGCTCAGCTCTGGTCTGCCACCCCTCCTCCTCTCTTGAGGCTAAAATATCTCAGAGTGGTATATTTCTCATCTGTCCCTTCGGACTTGTATGCTAAATTGTATCCTCTGGTATGTGTTGGCCTTCTCAAAGAATGTCACCAACAATGGCAAATATCTTCACCTGTCGTGTCAGTCTTTGCAGGGATGCTTTAACATTCAACCACAGCATCAGGACAAAAATAGTTGAATGCAGTAGAAACTCAATTTCGAGTTTGACCAAAATCCCCTGGAAAAATATTTCTCCAACGTCAAAGAGTTCAAATGGCGTCAAATGATACGTCAGGAAATCCTGCGAGTCTTCAGTTCAATGTGCATCCAATGGATTAACTACCACAAGTGTTTTACTTTTGTTCGGCTGTTTTGTTTGAGATACGGACACAGAAAGGTCGCAATAATGGATAAATGAACGTAAAAATGATCATGACCAATTACTGAAATATATTTGCATCCTCAAATACATTAGCAAGCACATGTTCACATTAGCGTCATAACAGCTGAAAGCATAATGGCCAACAAATGCTAAGAAATTACAACAAAAGCTTGCCAACAAGCGGCTTCTTGTTAATTTCTGTCAGCTGTCTTCAGATGGTGAATGTTTTTTAGTTTTTTAGAATTATTCTTATGACTTTGTTTTGGGTTGGCCATGGGGTCATTGTGTTGTTATGGTTCGTATTGCTGTGTCCCTTGTGATGATGATGATGTCAGTTGCTATGTAGTTGCTATGACTGTGCTGATGAAGTTGTCAGTTGCTATGACGGTGATAAAGTTGTCAGTTGCTATGCAGTTGGTTTATCATTGTGATTGTGAGGTTGTCAGTTATTATGCTGTTTATATGTTTCTTGTAAGGGTGTTGTCAGTTTTTATGCAGTTGCTACGCCCCCTGTGATGATAAAGTTGCCTGTTACTATTCAGTTAATATGCACCTTTTGGTGACTATGTTCCTTTGTGATAGTGTCAGTTGATGTGCAGTTACTATGTCCCTTGTGATGATAACGTTTTCAATTGCTATGCAGTTGCTATGACTGTGCTGATGAAGTTGTCACTTGCTACCCGGTTGTAATGTCCCTTGTGATGAAGATGTCAGTTGCTATGTCCCTTGTGATGAGGAAGTTGTCGGTTGCTATGCAGTTTACATGTCATTTGTGATGCTGAATCTGTCGGTTGCTATGCAGTTGCTATGCAGTTGCTATGCAGTTGCTATGTTCCTGTAATTGGCACTTTTTTAGGTTATGTATTTGTGACTCTTAATTTGGCATATAGGCCTTTATTCTGTCATATGCACTTGTGCATTGCTCTAGCGAGAATTAAATGACACTTCTGTCAGTACATCAAGGTTCCTTGCCATGGTTTTATCTCAGCACGTCGAGGTTTCCTATCCCTTCTCTTAAGCTTTATTCAATGCAAGCTGTTTTTTATGTGTTTGAGGTTGCTTCCCTGCATCCAGGCTTGGTCTCTCAATTTGAAGTTTCTCGGTCAAGGTTTCTCTGTTTTCTTCAAGATCATCTGAATCCAGCCCTGCTCTCTGTTATTCTGTTTATTATTATTATTTTTATTATTATTTAGTATTATTTATATCTATATATATATATATATTTTTTTTTTTAATAAAATCTCTGTTTCCGAACTCCTGTGTCTTGTCTGCCTTTGGGTCCTAACGCCACACCTCACATGACAATTATTTGATTAGCTTCTATTTATACTTGTGTGACATTTACTTAAAACATTACCTTTACAGTAAACAGAGGTTTTACTGTATGATGGCAGCAGTTTAAGCCTGAAACAGATGAGAAATGTATTTTATTTCCCATGTGAATATATTTTTTGTTAGAAGAACTTCTAATAAAAAGTCAGCCAATGCTAATCACAGTCAATTGTGTTAACCTTTTAGTATGTTTTTGTAGCCCAGTTTATCTTGTTTGTTTTTGTGTGCACTGTAATAGAATGATAATAAGGGCAGTTGACAGGCTTGTAGCCCGCTTAAGTACTTGCTTACGTGCAGAAATTCAGCTTGACCATAGCAACAGCCCCCCACTGGTAAACCACCGTATGTCTGCAGAGCGCCAAATGAGCTTCCTTTGCTCTTTTACATGGATTTGAGCACTCTGGGATTATTCCCTATGTCAGGATTATGGTATCCCCATGTTGCTGGTCTGGCTTGGCAAGTTTTGCTTGTGACTGGTGGAAGTTGTCTGCTGTCATAGCTTGTGGAAGTGGGTGCCAGGGTGGGGAATTCCACCAGCTAGCTGACAAAGATGGAGGTCATGATCTCTTGGACTGATGAGGACAGATGCTCCTCATCTGTCCGGCCCAGTAATCTTGGGTCTGTTTTGGAAGGCAGGGAGTGACACATTTAGGAGGCCCGAGTGCTGCTGGCATTTCAATCCGCAGCTAAGTGGAGTGGAGTGTGTCCGGAAGGCAGTGCGCTAATGTGAGAGTGCTCTGTGATATAAAGAGGGCGTCTGCACTATTGATCCTGCTTTACAGAGCTGTTGAGCTGTGTGAAACAGCCCTGACAGCAACACCCCCTCCGCAGCCCCTCCCCATCACAGAGCCTGTTCTCTCTCTCGCTCCTTTCTGGGCGTGTGAAAGAGGGCCATTGTGCGAGGCACACTCCAGCCCTCAGGCCACCCACCGCCCGTCTTGTCCCCCTCCCCTGCTGACACTCTCTCAGGCCAGAAGTGGAGCCATCCCCTCGCTATCAGCCGTCAGTCGAACCTCCGAGCTGAGAGGGGAGCGAGTGGATTCCGCGCCGGCTCCCTTCCGCATCTTCTTCCGGAGGAGATGGAGGGTCCGTGGGAACAGTCGGGTTTGGAGGCCGAAAATAACCGAGGAGGTTTCGCAGGGGAGATGAGCAACCACAAAGCCAAAAGACAAGAGCGGAAGCGACAGGAACTGCTGGCTTTTGCTCTGGGAGTCAAACTTGGAAGCAAAGGGACACTTTTGTGGAAGCCTATCAAATTGTTGGCCTCCTGTCCACAGATCTCGTCCTCTCTGGTGCGGCAGAGCGCCTTGAAGGACACCGCGGAGAAGCTGTGCTCCTATGAGAAGATCCACAACTTCAAGGTGAGCTGATTTTTGTTTCAAAAATAAAGTTTTCATTACCAGCCGAATGGTTGTTTTGACGGGAGCACACAGCTGAGCTGACTTCCTGCACAATACGCGTAACTAATGGATATAGCCGAGCACAACCCATTAACAGCAGAGTGCATTGATCACCATTGATTTTAAGCTCTTTGTTTTAGTCTATTGACTACAAGTAAAATAATTGTCCATTTTATGTCCTGGACTATTCTAGGGCAGGGGTCGGCAACCTTTACTGTCAAAAGAGGCATTTTGGGCCAAATAAACAACAAAAAATCAGTCTGAAGTCCCAAAACTTTTTAACATTGTGATAAAGGAAACAGTGTGTTAGCGTTAATTTAATGTACTGAGGGCCCATGAGCTAATTAGAGCTGCACTATAACAGGAAAATATGCAACATCTAATACTTTGACATTCATTTTCTATTACCTTTCAGCTTCCGCTTTTGGATATATTTTTTTTTGTAATTTTTTTGTTCTTTGTTTTTCAGACATTTTGGGGAGTTTTATGGACATTTTATGATAATTCTCGGGATTTCTTCTTTTGTTTGTGGAAGTTTTTAAGGCTACTTAAAAGATATATATATATTTCTAGCCCTTTCTTAAACCAATTTTCTGACTTTCTTGGTAATTTTGTGGACATGTTATGGTATTTTGGGGGATATGAACATTTGTCTTTTTTTACTTAAAAAAAAAATTACCATTAATTTTCTGACTTTGGAGGGGGGGTGATATTCCTAATATATTTTATAGTAATTTTCTGCCTTTTGTTTGTTTTGGGATATTTTATGGTTACTTTTTGAACGTTTTCTTTTCTTTGGAATTCAGTTCTCTGATAATTTTGTGGACATTTCTGCTTTTCCTCTTACTTTTTTGACATTTTATGGTCGCTTTTTGGACTCTGATGATTTTTTTTTATATTTAATTATCTTTTTAAAAAAAAAATCTAAATAATTGTTTAATTTCAAGAATATTTAAAAAAAATAATAATAATAATAAGTATGTAAAAAAATATATTAAAATTGTTGTTGTTTTTAGAGATCCACAGGGAGTCCACAGGAGAGGGACTAAAGAGCCACATGTGGCTCCAGAGCCACAGGTTGCAGACCCCTGTTTTAGATAGAGCTAGTTTTAAGTTCAATTTTGAGAATGTATATTAAGTTTCAGAGTGTTTGACTTGGAAAATAGAACAACACCAATCCCTCAGCACCTGCTATATGCCCACTTCATTCTTCCCACACAATGTTTTGGGACGCACATATGTTACTTGAGAGATTGCATGGATCTGCCTTGCAGCAGATGCCAGACGCATAATCGGAAATCCTTTAATCTACCTCATATGTACACATGCTCTCCTTTCGACCACTAAAGGGTCCCGTCTCCCACACCGTAGATCACAAAGTAAGCTCTGTGCGGCCCATCAAAAGGGTTCTTCGGAGGTGCAATGCTCAACTGTGTGTTTATGTTCTTGTAATCACGGGGTCTCCACCTGCAGGTACACACGTTTCGAGGGCCGCACTGGTGCGAGTACTGTGCCAACTTCATGTGGGGCCTGATTGCACAAGGTGTCCGCTGCTCAGGTAACGCCACGGCGCACTCACACACTAGACAAAGAATGTCTTGTCGGTCATGGGTTTCACCAGGCATATACAAACCAATGAAAGTGGGACATAGTGGAAAACATAAATAAAAAAAAAGAGAGCCCTAATTGTTGAAGCTTTGTAGGTGGATTGTTTTCATATTCTTGCTTGATATACAACTTCCGTTGTTCAACAGTCTGAGGTCTCAGTTATTGTAATAGTTTCATGAAGTGCTACAAATTTTCATCGGGTCTGGACAGCTGGCAGGTCCGTCTCTTCTTCTTGGAAGTTCTTGGAATTGAATGATTTCTGCAGCAAACACTTCACCTATATGATCTAAGTTGTTTATGCCTTGGTGGGATGTTTTCAGCCTTCCGGATAAGCACATTTATTTGTTGTCATGAAAGCAAAATTTGTGAGCATGTGTTTATTTCACCTTAACTCATTCACTGCCATTGACGGCTATAGACGTCAAAAATTCATTTGAACTATTTCTATTAATTAAAAAAAAAAAAAAAAACTTTTGTTAACAAGAGTATAAAAACCTGGAAACATGTTTTATTGTATATTTGGAACAGATATAAAGAGTTAACTAGTAAAGTCATGCGATTAATTACGATGACAAATTTTAATCTTCGGATGCCCCTAATTTTTAATAATCTTTTCTTTTTTAAATCTTTTTTTTTTAAAGAAGAAAAGGTTATTAAAAAATTAGGGGCGTCAGGTGATAATTTTTTTTTTATTGTAATTAATCGCATGACTTTACTAGTTAACTCACAATTTAAAAAAAGAAAAGATTATTAAAAATTAGGGGCGTCAGGTGATTAAATTTTTTAATTGTAATTAATCACAACTTTACTAATTAACTCACGATTAATAACACATTTTATATCTGTTCTAAATGTGCAATAAAAACTATTTCTAGGTTTTCATACTCGTGTTAACAAAAGTGGAAAAAATGTTAAACTTATAGAAATAGTTCAAATTAATTTTTTGACATCAATGGCAGTGAATGAGTTAAGGTGAAATGAACACATGCTAATAATGATTTAATTAAAAGCTACAAAATCATGTTTATAGCTGGAAAATGTTGTCTGCAGGGAAACCACATCAATATAATAAAACTAAACTTCTTCCTTCTTCATACCAAAAACACATTCCTTTGGTTTAGGGGGGGATTTTTTGCCGTTTCAAAATTAAATCGCCTCTCTTCATTGAGCCCGCCCCTCCTTGAGTCACATTGTGAGTGAGTGACATTAACCACGCCCCCTCACTGACCTGCATGAGTTGGCACTGTAAACAAAGAGTTAGCCATGGATGCTATGCTGGTAGCATGACTTATTCCTAATGAATTATTAGGAATGTTGCCAATTCCACATCTGTTCCGAATCCTCTCAGCTGCTTGATAATTTAAAAAAAATTATTGGACTTATGTAAGCGTGAAAGGTTATAGACAGGTCAAACGTAACTAAAAATAACAGATCACAAGATTTCCTATTTGGAACAGAGACATATCAAGACCTGGTGGGTGGTCCCCCCCCCCCCAAAAAAAAAAACACAGTATTTGTTGTTGACACTTTTTCCATGCTGACAAGCCTGCGGCAGACGCTGTATCATCAGACCTCATGTGCTTTTGGAAACAGGAGGGACATCTTTGCCCTCTCTCACTCCCTTTCCAACCGTCCATTCATCCTCTCATACCGTTCAAACCTGCACTCAGGCACACTCTGCTTGTAACTGAAATGACTCTGGGCTGCCATGTTTGTTTTTATCTTCTATTGGCGCAGTGAAGCGAGACAGAGCAGGAGCGTGCGGTGCGACAGTGCACGTCACTTTCATTTTGTGTTTGTGTTATCATCATCCTTTCTTTATCTCGCCCCTGTAGATTGCGGGCTGAATGTACACAAACAGTGCTCCAAACTGGTTCCCAGCGACTGCCAACCGGACCTGCGGCGGATAAAGAAAGTGTTCAGCTGTGACCTCACCACGCTGGTCAAGGCCCACAACACCCCGAGGCCGATGGTGGTGGATCTGTGCATCCGAGAGATCGAGCTCCGAGGTAAGATGGCGGCCAGCGGGGGATGTATTGGCAGATGAGTGATATCCTGGCCAACGGTTGTGTTGCAGGTATGAAATCGGAAGGTCTGTACAGAGTGTCGGGCTTCTCGGAGCACATCGAGGACGTGAGACTCGCGTTTGATCGAGGTTTGTCGTTTTCGCACAAGGAAGTTTTAAGCTGACTGAATGTTATGTACAACATTCTCATGGGTGCTTGAAATTCTTTACATTTTGAGCAACCAGCAAACAGCTATCTAATTGAGTCGTTTGCTTTTCTCACTGAACACGTTTATTTGTGTGTAAATTGAGACGAGATCATTTTTGTCATATTTTTGTGATATTTTTGTTTGTTGGAGAAAATTGCCTCTTTGCCCTTTTTAATGGCTTGAAATCTGATCATAAAATTTTACACTGGTAATTTTTTTTATGAATTTGGTAAAGTCAACCCAAATTTTTTTTTATTGATAATAATATGCTCTATGCCGATCCAATAGCCTAAATATGGTATTCTTGTTAATATTGCTTTAGTGGGATATGAGTTAAGCAGCAAAATCCAGCAGTTTTTATCAGCATCAGAAGGCGGCCATTTTGCCACTTGCTG
This sequence comes from Vanacampus margaritifer, assembly GCF_051991255.1. Classification (NCBI taxonomy): domain Eukaryota; kingdom Metazoa; phylum Chordata; class Actinopteri; order Syngnathiformes; family Syngnathidae; genus Vanacampus; species Vanacampus margaritifer. Next base: position 16,257,498 of record NC_135440.1, on the reverse strand, counting down.
TTAAGTGAAAATGATATCACAGTTGTTCAGGTATCATACAACCAATCACAGCTCAGCTTCAGGTGAGCTGTGATTGGTCATTGCCTGAGCCCTGAGCAACTGTGATGTCATCTTCAATCAACAGCAAGTGGCAAAATGGCCGCCCCCTGAGATGGATAAAAACAGCTGGATTTTGATGCTTAACTCATATTATACAAATGTGTTTTTAATCAGAATGTCATGTTTAGACTTGTGAGGTCACGTATAACATTATTATTGAGAAATGTTTAAGGTTGACTTCCCCTTTAACTAATTTTCCTTAAAAAGTATAAATAAGTTATATTTGAAACATTACCAGGGTCCCAAAAACATATTTATATGTTTTTTTTATTTTTTTTTATTTTTTATTTTTTTTAATGCTAGAGCATACAGAAGTCTTTGATGCAGCCTCTGAACTGAAGAGAACGCTTCAAGCAATGGTAGTTATTACAAAAACGGTCAGCAGGTGGCAGCAGAGTATAAGAGATCAACCAAGGCCGTATTGCAAAACTGCTCTTTTCCCAAGTGTTTTAAACAGATTTGGGAATAATGATCAAACTTAGCTATATTCTTATGCTAATTGCTGCAAACAAAAAAAGATAGCAAAATACTTTTTTCCCTGATGAAAGAAGTGACTTTCTTTTGGTAGGTTCCATGTTTTTACAGCAATAGAACACAATATTCTGTGGGCCTTGCAAAATCAGTCAGAAGCCAGTAAAACAGGGAAGGGGGTTGCTTCGGTAAAAATGGCTGCGAGTGAAAGAGTTAATAGCTTGTATTCTTGCCTGCACGACATTATATGTACGTTTGCATTCTTGTCAATAGAAGGTGAAAAGGCGGACATCAGTGCCAGTGCCTACGCAGACATCAACATCATTGCTGGTGCTCTGAAGCTCTACTTGAGAGACCTCCCCATCCCTGTCATTACATTTGACTTGTACCCCAAATTCATCCAGGCTGCAAGTAAGGACGCCTCGGTTCTCCGATTGCGGCTACCTGACATGATACTCACGTCGATCAAATTTCTGCAGAAATTCCAAATGCTGAATCCAGGCTGGAGGCCGTCCATGAGGGTTTGCTGCAGCTTCCTCCGGCTCACCATGAGACTTTACGCTACCTGATGGCTCACCTCAAAAGGTGGGACACAAAAGACATTGTCAACACAACATTTCCAAACAGTAAGCAACTCATCCTTTGAAAAAACACTTCCGACATGGATACATGATGAAAAAGGAACAGCAAAATTTGCGGTACTGACACCTGGTGGCGTTTTGTAAGTATTGCGTGAACTAATGTCATCTACAGCAGTGTTTTCTAACTTTTTTTTTAAACCAAGGCACATAATTTACATTAGAAAAAGCCTACAACACATTAACAGACAAAAATTTCCCCCATTAAGTGTTTATATTAGCGTTACCATTTTAATTGTTCTGCTTGTCATTATACATCGCTGGCATAGATAGATGAATAAATAACTAATCCCATAAAATTTCAAGTGACAAGCTGAGCCGTGATTGGTTGTAACCTGAAACATGAGTGACTGTGATGTCATTTTCAGTCGACAACAAGTGACAAAATGGCCGCCCACTGAGATGGATAAAAGCAAGTGGATTTTGCTGATTTATTCATATTCCACAAATGCAAAATTAATAAGAATGCCGTGTTTAGACTAGTAGGAGTGCATACAACATATTATTGTAAAGAAAATTGCGGGGTTGACCTTCCATTTAATGTTATTGTAACATTAACAACAGTTTGAACATTACAACTGTGTGTGTGTGTGTGTGTGTGTGTGTGTGTGTTGGGGGGAGGGTGGTAGGTGTTCTGAAATAATGATTCAGCTATAATTTATTGCAAGTAAATTTAAAATTGTACCTAAATACTGTAACCGTTTGCATCATTAATTACGATATCTTCATTTATGCTAATGTCTTTGATTGTATTTAATGTTTTTATTTTACTTGTACTGTACGTTATTTAATTTAGTTTTGTTTTTTTTATTGTGTACCACAGTGCTTCTCCATTATTTTTTGTTACAAATCCCCTGCCCCATGAAGAAGAAAATATTTTGTGTGCCCCCAACTCTCTGCTCGACTATGGATAGTAAAATTTGTCTATAAAATTGTTGTAAGTAAACCTCAGAGAAGCTAATACTCCATGCGCACTGTCTGACAAATGAGTGCATGACTGCCACCTACTGTAGTGGATGTGCAATTACAATTTATTCTAGTAAAAAAAAAAAAAACATGTACCCTGGAACCACACTAGTGGACTAGTGGTGTCACGCTTAGAGAATTTTGCAGTGGATCCTTGCCAAAGCTTCTCTTTGTCACATTCCAGGGTAACAACATTCGAGAAGGACAACTTAATGAATTCGGAGAACTTGGGCATCGTCTTTGGTCCGACGCTGATGCAGCCCCCCGAGCAGAACGCCCTGACCACGCTGAACGACATGAGGCAGCAGAAGCTCGTGGTGCAGCTCATGATTGAGCACGAAGACGTCTTATTCTAGGTGCCGCACGCCACCGCCACCACGGACTCATATTTATTCTGTCGACCAGGAAATCCAAGCCACCGTGAGGAAAATCATTTATGATCACAATGCTCTTGAGGAGCTTCCTTTCACGCATGACTGTTTCTGTGTTGACATTGTCTTGTTTCTGTCTGTTACGGGGTGCCAAGACCTTCATGTTTGATTTAGCGCAGGATCCGAGATGTTTACAAGCTGCAGCGCTGTTCCCTGCTGGCTTTTATTTGAAGACTGTGCCGCTACCTTCCCGTGTACGCCGTGTGAACGTGTGAATTACAAGTGAACTTTCCCACGTGTGTAATTCCTGGATCATTTTGTAGGATTGTCATCCAACATTTATGGAAACAGGACAACCTTTAATTGAGAAAAGATCTTGAAGTGATCAATATTTAAAAGAATGGCAGATGAGACAATAGGTCAATTCATGAAGCACTTTTTTGCAACGTGTGTACAGATTTGTTTTGTAAAGATGTTTATTTTTGTCTTTTTACTCTGAATCATATTGTTTTGTCACAGTAATATATATACAGTATACAGTACAGTTGGGAATGATGCATGTTTAGTTGGTGTCTGGATACAAAAGAGTTGAGAAAAATAAAAGCTGTGTTAAATTGACACTTTTGTTCTTTTCTATCAATACATCCAAATGTTGCTTCCTATAGACAAAATTTGCTTTTTCAATGAGATTCAGATGGTGATTACAATACTAGTATTTATCAAATGGTTCACTCTAAGAACTGTTGGGTCAAAAATAGCCCAAATTGGGTCAAAAAGAGACCGACCCAACTTTTTGGGTTATTCTATTTACCCAAAACATGTCAGATAAATAACCCGCATAATAACCCTTATAGTTGGTTTGCTTTGTGGGTTATTAATTTAATTAGATTCAACTTTTTGGGTTAAATAGTCTTTTTTTTTTTTACCCAATACAAATAACCCAAAAAGTTAACCCACAAAACAGCCCAAGAATTTGGGTTTCTTTATGGGTTATTAATTCAATTTGGCCTATCGTTTGGGGTTAAATAACTTAATAACTTTTTGAGTTAATTGACCCAATTAATTTGGGTTATTTGGTAACCCACAAAACATTCAAAAAATTATGTTGGTTTTTGGGTTATTAATTAAGATTATGATTAACTGATTGTCACACCCACCTAAGTGGGGTGAAATTCATTCTACGCATTTGACTCATCCCCAGAGGAAGTGGTGAGCAGCAGCAGCAGCGGCCGCGCTCAGGAATCATTTGGAGATTGAACCCCCCAATTGCAACCCTTAATGCTGAGTGTCAAGCAGGGAGGCAAATAGGTCCCATTTTTAGAGTCTTTGATATGACCTGGCCAGGGATTGAACCCACGACCTCCCAGTCTCAGGGTGGACAGTCTCCCACTAGTTCTGAAATTTCATTTGACCCCAAATTTTGGGTTAAATAGCTCAAAAAGTTGGGTCGGTTCCTTTTTGACTAAATTCAATCAGGTTATTCAAATAACCCAAAAAGCTGGGTCAAATGAGTAACCCACAACCTAATTTAATTGGACCCAACCTTTTGGGTTAAATAACTCAAAAAATTGGGTCATTCAGTCTATTCTTGACCCAATTTGGGTTATTTTTAACCCATTTTTAGAGTGTTGTTTTAGCTCGTGTGGTTTCAAAGGCAATCCGCCGGGGCCCTATAATGTAATTTATTGGTTAATGACAACCAGAAGCAAAGGTTTGAAGTTGAGAACTGTCTTGTTAAACCAAATTCTTGTCATGTAGTTGATCCAGAGACCGCTATCTGTGATTCAATCTTATGTTTTGCCCTGCAATGTTCTCACTCTTTCAGTTTTCACCTCAAGGTGTGGCCTTCAGGGCGGAATCAAGCCTGATAGCACAAGTGTGGTTCTTCTGTGTTAACATGTTCCACCGCTATGTGGATTCTATTTGTCTCTGTCTGTGCTTGCTACCTTGTTCAAACAGGGACTGTAGTCCTGTGCAAGTATGGTAAGGTGATCTTGATTGTGAATTTTAACATTCCCCAGAATTACTGTCGTAAATTTCTCAGCATGACTTCACAATTAATAAACTCATAAAGTCTCCTCTACATTTGGGTGCCTTAGTTTCCCATTAAGGTTGTTTTACTGAGATCGTTTTGGGAGTCCATTGCCAAATGTAATTTAAGTGAGTGAATGCCTTAAAGCGTTTACTACAAATTAATAATAGTTCACACTAAAGGCAATCTGGATGTGATTAAATTGGGCTTTAAAACGTTTGAGGAAATAATGGAGAAAATACAAGAGCGCTAGGCAGGTACAAGTCTGCCCTCTAGTGACTACAGAGAGAATTTCAAACTCAAAATTCCTTGAGAGACCACAAATTGTTTTATAGCTATATGGTTAATTTCATGGAGGGGGAAAAAAAACTTCCACGTTAAATACATCTGTAGTGACATTTTCAGTGCATGTCGACTTAGCACATGAATATAAATTCACAAAATCAAGTAAATAACCAAGTTCAGAGGTAAGACAATACATTAAAAAGTCAACACACATATTCAGCATGTGAATGTTTTGACGAAGCACGTCCTTCACAGTTCATCGTGTTGATAAGTGAATTCCCTGGCCGAGATGAAACCGTCTTTATCCTCGTCCTCGTTTTTGAAGATGTCCTCCACCATCGCTTCGTTATGTGTGTCGTTTGGCGAATAGCCGTGTTTTGCAAACTCCTTCTCCAGGTAAACCTTCACCTGTGATGACGACACTTAATAAAGCATATGGGGCACACTCAAACACATCGCAAAACACTTTTCCTTACTTCGATTTGACTTTCTAATTACGAAATATAAGTACAATCAAGTACAAAAAAAGAAGGCAACGGGTGTATAATAGTAGTATAATATGCATGAGGAAGTAAAAGTGTTATGTTGCCTTGTACTGTGTTCAACAGGAAAAATAGACCTTAATAATGCATTGAATAATAACAACATTCAATTTTTTTTCAGTCGATGAAAGAAAGTACATGGGTAAAGTAAGAATATGCAGGAATTACCGTAATGGACGAAGCTATCATGCCACCCAAAATGAGTTCACATTACAAACATATACATTTTGATACCAATATCTGAATAATGCACTCTAAGCATTAATATGAACCTGATAAGTTTACATATCCTTAGAGAAATTGCATATTAATGGGCATTTACTCAGTAAGTAAGTACATTCCCCACCTCCTGCTTGGAAAGCTTCCAGTCATCATTAAGATCCATCTCCCGGAAAGAATCGTGTGACCTCGGCCCATTGCGGATATCGATGAGTTCGATGTCAAAAAGCAGGGTACTGCTCGGCGGGATCGTGCCTGCAAACAAACCATTATTTTACGATGTACTTCCCTCATTTAGTTAGGCTATTTTCAATGTACCTTTCCCTTCTTTCCCATAGGCCAGAGACGGAGGGACAGTCAGTTTCCGGCGCTCTCCTGTGCACATTTTCTGCAGACCCTTGTCCCAACCCAGGATCACCTCTCGGGTTCCGAGGGTGAACCACACTGGATTTTTATCACCTTCAAGGTAGCTGTAAAATCCATCAGTGTTATTTTGGAATACAGGCACACAAACACACATTAAGAACTAATGTCCAGTGATGGATAGGCGAGACAGTGACAGAACATAAACAACATCATTGAGTTAGTTCAAGAGTAATTGATGTGACATTACCTTGAGTGAAACATGGTGCCATTGCTTTGCAAGTATCCCTCGTAATGCACAAGAAGCATATCACCATATTTTGTCTTGCGGTGACACAGGAGAGGCTTATGGAGAACTTCAATTTTGACTTCAGGGTCGGGTAGTTTGCCTCCATGGGCGAGCATAATTATAAACGATAACAACGAGCAAATGGAAAACAATATCATTGTGTTAAGTGAACTTACAACGCGTCCTCGGGATGTTTGCAAATCAATTCCTAAAATCATATTAATAAACTTTTTACTATTTGTTTTTGGGTTAACTACGTGGCACCAAACTTCATGAACACAGCCTCTGTTCAACAATTCTCCCTCCTCCAAATCTTATTGGATCATTTACCAAAGCCCCGCCCTGTATCTAAACCTTACCATCCCATTGGTTCTTACTCATGCCAGTTATTTAAATCCACACCCACCCTACGCAAATCCTCTGACGATAAGCAGAGTGGCCGCTTAGAAACCTATTCTAGACAAAGTTTACGTACTTTTACGAACGTAAACGCAATGGTGTACTGAATGTGTGTTTACTGTACTACGCCAATCTCACTTGGGGGTAGATGCGGTGGTTACAGTCAGCTGTGCGCTTAATCTTATCATGACAAACAAGTAATGAATGGCAACAAACACCTCGACGATGGAGGGGATACTACACAAGTGGACCAATTACATAAGCGGTACGTTCTCCTTCCGCGTATTTTGATGTCGTCGGAGTGGTGGTGATGGAAGCTAGCTAGCATGTCAACGTCGGCGTTGATTTTGTGATAACATAAAGAGGTAGCGGGCAAGCTAATGTATGCTAATCGCGTCAATCGCTTGATGAAAAAACTCCACCTGATTTATATATATATTTTTTAAACTTCACTGACATGAATTAATTTTGTAATGATTTTGGTAGTATCCATTGCGTGTCATTTGAATAGATTTAAACGTGTGTAAATTTCTCAAACTTAAAAAACGCAGGGCTAAATGTACTGCAACTGAAAATAAGCTTTTCCAAGTAATAAAATGACGTCATTTTAAATTTGTGTTTTAACCGCTGTTCCAGGGTGGCAACCTCGCTGGTTTGTGCTTGACGGTGGAACTTTGTCCTACTATGACTCTCAAGAGGATGCTTGGAAAGGCTGCAAGGGGAGCATTAAAATCTCAGTATGTGAAATTCAAGGTTTGTACATCTAATTCTAACTTTCTGGAGCCAAGATACATAACGTTAGAAAAAGGGAACACAACCAGATTTAAAAATAAAAATGACAAAAAAAGATACTCCTAGCATATTAGTATTTGAGAATGATTGCTCTAACCTATTTCATTGTGCTGGCACGTTGACTATTATTATATGTTGGTTGTTAGTTCATTCGTCTGACTCCACACGGCTTGACCTGACCATCCCCGGAGAGCAGTACTTCTACCTGAGAGCCATCAATGCAGCAGAGAGGCAAAAATGGCTGGTTGCTTTGGGAACAGCCAAAGCTTGCCTGACAGACAACCGAACAAAAAGAGAGAAGGGTAAATGTGTCGTCATAAAATGAGAACTTGGTGCTGCTTTTATCAGCAAAGCATGATTCGTGTTTTTATCTCTTGGCAGAACTCCAGGAGAACACAGAAGCGCTAAAGACAAAGATGTCCGAGCTCAGGTTGTACTGTGACCTTCTTCTTCAACAAGTGAACAAAATCAAAGACGATGACAACGAACTTGGGGAGGCAACAGATGTAAGCATGGCGGCATGGATGTATTCTTTAAATGTTAACAAGCCATGTCACTCCCAACCAGTCACTCTATTGTCTTCTAAATTTAACACATAACTGACATGAAGCTAGTTAATGTTTCACCAGCTCTCGGTGTTTAAAGCCTTTGTGGGTTTTATAGTGACGGATGAGGTTAGATGTAGTCCTGATAATCATTTCAAAACTTTTTCCACACGCTCTCTGCGGGTCATTGCGTGTGTTTGTGTAAGATGTGACTACAAAAATGTCAGGAAAAGCCTACTAGAACAAATGAACTTTATTCGGGGTTAATCAGAGACACTTTGAATGGTGGCCATTTATTTTGACTTTTAAAATGATTGATTAATTCTGAACACAGCCATAGTCACAGTTATGAGGGTGTGCACACTTTTGCAACCACATGTCAGTTCTTTATTTTTACTTCACCGTTTTATTGCTTTTCTTTTTTTCTCCCCCCCAATTGACTTGAGTAACTTATTGGCGTGTAAATGTTGAAATGTTTTATATTGGTAAAAAAAATGGTATCGCTAAAAATAGCATTTGAACAGGGGTGTGTAGACTTTCAGTATATACTTCCTCCTCCTCCTCTATGGTCTCTATTCTCTTTTCAGACGGGCATCGACACGGGCAACCTGGTGAAGTCGACGTGCACCACTTTCCTCAAGACCCTGGAGGAGTGCATGCAGATCGCCAATCGGACTTTCACGCCAGACGCGCCCAAGCAGAGCCCGCCGGCGTCGCCTCCCATCGCCGCCATCAAACCTCAGAAGGTGCGTTTGTTTTGCCGATCGCGCGCGGCAAACATGTGACGCTCTTGTGCCTCTTACAGGTTAAACCTGTCAATCATTTAAATCAGCGCCTTGGAGAAAAGTAAGTACTGCAAAGCGTCATGTAGTTAAAAGAAAGATGCTGATGTTTACACTCTAAATCTATCCCAGGTGGAAAGATTTGCCAGAAACAGATGTGAGGTCGCATGACACCCGTAGTCTTGACTCTGGCGCAGAAGCAGCAGATGAACCAGACGGAGCAGAACGGCAACCTTCCCCTTCAGGTAAGTCCAGTTCTTCAAGGGCTCACTTTGTGTTGCCATAATATAGAGAGGGATGACTTCACAGATAATGAATGTTCTGTTTGTTGTTTTTGCATCAAGGAATGTGATGACTTTTAGTGAAAACATTGACTGGCTAATGTCCTTTTGACTTACTACAATAACAATCATGACCTGGCCGTCCCTTTTCTAGAGTGCTTTATGCTGAGTCCCCCCAGATTCATACTGTGCCCCACTTTAAATGGAGGGCTTGAGAGTCCCATCTTCCATATTTCCATCTTAGATATTCGGGGTACAGGCTGTGCGTCGTGTCTCCCCCTGCTGGTCATTGTTTTCATGTTTCTTGGACTGATTGTGATGGAGGTATTGTGCCCTTTTAGGGATCAATAAAGTCATCAGTCCCTCAAAACTCAGGACTGTCATGCTCGCAACATACTATTTGAAATGATTAAATCCCAGTTTAAGGTTGAATACTTAAGTCTTAAATCAAGTTTAATCCGGTTTTGTTTTGTTCCCCGTGTACCACACAGACATGCAGTCAGCCAACGGCGATAACTCGATCCAGGAGGAGCGAGCCGATCCTTTTCCTCCCGCATCTCCGAATACCTCTCAGGCTAAAACCGATGAAGACGAGGAGCAAAAGGAGACTCACTCAAGGGAGCAAAGCGTGGCGAACGGCGAGCAGCCTCAGCAGGAAGCGCCTCCTGACGGGGATGAGGCCGACTGCGAAGAAGACATTTTCAAGGATTCCTCTGAGCCAGAAGAGCTCGTGGAGACTTTTTTCAGCACAATGAGTCACAGGTATGAACTTATGTAAATCTTCAGAATTTTTAGTACGTTTCACTGACATTGTGACATAATAGATAAGCACAAATAGGAGATTTAATGGCGTTACGTTTCAAGTGTTTGAAGTTAGCGTCATGTGACGGTCTTCTCATAATCAATCTATCTTTAGAGTCTTTTTCTGTTAGTGAACAAAGTGTGTATAAATAGTGCACGGCAGAGGAAATGGAGGAAAGCTGTCAACAAAAGCTGCACTGTCATCTGGTTTCCTCTGTATCGTTTGCTCAAATAAAAGTGGACCAGGTGTTTAATATTGTCCTGTCTGAATGTGTTTCCCTCCCTGTGTTTTCTAGATTTAGTGATTTAAAGCTGGATGAGGACAATGGCATCCCCACGCAAGAGTTTTTGGACTCATGCTATGCAATAGTGCCCATTTTAGGTAGGCCAGTCGCGTCCTCATCTCATCTCTTGAAAGAAGGCCGCTGACAAGCGCTTGCCTTCTTTTTCTTTTCATGCCGTTGCTGCTTATTCTGCCTTTCACACACACGCCAAATGCTTTCTGGCTGGCCTTCACGTCTTTTTTCATGTTTTTCTGTAACATTAAATTAAATCAGATGGTTTGTTGCGGATGTGCTGACATCCACTTATATTTACAATTGCGAGAAATGTATCAAAGAATCCCTGAAGGGATTCATAAATGAATCACTTACCCATTCAGTTATCCATATATTTACCCGGCGACCTACCTTATATCCACATTCATAATGTAAATATTCAAGGCAACTTCTGCATTGGTTCTCAATAGAATGTACATATAACAGCCAGACTCACTGATATGCTTTACTAGTTGTTTTTTTTCCCCTTCCCTCACATTTATGAGCCTTCGCTGACACACATTTGACCAAGTATTCAATTAAGAAGTATATTCATACATATAGGTTCAATCTCAAGAAATTTAAATAATTGGGAAAATCATTGAATTGAAAAGCTAAAACTTCTGTTATTTCAGTTCACCACACCCAGTACATGTTTCATGATTTGATACTACTAATTCAAATAATATTCAAATTTCTCAAGATTCACCTGAATATAATGACTGGCCGAACGTCCGCAGTTGATTTTCCATTTCATTCTGGCATCCTCACAAAAGGAAGTTTGTTCTTTTTCTCTCTCTCTTCTATTCATTCATGCCCAAGTTGGGAATTTCATCATCACGACGTCATCATCATTGACATCCGCAATCTTCATGCACATGCACACCTACTACAATTTTCAGATCCACAAAAATATCCTCTCCTTTAAAGTTAACAAAAGTGAATGCATTTTAAAAATGTGGAAACATTTTGAAAATGATGGAACATCATCAACATCCCTAACATAAAATGCCAGTGAAACTGTAGTAAGGCCACACTGAATAGAAAAAGCAATATTACAAGGGAAAAAAAGTTCAGAAGAGAATAGCACTGTAATGTTTCGGGAACATCAGTTACAATATTACCTTTAAAATATATATTTTTAAATAGTGTTACACTAATGCATGATTTTTTTTTTATTTTTTAAATATTGTTACAAGAAAGGGGTAAATTTAATAAGTAAACATCAAAATTCCCAAATGTAACAAAAGTCACACTTGCACTGAAAACTGTTATGGTTTATTATTAATTATTCTGCATTACTCAGTTCCTAAAAAAAGTAGCTCTCTGTTTTAAAATTATGATCTTATTGTGTATATATCACGGTTACATTGTAATAAACATACATGCATTACATTTTATTTTTGTCAAATTAACTTTTATTTCTTATTATGACTTCACTCTGTGTCTCTTCTAATACTACAACTTTATTCTCGGAATATGATTTTTGATTCCCATATTACAACTTTGTTGACCTTTTTTCCTTATATTGTTTTTTTTCCTTCTATTATTATAACTTTTACAGTAAAACATGGACTTGCCTGTTCATTTTGTAAGAAGTGAAATTTCTTTATACAAGCTTATGACTTGTATTATGACTTTATTTTATTTATTTAAACATTGCAATGTGTTTATCTCATTCAATTATAATTCTGTCAATAATACTTTAATTCTTGTAAAAAAAAAAATTATTTTGTAACCCTTAAAAATCTTCGTACTAATTTTTAGATTTCTTAAAAAAAAAAAAACTTGAACAAAACGTTGTAACATTTCAGATATTTTTCTTAATTTTCTTAATATTTCAACTTTATTCTTGCAGTATTTGACCTTTTTTGCATTGATAGTCAAAGGACAAATAAAACTCATTTTGTTTGCCAGACAAACTTGGCCCCACCGTTTTTGCTCCAGTGAAAATGGACTTTGTGGGAAACATCAAGGTGAGTGGAAGCAGAAACCATTCGTCTAAGCAATCATTTTTTACTTTACAAAGTCTTCCTGTCTTGCTTTTTAGAAGATCAACCAGAAGCTGATGTCGGACCCGGCCAACTTCCCCACACTGCAGTCCATCGTGCTGCACGAGGTGCACACGCAAGTGGCTCAGGTGCGCAACTCGGCCACCGAGGCTCTGCTGTGGCTCCGACGGGGCCTCAAGTTCCTCAAGGAGTTCCTGTCGCAGGTCAACGCGGGCGAGCAAGACATCCACGGAGCGCTCAGTCAGTAGTTTTAACAAGTCAAGTTGTTCCGAATGAGTTTGTACTAGTAATCGTCCCCTCGTTCAGATCACGCTTACGGCAAGACTCTTCGCCAGTATCACGGATGGGTGGTTCGAGGAGTCTTCGCGGTATGATCTATATAAAGACCACAAAGTGCTTGGGTGTGACGTCCCTCACCTTTTCTTCTTCTTCTTCTTCCAGTTGGCGCTGCGAGCCGCCCCGTCCTATCAGAGCTTCACGGCCGCCTTGGTGTCGACAGAAGGCAGCGAGCTGAAGAGCGGCTTCGCCAGCGGCATGCGAAGAGACCTCGGCGTCTACCTGCCGGCTATGGACAGGCAACTGGCCATCCTGGACGCCCTCTACGAGGAGTACAACCTGGAGTCGGACGAGGTCGTCTAAAACTCGAGCGCAAACCTTTGAAGGAAGTGGGCGGAGTCACACAAAAAGGAGCCCCGCGCTTTTTCCGAACACTAATCGGCGTGCGTTGACGAAGTTTCAAGACCGAAAAGTCTGCACTGGGGAGTTTTTTTTTTCGGCATCGCCAATGAAGTGTAGTTCTTAGTGGCAATTGTATGTACTTTAAAAGTACATGCAAAAGTTTGATTTCTGAGTTTGAAATCAAATGTCACAATGAACAATAAGATGGAAACAAAACAAGCGTCAGTGTTTTTAATACAAAACTAACTAGGTGATTTTTCTAGTCGACTTTTTTATAATTATAACTTGCTAATGTTGCACTGCATCTGTTTAGTGACAAAAGTATTTTAAATTTGATTTCAAATGTGTGTTTATTTTCTTGACTCTAAGAGGGACCAACGAAGATGGCTTTAGCACCACAACACTGAACAACTAAATAAATATTCTTATAGAACATGGATGGCTATGAACGTACTGACATCTTCTCAAGCCAATGCTGAGTATGCATTTTCTAGGTTTATTTATTTTGTCTTAAGTTATTACCGTGTCTTTAGTTTCCGTTTCATTTGTATCTTAAAAAGGTACAGTAACACAGAAACTGCCTTGAATGAACTGACTCAATAATCCAGATTCATATAGTGGGAAAATGTGCAGGTTTCAACCATCCATGTACGATGTCATCATACTTTGTGTGCTAACTTATTACTACTTAAGAGCCAGTCACTTTTTAAGACCGTCACAATTTTTGTAAGCATACAATAACTTGCACAATAAATTCAAATATTATTGTGGATATGTGCAAATCACTTAACTGTTACGTTATATACATATACTGTGTGTATTTGTTTTTCTATGTATATGGAAATATTTGATATGACCTTAAACATAACTGAATTGTCTCTGTGTCCCTTTTTTTTGCCAACATAAGTTTTGTACGTTGAGTGTATGCACAATTCCGAACATCCGGGCATTTCTGATATTTTCCCAATGCAAGCAATCCGTTGAAAACAAACGGCGGATTGTATTGTTTTTGCTTGTGACTATCAAACCAGGCTGATTGTCATATAGTCAAAAGACATTTCGTCACATTGAAATCAAAATAATCACCACAAATCAAATTACAACTATCCAAAATGCAATGCTTTTCAATGGACGGAGAGGTCATTTCACTGAGACCGACCCGCCACTTTGACTTGTGACGCAAACTCGAAAACGTCAATTAGAAAGTTTGAAATAGCATTAAAAAGTTTTTACACACAGCATGCGTCTCACTCTCAGCTTGTCTGCCGCATCTCCTGTCTTGAAAGCGAATCTTCACATCGGATTTAGACAAGACTGACAATGTAGTAATGGAGTTACACGCTCGTGTTCAGTGCGACACTGGCCCGCAGCCCATCGCATTCCTGCATCAGCGTCTCTTGACTGACACTCAAGTGAAGGTCGCTTTAAGATACAACTGTCATGTCTTGGAGGAGAAGCGTGGTCTGTTTCTTGTTTCGTTCAACACAGCAGTTTGCAAGAGGTTGCTGACAGCGTCAAAACCGAACTTGACGGACGTGCTTCAAGCGAGCCCGCATGCCCTCAAGCGGCATCCATCAGGGAGCTTTCACTGTTGTTGGCGTCAGTCTCTTGACTGCTGCCAATGCAAATAACTAAAAAAATAAATGGAGTTGTCAACTGCTGCATTTCTGCTTCTTTCCTTGTTTAGGGAACATTCCTTATAAGTTTTCAAAGTGTATTTTTACATACACTACTCAAAGAAAGTTGAGGTGAACTTAATTCAACCTATAAACTTTGGAATACACCTGTTCAATGTTTCAGAACTTTTTGTACAACTTGCAGTTCTCTAACAAGGAGCTGAACGGCTAAGAAGTTTACCTGTAAAGGTAGTGCATTTTAGACACATCCTAAAGTTTCAACCAAAGGCCAAATATCCCTAAATATTCCCAGTTAGGAAAAGAGCAGTCATTTTTGACAATACTTTTGTTGTTACTACTGAATAAAACATATCTGCTCACAGAAAACAAAATCATTTTCATTCTTTACTTAAAGCCCCTGTGTATTTTTAGCGCCATCTAGAGGTGAACTAATAATTCATTCAATTTAATTAAAAAAACACCATGAATTTCAATATGCCAAAAAAATACGCTCCATCTCATCAACGTACTTTTTTTGTTTTTTTATGTAATCGTATGTCTAGTAATCACTAATTATATTACATGGCTGCCCTGTTTTTGTTTGTTTGTTAGTTTCGCTGCCATCTTACCGGCTTCACAGCTGGGGTTTGCAGGTGGTAATTGCTGACTCCCGACCATGATCTGTTTTGCTCTCGCAAGCTTTTGCTAGCTTTTTTTTTGTTTAAACGTTTTTTTATTAGCATCTTCCGCTAGCCGCCCTTGTTAGCTGCCGCGGCTAAATCCGGCTCACTCGGTCTTTCGGCATCGCTCGCCAGGCTTCACACCGGCTTCCAAGTCACCGTCGTTCGTCGAGATGCTCGTTTGCTCAAGCAAAACAAGAATTGCGGGCTTCTAAACGCATGTATTTCGGCTGCATTCTGTGCTATAGTGACATCTAGTGGTCTTTTTTTTACACACAGTGTTAAACAAAAAAACTTTACACGATAGAGAGAAAAAAAGGATTTCGGATTCTACACCCCAAAATTAGTTGAAAACAGCGGTTAGACCTAACTTAACAAAATTGTGATCCCCAGTATAATTATAAAGCTCTACTATAAACCAATTTATTAATAACAGTAGCATCTATTATTTTTTAACATCCACCCTTCTAACTCCGATTATCTCCAAACTTTTTTTTTTTTTTTTACTAGCCTTGTAAGCCATGTCAAATGTGAATTTTAATACATGCTGCAGGCCGCTGAGAAAAAAAAACGAATGGCCTTTTGGACACCACTGTTTTAACATGCAAGACAGAAAGCAAGCTTGACATATTTTTGAAGTCTCAGTTTTATTGTATTTTCTTTCAATATTTGTATAAATCATAGAGTAACAACACATAACGATTGTTCACTATCCCAGTCAGAGCGCATACTACTACACTTCATGTAAAGCCTTACAGAGTTACCACATGCGTGTTGTGTTGTGCACATTACAGTTATTGCATACAGCACGGGTCAAAAGCTCACAAGCCACAGGCAGGAACATTCAGCACGGTGTGTTTGAACTTAATACGTTGTGTCACGTGACTACTGGACTCTGCTACATGATTTTTTTAAGACACCCGCTACACTGATGAAGTGAGTCACGCACACACACACACAAAAAAAAAAAATACCATAATGATGACATTAGCAAGTGCATGCGGACAAAGCATGTTAACAGTCTTGTTTGTACGTTTTACAAGGAGTGAGGAGATGTCTCCTTTGGCAACGGTAGCTTATGGACAGAGGAAGCTTATGTCGACTCATTTGTTTCTTTTGCGCCGCCCTACACGCGCTCGCGTGACTGTAAGACACAAAGACTGGATAAACGAGGTAATAGAGTAAATACAGTAAGGACCATAGAACAGCTTCTTTGCCTATTTAGCAGCTACGGCCTATTCCAGCCTCGCCTGTGCGCTGAGTTTAAGGACATAACAGTTTCAAGCCTTCACATATAGGAGTATAGTACAGTAATCCCCCACTATATCACAGGTTTTTTTGTGTTGCGATGCGTTTACAAAGTGTGTTTAAATATGTTTCAGTGTAATTACAGAGGAGGGGTCTTTTAAACCGGAAGTCAACGCAAACATTTTTTTTTTTGTTTACAATAATATGGTCTATGCAGTCATAATAGTCTAAACATGGCATTTTGATTAACATTGCGTTTGTCCAATATGAATTAAGCAGGAAGATCACGTTTTTATCCAGCTCAGGGGGCGGCCATTTTGCCACTTGCTGTTGACTGAAAAATGACATCGTAGTTGCTCACTGACCAACTATAATGCCATTTTCCGTCAACAGCAAGTGGCAAAATGGCCACATGGTGGATTTTGCTGCAGAATTTATATTCCATAAACAAAATATTAATCAGCATGTTTACATTAGATACACTATTTTGGGTTGACTTCCCCTTTAAGGCTTAACTCATTCACTGCCATTGACGGCTATAAACGTCAAAAATTCATTTGAACTATTTCGATTAATTTAACATTTTTTCCCCCAGTTTTGCTAACAAGAGTATGAAAAGTAAAGCTAGAATTTTTTTTATTGTACATCAGCATCATCAGCAACAGATATAAAATTTGTAATTAATCGTGAGTTAACTAGTGAAGTCATGCGATTAATTACGATAAAAAAAATTTAAATCGCCTGACAAGACGATTATTAAAAATTAGGGGCGTCAGGCGATTAAAAATTGTAATCGTAATTAATCGCATGACTTCAATAGTTAACTCACGATTAATCACAAATTTTATATATGTTCCAAATGTACAATTAAAAAAATCTAGGTTTTCATACTCTTGTCAACTAAAGTACAGAATTTTTTTTTAAACTAAAATAAATAGTTAAAATGATTTTTTGGACGTTTATAACCGTCACTGGCAGCCTTTTTTTTTTTTAATCACTTTTTGTCATATTTGGTAAAACTGTAAATCTGACCTGACATCAGTACATAATTAAAAACATCTGTGCAAAAAACAACAAAAAACCTCTCTGGCTCAATCTTGTGCCACTAATTTGATTTTGAAGAAGCTACAAAAACAAAACAAAGCAAGCAATTAAAGACACCCCACAGCCTCGCTCGGACCGGTTACCTTGTTACCCCAGAAAAGCACCTTATTTGTGATGACGTGTTGTTATAACATTCATGTTTTTGGTATGAAGTTTTATTTTTGCGAAGCCGCAATGAGTGTGCTTGAGAGTGCATGACAAATGATTGACATCTCATCAGGACGACGCCCTCTGTCTCTGATTGGTTGTTTTCCTCAGGCGTGGCGGGTTCTTGCAAATCAAATTAGAGGCACGGGATGGGGCTGTAGATTATTTTTTTTTTCCCCACAGATCATTTTAATCGTCTATTATTATCAGATCAGACTGGCAGTTTCAACAAATAAGACGAAGAGGTGTCAAAATGAAGATCTGGGAGCCAGTTTCGGCCCACCACATTATTTTATGTGGTCCATGAAGGCAATTCATGTTCTGTTTCCACAAATTGTATTCCCTTTATTATTTTTTTATTACGCTCTTCAGAATTTCAGAACTAAATATACATTAATTTGTTGTGTCTACAATAAGTGGTAATATGAGTTGATTATACATTTACATGGGTTCAGTCATAATGGCCCTCCGAGGGGAAACATAATTACGATGTGGTTTGTGACAAAAATGACTTTGACACCCTTTGACGTGGTGATAAAAAAAAAAAGCAAATTTAATTAATTAAGGCGTTCTGCCAGTTGATTCCCAACCACTGTGTGCAAAAAAAAAAAAAGAAGTGTTTTTTACACTTGTTTCAACCTGTTGCCATTCATTCAACAAAATAGCTTTACAGAACCAGATTTCATTCCAAGTCAATTTGCACCATCTTTGTTTGGTGGTCTGCCGTGATATTTTTCTACTTTAAAATATGTGCCATGGCTCAATAAAGGTAGCGAAAATGTTTTTTTTCCTCCCCCAATATTATGATGATATATTTTCTATACATTTTATTCTTGCAATTGTTTTTTTTTGTACTGACATGTGTTTGGCTCCCAAAACGAACAGGTGATCACTAGACACGGTGGTCTTTTTTTCTTTTTTTTCTCTTTCCTGTGTGCCTCTACAACCCAAAACGGATGCCACCTGCTTGTCCCTGAGAGTTGTTCTTGGACATGTGACCAAATGTGTGTAGCGAAGCGCCACCTGTGTCGCGCCCATGCGGTGTCTTTAACAGTCTGGTTGGAAAAAAAACGTACTGATTGGACTCCCTGCTTATGCTAATGTGAGGTTAAGAGTACAAAGTGGAAACCAGTAAGAGGTCAAGTGATTACATGCTTGATGAAGGCCAGCCTCATGCGAATGCTGCTGCACCGGCACAATACCTGAGGCCTCGGCCCAGCTCTGGAGCTCTACAGTTTTTTTGGTGTGTTTTTCTTCCGATAATAACGGGGTAAAGATTATGAAGCCCCCTGGCGGAGTCTCTCAGCACGGCCGGCTGGCACGCATCTGTTGCCCTCACAGGCGGATTTGTGTCCATTGAGGCGTGATGAGGAAGCCGGGCCTAAATCCGGCTGGTTAAGACCGGAGCGCAGCTGGTCTTGCTGTTTCCGTGTGGGTGAAAAGTTTCCCCTCCGCATAAATAGCGACGCTCCGAGGGATTCAATGCGGCGGCAGCGCTCGGGAGTTATCTACAGTATTCAGTTCTTCTGCTGCGTCTTCCTTCCCTCTTTTTGTTCTTTTGTTTGGCATGAAAAGTATATTCCGAGTTTGTGTCCCACGTAAAAAGGATCCGGACGCAACGTCCAGCTTTGCGCTCAGGTGAAGTACTTGCAGTTTGTGGAATCGATGGCGCAGTTGGGCGCGCACTTCAGGTGACCGTATGACCTGCGAATAATAGAGGACACGCCCATAAGAACGTGCAGGAGGAGTTTTTTTTGTTTTGTTTCGTTGTCGTGCAGTGAGCCACGCTTACCCCGGCAGGTATGAATGACACGTCTGGAAGCCAAAATCTTTCCCGTCACATTCCTCAGCGCCCTCACGGCGATATCCATCACCGCAGAAGGCGTGTTTACACTCTGGAGAAAGGACAACATGAAGTTGCAGATTCACTTCACTGTATTTAGTCATACCAACTACATCAGTGGTTCTTAGCCTGGGTTCAAACAAACCCCAGGGCAAAAAAAACAAAGAGGTCGGATGAATATGTGCAATATGGATTTACGTGTATAACGGAACGTATGGTGTTCCACAGGGTTCAATTGTGGGGCCTCTGTTTTTTTCATTGTATCTGCTGCTCCTGCGTTCTTAGGAAAACAGTGGTGGTTCGAGTTCATTTTAAATGCCTGCTACAACTAAAGGTACATTTATTTGGAGCATAAAAAAAAAGTTATAATCAAAAACATTAGAAATAGTGCTGGGTATCGATTCTAATTTCCTCAATCGATTTGATTCGCAAGAGTTCAATTTGATTTTTCCTGATTCGATTCTACTCACTTCACTTCAATCCGAGATTGACTTCAATTCTAAAATATCAAGGACATGATAAAAACTCCACAAACATTACATTTTGCGGAGGCAGTAATTGGTTAAATCATTTAGTTTATTAATGAAAGTAACATGTATTATAACCACTTAAGTGTTAACCAAACAGCATGGATGAGATGATTTTTTCTTTAATAATCCTGATTCAATAATCGTAAGCATAAATAAAAAAGATTCGGAATTGTCTTAAAGTGCAATAAGTCGGGCCTTTGATAAATGTAAGAAAATACTTTTAAATTCATGTGAACGGTAAATTTCAAGAAAGCAGTAAAATTCTATTTTCTTATGAATTCATGGGAAAAAAGATTAAAATAATCAATTCATGGTAACAGGCTCAAAAAGGAAAATCAATATCGATGATTCGATTTTTTAAAACCGAGCCCTAATTAGAAATAAATAAACATATAGACCTTATATATCCTTGCATTTTGACTTCCTCCAAATCACCGCATACTTCCATGTATTAAAGCCAACTCACTGACGCAGCCGTCAGTGACGACTTTGTTCCGGTCGTCGCATTCCTCGCCGCCTTCGCGCTGCACGATGCCGTCGCCGCAGTAACCGTCGTCATCGGGCGGGTTCTCCATCGACTGGAACGCTGTCATCTGGAACGGGAAAGTCTTTTACAGAGTTTAAGAGACTTGAGCGACAAATGGAAAAGACGCTTGTGGAATATTATTTGACAAAAAAATGAAAGCTCGATGGTGGAGATGTTGGAGCAGGAGCAATACCTGAACTGGAAACCAGCCGTCGGTGTCTTTGAAATAGAGAGACCTCTGATCTTTGCGGAATGCAAAAGCGTTCTCTGTCTGAAGACGCTCCAGCTCCTCCTCGTTGCTCACCACAAAGATCTGAATGAAAAAGGCATGTGGAGAGAACTATATATAAATAATGGAAAATGTATATCTGTATGGTAGGGGTGTCAGGCGATTTTTTTTTAAAATTGTAATTAACTCATTCACTGCCATCGACGGCTATAGACGTCAAAAATTCATTTGAACTATTTCTATTAGTTTAACATTTTCCCCACTTTTGTTAACAAGAGTATGACTACCTAGAATTTTTTTTATTGTATTAGAACAGATATCAAATTTGTGATTAATCGGGAGTTAACGTAGTTAATCGCAGTCATGCGATTAACTACGATTAAAAATTTTAATCGCCTAATACCCCTAATTTTTAATAATCTTTTCTTTAAAAAAAAAAAATAAATTAAAGAAAAGATTATTAAAAATTAGGGGCAACAGGTGATTAAAATTTATAATCGTAATTAATCGCATGACTGCACTAGTTAACTCAAGATTAATCACAAATTTTATATCTGTTCTAAATGTACAAAAAATTCTAGGCTTTCATACTCTTGTTAACAAAAATGGATTTAAAAAAAAAATCGAATTCAGATCAAATTAATTTTTGACATCTATTGCTGTCTATGGCAGAGAATAAGTTAATCGCATGACTTCAATAGTTAACTCCCGATTAATCGCACATTTTATATCTGTTCTAAGTTTTCATAATTTTGTTAACATAAAAGTGGAGAGAAAAATTTAACTAATAGAAATATGGCTGCATCTTTTAGTCATTGATACAGTAATTTCATAATAATCGATCAAATTGAGTTAAAATTAAAAAGATGTACTGTACTGTACAAAACAAGTGTAATGTTGATTTGTGTTGAGGTAATTTCTCTGCCACTAGATGGCATCATTTTATTTGTAAGACGTGGGTGACAGCTCAGTGCATTTTTCTTTTCACATTAAGAGCTATCTAATCTTTCACGAAGTAACTTGTGAAATTATTCTGCACATTTCTAAAATTGTAAAATACAACTTCTCCACAAATACTGTATATGCATTATTATTATTTAATTCATTACTGCTAAATTTTGACGTGGATGTGCCTGCTGCGTTGCGACTGGAATTCCCTCAATACAGGCTTTCCAAGTAAGGGGCGGTCCTTAATCGCACGTCACAAAAATTAGAGGCATTAAAGGAATGTTAAATTAACTCAAAATTAACACACTAATTTTGACACCCCTATTGTATATTATTTCCTACATAGTAAACAATGACACTGCCAACATTCATTCAATTGTGATATCTTGACTAGCAAAACAATCTCATGGCAAAACGTGGTTTAAAAAAAACATTTACTTCAAAAACTCTTTGTATGTGAAATTATGGAATAGAAGAAAATATTAATATTCATAGAAAAGTAGCATATTACTGTAACACTTTCTGCTCTGAATTAGTGATGAAGATAAACATTTTACAGGGATATTTATAGGAAAAATTATTAATATGACATAATTTATTTAACCATGTTTAAAAAAAAACTCATTGTGACTTACAATCTCTTTTGCAAGACATAAACAATCAGTGGTGGGGATATACACATGAAGTCCACAGACACATTTAAGTCTGTCGGTATCAGTTACTTTTCAGCACAAGAACCTTTTTTTAAATATGCCATCTTGCACGTGTCTGCGAAATTACCAACACCTGGTCTAACCTGCCTCTGCGCAGATTTAGGCAGCACTCTACGCCACGTGACAAAAACAGAACTCCTATCAATCAATTGATATACAAATCAATTATCAAGCCCATTCCAAATGTAGTTTTTAAGCACTACACACACAAAAAAACACATTTTTTGAGTGCAAAATTTTTTTTTTCCTCTCACCGCAGGTACTTTGAGATTTTGTGGCTTCCCTCTGGAGTGATAATCTTCTAATAGAGACCTGCTGAGAGAGCTGCAGCTACACTGTCCAGGCTGCCCGGGTGGCCCGCGGGCACCTTTGGTTCCAACCCTGTGAAGTCCTGAACACAACGGCAAAAGATTTGTGACTTGCCCTGTGAATTATCTAACGAATACAAAATGTGAACAAGAAATGTAACAGAAGCCTCTTCCAGCCCTGTGACGTCATGACGCAAGCATTTTGCCTCACCTCAGGAGATTAGATTTCTCCTCACTAAATAAACGCTTACGCCAGTCTTTGCTGCCTTCTGCTGAGCGGGCGCTTGGCTGCACCCGGTGCCACAGCGGAGAGCAGGCCAGAGTCAGACGCATTGTGTCACTTTGCACCGGCATGCAAAATCAAAGCCGTCACCTGTTACAGGAGGACCGGGAGGACCAGGAAGTCCGGGAGATCCCTGTGGACCTGCAGGTCCGCTTGGACCGCCGCTGCCTGAGTCTCCTTTCACTCCCTGCAACACGAGCCCAAAATACTAAACATGCTTCACAGCGCTAACTCTTTTAGCATTGGTGCTAATCAGGGTTATTATACTTTTGGAATTTATCGTTTTTATGTCGTTTCGAGTTTTGTCAATGTAGTTTTAATTAGTTTTTAGGGCGGCTCTGTTAGTTTTGATTAGTTTTAGATATTTCAAAAATGCTTAGTTTTAGTATTTGTTTTCGTTTAAAAAAAAAAGTTGTGTATTGCGTGCAAACTTTTAAAAACACCGTGGTAAAATGAAAAAAGTCACACACTTCTATACGACACACTTTCAAATGTCCATATTGTGGTTATTATTAAAAATAAATATACTTAAAATCACATTTAAAATCAACCCCAAATCAAATAACTCATTCACTCCTTGCCATTTTCACTGAAGCAACCCCCTTCGCTCCTGGCTGTTTTACTGGATTTTGACTGATTTTGCAAGGCCCACAGAATATTGTGTTTGATTGCTATAAAAACATGGAACCTACCAAAAGAAAGATTAAAGTTTTCATTCACCAGGAAAAAAAGTATATTTCTTTCAGTTTCCATTTTTTAGCAATTAGCATTAAAATATATCTTAAGTTTTATAAATGTAAAATATAGTTTCAGTCAGTTTTCGTTTTTTAAAAAACAATTTTTGTTTTTATTTTTATTTTGTTAAAAATGTTTTTTTTAATTTTACTTGTACTTATTTCGTTAGTTGTCATGAACTAAAATAGCCTTAGTGCTAATGTGATTGTGTGATAATCGCGTATTACTTACTTCTGCTTTGCACTGGCAACTTTGTGGCAGTCATAAAACAATTTGTTTAGCTTTTTTGAGAACGTTTTCATTTCTGCCATGTTGCACTATTGTGCTTATATTTCTATCACATAAAATTCACAGTAGGTTTGAGCTCTGCAAAAATGTTTATTTTACTTTTTTAATGTTAAAAGTCCTCATTCTTACTACTCTTTTTGTTTGTTAGATTTCAAATACTAATTATGTTGTTGAATAGGTAAAACATCAAAATAAATTTTCTTATATGCAGTTTTACATTTATTATTTTGAAATTATACTGTAATATTTTTTTTTATTGCTAGCCACATCACCTGTTTTCCCCGCTTGCCTGGTCGACCAGTAGGTCCTCTGTTTCCTGAAACGCCGGGTTCTCCTTTTGGACCCATTTCACCCTGTACAAAAATAAAACAAAATACATTACAACACAATTAATAATTTGCATAAAAAAAAAAAAAGGTTGTCTGAAAAATATGGAGCTCACTTTCTGTCCCAGCATTCCAGGGAAACCCATTGTCCCCTGAAAATATGAAAGTACAATATAAAACACTCCGCATCAAATGTGTCCGAATACATCAATGCCGGTTATGTACCCACTTTGTCACCTTTGGAGCCTCTCTCACCATGTTCCCCTCGTGAACCCTGATGAAGCAAACATACTGTAGGTCCATCCTAAAACCCTTCCACTGTCATTCATCATAATGGCGGGGCTCACCTACCTTTTCGCCTTTATACCCAGGTAAACCCTGAAATACAAAAAAAGTATTATTACGTGCATGTTTGAGAATTGTAAATATTAACTCATTCACTGCCATTGACGGCTATTGACGTCAAAAATTAATTTGAACAATTTCTATTAGTTTTTTTTTCCACTTTTGCTAACAAGAGTATGAAAACCTAGAATTTTTTTATTGTACATTTAGAACAGATATAAAATTTATGATTAATCGAGGAGTTAACTATTGAAGTCATGTGATTAATTACAATTCAAAATTAGCAGCGTCGGGCAATTAAAATCGTAATTAATTGCATGACTTCAAGAGTTAACTCACGATTAATCACAAATTTTATATCTGTTCTAAATGTACAATAAAAAAAATTCTAGGTTTTCATACTCTTGTTAACAAAAGTGGAAAAAAACTGTTAAACTAATAGAAATAGTTCAAATGAATTTTTGACGTTTATAACCGTCAATGGCAGTGAATGAGTTAATGTATGGACCACTTACCCTGGGTCCAATTGGTCCTCTCCCACCAGGTAAACCCATTAGGCCGGGATCACCTTTCTCTCCCTGGCCATAGTAAAATAATAATAGGGAGAGAGAAAAATGGCTTGATTTAAATAAATAGGGCATACATTTCCCCATAACTGATCACATAAATTGCTATATTTGAGAAATATATAGAATTTCTTCCTGTCATCAGCATACAATATCTACATAAAGAGATCTGACTTACTCACTTTGGGCCCACTTGGTCCTGGCCATCCAACTGGTCCCTGTTTTCCGGGAAGTCCAGGGGGACCAGTCCGGCCCTGATGGAGGGGGAAGGACATGATTTTTAACAAACCAACATCTTATCAAGCCTGTTCTGCTTATAAACCGGGACATTTATGAGGAGTAAAAGCTAATAATTCAAGCTGTGAGATGAAATACAAGTAAAATAAAACGTCAGCGCTAGTAAGTATTTGCTGCAAAGGCTGTCAGTCTGTTTGCAACAGTATTTATCCGACATGTGCAGGAGTACACGCAGGGGAGGACTGACTTTAACGAGCGCTGTCACTTTGCCCTATTTAATTAAATGATAGCCTGTGTATAGAACAGGAGCCGGTGCTTGTGGGAAATAAAATGATTTATGACCTGGCTCCGAGCACTAAGCTAAATTGCACTGCAGTGCTGCAAAAGCTGCTCGCTCAGGCCGCCCGCCGTTGAATCTCTCCCACTGGCCCACAGAAAGCCATCGGTGGGAATTTTTACTCCCACCAAACACCTGAGCTGCCACACACACGTGCCCTTCACTTGGTGTCATGTTACAGTGACACGCGGTCCGGAATGCTTTTGAGTGGTCGACTTTGCGGTCCCCCCCCCCCGTACGTGAGCTCAGCATCTTTTGCAATCGTCCCTTGCATGTCTCCTGTCAAGGTTGCGCTTGCTCACAAAGCCTCCAACTGACATTGAATCTCATGTTTTTGTGCAAATCCATTTAGCGCAGAATAACTGGTGATTAATGGAGACGCTCACCTTTTGTCCAGGTCTTCCGATTTCTCCCTGACAACAGGATGCGAAGGAGGGACAAGGACAGACGCCGTTAATGCATTTCCAAACTAGCATCTGTCAGCATCTTGGGCTGCAGGCCAAGACAAATTGAGCTCACAAAAATAATGAGCAGATCTGATCATGTATCTTGAGTGGTATGATATGAATGTCATTGAGAAAAATGTCTTTACCTTTTCTCCCTTGGATCCTGCAATACCTGGTAATCCCGGTGGACCCTGTAAAACATTAAATACAAAACCCTGTCAAAAGAAACGGTAATCCTCCTCTATTTGCTGTGAAGAGCAAAAAAAACGTTGACGCCTCCCCCAAAAATCTTTATAATAAATACAATCTGAAATATGATGTTAAAAAAGTTTAAAATCATTTCAAACTCAATTTACATTTTTTAAATATAAAACTGTTCATTTTTTTTCTTCATTATTTCACAAGCTCCCCTAAAGTTCTCTAGTTACACCCAGGGTGTGAGGTGTATATTATTTAGACAATATGACAAAATTAGTTATAGACGGTATTTTTTTTTGTCAAGGCCAATACCGATTATTAGTAAAAAAAGAAAAAAAAAAGTACTTTTTCGTTTATTTTAAACATATAAAGATTTGACAACTTTGTTTAAAAAATATAACAAAAATTGCAGAGAGCTTCCAGGGTCACCAGCATGTGTAAAGTTAATTAAAAACTAAGCAATCGTTCCCTAAAGTTTTCTATTGTAAATAAAGTTCTCCAAAACGTCAAAAATAATTTCTTAATTCTACATTATTATTATTTTTATTTGAAAAATAAAAAATGTAGGGAGTTTCCAGTGTCAGCATCACTTTATATAAAGTGGAAATTTAAATAAATCCATAAATGAAAAGTAACTAATTCGTTTTTTTTGTCAGGGTTTGTAAAAGGTTCCAAACAGTGGCGCGCACCAATGTTAATTTTGTCAACAAAAACTAAACAAAAATATTTTCGTCAATACACATTTTTCACCGGACTAAAACTAGACTAGACTAAAACCTTCATTAATAAAAAATAACTAGGACTAAATCAATATGTATTTTCGTCGACTAATAAAGACGAGACGAAAATGTACTTCACTTAATAAAAAGTGGACTAAAATCTATGGACATTTTAGTTCATGAACAAAAACGGACAAAAATTATATGATTTTGTAAAATCTTGTCTCTGCTAATCTGTCATGTGACACATCTCCTTTCAAATCTGCAGCTAGCTAGCTAGCGAGTAAAACATGCACAAACACATGGGACACACAGGAGGTGGTTTCACAGGGCAAGATTTAAAAAAAAATGTTTTTATAGTAACGTAACATTAATCCAACTGCAACATTTCAACAATAATGTTAAACCGACCGCTAACTAATGCTAGCTAACTTACTTGCTCGTAGCATGGAGCCATAGTAGCCACTCTAATTGTGTGACAAGTTGTTTTGCATTAAAAAAAAAAAAAAGAGAGAAATGTTTATATGAAATTGTTTTACATCTGAAACGTTCAACATAATCTTATGGCGAGAAAAAAATACAGGGGTTAAATGATTGTCCGGAATAAAACTAGACTAAACAGTTGACAGTTTTTGTTGACTAAAACTCGAAGAATAAAATTATGTTTTCTTGGACTAAAATAAAGACTAAAATGCTCGATTTATAGTCAACTAAAACTGAGACTAAATTAAAAAAATGGCGGATAACTTCCAAAAGGTCTTTGCACACAGTGAAAAACTGAATAGGTTTAAAATGTCTTTGAGACAACGAATCCTGATGAAAACCTTGAATTCGCTACGTTCGCAAGCATTCACCGCTCAGTGAGATACCAGCTTTATCGGCCTTCAGATTCGTAAAAAGGCCGATTGCCAATATTTGTCAAAATGCCAAATATCAGCACCGATAATCGGCCTGGCTGCTAATTGGTTTATCCCTAGACAAAATATCCCTACTCTCCCCAGTGTAAAAAGTCTGCATGTGGAAATGCGAGCAGCAATTTTAATTAAGGGTTGAGTGGCAACTATTGACTGAAAACGTGTCTGCTGCAGCCCTGATGCTGCTGCGGCAGCCCAGGGTGGTCAACCGCAGCACAACCTTTCATAATAAATGAATCATGTCAGGAGAATCAGGAGAAAAATCGGTCTTAATAAGCTTCCGTTACCCATGTGGTCACATGACCCCCGCCCTTAGGTTGGTAATCCCCAGAATGTACGCAAGCCAGTCTGCCTTTCCAGGCAGACAACTCTTCATCGAGTTTCAAAAAATGACAAGAGGTGCACTGCGGGCCACCAGTGGAAAAAGGCTATTTATGTCTGTGGCTAAATGCAGAGCGTTAATGGGCTGCTGTGTTCCATGCATGAGAGAGTCCCCCTCCTGTCTCCTCAGCAGGATTTCTCAAATTGGAGACCTCAATAATATATCACCTGTTCTATCCTAAACCTTGTTTTAAATCATATTTGGCAACATTTGGAAAATCTCCAAAAAAAGAAGTTCAGTCAACCTTACCTTTGACACAAAATGCACCTTGCATTTTCCATTACACCCCAATTTACAATGTAGACCAGCTAAAAGCAGGTCTAAGTTGTGGCGTAGCTGATCAAATCGCAGGCAGAAAGATTCTGAGCTCTGGGGACGTGTTTGATGGATGTCATCACATTTCATTCGGAAGTATAGCGTGTGTCAATGGTTGTGAATCACTGAAGAAATCAATTCATTATCGTCACACACGGACATACAATTGAAGGTGGAAGGCGGTTTCCAAGTGCCCGTTCCAAAGCGGCCAACTTTACATCATCCGCAAATGGAGATCTTGCAGTTCCTTTTAAATGTACTTTTCCAGCACCTCTCCTGCACTCATTTACGATACGATACGATACGATACGATACGATGCGATACGATATACTTTTATTTTCCCCGTGGGGAACTTTTTCCTGGACTCCGTCCAGCTGCAGTTTACAGTAAAGAGAAAACAACAGAATAGAAAGAGATAAAATTAAAATTAAATAAATTTAATTTATTAATAATAATAATCAATAAATTTAAAAGGGAATGAGTGGAAACAAGTGTGTTCCCTCCCACAACGGCGCACAACGAGGCAAACGCCCCTCTCTACCTGCGTCTATCTACGAAAATACCAAAAGGAAGAAAACTCCACCCATGCACACAGTTAAAACTGTGTTAGACTTGCACTGGGCACAAAAATAGAGCCCATGATCTTAACCAGTGATTCCCTCGGGTGTGCGTGTGAAATTATTCCAGCTACATTTAAAAAAAATATATTTATCTACTAAGAATAATGTATCATTGTTAACCATCTATATCAGTAACATAGTGACCGGCATTAGGCACATAATTAACCTGTGTATCTACTTTTTGTGACACATTTATGTGGAGGTGAGCTTTTTTCTGAGCCTTGGCTCAATAAAGGTTGGGAAAATTTAAAAAACAGGGGTCAGCCAACTTTACTGTCAAAAGAGCCATTTTAGGCCAAATAACAACAACAAAATGTCTGGAGCCACAAAACATTTGAACATTGTGTGAACAAAAGTGTGTTGTTAGTGTTAGTCTAATGTACTTAGGGCCCAATAGCTAATTAGAGATGCACCAGAACACAGAAATATGCTTCCAATTCATTTTCTTCTACGGTTTTGTAATTTTTTATACTTCCTTTTTCATACATAGACTTTAGAATTTCTGACATTTTTGGCAATTTTATGGACATATAGTAATTTTCTGCCTCTTTTCTTCCCCTTTGAACATTTTTTTCTGCCTTTTTGCTATCAATTATCTGACATGTTGGCAATTTTCTTGACATTTTATTGTTATTTAAATGTTCTGCCTTTTGTTTTTGGACATTTTATAGTTACTTTTTGAATGTTTTCTTTTGTTTTCTTTAATTGAATTAATTCTCTGACATTTTTGGGCAATTTCATGGACATTTTATGGTAATTTTCTGCTTTTCCTCTTCTTTTTTAGACATTTTATGGTTACTTTTTGGATATATTTGGGCAAGTTTAAAAACTTATCTTTTTTTCTGACAATTAAAAAAATTGGACATTTTTAAAAAAATATTTAATTATCTATTTGTTTTATATGTAAATAATATTTTATCTGAAAAATAAAAATAAATATTTAAAAAATATATTAATTAACTCATTCACTGCCATTGACGGCTATAAACGTCAAAAATTCATTTGAACTATTTAGATTAGTTTAACATTTTTCCCCCACTTTTGTTAACAAGAGTATGAAAACCTAGAAAAAAATGTCTTGTACATTTAGAACAGATGGACATTCTGTGATTAATCGTGAGTTAACTATTGAAGTCATGCAACTAATTACAATTAAAAAAATAATAATCACCCGACGCCCCTAATTTTTAATAATCTTTTCTTTTTTTCCAAGAATTTTTTTTTCTAGGTTTTCATATTCTTGTTAACAAAAGTGGGAAAAATTGTTTAACTAATAGAAATAGTTCAAATGAAAGTTTTACGTTTATAAACGTCAGTGGCAGTGAATGAGTTAATACTAATTTTTGGGAGAGATCCATAAGGAGTCACTACAACTACTACATGTGGCTCCAGAGTCATTGAGTCTTCAAAGTCTCAGTAAAAACGTGCCGTCTTTGTCAAGTCTTAATACAAAATGTGACATTTTGCAAGCTCTTACCTGAGGTCCAGGGAGGCCAATGGGTCCAGGAGGGCCACGGGCACAGGAGGAACCTTTACCTTCAGATGGAGACTCACTATCCTGATGGAAGAAAATTCCAAAATAATCTGTATTCAAATCAGCATATTTGACACGTTTAACCGATGCTCATTCAATGATAATGATCCAAAGCATACCACAACGTCTCCCATCTACTGTCTGTATGCATGTATCTATGTATCTACCCATCTCTATTACTCGGAGGTTAAAAGAAAGCATGTGTGTGACACCGATTGGACATGATCCAAGGACACAACATACGTCGGATATTCCACAAAAGGACGGCGGTCACATGACTTGGACTCACATGAGTGTGGCGGCGCCAAAGTGAAGGAGGTGGAGGGAAGAGCGGGGGTGGAGGCGGACTCACTAAACAGCATGGGTTCAACCTCCTCGGCTGCTCCTGGGGAGTGAGCGCTGTGCAAGGGTGGAAGACGTTGAGGAGATGTCACATAAATTGAGGTGGGGATTCATGGGCAACATCTGGTGGCAATCCCGAAGAGGGTCAACCCCAAACAGTTAGCACGCAGGAAACAGGTGCAAACTATCAAATGGTGACACCCGTTCAACAGTTCCTCGTGCAGACATGAGGTACCGCTGCATCGGCTATTTTTAGAGGCATTTCCAGTCCACCTCATGGGCAACAACAACATGACAACAAGAGTAGTTTACAAGGCCACGTAATTAGGTACACACTAACACGCACAATTAATAAGATCCAAAACATGTAGATAACAAACAAGAAACCTTTACAAAGATAATAATGCTCAGTTTTGATTGACATTGATGACTTCATTTACATAATTTTCAGCATAAAAGATTAGATGAATATCTCTGTTGACAGTCAATCAAAAATGAGCCTTATGTTTGTCAAGGCAGGTCTGGAATTTGATTTTTTATTTTTTTTTTCCTTTACATTGCATCTTCATTTTCACCATGCTGATGCTCCGCGGCCCCTTCAACACCTGTGCATGCACATACAAGAGAAACACACAACGACATCAGGCTTACCTGCTGGGAATGAACTAAAGCTGTCCAGGAACGACGACTGGGCCAAGCCATAGTAAAAGCACAGAGTCAGATAGAGTCCATGTGCGAGAGGAGTCATGCTGCCGCTCATAGTTGCCCGACTTTATTGATGAAGCAAAAGCAGCCCTGGCTTACTCTCTGCCTTCCTATCTGCGCTTCACCTCCCCATTCTCCCTCTCCTCTCCGCTCTGCTGTCTTTACGCCCTGGCGAGGGGGGCATGTCCACCAATGCCCATTAAACCTTTCCTCCGCATCCGTGTGCGCTAAAATTACAGGAGGCGGCCTGCCAGCTGCTTATGGGTGCCAATATTAGATCTCTACTACTGCAGGGGGTGCCTTTGTTGTTTCCACTCCCCTCACAAGGGGGGGCTGAACACTGACTCGCTCACAGTTTGCCTTACTACAAGATCTTATGTGCATTAGCACATACTTTCACATTTTATCGTGAGGCTATTTTGATTGCTGTTTTGTTTTTTTCTTAGCCAGCCCCGGAGCAATTGTATCCATTTACTCCAGGACACTTTGGTTTTATTGCCTGTACTGTCCTACAAAATAAATTGTCCGCTTTTCCACTGGGGATCTTTAGAAGAATGTGAGAGCAGTAAATAATTCTGGGAATAGATTCACTCTCTTAATATAAAACCATTCCATGCTTTCTATAGTATAGAGCAGTGGTTCTCAACCTCTTTTTCAGTGATGTAACCCATGTGAAATATTTTTTAAGCCAAGTACCCCCCTAACAAGTAGGGGGGGAAACAGAGCACCATCGTTGTCTGATTTATTAAACTTTGGAAATTCATTTGTACAGTGGTCTCTCGAACTATTTGGAAATCAAATGACAAAAAAAATTTGAAAAAAAATATATAAAATAATAATAATTAACTAAGTTACAAATATAGATTTGTGCACATAAAAATCATTATCGCTATTAAGTGTCCTTCATTGGGAACATAGTAAATATCTGTTCACGAAAAGAAGTAATTAAATTGAAATCAAATTTTCAATGGCATACGACAGTTTGGGCCAAACCATTCTGGTTTGAGGAGACTGAATATAAATGGTATTTTATTAACTTTGATTTTGCTGAAATATTTATATCATTATAATATTTATTTTTTAAATCTTGTGTACTCCCTGGAGTGCCTTCACGTACCCCCATTTGAGAACTACTGATATAAAGTACGCGTGGAAGGAAATAAATGATTGGAAGACAAAAAAGAGATTTCAATGCAAGGAATGGAACTGCAATCATATAAATTAAGATATATTTATAATCAGCCATTTTTACATAAAAAAATAATAAAAGTATACAATACATACTTTTTTGCATTAGTATAAATGTACATCTTTAAATTACCCAATTTTCAGTTAATACAAGGCACCACCTTTATCATTAGTACAGTTGTTCTGTTCAGGGCAGACATTTTGACAAGATAATGCATTAGAATTGTCCAAATATGGGCATATGTCATTATACATAGTGCTTAGTAAATGTATTAGCCTGCTTATTTTGCCTCATGAAAAAAAAATAGATAATAAAAATGTCATTTCTTTAGTTGCTTGTTAATTAAATATCGCAATATTCAACACCCAAATCACATTGTTTTTCCAATATTAATTCATTCATTCATTTATGACTTCAGGTAAGCCGAGAGAGCAGTCTCAAATTCGGGTATAAAAAAAGTGAAGTGCATTTTAAATTCTTCATTCCTGATCAAAATGGTAAAACACAGCTCACGAAAACGTTCGATTCGCACTTTCTAATGTTGGATGGTCTTTTATGTTTATAACAGGCGGTATACTACATTTGTTAAGCACTGCATATATTGATGACATTACATTCGGATGAATAATATTTCATTCTCATGCCACACCAAGGGCTCTAAATTTTTTAAGTAATTCAAAATCAACGATATTTGCAGAAATGATATGAGCCAATTATTATATTAGCCAAATATTAGCCAATTGACACTGATGTAGTGAAGTTACACAAACAAAAGCTAGCACTCAATGCTTGGCAGTCATTGAGAACACCCCCTCCCTTTTCTTACTTAAAAATATTTAAAACCTTCATTAAGAAACAATCATGTTTTAAGTTTCTAGTGGTTGTAATAGCAAAAAAGATTCACTTTCCTTCTATAAGTTGGAACGGGTCAGCCAAGGGAACTCCTGCAAATACAGAAAAACAACCATAAGTTTTTTTTCTCTAAAACTATAGTTGGAATTTGTAAGTTATTCATTGTTGGCTGGGATTCTGACTAACAAACTGACTGCCAGGCATCCATCGTCAAATAAAACGAAGGTCACAACCATGGAGCTTAGTGCCTCAATGGAACCTTCCATCACCTGAATGTATCTATGCCACCACGCACGGAGGGTTGCGTAGATACATTCAACATAAACACAGAGGGCCCCGCTTTCTAATTATAAGGGACCAGAAATAGAGGGGTCAAGTTGATGTGAGGTTGAGGGATTGTGAGTGGAAAGGAGCAGCTCCACAGTGCACTTGTGGACTGGAAGGATTAGCGCTCAGGGACACATTGCAGTCAAATAAACACTGAGCTGCTTATTGGTTTTTAATAATCACCAGCTGGAATGCTGCTGATTTTAATTCCCACTAGCTTCAGAGTTATAGCCTTTGTTTATATTATTTCCTGTTGCTTAGCCATTTATTTCACCTGTTCTCATCTTCAGGTGCCAGAAAATCAGCTCGTAAATAGTTAAAATTGCTTCTGAGGAAGGCGGCAATGGACGGCGAAACTAGTAAAGGTAAATAAACCCTGTTTGTATTAAAAAAAAAAATAAGAGACTGAGCCAATCAGCTCTTTGTGTGCCATTGTGTCCACTCCTCCAAACCCATCATTATTACCTTCACAACAAAGGTAACACTGTTTGTTTTTAAGTAAATATATAATAGGAATGAGACCAATTCAGTAAAATTGGATTCCCCTGGTTGGTTGGAAATTACTGATTGTGCTTTTAATACATTGCACAACAATGCCCCTTCATTCACTATATGGTTACATTAAATTAATTGTCAAACGTGCAGGACCTGAATAAAAAATGTCAACATTAGCCAACAAGAACTAGTAACTTAAGGTATTTTTTTGTGCACATTGAATGGGTTGGGAGATGGGCCAAAGAAAGTGCAATACTTCCTCCTAGAGGACATAAGTGGAATGGCAACTTATTGGACTCCATCCTTCAACTTATTACAAATCTTTTCTGTGTGTGTGTCTTCAGATGATGACATGTCCGTCAAATCCTAGCGGATCTACATAATGTTTTTGTAGGCTATTAAATAATCTCGAACCTCATAGCTGTTCACCTAGCAGAGCTTGTGTACCTGTTGCTTTCTGTCTGAGGAAGGGTCGATGAGCACGTTGAGAAGACTTGGCCTCTCCCAGTCACTCAAGCTAAGCTGCAAGGCGTTACACAGCTCCTCCGCCGTCCTCACCAAGAAACCACGCCCGCCAAATGCTGTCATCACCTGGTCGTAGCGCGCCTCAGGCAGGAGGCTCACAGGAGGCGCTCTGATTATTTAAGGATACAGATAAGGATGAGTAATACAAAAAGCACACATCACAGCAAACAACATTTGATTTGACACAATTTAGACAATGACTTTTGTCTCACATGCTGGCCAAATCCCCCATTTTTGCCATTTCTTTCCACGTCTCAGGGTCCAATCCGCTGTATATACCGTTGTTATTCACAACAATCACGATTATCGGTAGGCTATACCTGTTAAAAAAAATTTTTTTTAAACATTTTTAAAAAAGGGCTACAAATGATATATAGCATCAAGAAAGACAGTAAAGCTGCTTACCTGCACATGGTTTCCACCTCCATGCCGGAAAAGCCAAAGGCGCTGTCGCCTTCCACGCAGACAATCCTTTGACCTTTATTCTCGCTCCTCTGCACAGCAGCTGCAGCAATAGCAAAACCAAGACCCACTCCCATTGTTCCGAAAGTGCCGGCATCCAACCTAAAGGTCATCAGGAGTAACCACAACAGACTAAATAAGTTTGGGCTAAATACTTGATCCACTGTAAAATGTGACATTATTAATGCTATCACTTTCCAACCTCATTATTCATTTATTTCGAGTGCTTTAAACTACTGTGGCTAAATTCATTGCATGATTTAACATACTTGACCAATAAAGAGAATTCTCATTCCGATAATGTCCATAAGTCATTTCCCGCCACTCCAACAACAAGGCTTCCCTTAGATGAAGCTCTGCTTGCCTGTGTCGAGGTAAGTAGTTATTCAACATAGTGCGTCCGATGTCCATGGTGTTGGCGCCCTCGCTGACAACGATGCAGTCACGTGGCAGCAGCTGTGCGATGTGGTGAAACACCGTGTAGTAGTTCATGGGTATTGTTGGCGGAAGAGCGAGCGCCTGTGGAGAATCAGGACAACAAAACTTGCTTCAAATAAATTAGAAAATAAACATGTGGTTCTTGTACGTTACTTTCTTTCAAAAAACATGCTTGTTAGATTAACTGGACACTAAACATATAAGGAGGTGTTCCATTTTAATTATTCTGATAAAAAATGACATTTTATCTTGTTAGATCGATTGGCTCAGTATGAACATGATTAATTAAGATGACAAACAATAATAACGATGAGCTTTTTTTTTTTTGTCTATCATGTTTTGGAAAAGATCTCTGGCAGCCAGTTCAGGTTTGTTTGTGAGGTGAAAAGCAAGCCTGTTTTTATGTGAAGAAGGTTCATTACTTTTTTTTTTTGTTCAAGAAATAGTCAAAACTCACATTTGACATTTTTGCATTATTGGCCATTTTCTCCCTTAGGTTGCTCCACCATTCTGTGTCAGAAGGATACTTCCAGCCATCTTTAATAAGACACTGTCGCAACTGAAGGAGAAAGGAAAATAATACTTGGTAATAATACAAAAACATACAAGATGTTCTTTTGGCGTCTAATATCAGTGAATCCCTTAGATGATAGTTTTGAGTGTTATGCACCTGATTAACGACTGCATTGATATCTCCCAGGAGAGCAACGGCAGGCTTTACATTGTTTCCCATCTCCTCAGGACAAAGGTCAACCTGCACACAGGACACAGTATGACAACAGTAACCACAGAGCCATTAAACACACTACAAGGTGAATATTCCTTCATTTCTCACCTAGACATTTGTGGGTGTGACAATTAATTAACATCCAAAACTAGTATGCCTTGAAATTAAATATGCATTATCACATCACATTTTTTTTTTAAATACAGTTAAGCATTGTTGAATAAAAATAAGAAAAATACACTCAAAGGGAAGTCAACCTTAACCATTTCTTGACATTAAATGTTATATGTGACCTCACTAGTCTAAACATGACATTCTGATTAATATTACATTTGTGGAAAATTAGTTATGCAGCAAAATTCAGCCATATTTATCCAACTAGCGGCCGCCATTTTGCCACTGTCAACTGAAGATGGCATCACAGTTGCTCAGGGCTCAGGCAACGACCAATCACAGCTCACCTGTTTTCTGAAGCTGGGCTGTGATTGGTTGGTACCTGAGAAACTGTGATGTCATTTTCACTCGACAGCAAGTGCCAAAATGACTGCCTTCTGATATTGATTTTTTAAAAACTGCTGGATTTTGCTGCTCATGTTCCACTAGCGCAATATTAACGAAAACACTGTATTTAGACTAGTGGGGCGGGATAGAATCTATTGTTGTCAATCATTTTTAGGGTGTTGACTTCCCCTTTAAGACTTAAATTACCAACCTGGATGATCTTGACATTTGGATCAAATCTAGGCGGCAGACCAAAATGAAGGATCCAGTTGAGACGGGCTCCAAGAAGAAGAACAACATCTGTCTGGAGAAGAGCTCTTCATTTCAACCCGTTGGATTGGAGTTGAGAAAAGATAGCAAACAAAAACAAATCCTTTATTCACCTTCAGAATATTGTTTTCATTTTTAGTATATGAATGAGTTCCAACAAATTTAAAACATGTACTGTAAGAACAAAAATGGTGGCACAAATATCTGTCCATCTTATGAGCGATATACCTTATTAGGATTGGGTGAATATTTACTGTTACTGACCCCAGCATACTGGCCTTCAAGAATTATTTTTGTTGAAGGAAATTAACAGAGATTACAATGAAAACAATTTGACTTTATTAATCTGAATAGCTAATCCCAGCAGAATGTCAGTAAATTTCTGTGAAAGGTATTTTTGCGTTCTACCTTGAGCGTGCAGCCGCCACACACTTGGGGTGATCATCAGGCAGCACCCCCTTCCCCATGGGGGTTGGAAGGAACGGCAATTGGCTCAATTCCACAAAGTCCCTCAGGGCGGCTTCTGCTCGACCGTAGGCTGCACCTGTGGGCCAAAACCAGGAAATAGAGGATCTCTTATTAAGACAGAAAGCAGGTAGTTTATGTTACCTTTGCCAATGATGACCAAAGGTCTTTTAGCTGATTTCAAGACAGCGATGGCCTCCGTCACTGCATCATGGTCGGCCAGACAAACGGGAGGGGGAGGACAACAGTGGACAAATCTGCAGGAGTGACACCGTAAGTTGAATGGGGAAATGCTGTGTTTAGCATCGGATAACAGACAAGAGCAAAATGACAAACCTGACTTTGCTCCGGTCCACTTTGGCATTCACCATATCCCCTGCAATGTCCACATAACAAGCGCCTGGACGCCCATAGATGCTTGTGCGAACAGCCTTTGTAAAGCCAAAAAATATCAATAGTCGCATTTCAAGACTTGGGGATTCACCTATTCACAGACTTTCTATTTATGTTTTTTGTGCTCAAGTGCCATTTTGTGTTAGGCTCGTTTAGCGATTGGAAACCTTTTTGAGGAGGCATTAATTACCCACAGATATTTTGCTATTCGAGCCACGGCTCTGTCCACTGATCGCGGGGGAACAAATTATCAAATTACTGAAAAGTCTGTTCACCTCTGTTCAATATCAATTTAAGACGCTCAAATAAAGATGACGGGTCACCTTCTCAATCACGGAAGGGATGGCTTCCAGACTGCTGGGCCTTGCAGAGAATTTGCTATACAGTCGACATGCTTCCACCTAAAAAAAAAGAAAAAAGAATTCAAGCAGAGGCAAACACCTTTAGCTATATGCTCATGCACATGTTTATTACCTGCGGAAACTCTTGAAAGGCCCCTGCTGTCTCCTGGCTTCTATCTGATGATCCCCCGATAACAACCACTGGCCTGCATGTGACAAAACAAAATACATTTCAAAATGCTACTTCACAATGTACAGAGAACCCCTGCCATTTAGTGACACATAAATTCAATTTGTGGCAGTTTGGTTCCTATTTGAGGGGCATTACTGACAGACTTAAAAAAATGTATAAATATATATATATATATATTCATACCAGCAGTTCATGTTAGAGTTGGCCATTCCGCCCAGAGCATGAATAAGTCCAGGTCCTGACACCACCAGACAGGCACCTGGTCTAGGTGGAGAGAACTATCCGGAATCAAGCTGACACACTAGTAGCATTTATATTTATATCTAACATCACAAGTCTTACCTCCCTGTGAGGTATCCAACAGCAGATGCAGCATAACAGGCCTAATATGTAAGATTGGATCAAACACAAGAACTCATAAAAACGGAGCAGAATATTTAGAGCAGCTTACCGCTTGTTCATTGCGCATGCCAATATATTTGATCCCTGCAGCTTGAGCAGCCATGGCTACTTCCATGATAGGAACACCGACAATGCCAAACATGTATTCCACTTTCTGTAAAGACATTTGTACATGTATTAAGAAACTTTAAGATTACTAGCAGGGTCATATCTATCCAGTGTCACATATTAACAGAGATCCTGAGGGGAGTAGGGAATGTTGTTCTCTGCCCTTGGGACATCTACTTTCTTGTACTGTGTTAATTTCAAAAGTCCAATTTGAAGTTCATCCAAAATTGTTTTCATCGTCTTTATTTTCTAACCATCACCATGCAAATGTATCCACTGCAAAATATTTTTCTTTGGCTTTGTGTGTGTGCGCGCATTTTATGTCTCCTGATATATGTCTCGTCTAAAAAAGCTGTAAATGTCCACCGTCCGCGATTATACTGCACTAACTTGCACTATAACTCTAGCTTGACATAGTGAACTTTGACACGCATATATATCTCCATACGCATAGTCCCAACAAAAAGTTTGCTTAAAACAAACATTGATCGTTACAAATGAACAAACGTCCTCCAAAGTGTAAGAACGCAACTACACCGTCATATAATTAAAGGTACGTTACCACAATAGTTTTCAACAAACCTGATTCATAAGAGACTCAGCAATGAGCTCAGCTCCTGTCACTTCATCCATGGTTGTCCAGAAACCAAAACCTCCACCAAATGTTCAGTGTAATCTTTATCGCCCAACTAGTGGCAGTCAACGAACTATGCAACCCTGTACTTACTAGTTGGTCATAACAGGTTACAATATCTATTTTACTAACTTCCGGGTTTTTAGCCAATGAGACGAGATTAGCTGTTTACGTCATTGGCAACGCCAAAGAGCGCATTCGACAACACTCGAAAATAAATCCACGTGGAACACTCATTCATAAATTAGAGTAAGGCGCGGCTTTTCCTTTTTTATTTATTTATTAAAAATAGAAAAAAATAACATATATACCGAACGCAGATAGCATGTAAACTAAAATGACTGACATTTGTACTGTATATCTACATTGTCAATAGAAACAAATCAACACACGTTTAGATCTTGATTGGTATTTGTCAACTATTTTCACATTTTTCAGTATTAATCAAAACGCTTTATCTAATTGTCATATTAACATTGCAAAAAGTTTAGTTTTTGTCCACGCAAAAACCCCTTAGATAGAAAAGTTTTTGCAGATCTGTCTTTCACAAACTATCATCAGGCAATAACAGGAACAAATGGAAAATAAAAGTACAGTCAGAACAGGGAAGTTAGCATACAAACATAAGAGGATAATCCATGTGCTCATTCAAAATTGACCTTTTTGTCTCCCTCCTCCAACACACCTGATTCAATGATCAGGATTGCTATCAGGTTTCTCCACAGCTTGCTGATGAGCCGATCATTTGAATCAGCTGTGATGGAGGTGGGAGACCTCTAAAACAGGCAGCTCTGCGGCTCTCAAGGACCATGGTTCCCTACCCCTGGTGTTGTGTATCTACATGTAAAGTGTGCACAAATGTCACAGACAAGAGTAAAATGCAACTTTTAAAGAAACAAAAAGTCATCTTATTTAGTTGGATGTTTTATTTGTGTTTTTCCTTCCTCGCAGAAGAAGAGTAACATTGGTCGTGAGCCCACATGACCCGAGCGTTTGGCAGTCATCATGGTAGTGACACTGAGGGTATGCACTGATAATGTCATAGCCAGCCAGGTCATGACCCCTGTAAAGGAATCAATTGCAGCAAACATGAGCGGGCATGTTGATTCTAACATACAGTAGTACCGAAATATTTAAGCTTACCTATGTGTGTCCAGATGTTGCCTGAGGTGGCCGACGGTTTCGGAGAGGCACATTTTCAGTACGTAAGTGCGATCGCCATCCTCTGACTTGACCTTAAGTGTGACGATGTTGCGTGGAGAGGCAGGCCGGTCGGAGGTGATTGTGGGCGTGCTTGAAAAAGTGACAAGATGTCATGTATGATAATTGCAGACTTTGTACAACTATTATGTTTTTTTTTGGGGTTTTTTACATAGCTTTTAAGCTAGACCACATTAGATTGCAAGTTTGTCTCAAGCAAAGTTGGGCATCGAGTGCCGGAGTCCTGCAGGTTTTGCATGTTGCCCTTCTCCAACACAGCTCATTCAAATGATCAGCTCATCAGCAAGCTCTGCAGAAGCCTGATAACAATCCTGTTGATTGGAATCAGCTTGTGTTGGAAGTGAGAAACCTCCAAAGCCTGCAGGACTCCTTCCCTCGGGGACCGAGATTGCCCACCTCTGGTCTAAAGAGTACCAATAAATGATAACCTTGTGACTACCTGTCCTTCATTGCTTGCAGTGCTGGTGTATCAACAGTGATAGCCGAGCAGTTGTTGCGTGTGTCAGATGAGCCCTAGGAAAAAGATGAGCCGGAATTGGGAAATTCTGTACAGGTCACATGATTAATCACCTGTGAATGATGCTGTTCAAACCTGCAAAGTTGTCCGCACAGAGTCCCTGATGTTCATCACTCGACCCGCCTTCACCACCGCTTTTGGCAGCCTGTTCAGGAATTGATTTGTGCTTAATGGCTTAGCTGTGAAACAAACACACACATGATTGGTTATTAATGGATTTCAAACTCTGTGACATTAGATAAGTGCAGGACCAACCAGGACACTGCGAGCCGACTCTGACTGGCGATTCCTCTTTTTTCTCTCGCACAGCATGGCCTTTACCAGGAAATTTATCGCATGGTTCTCTGAGGACAAATTCCTCATGTCGTCTGTCATGGGCCTTTTGTGTGACAAAACACAGAGAAGTTTTCAATTTATGTGTTGAAGTGGAGTGGCAACACGATGGGTACACACCTCAAAAGGCACACCATCTGGAAATCTGCTTTGAAGCTCAGATGGGAAATAGCCTTCCATCAGATCCTGCATGCATTGCTGCAAGGAGACCCAAACATCCCAAAGAGAGCCAGATTGCATGAAAAGGCTACGCAACTTGTTCGAAGTCAACCCAAACAACCCCCCAAAAAACTCTTGGCAATATGTTCTATGCAGTCCCACTTGTTGTCAATTCATTTGAACTATATTAGTTTCACATTTTCTTTGCACTTTTGTTAACAAGAGTATGAAAAACTAGATTTTTTTTGGTGTGCATTTATAACAGATATAAAATTTGTGATTAATTAATTAAAATAAAAATAAAAATTTAATCGTCTGACACTCCAAATTTTTAATAATCTTTTCTTTTCTTTTTTTAATTAGGGGCATTAGGCGATTACAAGTTTTAATTGTAATTAATCACATGACTTCACTAGTTAACTCAAGATTAATCACACATTTTATATCTGT
The DNA here is from genome assembly GCF_051991255.1 of Vanacampus margaritifer. NCBI lineage: Eukaryota > Metazoa > Chordata > Actinopteri > Syngnathiformes > Syngnathidae > Vanacampus > Vanacampus margaritifer. The sequence goes on along the minus strand of NC_135440.1, from coordinate 16,214,429 downwards.
TCTAAATGTACAATAAAAAAAATTCTAGATTTTCATACTCTTGTTAACAAAAGTGGAAACAAATGTGAAACTAATAGTTCAAATTCATTTTTTACGTCTATAGCCGTCAATGGCAGTAAATGAGTTAATATTTCATAAGTGGAATATGAGTTAAGCAGCAAAATCCAGTAGTTTTTATTTATATCATAAGGCGGCCATTTTGCCACTTACTGTTGAGTGAAAATGACAATCAATCACAGCTCACCTGTTTTCTGAAGCTGAGCTGTGATTGGTCGTTGCCTGAAACCTGAGCAACTGGGATGGCATTTTTACTCAACAGCAAGTGGCAAAATGGCCGCTCCCTGAGATGGATTATATATAACGGCTGGATTTTGCTTCATAACTCATATTCTCCAAATGTAGTATTAATCATAATGTCATATTTAGACTAGTAACGTCACATATATTATTGTCAAGAAATGTTTAAGGTTGACTTCCCCTTTAAGAACTGCCTGCAATAGAGTCTGAAAGGCATTTGGAGCTTGGATCAAGTATTATAGCGCCATCTTGTCTTAACAAGCTAACCTGCGTGCTTTTCTCCTGATAGGAGCGGAAAGGTCCGTTGAACATGACAATTCCGTTGCTGTAGAGCTTCAGTTGCACGGGATCGTTTCGAGCCAACTGCGCCCCCGTAGGTGTGGATTGTATGAATGGTTCCCCTGCCAGGATGTTCAGCTCCTTAATGGTCTGTATCACAAGGTCAAAATCCATATGGAAATTCTGCACGACAGAGATCCCTGCAAAGAGGTAGAATACCCAGCATGTTAGCAGCCCTTTTTAGTTGAAAAGTAGGTGGCTTGTACCTGTGACAGAGCTGTTTGATTGCTGTGCTGCATTAGTGAGCTTCCTGTTTCCCACCCAGATCAAACCGTAGTCATTCAGGAAGCTCTGAAGACAGTGACGAATAAATTACTGAATGAATCGTTTGGAAACGTTTTGATAAAAACGCACCTCCATGTCATCCACTTGGTGCTGTAGCTGTTCACACCTTCTTTCAAGATGACTGCAACTTTCAACATGGCCACGCTCTGTCATAAAATATCCGCCACAAATTCAGAGAATTAGGGCTGCACAATATATCGAAAAAATATTGATATTGCGATAGGGGACCATGCAATATGCATATCGCAAAGAGATGCAATAAGTTTGTGCACTCTAAAAACAGTTGGGTCAAAAGTAAACAAATTATTACTCTTTTTAGAGTGATGTGCACCGCCTTCCAACACTCTAAAAAATGTTGGGTCAAAAATAACCCAACATGGGTAAAAAATGGACCGATCCTCTACTTGGGTCAATTTGACCCAACTTTGAGTCAAGAAATGGGTCTTTTAGTGTAAAACAACTCATAAATATTGGTTAGATCCTTTACTTGGTTCCAAATTTTTTTGGGTTGTTGTTGTATAAAACAACCCAGAAAGTTGGGTCAAATTGATCCATAAATAATGGTGGATCGGTAATTTTTTTTTATTATCCATAATTGGGTTACATTTGACCCAACTGTTTTTAGAGTGAATAGTTTAATTATTTAATAATTAATTAGGATTATATTCAGTTTTCTTATTTTGCTGCATGAAAAAAATGTAATTCTTTCATTAGATAATAAAAATGTCATTTCTTTAGATACATGTTAAATATCGCAATAATATCGATATTGCTATATTCAGCAACTATATCGCATGATTTTCCAATATCATGCAGCCCTAGAAAGAATTATTTCATAACATTTTGAGTGATTACCTGATTCTTGCTGAGCTTTCTGTTTCTCCCTCAAAATCAAAATAACATTGTCCTTCCAAAGAATAAAGAGATTGTGTTGTGAGTGACGGGTTCTGTTCTTCATCATAACAAACAAGAGTGATCACCTTGCGCACCATCTCTTCTTTTTGGCTTGTGACCTTCCTCTCAAGCAGGGCCAGTCGCTGCATCATGGAAGACATCAGCTCAAAGTCGCTTGGCACAACACCTGAGTTTTCACGGTATAAGATGGGGGTGGGTTTTTCATACCAGGAAGTACTCTGAAGACTTGTAAAAATACTACACAACGATCAAATAAATCCAACCAGTGTAACGCTCATGACAATGAAATTCTTTGAAACTTGGAGGTTTTTTCCAGTGGCCCGCTGAACTTCAGGTCGAGAAGATTGGAGACTACGATTTTGAAAACTCAGCTCAACTCGTTTACTTTTCTTGAACACATTTTCTCAGTGCTTCTTAATAGGTAGCATACTGTACAATGTTGAATAGGAATAAGAAATTAAAACTTCTCTCTACTTTAACCACTTGATCCCTACAGTATCTCTCAAAAGTTTGCAGTTTGTAATTGTGTATAACTTACTTCACTATATTATACTTAGTGATTCTAAAATTATGTTTGACTCATCAAAATATGCATTATAATCTTTGCAAATACAGTTCTCAGACTTGCACATGTGCCTTTACCTTTCTTAGATGCTTTTAACTTGATAAAGTTAGCATCACTTGGTCGAGTGGGACTGGTCACAGGAGGACTTGGGTCATCCAGAACCTGAGATTCTAATTTAAAGGGTTAAAAAAATAAAAAATAATAAAAGAAAGAAAGATCTGATACATATTGTAGTCTGTTGTGATCTGCAGCTTACCTGTTGGCAGATCTCTTTTGCCCCTGTAGGACAAAAACACTTAAAATCTGTATCCACCATTGATTTTTAGGGTAGGATTTGACCCAAAGTTACTGTGAACACGTTTAATAAATGCAATAGAATACTGTAACAATGTTTATAAAAGCGCTTTAAGGTCACGTGACATATTCCCCCGGAAGTCTCCTGAACGTAATGCTGTATAAATATTTTAGTCAACTTGTGTTACTGCTTACCGTCTATCATTTTCTTCACACTGAAGCGGGATGCGCCTCGTTTTCTTAAGCATCGACAAAGGCGAACTCATGACTGGACTGGAGAATGAGGCTTTCTTGGAGCTTATTTTTAATGTTTGTAGTGTGTTGCCAGTAGCAACACACGAGCCAGCGAGCGAGCTAACCGGAAATGGTTCTGTGCACGCGCCACTATTTCTATGGTTATTTTTTGACGCAATAAATTACGTCACAGATCAAGTTATTTGCAAAACGTAATACAGGTAGTTTTAAAGACAATTACGCACGTGTGATGACGTCAGTTTGTAAAGGTTCAGTTTTCATGCAAACCTCCACATTTAACACAAATACAGGGACGACCCCAAATTTCTCCCCAAACTGTGCTTGAACTGTACATAAATGCACCGATTTGTCATTGACGTGTCACCGCGAGGTGTGACGTGTAAATATTTAGTTAATTAGCACGTTCATGCATTGAATTTTATAGAAACTTACTACATACATTAAGGCTACAAATAAGTCTCAAAGTCAATGACCAAAATTTAACATCTTTATTTCTAAAATAGGGAACTACAAAGGACCAAAGGTATGACCATATAAACAATTCTCCCTTTTGAAAAACTCGAGCGATATTAAGGCATGCAGATCCTGACTTTCAATTTTGCGCATCTTAAGGTTAAAAGGTCCCATGAAATGGCTTGTGTCCTGGATAATTATTGCATATTTGTGCATGAAAAGTCCCTTTTCATTCCCTTTAAAGTCTGCTTAAAATGGCTTGCTCTATGTCAGGGAAAACTTGAGAAAAACTATTAAAAACGCTGTGAAATAACTCGGGGGGTGATCCAGCCAGCCCTATGCTCATCACGTAGGATTAAAACATGTCCCTTTTAACACAGCTGAACAAACTCGTAACATCAGGTCATAATGCGGAAACAAAGCCAACACTTCATGGAACCTTTGCACATTGTTAATGACAAGCGAATTATTACAGCAACATAATAGGAGGCCCACAACATGTTCACACTCAGTCCAGAGAAGAATAAATAAATACTGAAGGTGAATACTGTTTCTCACTCATATATTCATTCACCTAATGAGTGAGCCACTATTTTAACATTAAAATGTACATGGCAACAGATATACATGGACTAATATAGAACGGCACACGTTTAAGTAGGGAAAGCTAACATCCTACATCGTCTGCTACATTCAGAGTCAGGGAATGTATGGACTGTCATCCTAGTGGCTGATGCTCAGGGAGAAATGTCATACTGGAAGAACGAGCTGTGAGCAGCCTCTGATTGGTCTAAAATGAATGAAAACCGTAAGCAAAAATATGAAAGAAAGGCACCCGATGGTGTTCAGCGAGAACCAGGTCTACAGCAGAGGTGGACGGAGGGGTTGGATAAGGATTGGCGGGGGGGTCGGCGGGGGCGAAAGCATTCCGACTTCGCACGACTGCCTCGACCAGCTTTCTTTGGTTTGAACAGACGAAGGCGCGCTGGTGTAGAACGCTGGTTTGGTACAAAGTCTTCTACCTCACAACACAGCAGATGTTTCACTTGTCACCATTTTAAATAATGGCATGGTGGCAACATCTTCATGACAAAATGTATTTCTAGTTGATTGTCAACCGCTTCTTAGATCTTTTCCCCCAAAGAGGGAAATCTAGAGTTAAATAAATATTTCTGGGACTTTTACACAAGTCTATCTAGCCACTCAAGTGAAAAAGGTTTAAGACTGTTTGGTAAATTATAGTATAGTCACATTAAAATAAACAAATATTCAAGGATCAAGCATTAGAGGTAAGTTATTTTCTGTTAGCCCTTGGACTGAAATAGCTGAACTTAACAGTAGGCTGGGAAGACTGTGCTACAAGCAGGCTCGAAAATTGACATATTGTCAGTCAAAAGAAGCCAAAATAATTTAGGCTTTCCTTTGCATTCCAAGAAAACCGAAACCCGCTCCGCATCCTGACATTCAGTAACCAGGCTTGAAGGTCAAGCCCTTTTTTTTTTTTTGCTCCTGAGGTGAAACGGGGCAAAGCTATTGGGTGATGCAGTTTTCGCCCATGTCTTGTGCGTAGCGGTCCAGTATTAGGTTACGTAACTCCTCCACATCACGACGAAGCTGTTGTGCTTCGACCAGCTTCTTGTGTAGCACCTCTGGACTTATCCAGTCCTCGTCGTGCTCCCCCATTGGTATGGGTGCTACAAAAACAAACATAAAAAAAATCTTAGAATCGCCAAAATCAGAAGGAAAGGCTTTAATTCAAGCTTACATGTGAGACCGAGCAAAAGGGAGAGGTTCGGGTCTTGTCCCTGAGCTCTCTGGGTCAAAATGCTGCACAAGGAGCGCAAGTCGCTGAGGCAGGAAGCGAGTTCCTTGTGGAGCTGCTGTGTCAGGCGAGCCCCAGACGGCTGCAGAGTCGAGGAGGCCTCGTTGGTGTTCTTCTGCTCTGACTCACTCATCTGCTCCTGCAGGGTCAGGTTCTGCTCCATCAGTTCCTGGTTTTGGGAAGACAGCTAGAAGAAAGCGGCTAGAATAAGCTTTAGCCTAACATTAAATACATTTTCTGCAATCGAAGCAACTAATAGGTTGTTTCGGAATGCAATTATCTAACCTCTTTCATGGCTATGTGGAGCTCAGACATGTTTTGCTCTTTGGCCAACACATCCTCTCTTAGAGCTTGCGATGTGTTTTCTTCCTGGGATAACTGCACCTCCAAAGCCTGCAGAGGACAAATAAAAATAAAAGCTTAAAAGATGGCAGTAACTTGAGAAAGTCATTTACAAGGCACGCAAGTAGTCAGTTACTTGAATCTGGGAACCCAGTTGCTCCATCATCCTATGTTGTTTCTCAATAACCTGCCAAGAAAATAGGGAACATTGATGATATTGTCATACATCTTGTAAATATGTTGTTTGGTTAAGAAAGCAGTTCTTAGAATTACAATTTAATTTCTAGGCTATATATGAAAACACAGCGAACCTTCTTGAGTTTCTGATGTTCCTCTCTTAAAGTGTTGTTCTCTCCTCTCAGCTTCTCGATGTCCAGAGATGGCAGACGGGCTCCATCTTCAAGGCCCTGTTGCACCCGCTGCTGCATGCTGAAGAAGATGCATAGAAAACATTGTCACCTTTTTATATTTATGGCAAAGAGCAGCGTATAAACACACACCAAGGTTATTTTAGTTAATGAAAACCAAAGAAAAAACGGATTAAAAAAAATCATTTAAACGAGAGATAACTAACTGAAATAAAATTGTATGTTTACAGTACTACTAGCAAAAATGCCCATTTTTATTTTGTCCATTTCGTACATGAGCTTTCGGGCTTACTTTACATGTATTTGCCTTCCACTTGACAAATATGCCATATATAAAAGTACAAAAATTCTCAAAACTAATAAAAAAATAATAATAATAATAAATAAAAACTAACAAACCCGCTCTAAAATTTATTTAAAATAAAATGCATTAAAAAAACATGTCAAAACAAAATAAAAAAACAACTATAATGGAGAATCCAAAACTATTATGACCTTGATACACACAGTGCGCACTTTACTACATGTGTTTGTGCTTGCACACATACTCAGTAATAGTGGTCAGCAGATCTCTCTCCCTTCGTTTCTGCTGCTCCAGCTGTGCATCCTTTTCTTGAAGTTGTGAGCCCGTTGCCTCTAAAGAGGCCTCCAGCTCTTTTACTTTCTCTTGCAGCCGAGCTCCCTGCTGCTCGGCTTCCTGAAGCTAAGGCAAAAACATATTTCATAAACAACAAAGATCAGGTTAAGCCTGGTTCATTTTTGGGGGGGTTGACTTTCCCTTTAAGTTGCTTTCAGCTACAACTTCAACCGTTCTTACCTCTTTGTTCTGGCTCTGGTAGTCCTCTAATGTTGGCAGGTCGGCCAGATAGCGTTCCAACGTCTCAATGCGCTGTTGATTCTCTCGTTTCAGCTCCGACTCCTTCTGACACTTCTTCTTCAGGTTGCTGATATGTTTGTCTCGGCACTTAATCTGCAAACACAGACCACAATAATAAGTGTAAGAGCAAGAAGCAGGCCGAAGAGAAGTGGTGTAAAATCTGTCACCACCTTTAAATCAATTGTCCTCAATTATGTCAAGTCACGAGTGTACTGTGACTTAGTGGCAAAATGCAAGTTTTCTACACTAAATAAATTGCAGAAGTGTATTTGCTGTTTTCAATTATCTTTTTTTCTAATTTTCTGGAGTAGCATCAACTCATAGATGTTTTCATAACCTTTTGTGGTTTACTAGCTTGCGAAACACACATTAAGGAAGCCAACCAAGACGGGTAAACACCCACCCTTTCTTCCTGTTTCTTCATCTCCTCTGTATGCCTCTCGCACGTCTCCTTCAGGTTTTCAGTCAGTCGGCGTGTCTCGGCCTCCACTGTGCCGAGCCTGCGCTCCGCCTCCGCCTTTTCCACGGTGGCACAGTCTGTGCGCTCGGCAAATTGTGCCCTCAGGAACGTGTTCTCCCTCTGAGCTTCCTGCGATATTGTCATGTGAGTCACCATGAGGTCGGCACGGAAACGCAGCATGTGAGAACAGCGATGGCAACGCAGGGGCTTGCGGTGTGGTTTTGCACGAGTTGCTCACCTGTAGTCGAAGCAAACACATATCTCCGAAGGGAGCACCTCGGCCCAAGAAGGCTCCGTGGACCTGCATCTCACTTTCCCGCAGACGTTGCTCCAACTGAGTCATATGCTGCTTTTGTCTGCATAAATAAAATGGCATTAAAACCACTTGCTATAATCTGCACAGTAAATTTCGTAGAGTATATTTTACTCTAAAAAGACTATATTCGGTCCCAGTCTAAACTAGAGTAAACTTTACACTTGGAAGAGAGTAAAAATAAATAAATAAATAAATAAATAAATACGACCATTTTTGGTCTCTTTTGGACACACCAGCAATGTTATCCAGCAGTAGGCGTGGCATACCTCAAGTGATAGAGTGGGTTGTCTCCCATGCTGGAGGTTGTGGAATTGTTCCTGAACCCTTGAGCGTGTTTGTATTTTTATTTTTTTAATTATACATAGTATTTTACTCTCTTCCGAGTGTAAAGTTTAGTCTGTTTAGACTGGGACTGAATGTAGTCTTTTGCAGGGTAAAATTTACACTACGAAATTTATTGTGTGTGAGATATATATTGGGATTAGTGCTTAAACTACTGTCCCAGTTTTACACATTTAAAATTTTGAGTTAGCGCAAGAAATAAAGAGGAGTGAAAGGAAATGTTCCAGGATCCTTATAGCTAAAAGGCGGCAATGTTAAGGTAAGGTTAACCAAACACGAGTAGTAAAATGAGTGGAAATACTTGCCGCTCTATTATAAGCTCCTTCTCCTTTAGCAGTCCTTCACTGGCTTTCACCAGAGCGTCCCACTTGCCAGAATCCGAGTGCATGGCTGTGGGGTACAAAGACGGGTACTGGCCCACCCCAGCGCTCAACTAGGACAGAGAGACATAAACAGGACAATCACATGGACGTCATTTATTACACTATCATACTATAGTCTCCGGCCAGGAGATCAAGCCAACAGATTATTTGTTTTCACGACTATCACTTTATGAAAATTTGACAAGCGTATGAAAAATAACTACCAGTTAAGAATAATGAAAGACTAAACACAGTTAACTCATGTGCAATGTGTGCCATGCAACATTTTTGTAAATTGCGTGTGGGAAAACGTCATTCTAAAAAGAGATTTATAATCAAGTTCAATATTTATATAAATCAATTGTCACACCAATTCTAGTGCATTTTACTTGTCTCATATTCTGCTTTTAAATAGGCCAATGTGTCTGCATGCCCCCAGGCTTTGTGTAGTCTAGCCCAACATTATTTTTCCAATGACGATCTCGGTGTCTGTCCCCATTTCATGTTCCAAAAACAAGGGTGTTCCACTGGACAATTGTGATGACCCTTTACCACCTCATGGAAACCACAATACAGTTTGTTTTTACAGGTATGAAGTCTTGTATTTGTATACGGACCTTGTAATATTGAATAACAGCATACCTGCATTTGTTCCACTTGCATGCGTATGCTGTCCATCTGTTGCTTATGTTGTTGTTGCTGCCAGCCCAATATTTCACCAGAGCGGTCATGGCGCACTGGATCGTACGTTTTGGTGCCTGCGTGTTCCCTCAAGAGAGCCTGTGTCTGCAGGCTAAGCGGGCTCGCATAAACGCCAACAGGCTGGCTGGACCTGGGATTGGCAGAGTTGTTGGGGATAGAAACACCGGGAAGAGAAACTGCGGGCCTGGTCTCGGGGAGAACTTTATAGTTGTGATCCGTGCCTCCTCTGTAAACCTCAGACGCAAAGTCTGAGTTGTCTCTAATCCCTGTAGTCTGTAATCGGAGTCTGACATCAGGGCACAAACCCCCCAGCAAGGCTGACTGGTTCATGGTAGGTTCCACGGCAGGAGTGTCAAACCTCTGGCCCTCATCCATCCGTGTGTGATCCGTGGGGAAAAGCGAGTGGTCCAGCCCATTGATCAGGCTTCGATAGCGGCTCAGGCAGTCTGGCTTTGGCCCGGTGGGCTCGCTTCCCATAGCGGGCTGGGCATCCAGGTTGGGTGAGGAAGCCGATTTGGAGAGGCAGGATGATTTGGAGGTGGCGGCACTCGATGTTCTGGAAGTGGAGGAAGATCGGGACTCTTCCTGGGGCTTCGAGGCCAGGGCTCCGGCCGTAGATGGCATGACATGTGCCGTTGGTATCGGGATCTGACTGCGAATGGGCTGGAAAGAGGGGCTGCTCCTGGAACTGCAGAAATCTGTAACCCAATTAAAAAATGGGTAAAATTAGCAACGCATTATCTCACTGTTCCATATACAGATGTACAGAAAAAGGATCAGTGCAGAATACGGAGCACTGCAGGCTATTTGCACTATTTTAGTAGACACAGCAGTCAGTGTCTGTGGGTGGCCTACTTTGTTGTTGAATAATCAACCCTCTAACCCTCTGCATTGCATTACTGTCATTATAAAACCTATGTTTAATGGATTAAGATTGTATTCGCAACACGATCAAAGTTTTGCAAGAACTAAGGAACGCCCTTAGATTACACATCATGTACACACCCAATTTACACTATGAACCATTCCCAAAAAGTGTCTTCACATTATGCACCAAACAAAAAAAATGCTAAACAATATCTTTACAAACCTCAGAGACCTGTTCAAGTCTCGTAAACAGGCAGTCATTCCAAGGCAACAAGCACATTAGTCGCATTGTATCGCTGAGCGGCGGGACCCTTTAAATCCAAAAAGACGTCTGAGGCGTGCATTTCTCAGCAACAGTGAATCACACCAAGAAGCAGAGCTGATAGCGACGCAGCGGGTAGGCCTTGTGACCAAAAGAGTATTGTCCTCAAGCAGCTTGTGCCCAACACCGAGCAAACACATCGAACTAGGCAAACACAGGAAAGGTTAGGGTATTTATAGCCCACCTCTCAAGTTACAGAGTGATCTGTGGGTGACGCTTATTTAAGCACCTTTCCTCCTCCCACTCACGCTAACACATCACAGGCGCACGGTCACTTTTGAAATGTGTTGTCTTGTTTGAGCTACATCTTCCACAAACTAGATACTATTTACAATCACAACAAAAAGTAGAAGAAAAGAGTGGAAATAAAAGGAAGCAAGCTTTCACTGATTAACTTCCAATGCAAAATAGACCTCTAGGGTTCCTGATTCTTAACTGACTAGAACAAGTCTAAACTACTCTATGAAATGTTTGCTCAGCACACATTCCTGCCTTTGTAAATTGTGTTGTAATTATAGTTACCTGCCAAACAGACTCTGGCTAAATTCAAGGGAGCTACAATAGATAATCCAATACAAAAAAAAAGGGTTTCGAAGAAAGATTTGACATCTTATTTTAATTTCCATTCTATTCATGATGTACACCGTTTTATTTGCAACGTGTCTTTACTGATGCTAAATTTGGACTTAATTGCCATATTGCTATACTTTGCTGTCAGTTTAAATGGCATGAAGGCTAAGCTAAAACTTAAAATTGTGTCAACTATTGTGACAAATGTCCAGATACACACTGAAGCTCAGGCAAAAATGTGCAGACACAAGGCTTAAATAACGTTGAAGTGTTTAACGAGGCACTGCATCACCATTCGTTTCAAACACGCTTCGCTCCTGCTGGGAATGTTGATGTTTTATGCGACCCAAGCTAAAGACGTGTGCCAAAAGTAAACATTGGACTCTAGGAGAACATAAAGTGCTTTAAATCATGCAAAAATCATTGATTCAAAAGGTCTTTAACACACCACAGAATCTGTTATCTGGATGAACCTAAATCGCACAATAACCTTTACTGGTGAACTTAGATTGACCTTCTCTAAAACTTCTGCATAACATGTCAAACTGTTCAATGTTTCCTAACTTTGTTCTCAAAATTGCAAAATTCAAAACAGATGTTGAGCCATGAATCGACTAATACATTTCTTAGTTCAATTACAAATGGTATTTAAAGGGATACTTGACTCATTCAGCCACTCAAAGATAATATTGAATCGATAATGAATGCAGTAACTTCATTATTTTTCATATACAATTAGTAACTTTAAAAACACATTTTGTCACTTGCTGTTGACTGAAAATGACATCACAGGTGCTAAGGAAACACGGCTCAGTTTGCTAACGTCACATGACCAAACCCAGAAAACAGTCGAGTTATTTGTATATGAAAAATAATGACGTTATCACGTTAATTCTAGACAAAATATTAACTTTTTTACTGCTTAAAATGGCTAAATGAGTCAAGTATCTCTTGAAACAGTCCACGTCATCATGCTGTTCATATTCTGAAATCATGAGACCAGGACAATGACTAGCAACTGATCAACAGTACCTTGCCATTGCAAGGTTTCAAACAGGATGTTCGCAGAGGGAAGTGGCCATGCACTGAGCTTAGAGTACCAGAGTGTCATTAGCAGGTTGCAACACAGATAGAGCAAGGTCAGACAAGAAAAGAAAAAAAACACCACTTGTGAATTTTGTCATTCAGCTCTTTGTTAGACAAAGTACTGATACATTTACCAAAAACTTGGACCTGTGCATTCAAAAGTTTAGAGAATGCTAAATTACGTTCACCTGTGAAAGCTAGAGTGCATTTTAGTTTCATCCTGAAATTACAACCCAAAGCTGAACTTTGACTCCCAATGCCGGTCAGATTACCCAATTCTCTTTAGTGCCCTTTTTTATTTTTTATTTGTTGACCTGTTTTCAAGCAACTCAAAATCATGTTTAGTGTTTACATTTACTGAACATCTGAAACAACCTACACACAAAACTATATGCCCGTACACATACAGACGTGACACTGGGTAGCAAAAACAAATGTTATATTAAACATTGTGCACTGTTTAGTCGAACTGGACTGAACCCGCCACTCACACAACGCACCTCACCCTTATTCTACTTTCTGTCTGCATTGGTATAGTTGTGATTTACATTTGTGTGCTTGGGTAGACATGTATGCGCAATCAACATATTTCATTGCTGTCAGGCTCGCGTTAAAGGGTACATGTGATCTGCCCGTTTGTATCCACATTTGAAATAGGCCTGATTGAGATCTGAAGACTTACAATTCAATGTTTAATCTCTGAAGCTGCTATGACCCATATCTGAAGTGTGCCACGCGGGAGCGGAAAAAATGGAACATTGGAATTGCATCGCTTGAACCATATTGTATAAATCCAACCATAAATAGGAATTAATTATAATATCCTTGTCCTGGAGCCTACAATCCTAAATCCTGACACATTATTGCTCTCATTTCACGTTCTTTTACAAATTCATTTACGTCTTTACAGTTACTGCAGGAAGCAGAAGTGAAGGTAAGGTAACTCCAGGAAGTGGTTTGACCTTGCAGTGACAAAAAAGGGCTGCAATTGTAAAACACATCTGCTGACGGAACCATAGGCAAAAGTCACCTTCTGTGCTGTCAGATGCTGATGTGCCAAGACCTGTGTCCCCACTGTCCGATGTTGCAGACCGGCGGCCCAGGCGACTCAGGACCTTCTCTGACAAGTCCGGCGTATGCCACTCCATGTCAGCAAACCGTGCTGTACAGAAACATGACAAAGCTATAAAAACAGTAGTGCTCAAAGTGTGGTATGAGTACCACTAGTGGTATGGTATGTGAAAGAATGCCTGAATTAATACAATTATAAACAAACTGATACATGTTACTGTTATGTGGCTCTTTTTTTATCCAATACAGTGCATTCGCTAAGTATGCTCTGCCTCTTTTTTTCATGAACATGTTGGCCCACTACACTACTCTAAGTTTGAGTACCACTGCATTAGGAGATCTAGCTCAATTACATACATTAGAAATGAAATGAATAATGATAAGACAAACCTACCAGCTGGTTTGGATTCAATGTATCTCTGTGAGGTTGACATTCCATACAAGGCTTCACCTGAAAGAATTGTGTTTTTAATAGGAGAAAAATACACAAAAGTAGAGCATCGATAAAACAGGTCCATCATGTGTTACCCAAGAACACATTGACACAATCCAGTCTCAGCATTCAACACTGTTTACCATCAGGAGAATTTAACAGCTGCTTCGGGTCTCAACTTGACCCGGTGACTTCACTCCAAGGGACAGCAAACGAAAATAACAACATGAACACGATGTACCGTTATTACACAATCGGTTTCCATAACACGGACGCCCCCAAAAGACTTCAAGGAGAGCGCATAATAATGCCTCCTGTCCCTAATGAACAGACGTTGTCGGCAATCCCTTTGCATTAATCTAATCCTCTTTACTCGAGTCTAGCTAGTTAATACATAAACCAAACTCTTAACTCAAACAAAAAGGCAATCAATCTACAGGCAGGATAACCACAACCACACTACCTGACTAACCATTTCCATCATTCTTACAACGAAAAGGTCTTGCTGAGTAAAATGTTGACAATGTTAGCAAATGTATGTCACTTGAATCCGACAACATAACAATTGTATCCCAATAACTCACAATAAAATGTGATGCGCTGCGACGTTAACCATTTAATCTTGTTAATCCGTGACAAATCTTGTTTCCGTCCAGCATGCTATGGCTAACATGCTACGGCTAAAAGCTCAACCAACGCCAGCTGCTACTTAATATCGCCGCTAAAACGTTTGCTTTCATCATGGACAGGTTGGCTGTCGAGAATCAAATGAGCTCGTTACCTTTCGCTCCTCATCGACGTAAATAGTTTTAAATCTCGGTTTGGGGTAGACAACCGAATCAGAAACATCCGCTGCGGTGGCAGTTGTTCCGCCACTTGTACGACTGACTGCAGCGCGCTGATCGCTCACAAAGCAGACGAAGCAACTAAGAGCGCTTGTTCAGCTTCACGGCGTCGTCCGTTGAACATCATCTGTTCGGTTATTGTCCTAAAATGCTCAAATAATCTATTGTCTTCTGGCTTTATTAGTTCAAATTCACATAAATTAAAAACAACGACAAAACATACGTCATATAAGTATTTTTAAGTTGTTACTAACATTCCACTATCACTCAAAGAAGTGTGCTGGTGTTGAGGAGTTCATAAACGCGGCTAAAACACATAATCGAACTAACCTTAGAAAGTCGAGTCTACTTTTGGGAAAAAGACCCCAAAGGGTAAAATAATAATAATAATAATAATAATGATGATGATGATAATAATAATAATAATAATAATAATAATAATAATAATAATAATTGGATACATAAATATCAGTCGCCTAAAATGGACTAAATTATCATCAGTGGACAATGTAATGAATGTCTTTATGTAACATTTCTAGACTAATGAGGAACATCACTTTGCACACTTTGCGACTTGTCACTTGAGTCAGCGTTCATTAAGCTATATGTCCCTTCCTATGGAGCATTCCTGCCCTTTCATCTGAGATGTTCGTCGGTCATTTAAACAGCATCCAAAGACATCACAGGCACAATAGCAGTCAAGCAATTATCAACTATTTGCAACAATTCACAAGGAGTGCTGCAAAGCATGCTGGAAAGTGCGTGTCCTCTTAACTCTAGGTGTTATTGTGCCAATTTGTTGGCTTTTTGTTGGTTCTGACCAAGCCATTTCAAAATAAATACTGCCCACGGGTTAAGAACATCAAAACAAACAATATCTAAATTGTGTTTATATTTTTCACAAATGTTTGAACTGTAAATACAAGTGTTTTTAATACCACATTGGGCAGTTTATTTTAATTAAGTATATTCTAATCTAAATTTAGACACTAAAATGGACCGGAAGTGAGGGTCTGAAGTAGCGGAAGTAATTTAAGTTGTGTTCAGTGACACAGTACACAGTGGGAGTGTTTTGCGTTTAAGAGATAATGGTGAAAGGATGTGATTTATGACGTTTTTGTACGTCGACAGTTATCAACAGTGGACTTTCTGGTCGAGGGAGGACAGCCAGCTTGCATACGCAAAAGTAAGTTGTCATCAAACGGTTGCAAATATCAGCGTTACCTGCTGGTGACGTATTGTTTAGCTAACGGCTAACGACATAAAATAACGCAATTTGTTAAACGACACCCATTTTCAAAACCCGGCAGCTCAAATGGTGACATATTCTGGAAGACGAGCACATTCTCAATGTTTAGAATGGTGCTGGTAATGTGCGGAGTGGATTTTAGGACTATCAGAGTGCTGCATTAGCTGAACAGCTAAGGTGATCGGGCAAATGAACTCGTCTTGTTGACGCGAGCAAGTTCCACGGTGTTTGCCGATCCTCTCTAAAGTAAAGTCTGTCAGCTTGCGCTTTATGTTATGTTTTAAGTATAAAAAAATATGTATGTATACATCTACCCTGCCCTAATGATTGATGTATTTGCAGTCAAAGAACTAGAGACCACAGCTGTCATCTTGGTGATATCTGGATCCTCCTACCCAACATCTAATTTTTGTTTTGTGTTGAAGTCATGGATAACGTCAACATCACCCGCGATATCCTGCACAGGCAGATCCGGGTGAGTAATCTAGCTATGATTAGGAAAAACTTCAGAGAAATGTTGTTATAGTCAGGGTGGGAGAATGCATATTATGATCAAAAACCTGAAAAATTTTCAATTTTCATTTCAGGTCCCCTTTTATTAACGTTTTTTTGTTGTTGTGAATACAGGAAAAGAGAACATCAGGCTTTCAGAGGTTTTATCATGTGACCGACCCCTTCATCAAGAGACTCGGCCTGGAGGCTGAGCTCCAGGTCAGTTGCTTTGCAATTGCTTGAGCATGTGTCAGAGTAGGGGTGTCAAACATTGCGTGTCATATTGTAGTTATGGAATCAGTTCTAACAGTCAAACCACATTAATGTAAATACCTGGGGGTTGTAATGGTGCGCCAAATAGAATGTACAGTACCTTGGTTTTCATAAAGTCCTAAAACAAACAGGGAAATATCTAATAACATATCAAATGAAACAACAGCGTAAATATTTTCTTTTTAAGAAAGTGCAACATAAAATAATATACTGTATATAAAATAATTATTTCAGTCATCAATAATAACCATGTTGAATTGTTTTTAAGCATAGCAGATAATAATAAAAAAAAAGGTGTATGATGTCTCCAGGGTGTTCAGTGTTCAGAGTGTCAAGATACAGAAGGGTGTGCCTCTGGTAAAGAGTTTAATTATTTATTGTTAACACAAAGAAAAGTAATCAAGGCATCATCAAGATGCATCTCATATGATATCAATAATTTGTTAAAATAACACATCAACGTTAAATAACTTGATTATTATTTTTATAATTAACTTTGAACAGATGTCAAGGAACATTTTTGTCATACTTGCAGGTTCCACATAAAATGTTGGACCGTGAGCCTTTTTGAGTTTAACCCTCTGTGATCAGCAGTTGTGAGTGCAAGGCTGACCTTTTATTTTTCTACTGTTCTGTGTGTTTGTGTAGGGCCACACAGGCTGCGTGAACTGTTTGGAATGGAATGAACATGGAGAGTAAGCAAGAACGCTTTCTGGATGACACCAAAAACACTTAAAATTTCAGTTTCCTAAGCAAATTCTTGTTTTGCCTTTTGTCAGTCTGCTGGCCTCGGGCTCGGATGATCAACATGTTATCGTCTGGGATCCATTCAGACTCAAAAAGCTTACCACTATGCACACAGGCCATTCAGCAAACATATTTTCTGTTAAGGTAAGAGTGGTGTGAGAAGCGTTTCGGTCAATGGAATGTGGGGAAGTTGATGGTTTGTAATGGGAGGACAGTTGCTGTTTGAAGTGTACATGCAGTCATCATTTGTAATGTCCCACTAGATATGACTCCTCTAAACATTTGACTCAAATGTCAGAACATGGTCATCTGAAGGGCAGCACAAATAATCACATTTTATTGTATTGTGTTATGTTGAAGAGCTGTAATCATTTGTAGAAATTACAACCGCATCCAAATAATTCAGTCATACCTGAGTCAATCATGTGACTCTTTAAAAATGAATGCATAAATGATCAAACTGCACTTAAATCATACTACAAGTATAATCTGGTGACCTCACCATTTTCTTCCTGCACTGAAGCTCTTGTACTTTAGGTGGCGCTGTTGGCCATGTATTAAGTGGCAGGTAATCGCTAGCAAACATTTGCTCATTCAATCTGGTGGCTCATGTTTTGTTTGCTCTGAGATTAATTTACAGACCTGCTATCATACAACATAATGAAAATCTTGGCAAATAATAGGATGCAAGGTGCATATTCAAGTTGTTCTTGTAATAAGAGCAATAGAGCAAATCCCACCTGACTGGACAATGTAAAGAATAACAAAAAGACACAGCAGCTTTTAAAAAATAACTGTAATGTTAAATACACTGCAACACAGGTATCACCTATTTGTTTTACTCGAGTAACATAAATCACATCACCTGACATAATGTATGTAAGTAGAATATTTTTATAGTGTACATTCCACAGAACAGGAGTCACTGCATGACGGCTAAGAATATGATACATTAGTGTAGTAGAAAATTAGAAATATATAAAACAATAAAGGCACTTGTCTACATCTCTGTTATTTGTAATGTTTTTTTCTCCACACAGTTCCTCCCTCACTCCGGAGACAGAATTTTGGTAACTGGCGCTGCGGACACTAAGGTCCACGTGCATGACCTGACAGCGAAGGAAACCATCCATATGTTTTCTGATCATACCAACAGGGTCAAACGCATCGCCACAGCGCCCATGTGGCCCAACATTTTCTGGAGCGCTGCAGAGGATGGCATCATCAGGTAAGAACGCTCAGAATTATTTGGCTCCGTCGATTCAGCGGCGATCATATGCTGATTTGTTTATTGAATTTTTTTTAACCACAATGCGTATGCTCACTTCTCCCTTGCACATTCAGACAATACGACTTGCGTGAGAGCAGTAAACGCTCCGAGGTGCTGATTGACCTAACAAAGTTCTGTGGTCAGCTGGTGGAGGCCAAGTGTTTGGCCGTCAATCCACGGGACAACAACTACATGGCCGTCGGGGCCAACGGCCCCTTTGTACGTCTCTATGACATTCGGATGATTCACAACTGTAGGTAGGTTGGCGCTCGCTGCTCTAATGTGCAAACACACACATCCACCGCTTCATGTGTGAGATCACAACTTGGTTGTAAAAACGTTTTTACCTCCCTCCCTAAACAGAAAATCATTAAACCGATTCAAGCCATCTGCTGTGCGCACATTCTTGGAAAGTCAGAATCCCATCCCGGACAACGCTGTGCAGTATTACGTTGCAGGTACTGAATTCTCATTGATCGGTCATGTGTATAGTTCAGCACAACTTGACTGTCGTTGACATTAGTGACATAAAATCCCCTCTCTGCTCCCTCCCCTCTTCTTCAGGCCACCTGCCAGCGAAATTGGTAGACTACAATAACCGCTTGAGGGTCTTGGTGGCCACTTATGTTGCTTTCAGTCCAGATGGAACTGAGTTACTTGTCAACATAGGCGGCGAACAGGTAGAGCCACTCTACTCGGGACATAGTCAGAAATCCGTCCTGAAAATCTGACGTTTGTTTTTGTGTGCGTCCACTCTTCTCTAGGTTTATCTGTTTGACTTGACATGTAAAGAAAGGCCATACTCATTGCTGCTTCCACAAATGTCCGAGTCATCAATAGGTGGGTCTGTGTTATGTGTAGAGCTTTTCACATTTATTAACTGACCAGTCAAAAAATGAGAGAAAACAACTACAACCCGTTTAAAGTTAAATGGTGAGCACTTCCAACCTGAATCTTTAGGTATGCTATGCTCACACTTTAGCCTGCGCACTGCGCTTCTCTAAGAAGTTACAAATTAATCAAGGATAATGTTGTTTTTTTCTTTTTAATACAATACGTTTATGTTATTGAGTATGTATTTGGTGTATTAACCATTACAGAAACCTTAGAAAAAATGTTTTGTTTTTAAGGAAACTGTGTGTAGAATTTAGTACCATCTTGTGATGAACTAATAAATCATTCATTTTAAAAGACAATTTATTTCAATATTAAGTAAAATAAAATAATAATAATAATTTCTAACACATATATATATATATATTTTTTTATAAAATCGTAGGTCTAGTAACCACTAATGTATTGAGTAGGTCTTGCTGCGCCTTACAGGAGGCTAACAGGTTTTGCCACCATCTTTTTGCTACGGATGCTTCGTAAACGTAGTTAGCCTCTGGTGGTGCTTGCTGCTAATGTTGGACGCAATGCGTTTACCCCTTACTTTTTACAGCTGGGGCCTGCAGGTGGTCATCGCTGGGTCCCGCGATTTGGGCTCTCGCTGCTTGTCTCCCTTTGCTGTGCTCGCAATAGTTTTTGCAAGTTTCTCCCGCTAGCCACTCCAGCGAGTTCTTGCTAGCCGCTCCAGCTAGTTTTTGCTAGCCGCTCGTTAGCCGCTCCAACTAGTTCTTGCTAGTTGCTTGTTAGCCGCTCCAACTAGTCGTTGCTACTGCTAGTCACTCGTTAGCCGCTCCAGCGAATTCTTGCTAGCCATTCCAGATAGTTCTTGCTAGCTGCTCTTGTTAGCTACTGACTCCGGCTAGTTCTTGTTAGCCACTCTGGCTAGTTCTTATTAGCTGCTCCAACTAGTTCTTGCTAGCCGCTCCAATGACTTTTTACTAGCCATTCTAGCACGCCACGTGGTCTCTCTGTGGCACTGAGGTGCGTGTGGTTAAAAATTGTTGCATTCTATTAGTTCACTACTAGATGGGACTACTAGATGGGACTAAATTCTAAAGTCTTATTTTAAGGTATCGGTACTCACGGCAGTGACCCATACTTTTATAAATTCAACTGACTTTCTTTCATTTTTTACAGGCCACATTTAATAATTCCATGTTTCAATAATAAGAATAATAGTTCCAATAAGAATATGACTATTATCATGTTAAAGCATTCATTCATTATCAGTCACTCAGGCTGGAGGTGGCGAGCAAATAAGGTAGAGGTGGACGCCTCTGAATTTTGTATACAGGAAAAACACTGTTTTGGTGTGAACTGGAACAGCGATTGTAGGCTAGAACATCTGAAATCACAAATTTATGACGGCATAAAAATTCCTGCTTACTTCCTAGATGCGTCTAAGTTGTAGCTGTCATAGCTGGAATGGGGAGGAAACATTTTTCTGTATGGGTGTTCTGGAACAGTTTCAATGTCATACATTAATTAACCCCTAGGCCAGAGGTGGGCAATCTCGGTCCTCGAGGGCCGGAGTCCTGCAGGTTTTGTAGGTTTCTCACTTCCAACACAAGCTGATTCCAATCAACAGGATCGTTATCAGGCTTATGCAGAGCTTGCTGATGAGCTGATCATATATCAGCTGTGTTGGAGAAGGGCAACACGCAAAACCTGCAGGACTGCGGCCCTCGATGCCCACCTCTGCCCTAGGCGGTATTGTTACCCGTTTTGGGCTTTTTGATGGTTCTAACTTAGCCATTTCAAAATAAAATACTGCCCACGTTAAGTAAGCTGGATGTAATGTATTGTTTGTGATACCTTGGATTCTAGACGATGTACTGGACGGGATGACAACCAACGGGGTCGCCAATGGAATTCATTTGCCAGCTAGCCATATTCGATTTAGCCAAAGCAAGATGCAACTTAGGTAAATATTAACGCCGTCTATTTGACTTCATTTCATTTGTTTTTTCTTTCAACAGTAAAGTATTTCATAAAAACATACCATAAATGCTTGTTTTTAGAAGCATGTCCTCTTACGAGAGAGTATGTATACTTGGCACATCCTTCCATCCATTGTTAATATACTGCATGGTCTTTCTGCCTGTCTGCTGTTGCAGCTCCACTGATCTTCCTCCACATTTGGAAAAGATCAAACAACAAGCCAATGACGCATTTGCACAGCAGCATTGGACGCAGGCCATCCAACTGTATAGTTTAGGAATTCATCATTCCAGCTCCAACGCCATGCTCTATGGAAACCGGGCTGCAGCCTACATGAAGCGGAAATGGTAGGCAGCCCTCATTTTAGCCTAGTATGTGACATCATACCTTCTATTTAGAACCATCTTCATTGACCACGTTTGTTAAACACACAAGGAATTTGCTTCCGTTCTGTGTTTGTAAATGTTGCAGGGATGGAGACCACTATGACGCACTCAAGGACTGTCTGAAGGCGTTGACTCTAAACCCGGAACATCTGAAGGCTCATTTTAGGCTGGCACGGTGTCTTTTTGAGCTCAAGTATGTGCCTGAAGCGCAGGACTGCCTCAAAGATTTCAAAGGAAAGTTTCCCGAGCAAGCGCACAGCAGTCCTTGTGACGCATTGGATAAAGATATCAAGGCTTTCTTCTCACAGAGCGAGTCAGGTGGGCGTAATGCTGTCCCTTGTTAAAGGGGAAGTCAACCTGAAGCATTTCTTGACAATATTATGTTATATGTGACCTCACTAGTCTAAACATGACATTGTGATTAATATTACATTTGTGGAATATGAGTTATGGAGCAAAATGCAGCAATTGTTATCAGTATCACAAGGCGGCCATTTTGCCACTTGCTGTCGGGTGAAAATGACATCACAGTTACTCAGGTCTCAGGCAACGACCAATCACAGCTCAGCTTCAGAAAAGAAGTGAGCTGTGATTGGTCGTTGGCTAAGCCACGAGCAACTGTGATGTCATCTTCAGTTCACAGCAACTGGCAAAATGGCCGCCCCATGAAATGGATAAAAATGGCTAGACTTTGCTGCTCATATTCCACTAACATAATATTAAACAGAATACCATATTTAGACTACTGGGGCTGCATAAAACACATTATTGTCAAAACATTTATTTTAGGTTGACTTCCCCTTTAAATGAATTTATTTCTCCTTCATTTATTGTCATTTGCTAAAACTAGAATGTCCATCAATAGAGCATAAAACTCTGCCAAAATCAATCTTAATTTGGTTCCAAACCTTTCATCTCCTGTGTATGCCATAAACTGTTAGTAATTTTATATTCTATACTGTTCAAGTACAAATGAAATGCTTATTCTAGCGTTTGTATGACTTTATTTTTCATCACTCACCAGCAGCAGTAAAAAAGTCCAACAACTCCATCCGACTCCATTCTTTTAATCGGAAGGAGCCCATCCCGGAGGATGAGTTGGTTTTTAGAGAGCAAAGCATGGACTACAAGCACAGATATTGTGGTCACTGCAACACCACCACGGATATTAAAGAAGCCAACTTCTTTGGAAGGTCAGTGATGAGAGCTCACTCAGGGGCACTCACGAGCAGGACAGATCAAATAAAAGGAGAATGGCTTGTTATTTTAGTTTTGCATATAGAAAGCCCTAAATAAATCCAGGCACTCTATTGTGTAATTCCAAGTTTATAGGGTCAGTCTGACTCCAAATCTTTTTTTGCGCAGCAAAGGTCAGTACATCGTCAGTGGTTCAGACGATGGCTCCTTCTTTATCTGGGAAAAGGAGACAACAAATCTGGTGCGTATCATGCAGGGGGATGAGTCCATAGTCAACTGTTTGCAGCCCCACCCCAGCTACTGTTTCCTGGCCTCCAGTGGTATTGACCCTGTGGTGCGATTATGGAACCCCAGACCAGAGGTAAACAATTTTATGTTTGGATTAATACATGCGAGTTTCATTGGTGTTGACATAAGTGGATTGGTGTGAAGCGGTTTGGCACTTTTTACACGAGAGCAGTGCACACACAAATTTAGCAATTTACGCAATCCAACCCACATTTTTACAAAAGTGAAACTGTAATATTAAGTCATTCACTGCCATTGACAGCAATAGACGTCAAAAATTCATTTGAACTATTTCTATTAGTTTAACATTTTTTTCCCATTTTTGTTAACAAGAGTATGAAAGCCTAGAATGTTTGGGGGTACATTTAGAACAGAAATAAAATTTGTGATTAATCGTGAGTTAACTAGTGAAGTCATGCGATGTAATTACAATTACAAATTTTAATCACCTGATGCCCCAAATTTTTAATCATCTTTTTTTTTTATTGTATTTTTTTTAATAATCTTTGTTTGTTTGTTTTAAAGAAAAGATGATTAAAAATTTGGGGCGTCAGGCGATTACAATTTTTAATCGTAATTAATCGCATGACTGCACTAGTTAACTCACGAATCACAAATTTTACATCTGTTCTAATACAATAAAAAAAAGTCTAGGTATTCATACTCTTGTTAACAAAAGTGGGAAAAATGTTAAGTGACGTCTATAGCCGTTGATGGCAGTGAATGAGTTAATATAGTACTAACCTACAATTAACGCAATAGCAAAATCATAATTAATTGCCTGGCCACCATTGACTTTGTCGGGGGAAAAAAAGTGGTTGGACAAATTTGTGCAAAATGAATTCACATGTATAACATGGTGTTCCACAGGGTTCAATTCTGGGGCCTCTGCTGTTTTCATTGTAACTGCTGCCCCTGTGCTCCTTCTTAACTCATTCACTCCCAGCCATTCTCACTGAAGCAATCCCTTTCACTCCTGGCTATTATACTGGATTTTGACTAATTTTGCAAGGCCCACAGAATATTGTGTTGTATTGCTATAAAAACATGGAACCTACCAAAAGAAAGATTAGAGTCTCTTATTTCATTAGGGGGGGGGGGAGTATATTTCTATCTGTTTCAGTTTTGCAGCAATTAGCATTAGAATATTGCTAAGTTTCATCATTATACACAAATCTATTTGAACGAACGCTTGAGTAAATGAGCTGTTTTTATACATGGCCCTGGTTGATCTCTTTTGTTCTGCTGTCACCTGCTGGCCGTTTGTGTAATAACTACCATTTCTTCAACTGTTCTTTGCAGTTGAGAGACTGCGTCAAAGCCTTCTGTATGCTGTAGCATAAAAAGAAACATAAAAAAAACGTATACATACGTCTTTGGGACACTTAAAACATTTCAAATAGAACGTATTTATACGTTTTTGGGAGTAAATGAGTTAAGAACACAGCTGTGGTTGTTTTAAGCGCTCTATAAATATAGAGTTCAGTTGAGTGAATGTGAGTCAGCTTCCTAACTGCATGAAGTGGAGCAATTCTTGTCCAGCACAATAATCGAGCAGAACTAAACACTTTTTAAATTCAAGGTGAAGTGAGCCATGTTTGATGAAAAGGCTGCTCTAAACATTTATATGGGGTCGTCAAATACTCATAGTAAATATTACTACTGTGCAGTATATATTAGTATGAAAACACTTCTTGGCCATAAATATAAAACAATCAAATCATCAGAAAAATTAAACTGATACAACTGAAAACCGAGAACCGCTTGTACGCAGTAAGCTGCTCATACTACAAGTGCATGCTCCATACATGATGTAAAAGGGAATGAATTGGCTTTCTAATATGGTAAAATGCTATAGTATTTAGTATATCTATCTATCTATAGTATATAGAGATCTATTTTATCATTTCATATTCATCCCTGTGTTCCCTCCCAGACCGAGAGCGAAAACGAACGTGTGGTCGAGGACATGGAAGGCGCAGCTCAGGCCAACCAGCGGCGAATGAACACGGATCCGTTGGAGGTTACGCTGCTCAACATGGGCTATCGCATCACAGGATTGCGTGGCATAGGCTCGGATGGTTCCGACGATGAGGACAGCTCGGATGGACAAGTGCAATGTAGACCGAGCTAAGATGAGCCGACGGCCATTCTGTAGAATGGAAGTAGTAAACAAAGCGCTGTGCCCGTTTCTGTTTTGAGCCCCAAATTTGCCCTCCTTTCCGTCAGAGAGACCAGAGTTTTATGTCACATCTCAACACTATGCATTGCTGGTGGTGATCTCTGCAAGAGGTGCAAGCGTGGAGAGGACCTTAACTACATTTTTGGCCTCTCATCCTTCTCTTTGTTGCCTGGCAGACACCTTGCAGATCACTCCCACAGTTTGTCACACGGACAAGTTCGGCACTTCTCCCTCAGGTTTATGTTGGGTGTCAAAAGAGAGGTAGGTGCCCACTGACCTATTTTCAGGTCAATGTGGCCCGGCAGTGGTGGCGACCTTCTTGGAGGATCATGTCACAGTTGAAGGTGCTTTGCTTGCATCTCCTGTCTGCTCTCCAGCAGCGTGCGCTCGGCTTTGAAAGGATGCACAGCTTTTCAGTTGGAGTTCATGAATCTTGGGAGTCAAATGTTATGCTTCATCTTGTGAAAGTTGCATGTTGCAAGGATATAGATGAGCTTTGTTTAGTTTACAAGCCTGGGGATAAGAAAAAAAAAATCTTCTGCCAAAGTTTGCCCTCTATCAGTCAAATGGCCAAGGATTTGTGTTTGTTTAATCCAGAATATGGGAGGTTTCAGCCAGACTGGTAATTATCTGTTAATTGGTTATTTTTCAATTTTAAGTCCTCTTGATTTCAAATACATTTAGTGTGAAAATGTTTTTTGTTTGTTTGGTTCAAGTTGGACACATGGTAAGTTTGAGGATATAAGTATGCACCAAGTGTTTGGCAACTACTGCTGTGTGTCGCTAGCACTCATTCTTGGCTACTTTACACTTAGATGTCCATAAAGTGAATAAATGTTAAGAATAGAAAAGTAGGCTTCCATGTGTTTTACTTTGTTTACTGATTTCAGTTGTTTCTCTTGGTTGTTGAAAGCAAACTTTATATAATAAAGTAACAGAACACTTGCTGGTGTGTTTTTGTCCCGTGGCTACATGTTGAATTGTTTGTGATTACAGCGGAAGAGTTAACAACAACAGATGCACAGTACCAATGAAAATAAATTTGGTTAGCAGAGATGTACTGAAGGTGAAGCCACCATGGTATGAACTTTCTGGTATTATGCTCATATATCAGTTCCATAGTCACTATCTGCTTTTGCTGACTGAGGCAATTTGTGCGCACAGTAAATCACAATTAGGGCAACCTGTGTCATATATATTGTACGATAACGAGGTGACCCAGCTTCAGTGATAAAGCTCACAGGAGCGCTATGTGACTGATGAACAGGCCTCAAAAGTAATACAAGCCGTTTTTTATGAATTGGATGTGTTTAGCGCCCCCAAGATCCCCGGGCATCTGGAAAATACTATTACCTGCCAGCAGGGTATTTTCCATCTTAAAAATGAACCAGTAACTTTGTTTTAAGGTCAGGTTCTGTGGTATGAACATGCAGTTCCTCCAAAAGTTCCTAGTTCTAAAGTGGTAAAATGGCCGCGCCCCGTGATGGATAAAACAGATGGATTTTGATGCTTAACCCTGGAGAACCCAAGAACCCTTTTCTTCTTTGGAAAATTATGAATTATACATTAAATGACTGCTATAAGTTCACTGAACACCAAAATATATGTTTTTTCAATTTTAACCCTTGTTTTTTTTTAACTAGCTCAGAGTTGCTAATTTATCAAAATATATATATAAAACATACCCCTAGGCATTCTGCAACATGATATGAAAGAGATTAACAAAAAAAACACAATTTTACCATCTGATGGTTTGCTGAGAAGATGGTTTTGTTTGGATTGATTTCCAGCTCAACAAAACAGCATGTTGCCAGGCAGCCATCTTGTCACCACCACTCTGGCTCATGTAAGTGCAATATTCATCCACTAGATGGCCCCATGCAGGGGTCAGAAGTGGCACTCTGGACTTTTGAAGTTAAATTTGTAAATAAAAAAATAAAAAAAGGTCTTTGTTATTTGAGTAGCAGAATTTATAGGGGCCAAATTTGACCCCGTGGGTTCTCCAGTTAATCAATATTCCACAAACGCATTATTAACCAGAATACCATGTTTAGACTTGATGATGGCTTGTCAAAGCTAGCTGTAACAAGATTTGTTCTGTCCAACCAATCACGGGCCTTTAATGAACAACGCAAGAGCCCACTTCAAATCCAAGCATTTGGGCGCAGTATTTTCTTTTAACAATAAAGTGGCCTTTGTAAAGACACATATAAAAGCCTTAATATAATTATGAAAGGGAATGAATTCTAAAATGATTGTAAGTGGATCCATAATTGTGCACACAGTTTGAGTTAATCCTTTCAAAAAGCTTATTTCCAACGTGGGCGGTGCTGCGTTCAGGGACTGTTGATCCGTCCACGGAGAGGCGACAACGCACTGTTTTGCATGGTTGCCTGCTGCACATCAACGTCATCGTCAACTTGTCAGAGGTCGAGCATTGATGGCGGATGTGGACGACGTCGACATGAAGAAGAACTATGAGCACCGATACCCTTACTGCATTGTCTGGACTCCGATTCCTATTTTATCGTAAGAAGCTAACGCTCGAGCTGTTGCTAGTTAGCGTTCACTGTTAGTTTGGATACGTCGATTACATTATTTCATGTACCAGCGGGCATTATTAAGTATCTTTGAATCCCACGACCCCTCACTGTTTAGCTGCTCTATGAAATGACCAAACATAATGTTTTCAATCGGTGTTGACGAGAAATTACGTCTGTTTTCATGCTGCAGGTGGGTGCTGCCTTTCATTGGTCACATGGGGATATGCACCTCTTCCGGAATCATAAGAGATTTTGCAGGATCTTATTTTGTCTCGGTTAGTATCGTTGATCTATCCATGTCATTAAGGGTTATAAATACCTTTTGCATCGTCTATCTAAATTGTAATTAATCGTGTATTTTTATTTTTTAAGATTTTCATATTCTGAATGTTTTTCCCTTTTCCAGGAGGACAATATGGGCTTCGGGAAACCAACAAAGTGAGTAATCAAAATGAAAAGCAGTTTGGATAATACTATTAATAGTGGCCTCGAATAAATTAAATCTTTCCATACTCAGGTATTGGAAGCTTGATGTGGACAAGGTGCGTGGCAATAGTGCTGCAACATGGGACGAAGCAGTACATGATGCATCTGAGGAATACAAAGGCAGGCAGGTAAAAAAAAACAACACTGGACTTTTTCTCATTAAAAAAAGTATAATTTTCATAACTACTTTTGTTTTTGTTAAAGCACAACCTGTATTTTGATAACTGCCATTCCCACGTCGCCATGGCCCTCAACCTCATGCGCTATGACAACAGCGCCTCTTGGAACATGGTCAAATTGTGTTTTGGGTCTTTGATTCATAGCAAATATGTGAGGTAAGCACTCAAAACATCCATCCATCCATTATCTGAACCGCTTATCCACATGAAGCTGTCTTCAGCACTTGCACTTTTTTACCAACAATAATTCACCAGAGTTGACTTGCAAATGGAGTGAGACCACCAAAAAGGTGCTTCTCGGTCCTTTTCACAAGCGGTCACGATTGGCCGATTGAACCGCTGGAGCAGATCATCCATTCATCTACTGTATATAGTCAATTTTGTTTAGTAGTAATAATGTGAGGAGGCTCATCTTCCAAGTACACACAGAAGCACCGTGTTTTATTTTTACTGTTTAGCCAGTAGGGGTGTGCATCTGCCTAATAAAATGTGATTTGATATTAGGGGTGTGCCAAAAAATCGATTTTCATAAGAATCGCGATTCTCATTTAGTACGATTCAGAATCGATTTTAAATGTCCCAAAATCGATTTTATTTACATTATTTTATACTGTCTTGCCTTTGTCCGTGTGTGCCTTTATTGGGAGCGCTGTTCATGTTGTACCCGGTTTGGCCACTGAGGGGCAGTGTGGTTCCACGCGGTCTAATACACTGTTAAGTTGTAGCCACATTAGAGAGCAGAAGGAAAAAGTCATGATCAAGTTATTCCAATAAAAGTTTGGGTTTTTTTTCAGCGTGGAGTCGTTCTTTTGAGTGGTACGTGCCGCGAGTAGCGTGCTAATTAGCATTAGCGAGTCAGACTGGAGTAGATCATCAATTTCCTTCAAAAATCATGTACTGTATATAGTTTGGTAGAATTGCCCCCACTTCCATATAACATTTACAAGAGCACCATCTATCTGTCTTCGACAAATTCAATGTAGCGTTAATATATTTCGGTAACGCTGTCTTGAAATGAACATTTTGCAACCAGCTACAACAGTTTGCGTGTCTACAGTTAATGAAATAAATACAAGTCTATAACTTGCCATACTACTGAGGCATGTAACAAGCTAACTAGCATAGCTAACATCAGCTCATGTCCACTCTGCGGTTACTTCACAAAGAAGAGAAGTAGCTACTCATTTTCCGAGAAACAAGTACTTATACTGTTATTTATTTATGTTTATTAATGTGCCTATGGTGCACGTTCAGTGGGGAAAAGTTATTTCCCCGAACATTTCAATACAATACATTTTAGGTGATGCCATGAAACTGTAATATTTGAATATTAGAATTTGAAACTGACCTATCCACCCTCAAGCTAGCCCCATTTAAACAATCAAATTTATATTTTTGCAGTAGTCGAAAAGTATGATTAACAAATTTGACTTGGCTTCAGCATCCCTACTTTTCACTTCCTTGCTTGCTGCACTGGCGTTATTATTCAGCGGTTAACCTTTTTTTTACACTTGTATGATGGTGTTGAATGTTTTGTTGTTGCTCACAACATTCCCTTTACAGTTGGTAACGTTTTTATGAAGACAGTACAGTAATTTGACAGAATATTGAGAATGACGATATTTCTTATGGAAAAATACAACAAAGTGGATGTCGAGCAGAGTCTTTGTTCAACTTTGGTGGTTCCATTTAAAAAAATATCCACATATTAGTCAAGTCTAAGCTCAATTTATTTCACCATGTGTACTTTGGAGTCAGGACAGATGTAAGTATATCACAAACATGCACACAACGTGCATTAAGTCCGCTCCTCTGTCCCGTACAGACATATGGCTTCGAGTCGCCCCCTCATTACTCTCCGTTGACCCACATAGGGAATGCTGGCGTCACAGTTTGTGCTGCCTCCGCACATCCACTCCCACGCCACAGGAGTCTGTTTAACACGGGGGGAGTCATGCAATTCATCACTGACACAAGCGCTCCCCTACGTGCCACCGCTGGAGGTCACCTCTCCGCTGGGGCTCCCTGGGCTGGGTGGCGGGGCGGGGGGTGGAGGGGAGGACAGTAGGACAACGAGCGTGGGGCTGCGGGAGTAAAGACATCGGGCCATGTCCTTGTCTCTCCACAATACGAGAGGGAAGGGGGGGTTGCGCAATATGCGAGTTGTAGTTGACAAGCCCTCTATAACGTTCTTTACCCTTTTTGTATCCTTCAGCTGGTCCGCGTTCTTCAAGACCTGGCTGCCCTTCGTCATGCTCGGCGTAGCCCTCATCACGTTCGTCCTAATATTCCACCTTAACTAATACACTACACAGGGAGACTCAATTGTTCACAATTCTTTGACACACCCCTTTTTTTTTTTTGATTGAGACATTGTCAGCGGTGATATACTCGTATAAGGTATGCGAGAGTATTTATTAAGCGAATTTTGCATTGTTTTCTGCTAAGGCTCTTGTAATACCTTGGAGTGATGGGGTGATGAGTTTCACATGTATTTTTCATGATCATGATGAAAGCTTTGCCAGTCGGCTAATGTACATTTCAGTGATGAAAAATGGAAATGACAATGTGAATCACTACGCAATGTCAATGCTGAAAGTAGTCATCAATTATTCAAGAGATTAAGCGATACAAAGACAGAATGATGTACAGTACGCGTAGGAGGGAAAATGACCCTGAGTGGATAAATGTGTTTTCTTTCCTTTTTTCTAAGTTTGCTTACATGTTTTGTTATGGCTGTTTTTCCACTGCTTAGAAACTGTAAATCTTCATTAAGGAATGTAATTTTAGCATCAAACATGCAAAAATATACTCTGTTATTGTGTCATATCACTATAACGTTCTTTTGGTGTCCTCATAATAATCACTGTCATCATGAAAAAGTATCATAATAATGAAAGTATAAGCTCTAATAAGTGGCCAAACTTTGGCATACATACAATACAATGCATAAAAATATACATAAATATTCGTGTTTAAAAAAATAAATACATTTTTTACATGGCTTTACTGTCCACATTTGATGTAATAAGTCATTCTAATCATGTATGCTTTGTTTTCATAATCACATTGAAGTTGCGCATGTCCAAGAAATTGCTGTCCACCCTGTCATTGTGGAGTAATTGCCCCTTGAATTGTCATCATATTATCTGCATAGTTGGGTGTTGTGAGGCTTAAGACATCCACATCGTCATAGTGAAATATCAAAGGATTTAAAAAATAATAATAATAATTTTAGAAATTCGTTAAACAGTACACAGTCAGCATATAATTGAATCATGCTTAGTGGAGCTAAATATGTCCACCCTGTCAGCAAGCGCATATATTTAACTGTACATTGTTAATTTACAGTAGTGTGTTTATTTTTTTTTATGTGTGAGCTTGACCATGATGAATTCCTACAGCATAACATCTCATTAGTATGAAATTGGAAAGTCTAAAGGCACCTTATAGTGATATTGACTCACTTTACAGTACATTTTTGTCATGACATGAATATTTGTCTGTACAGAAAAAGTATTTTCGTGATCTTGTTAGCCATGTAACAACTGCTCTCCCGCTTCATTTTCCGGTGGAGGTCACAGTCAGTGGATGCTCTGATTGTCCGCTGTACCTTTAAGGGGACTACACACTTTTTTCATCCAGCAGATTCTGCGCTACAAGAACTGCCATCAATTTACAAGACCTTTTATTCTCAGAGTGCGGCAGATGAGGAGGGACTTTTGCTAGGGTGCTTTTTGTTAGTGTTGCATTAGTTTGTGAGATCTACTCCATCAATATATAGACTATTTTAGTCTCATTTATTCTGGTGTGTGTCTTTTGTTGTTGTTGTGGTTGTTCACGAGAGACTTTTTAGCAATGTGTATTTCTGCAGTCTGGGTGTTTTTGGGATTACTTTTTTGTACCCAGTCCCAGTGCTCGGAGTGTCCTGGTGGCTGTGAGTGTTTTTCGGTCACACGCACAGTGAAATGTGTGTCAAAGGATCTTCTGATGGTGCCACAAATTATTCCAGGATACGCAAAAACTGTCATCATCACAGGGAATACGATTCACGGGATCGGACCTGATTCCTTTGCAGAGCTGGCGAACGTTTCCAATGTCATTTTAAGCAATAATGGGTGAGAATGCACCATTATCAGACAAACTGTAAATCTTAACATTCTGTACGTTAATGCCTTTTAGGAATGATTAACCGTGGCGTTTGTCCCCGCAGGATGACAGAAATGGCATCACACAGCTTCTCCGCCCTCTTCAACTTGCACTTCCTGGACCTCAGCGGCAACCAGCTGTCAATCATCCATCCGGAAGCTCTGAGCATCCCCGGCAGTCCCCTGCGGGAGCTCAACCTGAGCCGCTCGCTCTACAACTTCACCGCCCTGACGGACCTCACCACGGCTCTGCGTTGGGGGGACCTGCGGGGGCTCCTCCGTCTGGACCTCTCCGGGAATCACCTGGCTCTGCTCCCGCTGGGGATGTTCTCCCACCTGCTCAGCCTGCAGCAGCTCTTTCTTAACGACAACTCCCTGGTGGCGGTCTACGGCGGAACTTTCTCCGGCATGAACAACCTGGAGCTGCTTGACTTGACGCACAACGCCTTCAGGACATTCGGGACTGATGATCTGAAAGAGCTGGAGAAGCTCGGGAATATCCGAATCCTTTTGGGTAAAAATCCGTACTCCTGCTCCTGTGAGATCCAGAATTTTGTGGCTTGGTTGAATGATTCCCGGGCTAGGGTAGATGTGGATTCTGTGAGGTGCGCTTCGCCTAAAGGGTTAACCAACAGCCGGCTCCGAGGGCTTGGGATGAGGGCCATTGGATGCATTGTTTCCACCCAAGCAGAGATTACTGACCTGGGCCTACAGACGTCTTATGTCTTCCTCGGACTCGTGCTGGGCTTTGTGGGCATGGTCTTCCTCTTTGTGCTCTACCTGAATCGCAACGGCATGAAGAAGTGGATAATCGAAATGAGAGATGCATGTCATGATGTCTTGGAGGGATATCACTATCGATATGAGATTGACTCAGACCCACGCTTGGGGCACGTCTCGGGTCATAACGGCGTCGGCAGGGCGCGTCAGCATTTAGGAGTGTCTCTGTCGCAGCAGCCACCAAACGACACTTGTATTGTTACTGAAGACGCACAAGTCAAACCGCTCAAATCTCCTTCCGAAGCTAGAAATGTCTTGTAGGTTCGACTAGTTTACTGCCAGTAGGTTTAAAGTTTGTTTTCTTGTCTCTGAGCTTCTGCATGTACTGCAGCTAAACAGAATAAACTAACCTTGAAAGTGCCTTCGTGCTTGGATGGCACTGACTGGAATTTTTTTTGGGCTGCATTTACTTGACATTTTAATAGAAAAAAGTGCATAGGATTGTTAAACATGCAAAAATGTGTTTGTTTACATGTGTGTTTTTATTCTGTAATTAGTTAACATAGACTGATCCGCTACATTTGATGCACTTCCCAATCTAATGGGAGCCAATACAGGAGCAGTATCAACATTTTTACCTTTATAAAGATATAACTTTGCATATCAATGTACGCTTTTAGCGATATTGTCAAGATATTTCACAATAAATGTACTATTGTGGCAGCACTTTGTGTTTTGCAGCACTGTACAATAGTACTGCATCATACCGAAACAATGGTTTCTAATAATAATTCAAAAGAGACAAATAACTGTTCTCGTTAACATAGTTTAAATCATCAAATAACCTAAAAAGCATTCATATATGTAGGCTACACTCCAACTATGGCCCCAGCTGAGATTCAAACCCAGAACCTCATGCCTGTGAGGCAAACTAACCACTACAATATACAGTACTACAGTGCTGCCTGTTAAGTGCAAATAATAATAATAATGATCTTCTTTGTTAAGGCCTTTTTTTTTTTTGTAAGTGCAGTGCATCCTATTGACTGTATATTTGCATACTGTCCAAAATATAGTGGAATTGAGTACTTTATAGAAAAGTTATTTATTGAACATTACAAATCTCTAAATCTAGTAATAGTCGTTACAATATATAAGTTTAAAATCTGTAATAATCATTACAAGGCTGTTTCTGAGCTACTTGCATTAAATGTAATTTACTCATGAAATGAATACGTTTGGTGTTATTTTTTTCTTTTCTTTCTCATGCCCTAATTGCTTTTATTGTGTGCACTGTGCACCCACAAGACTTCATGTGACTCACGTTGTACTGCAGGTGGGGTAGCGCTTTTGTTTTTCCATTGGAAGGTGAGGGTGATTAAGTGCTTCCATAGTGGGGAAAATAGGGCAGAATGAAAAATTTTGTTTGGAAATGACTTGCTCGCTCGGCTGTGTGTGCGCTACATTGTTGGCGATACGTGTGTGTGTGTGTATGTGTGTGTGTGTATATATTAAGCACGGATGAGAGCCCCTTTGCTCAGTATGTTGATGAAACTTTTTAAATGAGTTCCTCTTGTTTTGCATCCACTTCTTGAGTCCCTGTTGACGTCGTCTTCCGCCCCACTGCGCATTAATACCCGCCTCGCGTGACGTCACCACTTACCTGCGGCAAAAGCCAGGGATTAGCCGTAGCCGCACGTACTGTAGTAGCCAAACACTGGACGACAACAAGTTCACCTGAAAGGATAACGCGAATATGTCCACTTGTTATTTTCCGTAGAGGCGCTGCTTTTCAATTTTGGTCGAGTTTGTTGTTGTTTGTTTGGCAAGCGCAACCTGACTTCAATTTCTTGTATGCGGTGGGTAAATCATTCTTTCAGTTTGACGCGGCTGGAGAGAAACTTTTCTTTCTGCAACTTCCGCCCTTGGCTCCCCCATTCAAGTTAAGCTCAACTGGTTACTCTTATGCGGTAAGTATAGGACGTGTTTTGTTTGTCGGCATTTAAGAGCGAGGCGGTTGGTTGCGTTTTGGGTGTGTAACTATTTTCCCAATGATCAGGCTATAAGGGCGGGACGAAAATGAGCCTGCATTTATTACATTCAGCTGTAGTAACGTACAAATGATGTTACATTTGGCGTGCATTTGGGGGGGGGGGGGGCTTCACTTTCACATATGGCATTTATCGAAACCAAACCACCCTTAAAAAAACGTAACGGCAAGTAACTGTGCCAGGAATTCAGAATCTAATAACATGATAAAAACATACCAGTAACAATTGCTTTTTTTGTGGCCAACCAGCGGGCAGAAAAATGTTGATGTGTTTGAGGGCTAGTTTGCTGGCATTGTGAGGGCAAATTTGATTGGTTAATAAAACAGTCCCATTGCAAGCTAAAATAGTTTGTTACATCCGCCAACATTACTGAATCTGAACCCCATGGGAAGGTTGATGTGGACGATAAAACGATCTAACATACAAGTACTAGAAGCAGTGCCAGGATAAACGTTAAAAAAGGAAGGAACTAGACAGTTGGAAATTAATACGTTTTAATGGAACAAATGTAAAATTTAGGTTGCGAGTTTAGGTCATTGCTTTTGTTACATCCCAGTTGCATTTCTGGAATGAGTACCGGTTATGCAAATGGATTTAACTTGTTAGAGAGCATTTCGAGGAGTAGGTATTTACTTGCATATTGTCTCCCCCAAGCAGGTCCGGGGGGTTCTGAGCCATGCCTGGCCGCAGCACTGGGGCCCCGCAGGCATCACGCCACCACAAACATCACAGCTCCAGACCAGACAAGTACAGTCAGGCCCCGACAATATTCAGGCAGAGTACAACTAACCAAGAGTCCTACAAGGATCCCTACGGAGCGCATCATCACAACAACCACCACTCCCGCTACTCAGAGAGCAAACATGGTCGCAAAGCACACCCACGCAACGGCGCCGGGCAGGTCTCAGAGACGATTGGCTTCATCCCGGGCTCGGCAGACAACACGCCCACCAACAGACATGCTTGTGGCTCCTGCGCCTCTATGGGTTGGAGTGGCTGCAAGGCCCTTATCTGCTGTGTATTAACCTGTGGATTTTATGGCAGCCGGGAGCCTTGCTTGCCCATTAACGAGAGCTCCACAGACCATCCCCCTAAAGCAAGTAGCGAGTCCCACCCTCCTAATGGCATGGCTGTGACCAACTCCCCCAGTGGCGGCATCTCTTTTGAGCCCAACAAGTCCACTAAATCTGTTAGATTGTTGCCCATAAGCGACAGCTTCCGCTACCCGGATGTGCACATCGCAGGTCAGAAGGTCAAGTATCCCGTCATGGCTTCCAAGAGGACCCGAAACTCGACCCGGGGAGATAGCCAGCGGCCGATCAGCAACACCAGCTTGTTGTCCCGTGAGGACTACGACTTGGATGACCTGAGCGACGCAGGCACGGATATTGACTCGCTTATCACCAAGAAGCTGCTGGAGCTTTACGCCTTGCACCAGATCGACCAGTTGGCCAAGTGCACCTCGGACTCGTCGTTCTCCCGCAAGACCAACGAGATCAGTGAACTCATCTACAGCATCGCTCAGGACTACAACCTTGAAGAGCAGGAGGCCGAGTGCAAGCTAGTGCACGGCGTCATTCGCATCAGCACCCGCAAGGGAAAGCGAAACAAGCGGCATCATTCTGCGGGACAGCGTCCAAATGGGCGCAGCGACGGCACTCTGCCGGACAGCGGCAACGAGACCATGACCAACACCTTCATAAGCAGTGATTGTAAGAATCTCATATTTTCTTCATACTATAGTAAAATAGCCATCATGACATAATGTTGGAAGTTTAAACTATGAATTTGATGACAATGAACTGCTTTGTATTCCATAACTAACTGCAAATTGTAAAAATCTGCAAAACAGAGAAACCATAAAAAAATAAAATAAAAAGCTTTTTCAAGCTGAAGAGTTAAGTATGCGTGTGTGTGTGTATATATATATATATATATATATATATATATATATATATATATATAAACACATACTATTTTTTTAATATATATAAAATAAAAACATATATTTTATTATATATATATATTTTAATATATATATATATTTTAATATATCTATATATATAATAAAATATATGTTTTTATTTTATATATATTTAAAAAAAAAATAGTATGTGTTTAGAAGACACTATAATATTCAAATAAATCTATATAATTTAATCTAATTGACTGCTATCTTAATGCTAATATATATGCGAAATGCCTCAGACAGGCGAGTAGAAATTATCGTAGATGTAACAGTAATTTTCACCCTTCAAACAACTGTTACTTTAATGCACGAACAGTGTATACAACAATACTTACCGGCATATACTCTCAACAACTATATATCACTATAGAGGTGTGAATCATGAACTGCAATATAGCGGGAGCAACACTACTTTCAATAGGATGTGAGACACTGAATTTTCTAAATTCTTACTTCATGCCACTCTTGTATTGAACAGGTTAACCCTGATTGATGGAATTGGGCCGTAGCAGACGACCTCTGCTTGGATGTAGGTCTTAGCTGACGCCAAGTAGTGCTCTACATCTCGCCTCAATTACTTTAATGACCACAGTTGAACCTCAAATCCATCACATCATAAAAGTTTCCAATTGTTTATAAATATGTTGTCTTCAAAATCACACATCAAGAAATATATAAAAATTAGGGCTGCTCAATTATGTAAAAAATAATAATCACCATTATTTGGGCAATAATTGCGATCACGAATATTCAAACAATTTTTGGGTAAAAAAACAAGAACATTTTTAAACATTTAAAAATATTAAAACCAATTTAAAAAAATTAAACACTATAATTATGTAAGTTCCTTTTGCACCAAACAGAATGTATTTTAATTTATGTAGGCAAAAACTTGGAGTTGGAGTTGCAGCGTGTGCACTGTGCAGTAGAGCTGTTCAATTATGAAGAAAATATCAAACATGATTATTTTGGTAATAATTGAAATCACAATTAGGACGATAATTTATTTTTAGTACAAAACAAGAAAATGTTTCAAATGCTTTGAAACACTATAATCTTTATGAATGAAACACAATTTATTCAATTACTAAATTTAAAAATGTAATTTTTTTTTTTTTTTAAAGGTGCAAATGTATAGATACAAACAATTCAAAATTAGTATTAATAATCTTTTTTTAACGATTATGCTGATTTGTAATTGTGGATTGTAATAATTGAAATTGTAATTGAATTTCAGGTAATTGCACAGCCCTAATGAACAATATTGTCATTATTTTTTTTAAATTATTATTATTTTTAAGCTGCATTTGTTCATTTGGTCTCTTCTTGTTTCAATCAATAGTTCCAGAGGTGAAAGTGTCGGAGCAGACGCCATCAGATGAGCTGGCGAGGAAGATGAGACATTACAGCGGGAGAAGTGAGTTCTACAAAGCAATTCTCTAATAAGGGGGAAGTAGATATTTGGTCAAGTAAATTTCCATCCCTTTGTTAAAAAATGAGGCATTATTTCAGATTGACAGTGTAGAAATTGCACAAAAATGATTAGTCTGCTTTTATGGAGGACTACAGAAATCAGAATATTTACTGCTGAGAAGCTACCATACTGAGGACTTGGACAATTTAAAATTTAAAACTGTATCTAAACAATTTTCAAAAATAATTATCAATTAATTTTATAATTGACCAGTTGTCATTTAATTGTTGCACCTCTAATATATGTTAATGTTATCTATACGGGTATTGTTTTTTGTTTTGTTTGTTTTTTGTGTACGAGTAAGCCACCAACGTGGTACATTTATACCGATTTAACATCTTAAGTGATTTTTAAAATGTGAGAGATTCCACACATGGCTGGGGGGAAAAATAGCAAGTTACTGCTTTTATAGTGTGTAGTGCACACGCAACAATATCTCCTGCGATACTTGCGAGTCTCCTCCCTCTAACCAGATGTCTGTCATAGCACAGAGACTGACTTGTGGGAAAATATAAAGAAGAAGAATGAGTAGCAAGCAGTAGATGGATTGTAGATAAGATAGGGAAGAAGCTAAGCTAACTGTTAGCGTCTGGACTGGCCTGCTAACTGCGTTGCGGTTGCAAACTCTTCTTGTCATTTTAATTGTGAGAAATAACTTGTGAGACGTGTAAAACAAAGACTCGACATAACCAGTTGCTCTTCTGTAAACCCGAGTTGCTTCCTGATTAGCGATCGGCCTGTTGCACATCCTCGGATCGGCCGCGCTTGGTATTGACCACACGCATAAGGATTTGTCATCAGAAAATGGATTATTTTTGATTGTCGGCCTCTAGTGGTACCCCAGCTCACATGAAGTCACCTGGAATGGGGTCCATCACCATTTCCTTTCCCACATGTGCCGGCATTACAGGAAGTAAGTATAAAATGAACACCTCCCTGGCAGCGTACGCAATTGTGGTGAATGCAACCGGTCCAGGGTGCGAAGAAAGGTCGGGAACAGCTGATTTAAGAAAGTATAAGCTAAATTAGGCAGTGTGCAATTAGTGTCTAATTACAATTGTACAAGTGTACAATTAGCACCCCCCCCCCCCACACCGCACCTTTCTTTCCTGCTTCCCAGTAACGTAGCACCCGGTAGCAGTGAAAGCGCTGCATTCCTGTCTTTCTCCGCGCGTTTTACAATCCCCTATTTTCTCGGTCACCTTACACCCACCGATCAAGCCCGCGTCCACCCCTCCAGCCGAGCATTCACATGACACCCCCTTGCCGCTGCCGCAGATCAAGTAACATTAAATATATGCCAGAGGATGTCCTTGTGGTTTATGTCATTTTAGAGGCCAACTCGAATTTCCGATGGATTACGGCGCAACAGCCTATTTTGTTGTCGTTGGTCTGCAAGGAGGCGGGTCAAAGGAGGAGGCGTCGTGTTACACGACTCAATCTCAATCGTTACCATTTATGTATCACATGTATGCTTTTTTTTTTTTTTTTTTTTTCCAGTAGAGCTCAGTATTGTTCATTCGATTTGACATCATCATTGCTCTCCTTTTTTTAAAAAAACATAAATTAAAAAAATTTAATAAATGTTTTTTTATTATTATTATTATTTTTAAATATATATACATATATATACATATACACACATATATATATATATATTTTTGTATGTGGGTGAGTATGTGTATGTGCGTGTGTGTGTGTATTCATCAGTTCACCTAAAGCCCATTAAAAAAAATCCCATACTAATAATATAATATAATAATAAATTGCCAAATGCAGAAACATCAATGTAAGTTATCACGATGTAGTGGCTCTCGCTAACAGACAGAATTAAGTAACCAGAATTAGGTTAAAAAATTCTATATACGTAGACCATGTTTCTATAAATTTTGATATTTGGTTTTTATTTGAGGCAGATATTTTTTCCATTAAAATG
This sequence comes from Vanacampus margaritifer, assembly GCF_051991255.1. Taxonomy (NCBI): domain Eukaryota; kingdom Metazoa; phylum Chordata; class Actinopteri; order Syngnathiformes; family Syngnathidae; genus Vanacampus; species Vanacampus margaritifer. Next base: position 16,173,819 of record NC_135440.1, on the reverse strand, counting down.
TGATTTATGAGGAGGTTACACCATTGGTCGATATTCAGAGTTTGTTTATTTTTCCAGTTAACAAGAATTGTTTTTTTAGCAATAGTAAGGGCTACAAGTGTAGATTGAAATTGTTTATGTGGTAAGTCAGTTGTTGCTAGGTCACCTAGCAAACACAAGTATCACAAGTAAACACAAGTATCACATGTATGCTTTCGTTAGTGTAAAATAATTGTAATGTATTAAATGTGACCAGTAAAAATATTTCTCTATAGAATTATTCAGGTGAAAAAAAATGACAATTAAAAAAATCATAACACATTTTCCAACGTGGGATGTAGGCAGCACTGCATTTTTTTTTTTTCTGTCTTCAATTCTATGTTCGAGTGTTTTTAAGTGGCATACAAAACCTGCTGTTCATTTAAAGTTGCTAATTGAACTAATTATCTTAATGTTGTTTTAGTTTCCCTCCACATACTTTTTGACAGAGGTGTGTCCATTTTCACAAGTGTTTCTGAGATGAGGTAATAGCTGTATTGTCTGTTTCAGCGTACTCGTCCAGCAGCGCCGTGGCCTTTTCGCCGCCGTACCTGCACGACACTGAAACCGACTCGTCGGGCGCTCCCCTCCTTGCGCTCTAGTTGCGTGGTCAAAACGCATGCCCGACTTCATGCTCCTGCTCTCATTAACTGAATGCTGTTACACATTGCTGGCTGGCTGTAAGTAAAGGGGTGGAACGGCCATTGGAAGTTTACTTAAGGTATTTTGGAAGGTTGACATCTTTCCATGGGAATTATAGAGAATGAATGGGAATTAACTGGACATTTGAACAGAATATTTTTGTATGCTTTGCCTCTTTTCTTATTATTATTATTTTTTTAACTTGTTAAAAAATACCGATGTGTATATACTGTATACATACACTCAAGTAGCAATGCAACATTTCCAGTCGATCCAGTAAGATTCCCATATTTCCTTGAGAGGTTTCAAACTTTAAAAATCGATGGAATTTTGCAGCCCTAGTTTTTTAAATGCTGCTAATGTTATATGCCGTGATGAATTTACCTCTCTTAAAACCGTTGTTTTCGTGTATCATGTGAGAGGATTTTTTTTATAACTTGTATTCTTATTTGTTTTTGTTTTTACTATGTATGTGTTACATTTGTCAATTCGCAGTGTCATGTTTGAAAAAGATGAATGTCTACACTCCAGGCAGGTTTGACAGTTACAGCCGAGGGATGATTGAACATGAATGACCTGAAAGGCTTATACGAGTGATTGTTCAACTTTTGTCAGGGCTCACTGACTCAGGCCTTTTAGAAACCCACACGATCATGTTTTGACTAAAGGATTCAGCCATATTTCCCTGTAAGTAGATTTTGTTACTTTCGGAGTTGTTAACCCACTTGTGCCATTTGAAGTTTTTTAAAATATTTTTTATTCAGCGGCAAATGCTGTTTTGGACCGAGTAAAAAAAATCTCCATTCCTTTAATTGTTGTTTCATGTTCAATAAAGATGTATATTTGTATGTTGTTGTTTTTATTTTTATTCTATCTGCATGCGTATTAAGATATCTGAGTTGTACACATGTGATGCAAGTCAACTCCCCCCAAAATGGCTTCCCCCACATACGAGTTCTTTAATCTGGTTCTGTGTTATTTAGTACTGTTTTCCCCCAAACTTGATTAATTGAAAGTATTTATTAATTTTTCGTTGAACAAGAATTATAAAAATAATAATAATAATAAATTGACAACATTTACGAATGACCCGTGGCCCATTTGTCCATAGAGGTCGTATTTCAACAAGGTGAGAGTTGTTTCCGGGTTTTTCCGCACTTCAGTCTGCACCACTTCTTTTTACCATTTGCGTTGTTTTGTGTCATCTCCTTGAGGTGACCGTGATGCGCAAGGGAGGGTTTTTCTGCTCTCAGCAAATGCAGGAACCCGTTTGGCTGGTTCTAAAAAAATAGGAAATCAAATCCTGGGTTTTTTTTTTTTTTTTTTAACTGTGGCGTTGCAGTGCAGAATTGAGGCCTGGTTTTATTTGTATTTATTTGGGGGAGGGGGGAGGGGGAAGGAGACTTATGTTGCAGCTTTTATAGTCTATTAGACATTCTCTATTTGTTTTTTAATAGACGGTCTATTAAAAAAAACATAAAGAATAGGTCTATTATAGACCTATATATAAATAGTTGCAATGTTTTTTTGTGTGCTACCGTTGCCATCATAAAATGGTAAGGCTTCAATTTGGGAATAAAGATAAATGACTCCTGCCTGCTTGAATCAAAACAAAAGTAATAAAAAACATACTTGCTTTTGTGTATTTGTTGCTGGCGCCCTGTGTAACCTTTTTTCCTCTCTGCCCCCACCAGCACATTCCTGTTTTACCTGTATGAGGTGTCAGATAAGAAGGGTTCTCTTTCACAACTAACATGCCACAGACTTGCTCCAAACCGCAAAGCTGGGCTCTATACAAAATATGATGTGGAACGCATTTATGTACTTGTCACTTGCACAACAGTAATAAGAAAACATGGCTCCTTTTAAGTACAGTATCAAGTGACGATGTTTATCTTATCGATAAAGTCATGTCCACTTGTATCCACTAGAGAGAGACAAACACAGACGCAGCGTAAATGGAACACGTGTGCTATATAGCTTTGTGAATGTGATAGTAAAGTGTGAGCTGAGGTGTAAAAGTGTCCTTAAGACCGAATTGGAAATAAAAATGGAATCTTTTTAGAATTAATTATCCTCTGGTTGTTGCACCACCCCCATTTCAAGATAAAAAAATTGACTTAGTTGAACACCCCCCCCCTCCCAGCCCTAATAACCTACTATAATATTAACATATGATTGAATGTTATTTGAGTAAATTTATTTCAGAAGTGTGTATCAAACTGGTAGCCCTTCACACTAATCAGTAACCAATAAGTACAGTAGCTTTCACTTTCAAAAAGGTTGGTGACTCCTGCTATAAAATATAATTTTCAATTTAGATTTAACTACTGAAATAAATTTACTTTGATATGAGTTTTTTTTTTTCAGATTCACCTGTAATTGCTTGGATTTCATTTATGTGTATGTAATACTGCATAAAAGTTTTAACATTCACCATTTTGTCACACTTAATCATTGTTGAATCAATAGCTTATAATGGGGGTTTCAAAATTAGTGCATTAATTTTGAGTTAACTTCAAGTTCCTTTAACGCCACCATTTTTTTTTAACGCACGATTAATGACTGGCCCTTACGTGGAAAGTGGGGGAATTCCGGTCGCAACGCAGCAGACACGTCCATGTCAAAATTTTTTGCAGTAATAAATGTCATAATAATGTATATTTTTGTTGAGACTAGGGTCAAGTTGTATTTTACAATTTTAAAAATGTGCCGAGTTTCACAAGTTACTTCATGTTAAAGATTAGATACAAAAGAAAAAGGCACTGAGCTGTCACTAATCTCTTACAAATGCAATTATGCCATCTAGTGGCAGAAAATCACCTCAACACAAATCAGTGTCACACTCGTTTTTTACAGTACAGTACATCTTTTTAACTTTAACTCAATTTTATGAATTATTATGCAATTACTGTATCAATGGCTAAAAGATGCAGCCATATTTCTATTAGTTTAACATTTTTTTCCACTTTTATGTTAACAAGGGTATGAAAACTTATTATTGTATTAGAACAGATATAAAAGTTGCAATTAATTGTGAGTTAACTATGGAAGTCATGCGATTAATTACGATTAAAAAATTTAATCGCCTGACACCCCTAGTTTCTAACTTTTTTGGTTCCTGATATTTATGAAATATTGTCTGCATACGTCTTTGTATTGAGAGGTGTATCCCAAAATAAATTGCGATTTTTTTTTTTTTTTGCAGTACAGGCAGGCTTCTTCTACATGACTGTCCTTGAGGATGGAAAATGTAATAGCAAAAAAACTCAACATAAGTTAATGAGTATTTACTGGGCAGCTCTTGAAAACAAACTTCAAAAGACAGACCGTTCATGTACAAAAATAGATTTATTTGAATTGTTCTGTGAAATGCAAAAAAATTGCTTAGTTTAAAAAAAAAAACGCAGGACTTGAAGACATCTAAATCTCTTTGGAGGTGAAACCGTTCCTGGTGTCTGCTTCCATTTAAGAAAATGTATTTTAAAAAATATGAGCAGTGTTCCTCATTACCATTTGAATGCAGCAGATCCACACATGCAGGCGAGGAATTGGTTACATTTGTTTCAGTCTGTTTCATGAAGCTGTCATCTACCTGCAGAATAGCATGTCCACCAGAAGCTCCAACACGTCAGCTTGGCCAATTATAGGCCGGAATAAGAGTTCGATGATTAGACTGGGTGTGATGCTTTGCAGCATGGACGCCGTGAGCAGGATGCGGGCGAAACGCTCCTGCCGCCTGGAGTGGAGAAGTTGGACCACCTCGCTCAGGGCGTGCTGCGCTTCTTGTTGCAAGCCCTCGATGAACAGAGGAGCCTTTAGATCTGGAATGTCTGTTGGCGGCAAAGATAGTAAGTGTCTGGTTTTCAGGACATAATTAAAGGGGAAGTCAACTTCCCCAAAAATTCTTAACAATAATATATTCTATGCATCCTCACTAGTCTAAATTCTGATTAATGTTACGTTAGTGGAATATGAGTTAAGCAGCAAAATCCAGCAGTTTTTAAAAAAAAATCAATATCAGAAGGCGGCCATTTTGCCTCTCACTGTCGACTGAAAATGACATCACAGTTGATCAAGTCTCAGGTAACAACCAATCACAGCTCAGCTTCAGAAAACCGGTGAGCCGTGATTGGTTGTTGCCTGAGCCCTGTGCAACTGTGATGTCATCTTCAGTCAACAGCAATTGGCAAAATGGACGCTCCCGGAGATGGATAAAAACAGCTGGATTTCTCAGTATAACTCATATTATTAACTAATTTGCTTCCAAAAACATATAAATGTGTTCTATTTTAAATATCACAATGTTCCCAAAGACATATTTATACATTTTTTATGTTTTTTAGAGCATACAGAAGGCTTTGATGCAGCCTCAGAACTCAAGAGAATGCTTGAAGCAATGGTTGTTATTACAAAAACGGCCAGCAGGTGGCAGCAGAGTATAAGAAATCAACCAGGGCCATGTTGCAAAAAAGCAGATTTGTAAATAATGATGAAACTTAGCTATATTTTAATGCTAATTGCTGCAAAATGGAAACAGATACAAATATACTTTTTTTCTCCTGATGAAAGAAGAGATTCTAATCTTTCTTTTGGTATGTTCAATGTTTTCATAGCAATAGAACACAATATTCTGTGGGCCTTGCAAAATCAGTCAAAATCCAGTAAAAACAGCCGAGAGCGAAGGGGGTTGCTTCAGTGAAAATGGCTGGGAGTGAATAAGTTAATCAGAATGTCATGTTTGGACTAGTGAGGTCACATATAACATATTATAGTCAAAAAAAGTTGACTTCCTCTTTAAAGGTGTAATCTCTGGTTTGCACATACCTGGGTTAAATATCGTCGTCCCTTTAAGATACGCATACTCCTTTGGACTCAAATCTAAGCTCCAGAACTTTCTGAGACAGGATTTGAGTTTGCTGACGCCAGCCATGGTGGGCTGCTCCCTCTCCATCGCTATCTCAGTCCCCCCGTCGCGCCGTAGAAGAATCTTCTTCAGCATGCTGTCGGCCGGTACGTCGGCCACCTCAAAGTCCACGTGCTCCTGCGCCAGGCCCAGGATGAAGAGCGGCACCCAACAGTTTTTGAGGAGTAAGAACTGGTCGTTGGGCGGCAGCTGCTTGAAGGCAGGTAAGTTCTTCATAAAATGGACGGTTTTGACCAGAACTGATGACGCTTCCTCGCAAATTTCCCACGGCCTTTTTAAGCACACCGTTCGCCGTAGCTCGCAGTTGCATCGATGAGGTATTGAGTTATAGTTGTGCGGACTCGGCCTGCTGTTATCTAGTTGACTGAGAATATTGAAGAGGATCGGATTCAACAGTCTGTCGCTGCTGCACCGGCATCGGTCATCCATCATGGAGAGGCTCCTCTGGAGTGAGGCGCTCTCGCCGCCGCCACAACTGTATTTATAAGGCCACCCAGGTGGACCTTGGCTTGTCAATACACACTCCGTGAAAAACAACCATGCGCTCTGCCAGGTGACTGGTGGTATAACCCTGAGAAACTGATAAGCTTTTCTCAATGAAAAGGAGCTGGTGGAGTAACGTCTGGATATCAAGAGGGCTCGGCCTTATCTTGGGGTCTGTGTCATTAACCCAGGCCGTACCAAGCTACCAAGGACTCCCAAAGTAATCAGTCGCAGCTCTGATGGGTCCCGACACTCTGCCAGCTCATACTTGGCCGGAGCTGCAGAGCAGTGGGGCACTGACCCCGGGGGTGAAGTACTCGGGATGATGTCATTGGTACATTTTTGTAATAGTTGAAGCAACTACAAACCTACATCCATTGCCAAAATGGTTTTATTTGAAATCTTGTGTCAATTTGGGAGCAGACAAAAATCATTCTTATTTATTTCAGTATGCATACTTTTCATGACATTTTTATATGGGCTTATTTTTTTTATGTAAAATGTGGTCTACTAAATTTGACCACTCACTATTGCTTCTCATTAGTTATAGACTGGGGTCTCAAAATGGTGGCCCGTGGGCCCTTTTGTGGCCCGCAGGATGATATTTTGTGGCCCCCTACTAATGCTGGTGCGGCTTCTATGTGTTTTTGCCATGTCGTTGTGTGATTTAAAAAAAAAATCACTTATGGGCGAGCATAACTCAAGCTCATGACAGCTTTGGGCGAAATGTAATTCTTAAGTGACACCAAGTGGAAAGAAAAGGTATCCTGTCACCCAGTCCCAGTCATATATTTTTCAAAACCTGCCGTGAAGAGAAAGGCTGTGACGACAACAAGCAAAAAAAAAAAAGGGGGGGGGGTGGAGTGTTTTTTTTTTTTTGTACAGGCACCCTGACATGTCATGAATGCACAAAGACAGTTGCAATGCTCAAGAAATCAGACGCCATTACTCAACTGTACATGCTAAGGAGTATGCAAAGTACCGAGGAGAGGAGAGAGAAGACCGGGTCACCAATTTTGACAGCATTCTGAAGAACCGTTAATGTTCTGAACTACCTCTTTTTTTGTGTGGAATAATTGATGCTGCCAAAATGCAATCAGACTCTATGTCCAGTGCCAGTGGTTTAGTTTGAGATCACTGATCTACAACAATGTTGGCGATACAATGCTTTTCTGTATGTATTTGTATTCCAGTAGCTTTTTAAAAGACACTTCTTGATTACATCAGGTTTCCGCACTAACGTTTAGAACAAAATCTTTATGAATGGATTAGTTGTTATGAATTAAGTTGCATTGAGTGATTTCTTGATTTTACTAGCCCCACATGGAATTAACTGGAATAAATAACCTGATTTAAAAAAAAAAAAGCATAATTATGGTGTCTTACTGTATTAGTGCATTGTAAAGAAGTACATGTAATCATTTTAATGAACATTTATTGAAATGTCATAAATACCTCTTGACAGCAGTATCCTTATTGATCATGACACCTAAAACCAATGTTAATTGAACACAATGAATCAATGAAATCTATGGAATTTCAGTTGATGTTGTTTGATTTTGTTCCAGGTTGTCATTTATTTAAGGTAAGCCCATATTGTTATCTCTGCTGTGCCTGGCACAGAGGTTTGACGCTGATAAGAAAATTACTTTATTACTGTCACAAATAAACAAATAGTTCAATTTCAATGACTCATTTTTATGTTTCTTTGTTCCTTAGCTGTCACCTTATCACGGAGAAGAGGTTTGTATGTCCCAATGATCCTAGGAGCTACGTCATGTTGCAGCAAACAGGTCCGAGGAGAGAGACCAGACAAAGAATAGAACTATATATGATGGATACAATTATTGGAATGCCTGAACCCAGGTCACCAGGGCCCCCCTCTGCACTGTAAAAAAAAAAAAAATATTTATCATAAAAAAAATTAAAAAAAATTAAAACCCGGGGCGCCAGAAAAATATTGTGAAATAACAGAAGATTACGTTCTCGTCATTAGATTTCCTTTCAAAATAAATGTTGATACAATGAATGCTACCATCTATAGGACATTACAGAAATCGTCGTTTTTTCACTTTTTTTTTTAATTCACAAAGAAATTATGGTAAAATTATGAATTTTTACTGTTAATTTCTCAGTAAACATAGGCTTAAATGTTTTTTTCATTGTTTTTTCAGGGTTTTAAAGTTGAATTTTACATTTTATTCCATTAAATAACACCCAAATATTCGCGAAATTACAATACATTTGTGAACGTATTTTAACAATCAACATATGCATTTCTATTTTCTATTGGAGTTTTTTTTTTTTTTTTTAAAGAATAGAAATATTGTGTGTTTTTACAGTTACAGGGATTTCATGTTATTTTACATTTGACATATAAAATCAGAGTTCATTTTTGTAAATTAAAAGATATTTTAAAAATACAGAAAATTCTGTTATATTACACTTTTTTGTTGTTGTTCTTTTAAAGTGTGGAGCCAAGCTTGGAGGTGAAGCTCGATGGCTGGACTTGCACTTATTGTGTGCAACCAAGCACAGTCCCATAATGTGGCCCCTCTTTCCGTGGGCAAACAGATGTGGGAGGGGCCAAGGCGGTTGGGTGGTTGACATTAGTGGAGTACCGAATGGCCCCCAGCTGTGTGCCTGTACATTAGGATCACCTTTTTTGAACTAGTAGGTAGATGACGGTTTCCATCCGAGTGTAAAACATCTGCAATGAGATTCTGAACCATCAAATATTAGGTCATGGTGCTCAGTTGTAAAAGAATAGAGTGGCCTATTCAGGTCAGGGATGAGATCTTGCCCCAAGTGGGGTCTTGAGACCAATAGGTGGATTGGTTCAGCGTCTGCAGTGATGCGGACTTTGCATTTAGTCTGTAGTGGTGAAGAGGGAGATTAACTGAAAGGCAAAGCTCATGATCAATATATGCTCTCCACCCTTTACTCAGACCTGTAGGTTGTGACCGAAAGAACGAGATCTGAGATATAAGTGGCCAAAATGGGTTTCCTTTGTTACAGAGAGTGATAGGTGAGGAGCTCCGGTCAAAGTAGACCTGCTGCTCTGCCGCATCGAGAGGAGCCAGACGAGGTGGCTTGGGCATCTGGTTAGGATAACTCCTGGTGAGGTGTTGCGGGTACGTCCCACTGAGAGAAGGACCTGGGGGTGACCTAACATACGCTGGCGAGACTACGGTATATGTTCTGGCTAGCCTGGGAACACTTTGGCTCCCCCTGGAAGAGCTGGGTGAAGTGGTTGGGGAAAGGGGATTCTGGGATTCCCTTTAAGATGGTGCCCCTGTGACCCAACCCATGAAAAGTGGAAGAAAATGGATGGACGGATGGACAGATTGATGGACGGACAGGTGAAAGTTATATTTTCCACTAATGCCTCAACCGCCTCATCCTTTTTAAATTCTCCCTGATTAATACCCCCCCCCCCAAAAAAAACTTTTTTTTAAAAAAAATAATAATAATAACCCAGCAACTAATGTGAAATTGGAGGAGTAACACTTTTGTAGTCAAGGTCAGTTCATGCAAGTAATAAATGTGATTCAAAGACCAAATACCGTCCAACTCATGTTTGTTTTACTTCTTTAGCCTCATTAGCCTTCATTAGCCTTCATTAGCCTTCATTAGCATCATTCCTCCAAATAAAGTGTCTGAATCTTGATCATATCAGCCTTAGACAATTAATTTGTAATTGCGTGTGTCAACAAATACTAGTGCTACAGTACATAATAAAAGCTAGCCACTTGAAAAGTAAAACAAAACAAAAAACAAAACATACAACGTTGTCCTCAATGTGTTTCTTGAAATGCCCGACAGTACACTCTGCAGCCATCGGTCTCAATGAAGCATGCTGACAATTGTAAATGCTTGTGATAAGACTCTTGTTTATAGAGGTTAGGAGCAGGCAGAGACGGACACGGAGGACAGACGCTTATCTGCTCCGTGACTGTAAAGTTTAAATACAAATGTCCTTCATTCTATAAGTGGAGCAACTGCTGAAATCAGTGTGATTAAGGAAGTGGATATATTCATATGAGAAGAGGCATTACGCAATGGCTGACACTGAATTTCAAAGTAACATCTTAATTAAGTTACTCCAAACAAGAAGTGAGGCACAAATACTACAATCAAATACATGTAGTTAGGAATGTACAGTACAGCATATTGTTTTTCATAGGTCTCATATGGTTTCTCCATTTTCTCAGGTCAATGAACTCTTGCGAGTGCACGATGATGTGAACGCCATGCATGTCTAGTAGTTGACACTTGACCTTGGCCGACTGTTGCAACAAAGGGTCATTTGCTTGGCTCCGTCCCCTACAGGTCAGTAAGGCAAAGGGGAGTCGTTCCCCCCCACTGGAGTCATTACTCTGTACTTCGGAAAATGGGAAGAAGTATGGGCATTATTAAATATTGTAAAAAAAAAAAGAAAAAAGTTTGAGTTTGGATTATACATCAGTGGTGTGAAACGAGTGAAAGTAATTTAAATAAGTTACAGGTTGCTCAAAATAGAGCAGCAAGAATTGTGTTGGGTTGCCCATACCGAAAAAAAAAATGGCATGGTTAACAGATAAATGCAGATTGAGGTATTTTTTAAATAACATTTATTAGAAATATTATTTTAACAAAAAACGCCAGAAATTATTTATGGCAAAGTTTCTTTTTTTTTTTTCTTTCTTCCAGATTATCATGGTTATGGCACACGTCAGGTTAATGAAGCAAGCTGTGTATTGCCTTCATGTAGAACAAATCAAAAGCAGCGAACTGTATTTTATTGAGCTATAGTTGCATGCAATTCATTACCTGGATTTTTGTTATAAGAAAATAATGAGACAAGTTTTAAAAAGAAGTTGAAACTTATTTTGTTTACACAATAATTAATATGACATGAGACTATATATATATATATATTTTTTTTTTATTATGAGAGCATTGTAACAATGTTGGATTTGTAAATTCATTTATATTGGGGATAATTGTAAAATAATTGGAGCATATTTATTTATTTTGATTGTATTACAATTACGTATGTCTTATTTAATGCTATTTGACTGCATTGACCTTTCATTAAATTTTATTTATTTTTGTTGTTGTTTAGTGTATGTGTATGAGTGTAGGTGTGTATATGTTTATTTGAAATGATTGTAATGAATTTGAAAAGACCCCAGAGATGAGATGTGTCAGGAACTAATGGGGCTCTAAATAAACAAAACAAAAAACTCTTCTGGACTGGGGTGGGGGGGGGGGGGGGGATTACATTCTCTTGGTAATGACATTCTTAGAAGGCAAATGTTATTTTAGTCAGCCTAAATAAAAAATAATTAGAATTATGTAATTATATATCATCAAAAACAGTTGTTGTTATTGTGTTAGTTTGAATTTTCACTATTTATGTATGTAGGTTCACATAATTATTTCTACAAGCAGGGTTTTATGTTTATATATTCCTAATAATACATTAATATTACTTTTTGTGGTCTTGAAATGATAACAATAATGATAAGACCACTTTCATGTGTCCCTGCGCCGACTGAATCATTCCAGTCTCACCATTCAAATTGGTTTTATTACAAGTTGTGAATATTAAAAATAATAGACATGCTTAATGACTAAACTTGGACTTCTAGTAGTTATGGTGGTTGTGACTAATGCACAAGAGGTGCGTAATGCGGTGTAACTGCTCTGTAGTGATGTCAGGGTGCAGACACAGGAGTACAGTTTTACTGCCTATTACTATCAAAACACACCGATAAACGCTAAGGTGAAGGCCAAGCACAGAGTTAGCCTCTCGGTTAATGAACTCTGATAGAATTCATTTCTTGGTCATCTTTTTGAAAGGCAGAAAGAAAAGTAAATACTGTGGAAAAAAATATATAACAATTCCATAAAATGTTAGCATATATTGCTGTATTGTTGTTAAATGGAGTGTTATTACTTTTCCAAAATATTGAGCATTTTCACTAGACCTTGTTGCTTTTAACCCAAAAAATACTATTTAAAGTACCGGTATAATGTACAAATATAAATAGGCATCAGCAATAATGAGTATATTGTTAAATTAGCCTCTTGCTGACACTGTCACTCAAAACAGATTATTAGCTTTATAAAAGGCAAGGTTGCAATGTGGGTTTTTTCTTTATCTGTTGTGTATTTGTTAGTATTTCTAAAGAATGTTTAAAAGAGAATTAAATAAGGAATTAACTACTGTTTCAACTCTACTTTTTTACCTTTACTTTTTTTTATCACTAAAAAGAGAGTACTTATTTAAAAAGGCAACATTTTTTTTTATGTAGCTCTTGTGTGCAATTCCAATTATGCAGGTAATATTGTGATATAGGCTCTTAATTGTTTTCTGTTATATATTCTGTTATATATTTTACATTTGTGGGGAACATGGTGCACGAGTGATTACCACATCTGCCTCACAGTTCTGAGGTTCGGGGTTTGAATTTTCGCTCCGCCCATCCTGTGTGCACTTTGCATGTACTCCACCTGCTTGCGTGGGTTTCTCCAGGTACGTCAGCTTCTTCCCACGTTCCAAAAACATGCATGTTAGGCAGGGGTCTTTAGGGACCTCGAGGGGCCCCATTAAGAAGGTTGATGGCGCTCACCATCTCAACCCCCCCACCCCTCATCCCGGCAAATTTCGAGAAATTAGTGTATTTGTATCAAAGTTCATTTCTTTGAGGAAGTCGTCGCCAAATTGTGGGGAAGCTTCAATTTTTCAAAGTAGTTATTTAAAAACAAATTCGTTTACATTAGCAGTAAGACTACACAACTTTTGACATTCGATTTTATACATCATAGACATTTACTTTTTTTTGTATATGACTTTGAGCGCTTTCTGTGAAAAAAAATTCGAAAATTCTACAATTATCTTACTGGACTGTATCGGTCACATGGCACGCTCATACGTCATATCCGTTTACAGTCGCCTACGCGGAAGTGTCGTCATTTCAAAAAAATGTTGACGAAGGAAAACATGGCGGACTCTCAAGGCGTCTTCTTAGTTATAAGCAACATCCCCGCCTCTTTCCACTCTGCGGACCTGCGGAATTATTTCAGTCAGTTCATAGAGAGCGGCGGATTTGTTTGTTTTCATTACCGACACCGGCCAGAGGTGCACCGGGTACCTCAAACGTGCGGGGACAGCGAGGAGGACGGCGATAAGTCGTCCGGTAGCGACGTAGCACCCGCAGCGGCTAATGACAACTGCGGTAAAAAGACGAAGCCGGCAGACAAAACTTGCTGTTGTGTAGTCTCTGTTCACAAGGAACACGCCGACAGATTCATCAGGATGTACGCAGGGAACCACTGGATCGACTCCAAGGGCAGCTGGCTGTCCAAAAGATGTGTTATTAAAAGAGTGAAGGTTTCACAACACAATGGTAAGTTAGCCTTGTAAACGACAAGCTACAAACTAACACAACGCTGAACATATATTTTTTTTTACAATAATACATTTCTGACAACGTGAAAACCGTTTTAGTACTACACTTAAATTGAATCAACTAACAAACATATTTTTTTCTCCCCAGATGACAATCAGTTCCCGTACAAGACGAGGTTTGAGCAGCGACACCGGAAGTCCCAAACCGAACACTTTACCCTGTCCGACCTCAAGACCTTATCTGAACTCAATCCACCCGCTCTGATGCGGAATGGAAATGTGGGCACGTCAGTGAAAGTCTTCCTACAGCTCATCCAGTCGTGCCGGCTGCCTCCCCGCCTCATCCGCAAATTGGGCCTCACCTTCCCCAAAACTGGCTCCAACCGTCGCTATGGCAACGTGCCTTTCCAGTACCAGGACACTTGCACGCTACCTGCCACAGAAGACACTGTTTTAACAGCCGCTGGCCATGAGATATCAGGCCCAGGCACTTTGGCCGCTCGAACGCCGGCGCCGAGGCAGCTGGATGACCGGTGCGAGACAACTGAGAATGATGAGCCACAAATAGAAGAGGAGGAGGAGGACGTGCAGTCAAATGCAGATGATGTAAGATCAAGACTATTATCAAGTTACTTAAGTTATGTATAAATTGCACTGAATTTTAAATGCATCCTTCTTTTCAAGTACATTGAAAACTCCTAAATCAGTTTTTCCATACACATGTATGCATGTTAGGTTAATTCAAGACTAAAAGTCATCTGGGTTAGGAAATGTATTATCCTGTATTGATTGCTGTTCACCACTAATCTCTCTTTTGGTGGCAGGACGATGACTGGTGCGAGGAGTGGGAGCGTCATGAAGCACTGCACGAGGATGTGACGAGCCAAGAGCGAAGCAAAGAAAGGCTATTTGAAGAAGAAATTGAGTTGAAGTGGGAAAAAGGTGGTTCGGGCTTAGTGTTCTATACTGATGCCCAGTATTGGCAGGAAGAAGAAGGAGGTAAGCACAACAGTGATTATACAGTGGTCTGTTGACTTGAGAGTGGCCCAACTATGAGGGTTTTTTTGGTGTAACTTTTGATTTGATAATTTTTGCTTCGCTTGTGAGCAAAAATCTGAGACGCAAGCGCTCTTAGATTGTGGCAGTGAAATCGTCATCAAGCCTTTGTTGTCTTATTTATTATATTGCCCTCTGGTGACACAAATCTTATTGAATTAGGAACAATTTTGAACAATTATATTACACCTGCAATTAAAAAAAAAAAGTGCGATAATGTAAAGTTATTCTTAATAAAAGCAGATTATATAAAACTACATTTGTCTCATTTTGTGCACCTTTTTTTCAGATTTTGACGAGCAAACTGCAGATGACTGGGATGTTGACATGAGCGTCTACTATGATAAAGGTATTTTAGATTGCTTTACTTCAATTTTTCTTATGTTGGTCACGCAAGGAATTGTAACATTTCTTTAACCGCTTGACCTCATTTCTTAAACTGATCTCATCTTTTTATTTTTATTTTTTTTCAGACGGCGGTGACATGGACGCCCGGGACTATGTCCGGATGCGACTGGAAAAAAGGCTTAGGGGTGGTCTTGAAGATGGATCTGCACACAATCAGGCCATTGGTAGTTTTGAGAAGTTCACTAAGGTATGAAACTCATTTACAATCCAGTATGTACCATCTGTTTGTAATGGAATTTTAAATGTTTTACTCATTTCTACTGGTTAGGGCTTTGGCCGCCGCGTAATGGAGAGGCAAGGCTGGAAGGACGGCGAAGGGTTGGGTAGTAGTCAAATTGGAATTCCTGACGCCCTGGAGAATGAAGGCAAACATCCGTACTGTAAACGGGGGTTTGGGTAAGTTTCAAAATTAAAATGAGATGTTTTTTTGTCGTGAACAAGAAGTCATTGTACTCATTATGATGTACTGTATATTCTACAGATATCATGGTGAAAAGCTTCTCTTACATCCTGGTAAAAAGGCCAGAAAAGACTTTCATATAACTACAATCTATGATCAACCTAAAGACATTGATCTGGGGGACTCCTTGCTCAGGCGCCAACCAAACAACACCATGAAGTACAGAGGCTGGCAGCCAGGGGGCAGTGTTGGACCACGAAGATGACTAATACTGTACTCTTTATTTGTGTTTGATTGTGATGTTAAAAAGTTTTATTTTTCTAACCTTGCCTAATTAAAATTGAGTACTGGTTCCCTCAGTCTTATGTTGTTGTATGTCATTCTTTTTAATGGTATGTTGTTGTATGCGTGTTTAAATTATTTTTAACAAAAATCATACAATCACACCAGCACAAGATGGCAGGCCTCTGAGCAGTTTTCAGCTAGCTGACAGAGTAGAGTCTTGCCTGCTGGCACTTCAGGGAAAAACAAAAACAAATATTGCTAAGCAACTAGTAATAGTTTATTATTATTATTAATAATAATAAACACATTAAATCATACCCTAGCCTTGGCACAGGTCAATCACAGGGCATGTGTACAAAAAATTACATCTATGGACAATTTAATCTTAAGTAAACGTAACATGCATGTTGTTTGAATGCGAAACAACGCCCACCCAAGTATGAGGACAACATGCAAACTCCAGATACAAAGGATGGAACTCGAACTGCAGAACTATGAAGCAGATGTGCAAACCACTTGTATGCTGAGCTTCCCAATTATTTAAAAAAAATAATAAATTTAATGGAACGGAATGGAAAGTCAAACAGTAAAAAAATAAAATAAAAAACGTGGCTCTGCAATTATTACTTTCTAATAAAATGTATATTTACAATAATTTAATAGTACAAGATTTATTTTGTAACACAAAGTTTATGTGACCTGGATGATTATTTACTTAGACGTTTAAGAGTAAAAACCTTGTAGGTGCTATTGAGTGTTCTAGCAGTAATCCTACACTTTGGTTTACACTTTCTAGTATTTAATAGAATTGGTATTTTCATGGATGGATGGATGGACATAATCGATGGCGCCTTCAACAAGCTTTTGTTTTGAAACTCCTACGGTTAGGTGACCCGGATGTATTGGATGTTAGCACGGCGGCTAAATTGCTCTGTACGCAATTAATGTAAGTCGAAAGCAGCAGGTGGCCACTCGGGTATAAACTCTAGGCTCTTTCATCCTTTGAATCTCTTAACTTCGTTATCTGCCCGTATTGTTGTTTATCAATTTTTCTTACGATTCTAGATTATTCTTGACTTTGGCCGGTAGTTACAGTGTGTGTTGACTCGCTTTGTACCACCACGCGTATGATGTTTTGCGATCGCTGTTTAGTATACAGTACATACTTCAATAGTATAATATAGGGATGCCACTTTTAACCTGATCACTGGTTCTGACCCAATTGGGTGCATTAAAAGGTAACTATTCGGGACGGCACATGTATTCTGCTACGACATGTCTGCGCACAAAGAAGAAACGCAATCCCTACGTTTCGGCCAGGTGGTGATCGGACCGCCGGGTTCGGGTAAAACCACTTACTGCCAGGCCATGCAGGAGTTCCTCACTCATCTCGGACGCAAAGTAGTTGTGGTAAACATGGACCCGGCCAATGATGGACTACCGTATACTTGTGCCGTGGATATCTCCGAGCTGGTCACTTTGGATGATGTCATGGATGGCCTGAAGTTGGGGCCCAATGGCGGGCTCCTCTACTGCATGGAGTATGTGGAAGCCAACCTGGACTGGTTGGAAAACAAGCTGAAGGAGCACCCGGACTGTTACTTTTTGTTTGACTGCCCTGGGCAGGTGGAGCTCTACACGCACCAGAATTCAGTGAAAAACATATTCTCGCAATTGGGAAAGTGGAATTTCAGGGTGAGTGCATTCAGCCAGTGATCCCTTGTTCATCTATTTAAAGTTATCAGATATGTCACTTTTGTTCTTTTCTTTGTGTTCAGCTAACATGTGTGCACCTTGTGGACTCTCACTACTGTGCGGACCCAGCCAAGTTCATCTCGGTGCTGTGTACCTCGCTGTCCACCATGCTGCATGTGGAACTCCCTCATGTCAACATCCTGTCCAAGATGGATCTGATTGAGCAGTATGGCAAACTAGGTAGGTTTGTTATGGAGTTATTGCTAAGAAAGCAAAATATCATAGTACAGTATATAAAAAGTACAGTGTGGTTAAACCGCTGAGCTCGAACTGAGGTATGGTAATATCCATTAAGTATAGCATTAAGTATCTCAACTGACTTTAAGTGAGAGACGAGGTAACTTTTTTTTACCTAATGACGGCTCATATGGTCACATTTGAGTCTTGCTGTTTTGAATGTGAGTCTACTTCTCTTAACGTTGGGTGTGTAGTTTCCCCTATTCTTCTGTTAACACCCATTGTTGAGGTTGATCCTACTTAAGGGTTGCAAAGGCACCCACTGACATTTTCAGTAATTTTTTTAGACCTATTGTTCCGCAAAATGTTAGTTCACGGGCATTTGTCTAATTTGTAGAGTAAACAGTTTTTGCTGTAAATTAAT
Organism: Vanacampus margaritifer; assembly: GCF_051991255.1. NCBI lineage: Eukaryota > Metazoa > Chordata > Actinopteri > Syngnathiformes > Syngnathidae > Vanacampus > Vanacampus margaritifer. Next base: position 16,155,845 of record NC_135440.1, on the reverse strand, counting down.
GTTTTCTCATTAAATGTCTTTATTCTTCACTAGCATTCAACCTGGACTTCTACACCGAAGTTATGGACCTGACGTATCTTGTCGACCACCTGGCTGCAGATCCCTTCTTCAAAAAATTTCACCATCTAAATGAAAAGCTGGCAGAGGTCATTCAAGATTACAGCCTTGTCTCGTTTGTCTCTCTCAATGTTCAGGTATTCCCCCCCTCAGACATTTCTAATGATATACTGCTGAAAATGTTTTTCCTCGTATTTATCATATTTTATACAACAGGTGCCTCCGCCTTATTTACATTTAAAAATAATAGAAGTTGAAAATTGAGTCCTTTGTAGTCTTTTGCCATTTTCTTGTCATTAGAAGCCAGAGGATACCAATTCAATAAATAAAAACACTTATACTGTAAAAAAAAAAAATATTAGTTATATGAGGTATGTATATTGTATTAATAAAAATGTCCAACATTTCAGTATGAAAACGACAAAAAAGTGCTGTTGAATATTTAGTTAACAGTTCTCAAATTCTGTGTACCACACGTTGCTTTTCTGTCAGTGCTTGTTACCATGGTAACCACTGTTACTCAGTTTTGCAACTTTTAAGACGAACAAAACCTGATTTTAACTTTGGGACTGATGTAGTTTTGGTTACTATGGTAACACCCTCATGCTGGTCCCGTTGTACTCGTGTGTCAGTTGTATTCCCCTCACCCATCAGCTGCTACAAGTTAAGACGATTGTGCACTCTTGACCGCAGGACAAAGAGAGTATGATGCAGGTGTTGCGGGCGGTGGACAAGGCCAACGGCTGCTGCTTCGGAGACCTGGAGGAGAGAAATCTTCAGGCCATGATGTCAGCTGCCGTAGGCGCAGACTTTCAGTTTGCCTCGTATCCTTTTCTAGCAGCTCTGGTGACTCAGTGCTGACTCATGTTGCTTTAATGAACCTTCACCATTTATGGGACTGGTTGAAAAGCGGACTGACTTGAGTTTCATGACGGCCGTAAGGGAAAATGTTTAATAAACGCTGCTAAGTGTTAACGTTTGCCTTAACAGTGGACTCTCAAGCACTCTTGGAGTTCAAGAGCAGTACCTTGGAACCAGCGGAAAGACCGTGGAAGAGGAATTGATGGACCTTTGAATCAAAGAATGCGGAATGATGCCTGGCATCCAATTCTGAACCTCTTTTATGGAAACAATAGACACAGACATTAATGACATTTGAAGGACATGTGTTTTATTAAAATATTATGTTTAAATAAAATGTTAATGCAATGCACTGGGATGCTTCATGAGAAACTGTGTGCGCTTTCCTCCAGCGGGTGGCAGCCTACGTGCTCCCAAACGGTAGTCTGCTCTCCCAAGTGCTGCTCCAGCTTTTCCCTTCAGCCAGAGCAGAAAAATTAAGTCAGGCGGGGAGAGGAAGCCACATTAAATCTGTGTTTCTGCACAACTGGCCCTGTGTCTGCTCTTTGGGATGGAAGACCCTCAAACTCTCCTTTTACTCTTTCCACCACTACTGTTGTAATCGTATTTTAACACCCACTCCTTCGAATACTTTACATTTCACATCTCACACTTTGCTGAATAAATAAATAAGCATCATCCATACACATTTTATGTGTCATCAAAGTGGAGCTAAATAATTCCTGAAATGACACCGCAACGTTCTCTCCTGCAGTTGTCCATGCATTGAGGGGGTGTGTCAAGCACAATGTTAAATTGTGTTCCGATGTTTGCACATGTGATCAACTCATTGGTACCTCCTGCCTTATGCCCCCTTTCCCTTAAAGCCCCCTACAGGAAGATGTGTGTCTATGAAAAAGAGGGAGAGTTTTAAAGTAACAAATTGAATTGTTATCACTTGTTTAATATAAAATAAAAGAATGGAGTTCGATATGTTCGTACATGTTTTCATCCGTTTAATCAGCAGCTAGCAGTCTTCTGCACACGCACACACTTTCTCATCACACCCCTCCCCTGCTGCTCTCTCTGGGTTTCATGGATGCCACAGTCTTTGCTTTCACTGAGGATAAGCAGGCAAAAACCCACCGAGTGTTGTCTGTTTTTCTGTACTTTTTGAAACTGTCCACGCTTGCACTAACACCTCCCCTCAAACCCTTTCACCCAGGCTGCTAGATAAGGTCTGGCTGACTGTTGGTTCAATGTTATTGGGGTGAGAGAGAGGCAGAGAGCTGCAGCCTTGCCTGCTCCCATCCCCCACACTGCACAGCACTGAGAGACTGAGGGGAGGAGGGAGGGAAAAGAGGGAATGTGCATTGCTAGTCTCTAATGCTGCAAGGCTTCCTCCTGCTGTGTGGGTTGCATTAATACAGCAAAAACAAAAAACCCTGCGCGGTAAAATAAACAACCAAAAAAAACATGAAAACATTTATATTCATGTGGTAATTGAGGCGAAAGACAGCATGTATTGAAACACGTTGTGAGAAGACTTCACGGATTATTTACACTATTTCACCAATGCTGATAATGTGTGATCTATTTATAATTGAACGCAACTTGTATGGACTATAAATAGTCCACTCGTGTAAAGTGTAATGTAATTTATTCGAGTTATATAGTAGTAGAGAAAAGACAATGAGGACGTCGGAGATCCGGTCCATCCTTGTTTGCAGGGAGCGATCCGGTCCAGGTTTTGCGTCCCCCCACAAGGCTCAGTAAAATGGCTGTATCTAACGAAGCCTCGTGTTGGTTGGGCTCGCTCCCTGCCTCTACCCGGGCTCAGTAACACAACTCCCACAACAATTTCTCTCGTTTTTTTACGCATTGTATGGAGCGCCAGTCATCTCTCTAACCACTGACGGAACCGGAACCAAGTGGTGGCAGCCGGAATCGGTCCGGTTCGCGGGTGGGGATGAATCGGCACCGGGATAAATGGTTCTAAACAATTATTCATGTTCCATGCTAGCTTTTGATTGTGACTGACTCGCCGAGAGAGGGAGAGAGGTGGGGGGTATATCATGGCCGCTCAGGTCGCCAGCGCCGCCACTCTGAACACAAGCCCGCCTTCCGAGCTCAAAAAACCGGATCGAGAGCCCAAGGAGGACACGGTACCGGGGGAGAAGCAGTCCGAGAAAAAGCAGCCCGGGTTGGAAGGCGAATCGCCGGGCCGGGGGGATCTGCAGGACGGCGCCGACGCTGGAAATGCAGGAGGAGGAGGGGAGCCTGAGATGAAGAACGGGAATGGGAACCCGCCCAGAGCTAACAATAATAACCAGAATGACACCGCTGGACCGGAGGGAAACAATCACCCCGGTATGGTGCACCACCACAACCCCGCTTTGCCTCCACCGTCGTACGGATACAGTCAGCACTACGGTCGGGCCCCTTTTCATCAACATGGCGGACAACAAAGCCCTGGCATGGCAGCTGCTGCGGGTCCGGCCGTACAGCCCGGCAACATCATGGACCCTTACCAACCCAATTCGCATGACTTTTCGAACCACCAGTTTAACAATTACAGCCCGTTCCCGAACAGGACTCCGTACCCGGGCCAGGCGTACGCTATGAACTCGCCTCGCAGTAGCCAAGCGCCGACAGCTGGGGGGCAGCCAGCTAAGCAGCAAGCACCAGCGGGAGGACCCACAGCCATGGCTGGATCTTACAATAACCAGAGATATAACATCGGAAACCCGCAGCCTACATCCACGCCGACGCTCAATAAGCTCCTGACGTCCCCGAGCTCCACACGGGCTTATTCCAGCTACCCGTCTAGTGACTACACTAGCCAGGAGGGAGCTAGCAAGGGAGCAGCAGACATGGGCGCTAGCGGTCAGTACGGAGGCAGCAACCCGGCTTGGCAACAAAGAAGCCATCACCCGTCGCCTATGAGCCCGGGAAGCGCCGGGCAGCCGCTAGCTAGAAGCCAGGTAAAATCACACTACAACACGAACGCCATGGCGGTTTTTTCCACGTCTCCTTCCCTCCTCCTAACTAGTTCACAACGTAGTAGGCCAGCCATTGTCTGCTACACTAGTTCGTTAAGACTCTAAAATGGCTGCCTCTCGTGTGTGTTTTCCCCTCATAGCAGCCCGTAAAACACTCGTTTTCCCGTCGGTTCGAGCGATCTAAATCGGCACGACAGCGTGGCGTGATGACGAGGGAAGTCGTCGAAAGTATACAACGTTGAGGACTTTTGTGGAGCCACGAAGGCCCGACTTTGAGAACAGCTCGAATCTACATCGAAGGGGCAACGGTTCGTTTCAAGCCCTTAAGCATTGCCACGCACACCGAGCTAAGTGTTAACAAAACACACAGTTTGTGCGATTTGATCACAAGATTTCGATATACATACTGTAACTCGTTGTTAAAGTTGCTTCAAGCCGTTTGTAGAATCGACTTGCTAATTTCCCGTATTATTTTGGTTGCTATGACGGAAGGAATGCTGTACACTCCGAATCAATCTCGCTGTTAGATAATTGTCCTCTTGCCTTTCCAGCTTCAAAGAAAACCAACTTAAACGTCGTTATAACATGTCACTAAAATGACGTAAATGTTTGCAACGTGACTGCCTATCTGAGTGCGGCAGAGATGCGGACTTCCAGATGCTTGTTGTTGCCCGTAAACGGTCACAAGGCTCGGGCCACATGAAGCAAGTCGCTGCAAGGCTGCTGCAAGATTGCAGCGTGCAACAGGGATTTGAATTGTGGAGGTAAAATCGTGCTGTCAAAGCCAGGAGATAGTTGGTCTCGGGTTGACATGCTAGCTCTGATCTGATTGGCTCCTCAGCGGCAGCTCATGGCCATTTATAATTACATGTGATGATGCGAGGCAACAGTTGCTGATAAGAGCAGCGTTGAATCATCTGGGGGTCACCAGAGGTATTACTTGCCTGTCCTTTTGGCTACCGCTTTTCTCACCAAACACTCCAAAATGCTGGCTCTCATCATTGATGCTATGTGTTTTTAAATGATTAACTACACACTTAAGTGTTAATTATATGTGAGACCCCCGAAATCTCGAATTGCTTATATTTTGTACCACAATGGGCGATGGACCATTATGACACTGATGGGAAGTAACAAATTGTATATACTTTGTTACTGTACTTAATTAGATTATCCCCACATAAATCAAATATCTGTATTTTTTATAACTTTGACTTTGTCAAGACAGGCTTGTTACTTTTTGGTGACACAATATAATGAGAGAGGTAAAGTTAACCAAAGTTTATTGAGATCTTGGGCCTAATGGAGAGAAAACAGGCACATTAGTGTTACGGAGGGATGTGAAGCAAGATATTCCCTATGTGTGGTTTACAACTAAACACCAACTTCTGACATTGTCTTTCTAATCTAACAAAAAACACATACAAATCAGGTGTATTTGTTCATTATTAACACATTGTTTTGATAACCAAAGCTTGAGCCAGCATAGCAAGCTACCAAAATAGCTATTAAATGGAGTTGATAGAAATATTAATTTTTTACTTTTTGCTGTTTAAAATACCCTAAGTAAATCTCAGTCTACATGACTTTACTTTTTTTTAAAACACAAGTATATGTACTTCGACTTGAGTGTAAGGATTTTTGACACTTCTGCTTTACAATATGTTCAGCTGGTGTCACCCAGACATTTTCACTTTTCCATGAAACACTGTTGTCTTGTATATTTACAGTATACTACTTTTCCAAAAGTTTAGGTGTCACTTAGAAATTTCCTTAAAAAAATTTAAAAAGCAAATACACACACTAACAATGTCTACACCAGGGGTCACCAATGTTTTTAAAATTTAGAGCTTTTGAAATAACAAATATGATCACATTAACATTGATGTTATTGTGATATTCATTTATGTGAAGGCAGTCATGTTAATTATTCCTGTAATAATTAGGAAGCATGCATTTTTATTTCTGTATATCTCGCCCACAAATGATCACAATCTACATAATTCCTTGAAGATCACAACGTCACTAGTAGTAAGCTATTTTTAGAGCAGGCCTGCGGCTACTCATTTGGCCCTTTGGGCTACCTGATGCCCGTGGGCACAACGTGGTGACTAGACAATGCTTATGGTTAATTGAATGGAATCTTCTTTAGAAAAAAAAAAGCCTCTTTTTTTTCGTCTTTCTTTATATATATATATATATATATATATATATATATATATATATATATATATATATGGGTTCTTCCCGTTTCACATAATATATTTTATAAAATAAGGGTATATTTATTATACATTTGCATACATGTTTTTAAATACTTAGTTTATGCTCGACACAAAACAAGATGCATTTTAGGCTAGCTCCGCCTACAAAGATGTGTCCATGTAGCTGCTGTGTCTGGTTGGCATGCCACACAAGTTTGACTCCAAAGAATTCCCCCCCAGTCCCCCCCTTAAGCCAATCAGAAAGCAGTCCACCATCTCTCACCCACCAAGGGAGTTCGTCTTATGCAGATTAGCCATGTGCTGCTTTTATTTATTTAAATTCATCATGCTGCGTCTGCAAAATGTCACGCAAGGCATACCATTTGCACAAAAAAAAAAAGGTTGTTAAGCTGATGAGGCTTTTACTCCAGTACATTTGGGAATTCTCTTGCGGTAATGTAATACGATGGCCGTGTTGCATTCTAAACAACCAAATAAGATGAACATGTATCGAAATATTATTCTTATCAGATCTGGAGTAAGTCTGTGCTTGTTCCCTTTTCACTCCCTCCATGTTTTGAAAGTACTTCCTTAATTTTTGGTGTCATTCTCCTGGAGCCAAACTGCTTTAGGAGGGTTACAAAAAAACTTGGACATGGCTCAAAACAGGAGCACAGCTGGGAAACGTTTGTAATTGGGCAAACTGCCCTCTATTAGCATTGTTTACTTGTGAAATTATTTGGGGGTAGAAATAATTTCAAAATATTAGTCCTACATATTTTATCAATTCAATTTATTTTCTGTGCAGTCCGTGGCACACTATTGAGATCTACTTAGTTTTTGCAGAAGACTTAAATGGTCTTCTATTCAATCCATACAACAGATAAAGTCAGTTTCCTGCTAGTGTAATAGCTTTGTGTTCAGTTACACAAGCCCAGATTTCACACAATTCCTGGGTAAAATGAAATCAGATCATCATTTCAGCATTCATACGTTTTTTTGGGCGGTATGCTGTGAGATTTCCCACTTGGTTCCATGTAGGCAACAACAATGCATCTCACTCAAATGTGCTGAATTTCATATTTTTGCTGACTTATTTCCATTCTTGCGTCTTGTAGCCGCCTGGTTCCATGGACCCAATGGCGAAAATGAGAGGGCAACCATTCGGCGCCAGTAGCCCCTACAGTCAGCAGTCACAGCAAGGACCTCCCACAGGGCAGCAGGGCCCTGGATACCCTGGCCAGGGATATGGCCCCCCAGGTCCTCAACGATACCCAGTTGGCATGCAAGGCCGAACTCCTGGAGGCATGGGCGGCATGCCCTATGCTCCACAGGTATACTCTTGCATTGATGCTCTTCATGTTTATTCATTTTATTTTTTTAAGTTGCACTCACAATGTTTCTTGTGTGTTAGATGGGGTCCTATGGGCAGCAGGGACCAGGAGGTTATGCCTCACAGGGCCAGGGCCCATTTTATGGTCAGCCTGGTCAGGGTCCTCATCCAAGCCAGCATCAAACACCCTACTCTCAGCCCCAACCTGGACAACCAGGAGGTCAAGCACCTTACCCGGGGCAACCCCATCAGCCGCCACCGTCGGCACCACACACCCAAGGAGGATCCCCTTATCAGCAGCCTCATATCCCCCCACAATCCCAGGTTCCACCTCAAGGTCCCTCACAGTCTCAGCCACCGTATTCCCAAGCGTCGGCCCCACAGCCCGGCCAGTCTCCGTACCAGCAACAAGGACAAGCCGGTCAGACTCCCCAGCAGCCGAGTTCCCAGGCGCCCCCAGGATCACAGGGACAGACCAACTATCCGGCGTCCGCGCAGCCACCTCAGCAGCCTCCCTCGCAGCAACAGCAACAGTCGCAGACACCCCAGCACACGCAGGGCCAGTCTGGAGCATACCCACAGAACCCTCAGCAACAGCAAGCACAGCAGTCACCTTATCAACGCTTTCCTCCCGCGCAACAACAGGTGCGGCCCTCAGATGAGAATCAGAGTGGTAATCTTTGTTTAGTTCACAAACATGTACATCAGAGAATGTGATGTTGTTGTTTTTTTAAGGAGCTTCCCCAAGACTCATTTCAGTCCAATGCTCCACCATCTTCGCAGCAAAAAGGTGGTCCAGAGGACAGTCAGGGTCGTCCCTCCAGCCTTCCGGTCAGTCATGTATGCATCAATGCTACAATTTTTCCCCCTTATTTCTCTTATGCTTTCCCCATGTGTAAAATATTTTGCTTCCGTGTGTGTTCTTAAACTATTATCCCAATTCATCAGTTTATGGCATGCAGTAAATTGTACATCACAGATTTTTCCCTTCAAACCTTGATTACATTTGGCCTCTCAAAAGATGCAGGGGCAAATTAGTGGCCTATAATGTCTTAAAAAGACATACAAATATAAAATAATAGAAAATATTAACGGCTGTAAATGAAAAAATAAAATTTGCACTCAACCCAATCCAAATTTTAATAAAACCCAATCATGTAATAATTTCCCCAATGTAAAAAAAAAAAAAATCCTGTAAATGTTTCAGAGTTGGTTTCATCATCCACATTTTTAAGACTGTTTCAATTTAAATGGAGATCAGTGTTGGAGTTATTCAGAATGTATTAATTTAGTATTAAGCCAACTCTACAGAGTTAATCAAAGTAAGCTCCGCCCACTTGTTTGGAAGCGCTCTGCCGCAAAGACTTCTGAGAGTGCCAAGTGTTACAGTTAATTATTTTTCTGAGCGGCGTGGATCAGCGGTAGAGTGGTTGTCTCACAACCCAGAGGTTGTGAGTTCAATCCCAAGCCATTAAGACGGCATCGAAGTATTCTTGAGCAAGCTACTGAACCCCCAGTTGCTCCTGATGCTGCGTTGGTGAATGAGTAGTCGAATGTAAAGTGCTTTGAGGGCCTTGTAAGGTGGAAAAGTGCTATATAATTAAATATAAATTGCTATATAAATTAAGTACCATTTATTTAATAATGTTAAAGAAATGCAACTCAAGGTGCTGAACAATGAAAACATCCATAGTACAATAAAAAGATAAGTAACCAAAATATGAGAAACGCCTGTAATTATAATGGCGTGTAATTCAATAGAGCTCTTGTATCAGAGTTCATTAGTCCAGTTTTACCTAAAGTTGTGGCTAGTGAGTGTAATAATGTAGTACTTGTGTTTCTAAGAAGAGAGGCAGACTTAATGGGTTTATAATCAGAGTGTACTCTAATAACTCTGTTCTCCCTCGCACACTTTCAGGACCTGTCGGGGTCCATTGACGACCTGCCTACTGGTACAGACGGTGCCCTGAGTCCCGGAGTAAGCACGCCGGGTGTTTCGAGCAGTCAGGGCGAGCAGAGCAACCCGGCGCAATCGCCCTTCTCACCTCACACGTCTCCCCACGTGCCGGGCATCCGAGGGCCATCGCCTTCCCCGGCCGGCTCCCCGGCCAGTGCAAGTACACCTCGCACTGGACCGCTGTCGCCTGCCAACATGCCAGGTGGGCTGTTTTCTTCAGATCTAAAAACCAAACCTGTGATCAATTGTTTTGATAGCTGTAGGAAAGATGTAATGATAGAAACACCATTCCTTGACTTATTTATCATGTTTGGATTATGCATTTTTTCTCTCTCTTGTTTTGTATATGTGTTTGTGCCTGCCATGTTTTCTTGTAAATGAGAAAGACTTTGTAGTAAATGTAGATGTGGTGTTAAGTACATGGAGGTGGCTTTTTCTTCTTCACATTTTTGCCAGGTTGTGGTCGTCATGTTAGTTAAAGCTCAACTTTCAGTCACGATATTCATTTTGTTTAAACGCATGCTGACCTAACTTCACTATTATTTTCCAGGCAACCAGATGCCTCCAAGACCATCAAGCGTGCAGTCAGATGGTAGCCTTCACCCTGGCATGAGCCAGTCTCCTCTGGCTCCGGAGCGAGGTACACCGTGTATCATGGAGTATCATTGTGTTTACCTTAGCTTTTTCTGAACCAGCCCCGTCACTTTCTTTCACACCACTTTAGGGTTTATGCAGAGAAACCCTCAGATGCCCCCTTATGGTTCCCCACAGTCAGCCTCTGCATTGTCACCACGCCAGTCCTCAGGGGGACAAATGCATCCCGGGATGAGTCCATATCAACAAAATAACTCCATGGGTGGATATGGACAACAGGGGGGACAATATGGGCCCCAGGGTGTGTATTTGATTCCTTTTTATTTTTTTAACAGACCCCCCCCCCTCTTTTTTTTTTATCATGTTGGTGGTTTATAAACATTAAATGTTTGCCCTGACATAATTAAGTAGCATTTTGAAGTTTATGTAGCCATTTCTCTTTAGAAAAGCCCACAGGCTCCATCCCTCCAGCACACAGGCACAGCATAGCAAGCTATTGCTGCCCCCTCCCTCTAACTCTGTTGCTGCTATTAATAGCTGTGAAGCAGAAAGTCAGCTGACGTAGCAGAGCCTCCTGTCAGTAGAGCTCAGACTGTGACGAAGGCTTGTTGCTCGGGGAACGTAGCTCTCACTGCTAGCGCACTATAGAGAGAAAAGTGTGCCTCACAAAGCAACAATAATTATTTGTAGCTTTAATTTTCAAACACAGATTTTGTTCAAGGTCTTATTCGAATGATTTCTGATCTGTTTGGTCAAATTTGCTTTAGGTTATCCTCGCCAACCTGGCTATGTTAACATGCCCAATGCCAACTACCCTGGGACAGGCATGGGTCCAATGTCAGGTCAAGGTGGGGGACAACCGTATGCTGGCATGCCCCCAGGAAGGATGCCACCAAATCAAATGGGAGCGCGTCCTTATGGCCCCGGCATGGGTCCCAACATGGGCCCTAACATGGGCAACATGCCATCCCAGGTTAGCTCAGCGATGTGTCCCCCTCCTGGCATGAACAGAAAACCCCAGGATCCTGCAGCCATGCAACACCCCGCCTCTAACTCATTACACAACAGGTTGGTTGATACTTTCTCTAGCCGACTTATTTTACTTTCAACAGTTATTCCATTACTAGACACTCAGATTGTTCTTCCACATCCAGGATGTCTGGTTATCCTAACATGCCTCCAGGCATGATGGGCTCTGGCCCACCTTATGGTCCTCCTATGAACAACATGCCTGGAATGATGAACACCCAAGGTGGATCGCCCTACCCCATGGGGCCAAACATGGCCAACAACTCAAGCGGTACATTTGACAGATTAGCTGTACTTTGATTACTTGAGCCTTTTGTTTATTTAAAACCCAATCAATTCATGAATTTTTCACTTAAATGTGCCCAGGTATGGCTCCCAGTCCAGAAATGAACAATAAAATGAATAACAAAGTAGATGGAAGTGGAACACCCAAGCCAGAGCCCAAATCAAAGGTAAACTTAGAGTTGCGTTGGTTTAATTGTGTTTTTGAAAACAAATGCGATAAGCAGGGTTTCCGCTTCTCTCCACCAAAACAGAAATCAAATTCCTCTACGACGACCAATGAATCTATAACGCGTCTATACGAGTTGGGACCAGAACCTGAAAGAAAGATGTGGGTGGATCGTTATTTGTCTTTCATTGAGGAGAAAGCTATGGGCATGACCAACCTGCCTGCCGTGGGACGCAAACCCCTTGACCTCTTCCGGCTGTATATATCAGTAAAAGAAATCGGAGGCATGACACAGGTAATGCTGAGTATGCATCTTTCCCATTTGAATGCAATTCCTGTGGATTTTCTATTGAATTATAACACATGGTTATGTGTGTCTCAGGTGAATAAAAACAAGAAATGGCGAGATTTGGCCACATCCTTGAATGTGGGTACATCTAGCAGTGCTGCCAGCTCTCTGAAAAAACAGTACATCCAATGTTTGTACGCCTTTGAGTGTAAAATCGAGCGTGGCGAAGACCCCCCTCCTGAGATTACAGATAACAAGAAGAACCAAACCGCAAAGGTCCAGCCCCCTTCGCCAGGTTAGAGCTACACTCATGCATTTTCTTCCTAAAAACAAACCAATTGCCTTTTATTTCCACGCCATTAAATTGATGTGCCATGTCTGTCTGCTTCTCTACTTTCAAACTGAAGCGTCCCTCTGCTCCACAGCTGGGTCAGGCTCCCTGCAGGGCCCTCAGACCCCCCAGTCGACCAGCAGCTCCATGGCTGAGGGTGGAGATTTAAAACCTCCAACCCCAGCCTCCACTCCTCATAGCCAGATGCCCCCCTTGCCACCTGGTTCCAGGTGACTTTTCATAACATTATGACAAAGATGATATTTAAATTGGTTATAAACGCTTCCATCATCTTTGAACCCCTCCCTTTAGAAGCAGTGTTAACGTCCAGGACCCCTTTTCTGATGGAAGCGACCCCGCTTACCCACGTAAAAACATGACACCCAACTCCGCCTATCAGTCTGGCATGAGCACCCCAGACATGCAAGGGCGCATGGGCCCCTACGAACCCAACAAGGACCCCTTTAGCAACATGAGAAAAGGTGGGCACATTCAATAGGTCATAAAATGCTTCCGTAATTACAACTGCTCGGCTAATTTCCACTAAACGGTCTTTATTTGTGAATACATCTTCAGTGGGGGAGCAGTTTCTGCCTGCTAACCAGGGCCCGAACAGCGGGGTGGGCGACCATCAGCAGCAACCGCCACAACAGCAACAGCAGCAGCCACCATTCAACCGAGGACCACCCGGGGCCATGGGCACTATGCCAATAGGGCCTAGACAACAGTATCCTTATGGACCAGGCTATGATAGGAGGTAAGAAAAACTGAATGGGATTTGGAATTTTAAAGGTCATTAAAACCCACTTAATGATAACTAGAGGCTAATTTCCTTTGTGGGTCAGGGAAAAGATATGTAATTAATACGCAATCTTAAATTGACAAAGGGATTTGCTTTCGTCCCACTCATTTGTTTTAATTACCCCTTGAGTCATTATACTGCTGTGATAAAATGTGGAGACCTTTTTTTTTTTCAACTATAGATTTTAATTAACAAAATAGAATAGTGTTTTATTAGAACTTGTGTAGATTTTTTGGGGGGGCAATGGAATGGAAACGGTGTGGTAATTTTATGTTATCCACTATAAAAGTACAATGTCGACTATCCTGGGACGGTAAAAAAAAAAGAGGACCTGAATATCCATCCATCCATCCTCAAAAATTCCAGTGTTTAATGGTGATTATGTTCTTTCCCAGATCTGAGCCAGGAATGGGTCCAGAAGGCAACATGGGATCTGGTACTCCTCAGCCAAACTCTATGATGCCTGCCAATGCCGACGCTGGGATGTATTCGCCAAATCGCTTCCCACCACAGCAACCCCGGTTGGTTAACGCAACCTCTTTATCTCTAAAGCAGTACTTTAGAATTTTGTATGACATATTTATTCTTATCAATGGGTCCAGTTTGGTCTGATCCATGCAAAGGAATATTAGGCTACAGCCACACTGGGGAAAAAATCATACGACCCCTTGAGTAAAGTAAAAAAATTTAGGAGAATCAAGTGTATACTTTCAAGAAAAGTAGTAATCTTTTTTTAACAGTGGAGTTATATATTTTGAGGAAAGGGGCATATCAATATTAAGTTAAAGAAAAGTTGAAAGTTGCTTTGTATGGCACACATTATTCATCCACTTGATGAATCCTTGTTTATTTATTAGCCTAAATTTTTTACACAGGTCTCTTCTTCTGACTTGCTTTTTGCAATTCTCTGTGGACTTTAACTGACTACTGCCGTTTGCTGGCATAAAAATGTAATGTTTAATAAATTATTTATAAAGAGACAGCCAGCACTTGCATGGTATGCAATGAATTAAACAAATTAACTAGAAGATTAAGAAAACAGTAATGCATGTATTCTAAGTTCCAGTTAGGCTCTTTTAAAATTAAGAAAATATTGGTAGGTGATAGAGAAGATGTTAGAGAAGCAGTCGGTTTGCTGCATAAAGTTAAATAAGCTAGATGTTCTTAAATTATTCTTTAGTTCATGTTTTAAAAAATTATGAAACACTCATCAAGTTGATTTAATCAGATTGAGGACTTTCAAGCGATGGGTAAACATTGCCTGTGTGCCTTTGACACCATTTAATTTGAACTGCAGTCTTAGGATATAAAATGGGCTGTGCTTTACCAGATATAACCGTCTGGATAGGTTGAAAATAACACCACCAATTAAAACAAGAATATGTGCAAATTGAAGTAACCGTCTTTTGTTTCCCGCTTTTATTCAATGTAGCATAAAATGAAAAAATAATGAGGGCTGATTTAAAAAAAAAAAAAAATATATATATATATATATATATATATATATATATGTAAAGGCTGTAGAAATAAGTGAAAATTTTGAGAAAAATCTTAAAAATTTTAAGTAATAATAATGTGGGACATGAGGGAGCTTATTTTTGATCGACCCACTCCTAGAGCATGTGAGCTTTGTCCAATGAATGCACAGTGCCTCCCTGTGCTAGAGATGATAAATAGACTTTTTGAGGACAAAATGACCACCTGACTAGCAAATGTTTTAACCAATATGAATTCCCTTGAAAAAACTACCACTTGATAACTATCAGTGCCATAGCTAATGGTATCTTGAGAAAATCTGCGTAGCTAACAATTGTCAATGTTAGCAAACATGTTTTTACATGCTTGTTGGGAACGTAAATGATCCGTAGTTTTACTCACTTGCATGCCAGAGTCACCAAGCGTGTGACATGATGATAGCTGTGCATATGGTGTCGCTTAAGCTCACCGGACACAGAGCAACACTTCTCAACGGGAATAAATGGTCATATAGTGCGCAGATTTCTGCAACTAGTTTTCATGAGTGACCCAACGTTTGCCACTAGTTTTGCTGCACCGGCAATGTTTGTTGTTGATGGAATGGCCTGTTTTTTAATTCATTTTTAATTTCGTATGTAGTACCTGTAGCCGGAAAAAAGCGAAGCGTGGAGAGTCTGTCACGGAATGACTGCAGTCAGTAAATGAGGCAGTCATTTCTTAACAGCCTCTCAAATATCCACCTTCTCTTTTATTTTTCATGTATTTGTATTCTCATGTTATAGCTACAGCGGCCAGGGCAATCCGATTGAGTCTTGACAAATGCGCCATTGTTGTTTGTGGTCCAATTAAAAGATATACAGTGCATACTGTACACCTTTCTCCCAAAACATTCCTGATAAGAAAACCAGGATTATAGGTGTATGTGCAAGGGCCAGTGCGTCTGAGTTTGTTTTTTTTCCCGCATTTGTCCATTTCAGTTGTTTAGCTGCATCACTCTGTGAGCGGTGGGCCATAATTTTATTACCTTTGAAAGGTAATAAGATTTTGCTTGCTTTAGTACTCAAACACAAATGTTGGGTAAAATCAAGTTAAAAGAATTAAAGATGTCTTAGTTTTCCATTGTAAAATACCAACTAAAGAACTATATATCGACATATGACAATAATGTAATATGAGAGGATTCCAAAATGCACTACAACTGGCCATATAATAGCTTGGAAAGTGAAAGAGTTTTGTAAGCAATTTACAACAAATCTAAAATAACTTTTCATACGTGGTTGTAAATATAATATTATATTTTTAATCTTTGTGACGTAACAATAGTTAGTGTGAATGTGTGAGCGCACGAATAATGTATCCATTGTGAAGCGTCTTTGAGTGTCCAAAAAAGCGCCATATAAATCTGATCCATTATTATTATTATGCATCTAGTCTTTTATGTAAGATTAATGCATTGTCCAAGTTAGACATTTTTAAAATGTTAAATGACAGTTCTTTATTGAAAACGTTTTGTACCAGCATCATTAAATGAATATGCATTGTCAGTGAAATTGCATATTGACATATAATGGTATACTTTGTGGTTAAAAAGGTTCATCTTGTCTTCAAATCTATACAGTCTTTTGTTTTTCTTTTTTAAGACGAAAGGTTTCGTTTACCTTGACTAGTTTTGGCGTCGAAACGAATACTTTTGTCTTAAAAAAGAAAAACATAAGACTGTGTATAGTTTGTACTAATTATTTTTTTTAACACTAGCAATGTTTGATATTTTCATGGCCAAGCTGATGTTGCAATATAACATTTTGCAGACATGATTCCTATGGTAATCAGTATCCTGGACAGGGAACGCCCCCTACTGGCTCATACCCTAATCAGCAGCCTGGAATGTACCCACATCAACAGCAGGTAACAATCTAACCATGCTATGCCAACAAACATCTTTCACTACACTGAAATCAAACCTTAAAAAAAATTAAGAGAGAGGTTGTACGTGTGTCTCCATGCTCTTGTTTCTAAATGCTCAATTTGTACGAGAATTGTGTCAAATCTTACTCGTCTCCTTCCATGTGTAGGGCTACAAGCGTCCTGTGGAAGGAGGCTACCCTCCTTCAAAACGTCACGAGTCCGAGTACAGTGGGCCTTTCCCAGGGGGGCAACCACCCCCACAGCAACAACAGCAAGGCGGTGTCCCGGCACCCTCTTCGGGACCGCAAGAGCCGTACAATCAATACAGCGGCAGCGGACCTTACCCGGGCTCTGACCGCCGTCCTCCTGGCCCAGGCAATCAGTTTCCATTTCCCTTCGGCCGTGAACGAATGCAGGGAGCGACCGGGCCCAATTCTCAGCCCGCCATGCCCCCTCAGATGATGCAGTCAGGCCCAGAAGGCCCTCAAGGGGGTATGTGGCAGGGACCACGAGATATGAACTATCAGAACTACCATGGCAGGCAGGGTGGCCCCGGGGGCCCGCCGCAAGGTCCGGGGTACCCTGGCATGAACCGCTCAGAAGAGATGATGTCATCAGAACAGCGCATGAATCATGACGGCCAGTGGGGTGGTCAGATGGGCCCACGGCAACCTCCCTACGGCCCCGCAGGGCCGGGTCAACCCATGCCTCGTTCTGTGCAGTCCAACTACCAGCCCCCCCAGGGCGTGCAGAACCACATTCCACAAGTATCCAGCCCAGCCTCCATGCCCCGCCCTATGGAGAGTAGGACATCGCCAAGTAAATCCTCCTACATGCACGGAGTGATGAAAATGCAAAAGGCCGGCCCTCCTGTGCCTGCGTCACATATAGTGCCCTCTTCAGCGCAGTCACCTTTAATAAGACGAGACATGCCTTTCCCGATGGGCTCGGTCGAAGCTTCCCATCCTGTTCTGAAACCACGTCGCAGACTCACCATGAAAGATATCGGTAAGACTCCCCGGAAGGTTATTTCTCTTCTGTTTTTTGGAGTGTAGTTTGCATGCGTTCTATGTGTGTGTGAAGTCAACCCCAAAGAAAATTTCTACAATAATATGCTCTATCCAGCCCCACTAGTCAAAACACACTATTCTGATTAATTGTTTTTGTGGAATATGAATAAAGCAGCAAGATCCACTCGTTTTTACCCATCTCAGGGGGCGGGCCATTGTGCCATCGCTGTCAACTGAAAATGGCATCACAGTTGCTCAGGTAGCGACCAATCACGGCTCAGCTTGTTTCTAGGTTTGGTCATTTGATGTTTGTAAGCTGAGCCGTGACTGGTTGTTACCTGAGCCCTGAGCAACTGTGATGTCATTTTCAGTTGGCAGCACATGGTAAAATGGCCGCCCCGAGATGCATAAAAACAGCTGGATTTTGCTACTTAAGGGAAAGTCGACCTTAAACATTTCTTGACAATAATGTGTTATATGTGACCTCACTAGTCTGATCATGACATTCTGATTACTGGTAATGTTACCTGTTTTCTGAAGCTGAGCTGTGATTGCTTGTTGACTGAGACGGGAGCAACTGTGATGTCATTTTCAGTGTGGCAAAATGGCTGCCTTCTGATATTGAAAAATACTGCTGGATTTTGCTGCTTAACTCATAATCATAATAATTTAGACTAGTGCAGCTGCATAGAACATATTGTTGTCAATAATTTTTTTTGGGGGGGGGATGATTTTCCCTTTACTTCTTATTCCACAAACACAATATTAATCAGTGGTGCACTTCTACTAGTTGTGGCGTATACAACATATTAGAAATGTTTTGGGTTGACTTCCCTTAATTTAATGAGATCTACAAGTTGGTAAGTGTGAATGATTGCTAGCCCTCTACCCAAAGTCCAGCATCCTGACGAATGAATCTCAGAGTGTTATGTCCTTATAGCATTTATGCATATATATATTTTTTAATACTTAGGAACCCCAGAAGCCTGGAGAGTCATGATGTCATTAAAGTCCGGTCTATTAGCTGAAAGTACCTGGGCTTTAGATACAATCAACATTCTTCTCTATGATGATGGCAGTATTTCTACATTTGATCTCAATCTGGTAAGACTTTGTATGATTTGTCATACTTATGCCACAAGTAATTATGTCTAATATTTTGTCATGTTTATTTCCCATTAGCTGCCTGGCCTGCTAGAGTTGGTGGTCGAGTATTTCAGACGTTGCCTCATTGAGATCTTTGGCATTCTGCGGGAATACGAGGTGGGGGACCCCGGCCAGAGGACGCTGCTTGATCCTGATGCCTTGAAAGAACTCGCGGATGGCATAGAAGAGGAGGAAGCACATACAGAAGACGCCGATCTGGAGGATGAAGATGATGAGGATGAGGAGGAGCAAGATGCAGAAAGGCCACCTCATATAAAACAGGAGGACGAGCACAGGGAATGTTCTGAGTCACGAGAAGGACGGGATGAGGACAGACCATGCAAGGGATCTTCATCTGACCAAACTGACTCATTGCCGTCTTCGGCCCAGGACAGACCCAAGCAGGGCAGCAAGTTTGATAAGTTTCCTATAAAGGTGGTACGAAAGAGAGATCCATTTGTTTCTGCACAGACCAACAATCACGGCAAACTGCAGGAGTTTGACAGTGGATTGCGTCACTGGAGTGCCGGGGGAGGAGACTCGACGGAACACATTCAGACCCACTTCGAACCCCGTAAAGACTTTTTGGAACGCCGACAGCGAATACCCGTGCCCCAAAGTGTGCTGAAAAGGCGAATCCGCGAAGAATTCCTTGATTATAGTTTGCCAACAGAAAAGGAGAAAAAGAATGAGGATGACGATAGGTCAAAGGAGTTCTCCTCCTCAGGGAAAGCCACCGTCTCGGAGGACAGCCCCGCCCTCACCAACGAGGAGGAGAACAAATCTGAGGCCAAAACGGCTGAGCAAAGTCACCAAGAGAATAACAGACCCGTTCCTGCTGTTGTTAGTGTTTTAACGCATCAGGTCAACGCCATCCTGGAGGATGAGCCTCACAGTAAAGATGAGAGGCCACTCGTCTCACTAGCAAACTGGCAGGATTCCTTAGCTCGCCGCTGCGTTTGCATCTCCAACATCATCCGCAGCCTCTCGTTTGTTCCAGGAAATGACCATGAGATGTCCAAACATCCGGGGCTGCTGCTGCTCCTGGGGCGCCTCATACTGCTTCACCACCGGCACCCTGAACGCAAACAGGCCCCGCTCACCTACGAGAAAGACGAGGATACAGAAGAGGGTACGGGCCAGAGGGACGAATGGTGGTGGGACTGCTTGGAGCTCCTGAGGGAAAACACGCTGGTCACTTTGGCAAATATCTCAGGCCAACTCGACTTATCCGTCTACCCTGAGAGCATCTGCCTTCCTCTGTTGGACGGCCTTCTTCACTGGGCGGTCTGCCCTTCAGCGGAAGCCCAGGACCCCTTCCCCACCTTGGGTCCACACAGCGCTTTGTCCCCTCAGAGACTGGTCCTGGAGACGCTGAGCAAGCTTAGCATCCAAGACAACAACGTGGACCTCATCCTGGCCACGCCGCCGTTCGGTCGAATGGAGAAGCTCTACGGGAATCTGGTGCGGCTGGTCGGAGAGAGGAAGGTGGCTGTCTGCAGGGAGATGGCGGTGGTTCTGCTGGCCAACCTGGCCCAGGGCGATACCATGGCAGCCCGGGCCATCGCCATTCAGAAAGGCAGCGTGGGCAACTTGCTGGGCTTCCTGGAGGATAGTCTGGCGGCCACCCAGTTCCAGCAGAGCCAGAGTTCTTTTGTACACCTACAGGGGATGCACTTCGAGCCCACCAGCCCGGACATGATGAGGCGGGCTGCCCGGGCACTGCACGCGTTAGCCAAGGTGGATGAGAACCACTCAGAGTTCACACTACACGAGTCCCGGCTCCTTGACCTTTCGGTGTCTCCCCTCATGAACTCTCTTGTCTCTCATGTTATCTGTGATGTACTCTTTTTGATTGGCCAGTCCTGACAGCTGTAGGGAGCCGTGGCTCCTCTTTTCTGGGAGGGGGGCGGGGGGTGGCGTTCCTCCCCCCTCCACCCCCCTTCTTCCTTGGTATCCTGGCTTGTGTGTAACAGGGCAAGGAACGTTTAAAAGTGACTCTTATTTATGAAAACCTTCAGATTCCATTCTCTGAGCCCTCCCCAGAGCATCCTTGCTCTGAGACTGTCATCACAGAGCTGTGCTGGATTACACAACAGAGAGAAGCCACACCAAGTGACACTACTTGCGAAATAAATGCCAACTGGAGAGCAGGGCGCCGCCACAGTTGGGAAACTGTTCTGCACTTGGGGGGGAAAAAATACTTTTTAATAAAGATAAATAAATGAATAAATAAATAAATAGCTGAAAAACAAAAACTGTAACCAAAGTTGCTGTCTCGTTTACAGTGAGTTTGGGAGACGCAGTGTGCCCTAAGCTCTCTCCTGGAGGGCACAATGAGTCTGTAACTGGTTGAGGGTCAGAGGTGAAGCAGACTGACAAAGTGGCCTACTGGTTCTAGTTGCTGTAGTTGGATTATCACCAGTCAGCCCGACAGGCAGCCAAACGCTGTCGATAGACACCTTCACCGGGGAGGCCTGTGCAGTGTGCAGTAGATTGTAGGACATTTTCTGTACCGTACTGCTCTTGAGTGACAGCGTTCCGTTTCACACGGAAGCGGACGACGCAGCGCAACTAGAGAGTTGGAGGTCATTATAGTTTGGTGTTAAACAGAAAATGGCTTTCTTCCCCAAAGTATCAAGAAAAACACCCTTACCTCCTCTTATCCCTTGATTGTATGAATACCCTTATGAAAAGAAATCACCTCTTAGGACTGGTTTTCAACTTCAAATACAGCTTTGCTGTGGTGTGTATATATCTAATGTTGTACATTACACTTCTTTCTGTGTCTGTCTGTGTCACTATTCTCACACATATTATTGGTGAGGGATGGAGGCTGACGGCAACCTCCACTTCATGCTGATTTAGACCCACTCCTGTGGTCTCCCCACAGCTCTGTAGTGCAACAGACACAGCTCCAACCTGTTGTTTCCTGGTACAACACAAACTAGATGAAGTACACATTTGACAATTTTTCTTCAGTCATGGATTCTTCATATTTGTATTTCAGACAATGTAGCTAAGACATGTAAATTCCCCCTTTTCCCTTTTTTGGCTCAATGAATATCATTTATTCAGTATGAAATCTTTATACTATATGTTCCACGTGGTAAGAATAAATGTACATTAAATCTTCCTAAGCTGTTTCATGTCTTGTCTTCCCTTTTATTCCTTCTTTTTGAATAACAATTATTGATATCCACATTGTGTTAATACAGAAGTTATTGAACGTCAAAATCCTAAAGCTGTGTATATTCTGAAAGCATTGTGTTTAAAATGCCACCAGCAGTTTTTGCGATACATAGTGTTTACGAAAATATAAATTGAAAAATTATGTAATAAATTATTCAAATTGCGTAATCAGCAAGTTAAATATTCCTTGTCACAGTGCTTGGGGTTATATATTAGTTAAGAATTATGTTATTTGCTCTAAACCAATACAAGCTAAATACTAACAAATTAAACATGACTTGGTTTCCCTAACATGATTGATTAAAGTATCTGTCTACCGATCAGATCTATTTCATAATGTAATTGTATAAAGAGAAGCAAACTGTTATGGTTGAAAGGCACATAAAGGCAAGGCATACACAAGATTGCTCAATGGCCATACATTTTTCCGCTTATTCCTCACAAGGGTCGTGCTTCACATAATTAAAAAATACATTTACAAAGAAAGACACTTAAAAGCTAAATAAATTAATGAATCTATTATTCTAGATATGGAAATGAACTAGCGTGATTCAAAGCATGCTATATCTTTAAAAATTCCCGACACAACTTCAGGGTTTTGTGGATAAGTATTACTTTTTGCCATGTCTGTGGAGTGTGTTATATATATGGAAAAGATTTTATTAGTAGTGTGGTCTACACAGTGACAACTGCTGGGGCGTATACAGAATTACAACACGTCTGACAACGCAACAAGCGTTAAATCAAAACAGTCGGAGGTTTGTGCATTCCGAACTAACATTCATAAACACGTTTTCATAATCATATTTGTTCAGGTGTTCTACTTGTTAATACCATATGTTTGTTGTGTGTGTCTATCTGTTTCTAAATATATTCGTGTGAGTAAGTGGGTGAAGGGGAGGCATTAACTTTGTGCACTTTGTAGCATTTTTATGAAGTTCAGTCCGTTTACTTGCATTATTCTGTTGCATGACTTAACCAGGCAGATCTGCCACGTCCAATATGGCGGACGAGCTGATGTGTCGTAGCAACGTGACAACTCAATCGAGGCGGTGTTTACTTATGCACACCTATGTCTACGTAGACATTGGTTTGATTTCGAACGCTTTATTTTGAACGCCATATTTGCGATAGCACCGGAAGTGTATTGAATAAGGGTCAAAGGTGACATTTAAAATAATGGCTGACTCGTTCGTCTATGTTTCTTTATTTGTTATGGAATGCTGACAATCCGGCGCCAGTAGTCACCGACAATGCTCCGTTCCATGAAAGCAAGCTTTTGTCGTGTCTTTCACTGACTATGATGGATTACAGAGCTGTGCTGGAGTTTGCTACATTCACCAGGGCTGCCTCGTTGTTTTTGCAGGTACTGTTAGTCTTTTGCAGTCAAGCTATTTAATGTATGGCAATCAGCCAAATACTAATCTATTTTGCTATTTTTGTTAGCTAAATAAAGATATTGTACACCCTTAGACACTGGGGTAAACACAAGTTAAGTCATAAGAGTACATCAGGGGGGGTTGGCCAACTTTAAAAAATAAATAAATAAATAACGTGCTGATGGGCCAGACCATTCATAGATGCGTAAAAAGAGGAAGAGTAAAATAGTTCATTTTAAAAATAATTAATTTTCATTTTAAATTATATTTAACAGTTTTTTTTTTTCAGCTTTTCACAAAAGATTGGGACTGAACCCTGTCGAGTTTATTGTAAATGTCAATGCTTTGTTTCACTGTGTAGTTAACTTGAATTTCTTCCAACAGGCTCTCTTGAACGCTGCCATCCCTGACTACGATGCTGATGTGTTCAAGCCCCCACGGACAGAAGATCCTCTATACTTGGACCCTGCGGTGGAGTGGTTATTCGGCGGTCTCAGCCACTGGGATGCCGAGCATTACCTCCTCATCGCTGAGAGAGGATACATCTACGAGCACAACTTTGCTTTCTTCCCCCTGTTCCCCATCATCTTGCGGGGCCTGGCCGACACACTGCTGTGGCCTCTGGGCAGCTGGTTGAGCCTGCGAGGCCGTTTACTGGTGGCGGTCGCCCTTGGGAATTGTATCCTCTTCCTGCTGAGTGTGGTGGCCTTGCACGCACTTAGTCGGGTGGTTATGCAGGACAAGCGTCTCGCCCTGCTTTCCACCTTCCTCTACTGCATCACACCTGCTAATGTTTTCATGACCACTGGCTACACGGAGAGTCTGTTTGCCGCGCTGACATTTGGCGGTATGTTCCTCCTGGAAAAGGGATTCACCCTTAGAGGCTGCCTGGCGTTCAGTATAGCATCAGCGGTGCGATCCAACGGGCTGGTCAATATAGGTTTTCTTTTGTATCTTCCATCAGTATATGCCATCTCCCAGATCCGTTTATACCGTTCAATTGCAAAAGGCCACAGGAAGATCTTCTACTACATTTGGGTCATCATCCGCCTCCTGCTTACCTCTCTGCTAGGAACAGCAGTCATTGCCCTTCCCTTCTGTGCTTTTCAGTACTACGGCTATAGAACTTTTTGTACGCCAACAGCCTCCTTAGACCGCATCCCCCTCGCTCTCGTCTCCTTGGCTGAGCAGAAGGGCTACCGTATTGCCGATGAAAATAGTCCTCCACCTCTCTGGTGCATGAGACCCCTCCCCATAATGTATTCCCATATCCAGGACGTGTACTGGAATGTGGGCTTCCTCCGATACTTTGAACTGAGACAAATACCCAATTTCCTTCTTGCTTTACCTATGGCATCTTTGGGTGTAATGGCAGCTTATGCTTATTTCCAAGCAAACCCAGAGCTGTGTTTCAGACTTGGACTTTGGGAGGCACATTCGAAGAAAGGCCTCAACAAACCAATACCAGGATTTTTAAACCCCAGAGTATTTGTATATGTTGTGCATTCTACTGCTCTGCTGGTGTTCGGAACCTTGTGCATGCACGTGCAGGTAAGAATGTAAGTTTTTAAGTGGAAGTCAACAATAAACATTTCTTGACAATAACATTTTATGTGTGCCCTCACTTGTCTAACTAAACATGACATTCTGATTAATATTACATTTGTGGAATAAGATTTATAAAGCAAAATCCAGCCAGTTTTATCCATCTCAAGGGGCGGCCATTTTGCCACTTGCTGTTGACTGAAGATGACATCAGTGTTGCTAAGGGCTCAGGCAATGACCAATCACAGCTCACCTGGTTTCTGAAGCAGAGCTGTGATTGGTTGTTACCTGAGACCTGAACAACATTAGTGTCATGTTCAGTCACGAGCAAGTGGCAAAATGGACGCCCCTGAAATGGGTAAAAACGTCTGGATTTTGATGCTTAATTCATATTCCACGAACGCAATATTAACCAAATTTAGACCAGTGGGGCTGCATAGAACATATTGTCAAAAAAAATCAATACTTTGTAAACAAAACATTGTGAACACATAAAAAAACAATTGCTAGCATAACATTGGCGTCAGGTGGAATCCTTACATTTCCCCCAATTTTTTTTTTTTTCAGGACACAAAAAGCCATGTTTGTTGAGCAATACATTTTCAGCACTTATTATTGGTCAATAATTTGTGAAAATGAGGCAGCATATGGAGACTGCATAGAAAATACTGCACATATTGTAGTGCCTGTGTGCTTTAAGAGGCGGGGCCTTGTATATTATAAAATCACATGAAAAAAAAGATGGCTTAAAAATCTGCGACAATGTATGTGAAAGATGAACCATGATAATATTTATTTTGCTAAAACGTGAAACAATTCCTCTCATGCTTCTTGTTCTGTTTCCAGGTCCTGACCCGATTCATGGCCTCGTCGTCTCCCGTTCCCTTCTGGATCAGTGCTCATCTGCTCCTCCTCAACGAGCCACTTCTTCACCGAAGGAAAACATCAACGCCCAGCGTTCAGATGAAGACTTCTGCCAAAAACGGCTGCAAGCACATGCCTCAAAATCCCGTCATTGCGTTGATACCGTACATCCGAGTGTGCTCTCCCATCACAAAAAGCATCCTGGGCTACTTCCTTTCGTACTGGGTGCTGGGCCTGGCAACGCACTGTAACTGCCTACCGTGGACTTGACTGAATCTATGGCAGAAGAATGCAATATTAGTCTGTGAGGCTACTATTTTTAATAATCTTCTATTGTGTAATATAACAGAGACATTTTTGTCATGAAATTAACAAAAGATGAACAAAGCATGACAAATGTGCCTCATTTTGGTTCTAAAAAGAATTTTGGAGTAGATGTGTTTATGTAGCAGTTACAAACACAATTCCCCAAAAGTTGGGACACTAAACAAACTGAATGCAATTATGTGGAAGTGCCAAATTTTAATATTTTATTCAGAATCAAACATAGAGAACAGGTCAAAAGTTTAAACTGAGAAAATGTATCATTTTAAGAGAAAACTGTTGATTTTAAATTCCATGGTGTCAACAAATCTCAATGTCTAACCCGCGTCTCGCTAACTGTTCAACTGTCTTGGGCTTTCTTTGTCGCACCTTCCCTTTTATGAATACGCCAAATGTGCTCTAGAAGTGAAAGAAGTGGACTGCTGGCTGGCCATTCCAATACCCGGATCCTTTTCCTACGCAGCCATGATGTTGTAATTGGTGCTGCATGTGGTCTGGCATTATCGTGTCGAGAAATGCAAGATCTTCTCTGAAAGTGATGATGCCTGGATGGGAGCAGATGTTCTCCAATCTGAATATACCTTTCTGCATTGATGATGCCTTTCCAGATGCAACCCTTGTCCTCTTTAGTCCGTATGATATAGCGCCCTGGTTTTCCACAAAGAACTTCCAATCGTGATTGGTCTGACCACAAAACAGGTTTCCACTTTGACACACTTTATTTTAAATGACCCCGAGACACTGCGACTCAGAGAAGTTCTTTTTATACTTCAATCAAGTTGCTAATGGACCTCATTAGTGGTAACTGGTCTTCCAGCTGTTTTTTTGCAAGCGCAATTGACTTTTCCAGCCGCTACCTGTCCCAACTTTTTTTTATTTATTTTTTTAGATTTGTTGGCACCATGAAATTTACAATCAACATATTTTTTCCTTAAAATTATACATTTTCTCAGTTTAAACTTTTGAACCGTCATCTATGTTCTATTCTGAACAAAATATTGAAATTTGGCACTTGCACATTATTGCGTTCAGTTTTTATTCACAATTTGTATAGTGTCCCAACTTTTTGGGAATTGGGTTTGTATTAGGGGTGGATATTTGACTAAATAACTTGGAGAAAATCAACAATTTATAGATTATTTAAAAAAAAATATATATATATATATATTTTTAATAGAAATGGGAGAATCGGTGAATGTTCTGAGTTCCAGTTTCCATGCTGGTGGTGTTTTGATGAGTATGTCATGAGTCATGACAAAATGTTGCACTTCTGTAGGTCTGAAGCTAGTTTACTGGCTGTAGCACATTAGTCCTCTCAGTTTTTCCTTACGATGAATTACGATGAATCAATTCCAGTTCCACGCAATCTACGACATTTTCAATGAGCAGTTGAGTGTCATTCATGTCCATCCCAAACAGTGAGCCATACTTATTTATTTATCATAGTTGTTAAACTTGAGCAGTGTGTACATAAAACTTGAATGTTTGTTATTCTTGTCTTTGTAGTATCACTGGTAACTGGGGAAAGGCATTTTGTTAAAGATGCCGCTGATTAAATAATTGTTTAATATTTGTTTTTCACTTGACTATGTACATACTTTAAATATTTAACTTTAATTTTGAATGTGAATGAAAAATATGGTATTAAATTGCATGCTTTATCTGAAACAAATGCATTTTAATGTTAATTCATCCATCTGTTTGAGCACCAACCAAACATTTAAAAAGGGGTCAGTGCTTAGTAACAGTGGCAACGTAAGATGGCTGCCCCCCGGCTTCATCTGTCGCTGCGTCGTGACGTCAGTGTCGACGGAAAGAGACAAGGAAATATTGTACTGCTGCATCAAACTGGACGCGAAGCTAGTCGGTGCTTCCTCTCGGGACTGTTCAGCAAAATTTGTACGAAATCTATATTTATTTTATTGCAAATCTATGGTTTAATTTACGAAGATGTTAACGGACTTTGTGTCGACTGGGAAGTGGGCTCAAGTCGTGAAAGTCATTTACGAAGGAGAATGTCTCTGCAGGTCCGCTAGCTAATGTTAGCATTGAGGATGACACAAATTATCGGGGGATGCTAACCCCGACAGCCCCCCTGATGCAATGACGGAGCTCGTTTTCTTTTGAGAGCCCTACTGACTGAGAAGATATCGTCGCTCGTACCTCCGAACAGCGGCGGCGGCGGCTCTGCCGACAGGATGAGAAACTGCGAGTACCAGCAAATCGACCCGCTGGCGCTGTCGGTGGCTCCCGCTTCCGTTCAGAACCACCCCGACAAGAAAGCGGAACGGCTGCGGAAAAAATGGGAAGTGTTCCCGGGGAAGAACCGATTTTTCTGTGACGGACGAGTCATCGTGGCCAGACAGAGTGGCGTCCTCCCTCTGACACTGGGGCTTATTGTTGTCACCTGTGGCCTTTTCTTTGCATTCGAGTAAGTGCTAAAACATTGTTTATTTTCTGGCGTGCACTGGACACAACTTGTTGCTGTACACGTGTCACTACAAAGTATTGAATTCCACAAACATGCACACGCTTTTCTGTTTCTAGTTGCCCATTCCTTGTGAAGCATCTGACAGTCTTCATCCCCGTGATCGGTGGGGTGCTTTTTGTGTTTGTGGTCCTCTCCTTGTTGAGAACCAGCTTCACAGACCCGGGCATCCTACCCAGAGCCACCTTAGATGAAGCCGCAGACATAGAGAAGCAGATAGGTAAGGTGCACCAATTGTAAAGACAGATGGGGTGAAAGAGCTTTGCCATCTCGGGACATCTGTGTGTGGACTACACTCCCAAACTTTAAGCAGCTTACTCTAGCATCACTATTGGAAAAGCAGAGCAGTTGCGCATTTGTTCCTAACACAACATTTGAGTGATGCTCTTTTTGTTTTTTTGTTTTTTAAGATACCTCAGGATCCTCATCGTATCGCCCCCCTCCGCGGACCAAGGAGATCCTCATCAACCAGCAGGTGGTCAAGCTCAAGTACTGCTTTACGTGTAAAATGTTTCGCCCTCCTCGTACCTCACACTGCAGCCTTTGTGACAACTGTGTGGGTAAGGATATGATGATAAGTTGCAATGTGTTAACACTATTTTAGCGCAGGTGATTGACTATTTCTATTTCTAAAAAAATCTTGGAGAAAATCAAGTCCACTGGGTTTGGAAAAATGGGAAATAATGACACAGGTACATTATACTGGGGAAATACAGGTGATATTGCAGGTTAGTCTGTAAAGGCAACATAAATAGAATTGCAACATATTTGTTGACTAGAACAACCATCTTTAATACAGTTGAAGTTGCGACGTTCCCGTCTATGGAGGACTAAAAATGCCAAAATAACAAATAAAAGTGAAAATAAAAATGGATATAATGCATGAAATGAATATGAAAGCAAGAGCGTTTTTATTTATTTATTGACATTTAATTCTAATGTATTTTTGTATTTATTTCCACATTTTTATATATATATATATATATATATATATATATATATTTTTTTTTTATATATATATTTATATATATATATATATATATATATATTTTTTTTAATATATATATATATATATATTTTTTTTTTTTTATATATTTTTTTTTATATATATATATTTTTATATATATATATTTTTATATATATTTAATCTCATTTATATATTTGTATGTATTTTTACAGTTATTTATTTATGTATGTTATTGTTTTTATTTCCATTTATATTTATATTTAATTTTTGACTTATATTTGTTCTATCTGTTTTTATTGTCACATTTATATATTTATTTATTTTGGCATTTTTGGCCCTCCATACCCATCAAGTAGTTACCATGTCTGTCTCACAGTATCAGGTATGATAAAATAAGATAATCCTTTATTGGTCCACAGAGGAGAAATTGAGTGTGTTGATTGTTACAGAGCAGGTTGTAAAAAAAAAAAAAAGTAAATGAAAACTGCTATTTACCAACACCAAAAACATGCATGTTGGGTTAATTGAAGACTCTAAATCAGCAGTGCCAAACAATTTTTTGTTGGTGGCCACATTGTAGATATGGTTTCCTTTGGATGGCCGTTATGACTGTGAAGTTTGTGAACACAAATAAATGTATAATTCATCCGTCAGGTATGATTGTGCAATTGGCTGGCAACCAGTTCAGGGTGTGCCCCGCCTACTACCCAAAGCCAGCTGGGATAGGCTCCAGCATCCCCCCCCCACGACCATGTTACATATAAACAACAAATTGCTGAATAACTAGTTTTGAAATCAGAGGCCAGTAAAAACTTTGTTGTTTGTTGACAATTTGCAATTCTGGTATTTTAGCAAGAAACATGAAGTCGATGCACAGAATTTGCTTTCGTCAGCAACATAAAAAGATGCCTTGGGTTTGACACCTGTGCTCTAAATTGCCTATAGGTGTGAATGTGAATGTGAATAGGAATGTTTGTTTCTTATGACCTGTAATTGACTGGCGGCAAAAAAAATCCGAAGACAACCAGTTAAAAAAATGTGTACTAGTTTGCGTACTTTGCAGGGGATATTTAGTCTACTGTATAAAGAAGTGTGTATTTTCCCTTTTGCATTCCTCCTCATGCCTAAACGTACAACCGAAAAAAGCGGAAATATTTTAATGTCCGCTTTGCATGTTTTGTTTTCAGAGAGGTTTGATCATCACTGCCCGTGGGTGGGGAACTGCGTGGGCAAGCGCAATTACCGCTTTTTCTACAGTTTCATCATCTCCCTGTCTTTCCTGACCTCTTTCATATTTGGCTGCGTCATAGCACACATCACCTTGCGTAAGTTCATCACGCTCTATTGACATAACTGATAAGATCCGAGTATGATTCCCTGCTGTCTTTTTGTGTGTGTGCAGGTTCTCAATCGGGTCAAAGCCTCATCCAAGCCATCCAAGAGAGCCCTGCCAGATATCCTTTTTGTTGGACAACTTTTCGTTTTTGGCTTAATCCAACTATTTTGGAAATGCATGTGTAGTTGTGGCAAGAAATAACACGGGCTGTCAAGCCGTTGTCCAGCAGTCTAAGCCAGTGCTTAATAGGATCAGTGTTAGCACACACTAAGGCAGATGGCTTTCAAGCAAGAGGATCGTTGCCCCGCGTCACCGTCTTGACGTCATCTTACACTGCAACGCTTGTTGTGCTCTCAGTGGAGTCAAATAGTTTATTTCCTCACATGACATTTTAGTGCTACAAATCCCCCATAATGCAATTTAACAGCACAACAATAATAGTGAAGATAATGACAGGCAGAAATAAATAAATGCTACAGTGCCTTGCGAAAGTATTAGCCCCCTTGAACATTTTGGCCACAATACTGGCTTCAAAACATAAAATTGGATTATTATTATTTTGCTTGTAAAGAATTAACACCAAGTGGGACACAAACAATTAAATAACAGAAAAGTAAAGCATGCAAAATTATTCACCCCTATTCTCTCAGTGCAGCTGACTCCAGAAGTTCCCAGATGATTTCTGAATGATAAGATGCCAATACTATACTAATACTTTCGCAAGGCGCTATATTTGTAATACTTATTCGTCATATTATTAAAATTGTCTGGGCACACTCGCATAGTCCAATAAGATGCAATTCAAAATCTGTATCCTAAACGTTACCTTTTTCATATTACAATATGACAATAATATCTTCTATGCAGCCCCACTACTCTAAATACAATATTCTGGTTAATATTGCGCTATTAAGCAGCAAAATCCAGCCTTAAAAAATAAATAAAAAATCAATATCAGAAGGCAGCCATTTTGCCACTTGCTGTCGAGTGAAAATGACATCACAGCTTCAGAAAACAGCCGAGCTGTGATTGGTCGTTGCCCGAGCCCTGAGCAACTGTGATGTCACCTTCAGTCGACAGCAAGTAACAAAATGGCTACCCCCTGAGATGGATAAAAACGGCTGGATTTTGCTACTTATCTCATATTCCACTAACACAATATTAACCTGAATACTGTATTTAGACTAGTGGGGCTGCATAGAACATATATTTGTCAATAAATGTTTAAGGTTGACTTTCTTTTTAACTCATTCACTGCCATAAATTCATTAAAAAGAAAAGATTTTTTAAAATTAGGGGCAAGAGGCGAATATTTTTTTAAAATTGTAATTAATCACATGACTTCACTAGTTAACTCACAATTAATCACAAATTCTATATGTTCTAAATGTACAATAAAAAAATTCTAGGTTTTCATACTCTTGTTAACAAAATTGGAAAACAATGTTAAACTTTTTTTTTTATTTTTTTTACTAATTGACGTTTACAGCCTTCAACGGCAGTGAATGAATTGGAAAAAAAAGAAGAAAATATTATTAAAAATTCGGTCGTCAGGCGATTAAAGTTTTTAATAGTAATTACTCGCATGACTTCACTAGTTAACTTGCGATTAATCCCACATTTTATGTACAAAATGAAATGTACAATAAAAAAAAAAATTAGATTTTCAACAAAAGTAGAAAAAAATGTTAAACTAATAGAAATAGTTACAAATGAATTTTTGACGTTTATAGCCGTCAGTGGCAGTGAATGAGTTAAATAAATAATTCTCATACAGTTTATTGATATTGAGTGGCGTTATTCCTTGACTTTGCTTTTATACTGTGGTAGAGCTGGTTATTTGTTTCTTCTCCATCTGGTCTATTTTGGGCCTCTCAGGCTTCCATACCTACCTAGTAGCCTCCAACCTTACTACAAATGAAGATGTAAGTAAACTAACCACCATGTAAGTCAATTTTTTTAACTCCGTACAAGAACTGCTGCCTTCTTTCTATGTTGACTTTATAGATTAAGGGCTCCTGGTCAAGTAAAAGGGGCGCAGAGGAGTCCGGGAACCCGTACACTTACAACAGCATCCTAGCCAACTGCTGCGTGACATTATGTGGGCCCCTGCCGCCAAGGTGTGTCAAATGATCGATTGGCCACTGATCGTAATCGGCCGATTTCCATGGAAAAGTCTGTGATGGGCGTATGTTGATCAAGGTTATCTTGAAAAACTAACAATATAACTAATACTACAAGTGGAAACATAGATTTTTGTTAATGAAATAAAATAACAAAAATGATTTTTTTTTTAACCCTGGAGAACCCATGGGGTCAAATTTGGCCCCTATAAATTCTGCTATTCAAATAACAAAGACCTTTATTTTTATTTTTTCAGCAGTGATTTTGTCCCTGTGTTCTTGTTTCCATTGGCCAAAGTGTGTTTGTACATTCAAAATCCAGTTCTAAAATGCAACAAATAAAACAAAAAATATATATTGTTCAATGTAGCTGTGTATTTGATTGATTATTTTCTTAAATTCCAAATAGTTTACTGACAGTTTTTGTTATTCAGATTTTTCGAAATGATACCCCTAAATCCCAAAAGGGTCAAATTTCGCCCTAATCCTAAATTAGGGAATAAAGGGTTCAAATTGAAAAAACATATTTTGGTGTTCAGTGAATTTATAGCAGTCATTTAATGTATAATTCATAATTTTCCAAAGAAGAAAAGGGTTCTTGGGTTCTCCAGGGTTAAATTAAAACAGACTGAAATGACGTTACATTTTACAAACCTAACTAAAGCTATACTATAAGCAAAAATAGGGAGAAAACTATTTTTAGCTTTTCTGTATTCTGAGCTTTGAATCCAAAAAAGCAATCAATCAACATTCAGTTTCATCCAACTAACTAATGATTTATGCCCTTCTCACAACCTCGGGTCACCCAGTTGTGCTTTGAAGACTTGCTGAATTTGTTGATACCACAAATTGCGCAACCCTGACCTCATCTTTTGTGCCGTGTAGCCTGATTGATACGAGAGGCTTCCTGCCACCCGAGGAGTCCGTCCCCGCTGCTTCTGCCTCAGAGATCGAGCTGCCTTCCTTCGCAGCCAAGAACGATGCCAACATGGTAGGATGAACCAGATTGTGGTCCCCGTCCTCCCTCTCCCACCCCCTAGAGTTTATTTTTTATTTTTTATTTTTTAAACAATGCTCCCTTTCTCTTGTTTGTTTATACAGTATATCCACTTCTTCAGTTTGGTCATTGGTAGTTGCAGACAAATTGACTTTATTTGAAATATGTAAATGTGAAAACAAAATGAAAGGGTAATAAAAGAAATGAGATCTCCTTTAAAGCAGGTGACTAATAAAAGAAAAAAAGCTTGATTCTTGAAGGAAATGTTTACAGTTGAAATTGGCGTCGTTGACTAAGCAGATTTGCTGCTCAAATGGTTTCCACACATCTTAAAATTATCGTTCTTGTTAATGGATGTTTTTCATTGTTTTGTTGTTGTTCTTGTCCAGCAGAACGTCTTCAAAGAAATCGGACGCACATTCACTAGCCAGAAGCGTGTCGAAATGTGTTTGAAGTGCTAGTTGAGCTTGTTCGACTGTTTGATGTCCCGAAACATGTGTTTCAGTTTTTGAAATGTGACTGAAGTCGTGCTTGGTAGTCTAGACTATAATACGTTTTGATGAGTCGACCTCCTCTTGAATATTTTGCATGCAATGTACAAAATATATCTGCACTTTTTTTTTGGGCTCATTTGTCATTCACCGTTGTGCATTATTTACTTTAAAAAGGGAACATTTCAGCATAACTTTAAAAAGTGTTTTATTAATTCTTTAATAAAGATGATCTTTTTATTTTTGGCAATTTGGTTTCTGCTTAAAATGTATTTTTGATCCCTTAATTCTTCGTAAGCCTGATTCCACTCAGAATGAACCAATCAGCAGGGTGGTTGGCTTGTCAACTCATTTACCGCCAGTCCAATAAGAATTGACGTCTTTCGAACCCTCACCTCCTATTTGCATGTCAAAGCTCCGCAGCGCTACCCCACTGAGCCACAGTGGACTTGACCACAAAAATTGACGTCTTGATGGCAGCGAATGAGTTAACAAGACATCACATTCTATGCAATTGTTGGTGTGCAGGATACATGAAGGTGTGGTTGGGTGATTTCTCTCTGTGGAAGAACTTTTGTCAGGCCTGACCTTAATCCACCCCCACATTTTCCAATATATTGTCCAAAGTGCTCCCAAAAGAGCAAAAATGTGATCTACAAATCTCTATTTGCAATCGTGCTAACCGTTTTGTAGCCTTTGCTCACTGTTGTGCTATATCCGTTGCATCCGCCAGGAGGAGACATGTCAGGATTATTCTTTGTCCTGCACAGCCTGAAAAAAACAGTTCGGCGTGTATAAGGTTAGCAAAGGGTCAATCCCATCTCCACCACTTTTCTTTCTTTCCTTCATGACGTGCTGCCGTTTTGTTTTGTGCAAAGCGAGTTTGGTCCCATGTTGTGACTGCTTTGTCTTGACGTGGGGAGTTGTTCACTAACGCGAGTGTGCATGCTTCACTGCCATTTGTTCTCCTTCCAATTCCACTCACTCATGTTGGAGCTGGATGGTGGCCACATTTGTGTCATGTCCTCTCTGGGTTTGGATTTAACCTCGTCTTGTTCATACACGTCTTACGGCGCGTGCATGGGTGATGTCAGCAAACGCGTACTTGTTTTTCGGCGTTTCGGCTTCACATCCATCCTCGCCTTGTTGCGTATGGTTGCCTTCTGCGTGCACTGTCTGCATTTAACCTCCCTCCGTGCGTCTCAACAGACTGCCTCCATAATGCTGGATGCCAGCCAAGCTAACATAAGTAACACTAACCGAGAACAGCGCTCCTTTTGTCCGCTCTTGACGTTTGCTTTCTTTTCCTCTTCACATAGTGCACACAAAGCACCAAAGACGTGCTCGAGAGGATGCTCCACTCCTCCGCCTTTTACGGTCTCTGCCTCCCCGGCACCCCAAAGACCACCCCGCTGGGCCTGGAGGTTACCGGTGCCCCAGCGCGCGCCCCGGATTCGGAGGCCACGCCCAACCTGTGCTCTCCCTTCTCCAGGAGCAGCACGAGCGACTCGATGCACTCCATCAACCCGGCGTTCCGCTTGGCGTCTCCTTCGCCCTCGCTCGCTCGAGCCACGCTGGTTCTTGGCGAGGCACCTGATGTCGGGTTCATCCCGTTAACTTGAGGGAATTCAACTCGGAGGCTTTTTCACAAGTCCTGTTTGGTACTTGAGTGTTGACTTTAAGCACAAGTGGACATTTGAAGCTTATTAAATATTAAGCCTCCCCAAACCTTTCACAGTACAGAACCTCAAGCCATAGAGCCAAGTCAGCCGCGGTGTTCAATTTCCTGCTCGCATCTCATGCAAAGTGCTTGGACAACCTGTGAACAAATGTGAATTTGTGGATAAGGAAGAAGGGGAAAAATAT
Source organism: Vanacampus margaritifer (assembly GCF_051991255.1). NCBI lineage: Eukaryota > Metazoa > Chordata > Actinopteri > Syngnathiformes > Syngnathidae > Vanacampus > Vanacampus margaritifer. Next base: position 16,119,847 of record NC_135440.1, on the reverse strand, counting down.
CTTACTGAACCAGGCAGCGATTCATTTCAGGAAAGGGAAAGCTTGTAAGCCTGAGTTTGACAGGCTTTTCTGATCAGGGGTTCCCGTCACAGATCGATTAAACCTGGCAACCACCGATTGCGGAACCTCAAATTTGAGAGGTGCAAAGCGAAAACGTTTTGGAGAAGCGATAGACAGATTATCGGTGCCGATATTCAGCATCAGCTTTTTTGAAGAATCATATGGCAGATAATAGATCAATTTAAAACTGTAGACTTCAGGGAACTATTTATTTAAATTTTCAGTTAGCTTTATCACTCTGCAGGTTTTGGTTTTGTTTGAAATTAAAACTGATAAGTAAAAATGCAACATTTCAAATATTTTGAAATTTTGGAAAACTATTTACAATCGAAAACAATAGGGAGCTTTTTACTTAAACTTTTTTTTATTTATTTTTATTTTAAATGTGCCGATGACCCTGGTAGGTCCCTAAACTTTTTGTTAGAATTTTTAAAACAAACAATTCTATTGATTTAAGATTAAAAAACACACACTCAACTCAATTTAACAAATCAAAACAATTGTAGTTTATTGTAATTGTTTAGCGCCATCTAGTGGTGAAATAATAATTCAGTCGCTCTTGTTAGCCACTCTAGCGATTTCTTGCTAGCCGCTCACTCCAAATAATAATTGGCAGTAATTGGTGGGAGGTTTGCGAAGTGTGGTCTGTCTGAGGCACCGTAGTGCGCATGCTTCAAAATCATTAAACTATTAGTTCACCACTAGGTGGCACTAAATTCTACACATTGTACCTTTAGCAGTTGTTCAATTAACATATGCTTTTAAAAAATGCGGTTCAGAAAATGGCTGAATTTAAGGGTTGGACCAAGGACACACAAATACAACACTATTTATAGGTTTGATTTAAATTTTTCTTGATACCCAAAGATCTGCTCACAGCTAGCGTAATGTTTGGGAACCCCTGCTTCTTCTTTTTTTTTTTGGGACAGATAAAAATTGTGAATTAGAGGGCAAGATTATTATTATTTTACAATCTGTATAATTTGCTCCTGTGTCATCATGCTTTGTGCGTTTATGGCATCTTAAGTTTTTCAATATTTTGTTTTTCCAGGTACAAAACGAATTGTTTGCATTGAATATGTATTAAATCTAACTCAAAACAAACCATACCCCTGGGCCTCACACGGAACTGTTTAAAAATAAAAGCCCATGTTTCCTTTGCCTCTGGGCTAGTTGACGGCATGAAAACTGACGTGGGTGTTTGTGGTTAAAGGTTTCGATCGGGTTAAAACCCAAGTTATGTTTGGAATGTGGTTGAGGTTGTATCACTCGTCATTTTGATGTCTTTGTACTCGTTTGTACTCGTGTGGTTAGCACGTATGCATCACAGTTCTGCGGTTTAGGCTTCGAACCCTGGTTCCAGCATTTCTGTGTGGAGTTTGCATGTTCTCCCTGTGCTTGTGTGACTTCTCACTGATTCCAATCCTTACGTTAGTTTCATTGAAGACTCTAAATTATCCGTAGTGTGTATGCGGCTCCAAGTTCACCTGCAACCCAAAATGGATGAATAGAGGGGTGTACTGTATTTGTTTTTGCAGTAAAAAAACAAACAAAAAAAACGTGACCTCTCATATAATGGTGAACTTTTGTTTTCGCCACTAGAGGCCAGGATGTGCTCAAAGATGGCACCGTCTGCTTAGACAGCAGTTCTTTAGTAATAATAGTACAAGTAGACCAAAAGGCCTTTTGATGTTCTTTTTGTTTTGTAATGTAAATGGGCATTAACGCTGCACATAGATTTTAAATCAAGTCTGAAGATGTGACAGTGGAGTTTAAAAAATGTGAATAAAACAATCACTTTGTTGACATGTCTCGCTCCTCTTTGTTCCTCTCCCTTCCCCAGAATCATTTTCCCAATTTGCGGTGACAGTAAATCAGCCATAGTTGGCCTCATGGAAACAATGAGGAGACGCATGTTGAGCACACGTGTTGCGAGTGCGTGTGAAGTGTGATCTCACAATGTGGACAACAGGCGCTTGAAAGCTACACTGGAAGACAGGTGAGGAATGTGTGTGCGTGTTGCTCAGATACAGTGTATGCGACGTACAACATCTCACGCTCATCCTCAGCGCAAGAACAGATTTGCATTTGCTGCGGATGGGAATTTGTTTTCGTTGGGAGTAGCCATACAAAAGTGATCATCATGTTTCAATGGCACAACTGGTTTTGCTTGGCACTGCTTATGTCCCAATGTTTATTCTGTGCCCAGTTACGCTTTTAAGAGACTGTTCACTCTGTAATTACCCAGCTTGAGAAGCAGAGAAAATGTTGTCTGGCGGCTGAGGATCATGACGGCTGCTGGACAGCGGGGGCTTGAGGTCAAGGTTTGAGTGCACCCAACTGTCAGGTCATACGTGTATCCAATTGAGTTGAATGAGGTTGTGGCAAGTAAGGCACAGCCAAGCCGGAATAGACAAGTCTATAGTGTTGTAGTTAAGACCGCACCAAGTGAGACGAAGACATTATCGAGACTAAAGAGTAGTGAAGTCCGGCGCGTGCACGCTCTCTCTCTCTTGCTCCGCGGACGCGCTGGGAAGGCGGAAGTGTTTCTACGAGACCTTGGGAAAAGACAACTGTGTACGACAGCGGGTATAAAAGTGTAAAAAATAATAAACCAAGTCTGCAGTCTCCGTCTCCCGGTGGCTCCTTTTGCTCGACCATCGGGCTGAAACTTTGGTGACATGCAACGGGAGTTGTACCCGGAAGTGACAGTGGAGCAGCGTTAATATTGGAGTAGGTGGATAAACCCAAGAGGACGAAACGGGACCCACAGCTTGCTTTCTTCTTGCTAAAAAGGCAAGACTTTGTCACGAAAATGTGATAGGGTCTATTTATGATAAGCAATGCACAATAAAACTACTAACGTCTCGGCACTCTGGATATGTGCACATTGCTGGCTTCCATTCCGCTTTTCACCAGAGGGGTCGCTAAAACTCGACATGGACTTTTCATTTTCTATATATATATAATATGGAAAGGAATATATAGATATTTCTTTAAAATTATTTGTAATTTTTTTTGGGGGGTGGGGGTGGATTTAATGTAGTATCAGTATCAGTATTTGGTATCGTATTGGTGTCTACTCAAGAGTTGAGTATCGGTATCGGGCTAAAAAAAGTGGTATCAAATCGAACACCCCTAATATATATATATATATATATATATATATATATATATATATAAGGAAAAATGACCACCAAAAGAAAAAGGCCAGTATCTCCTTTTCATTCTGCTTGTAAAAAAGAAAATGAGTAAATAAATAAATATAAATACTGCATACTTAATAAAATTAATTATCCTGACAAGCCATGATAAATGTAATTTTACAAAGAACATAAAAAAAATAAAAACAACCTCAGGATTCATGCTTAAATTAAAAGAAGTGAATGAGAAAAAAAATATGAAAACAAATAAAATTATTTGAAACGCTGCCATTATCTAAGTTCCTTTTAAGTTTTAACCATACAAAATGTATAAAATGATTTATTTTAGAAAAAGAAAGGAGCAAGCTAGCTAGCTTTAGCTAGCTCAGCTAGCTCAACTCAAAATTAGTATTAATAATCGTATGAGGTGAATGGTGCCAATGCCAACCTTATTTTAAGGTATTAGTACTCACAATGGCCACCCTCTTGTGACCCTTTTATGATCAGGAACTAGAAATGAGCCATTAGAAAAATAGGAAATTGCCATTAATTTCATGCAATTTTAAGGAAAAATGCTAGATGTTTCTTTAATATGATCTGCCATTGTTTTTTTGGGGAATTTTATTTATTAGAAGTACTAGTAGTATCGGTACTTGGTGACTACTTGCGTTGAGTACACATACTGGTACCAAAAATCCTGAAAAAATTCTCAATTAACTCTAAATGTGGAATTAACTATATACTACAAACTAATCCATCAGTACAGCATTGCATTGCTTAGGATCAATGTCAAAACTATTTACATGTTACAGCATGCAAAGCACATTTTATATGAAGCTCTTATGGACTTTGAGGACACGGACCTGAAATTTGATAACTTTGATGGATTTCTGTAAAACTTCGCTGTTATACGACCGAATCACTTCAAAAGACTCCACTGTAAGTCTTGCCCGTTTGGCAAGCGGTATATCGCAGTCAAACCTAAAACAGATGGATAGATTTTGGCTTGGTCCCATGCTGACGGAAAATGCCAAAGCTTCACAGACTCAGCAGATGCGTTGTATTCTGAAGCAGAGGCCTCGCTTGCCAAGACGAATACAAATAGTTTGCAAGAGGATTGACAATAACTTGATTTAACATGGCGGCACGAGTAGAAGGTGGCCTTCAAGGTGGCCTTCAAGGTGCAACGGGTGCGCTTGTCAACGGAGATCTGGCGTGGCCGCAGGTGATCTCTTTGCTCACTGATGCTGTGTCGTGCTCTTTAACCTCAACTAGAGGCAGAAAAGGCCACCCAGTCAGCCGGACCAGTGGCCAGCTTGCCGAATAAGAGGGTGCGCTAAAAGTTAAAATAGGATGACTTTTTTTTATACATATAAAAGAAGAGCTTAGATCAGGCAGTTTTGGCCTGGTGGGTGGATAAGTGCTGAGCTCGGCTGCTTTATTTCCAAAATGCGAAGGGACATGCGATGATTGTCAGTGCAGACGCAATTTTTTGTCTCTTACACTTTTTCGTGACTGAGCTCAAAACATTGGTTACAGCTGCGCACTGTAATTAAATCCAATACAAGATCTGCCTTTTCGGCCAAAATATAATACTCAGTTTTCATCAGTGGCAGGCTGTGCTTTTTGATACCAGAGCCTTAAAGGGAATGTCAATCTCAATTTTTTGTTTTTACAATAAAATGTTCTATGCAGCCCCACAAGTCTAAACACAGTACTGTGATTAATATTTAATTTTTCAAATCCACCTGTTTTTACCCATCTCAGGGGGCGCCCATTTTGCCACTTGCTGTCGACTGAAAATAACATCTCAGTTGCTCAGAGCTCAGGTAATGACCCATCACAGCTCACCTGTTTCCTGAATTTGGTCATGTGACATTCACAAGGTGAGCCGTGATTGGTCATTACCTGAGCCCTGAGCTACTGTAATGCCATTTTCAGTCGACAGCAAGTGGCAAAATGGCCGCCCTTTGAAATAGATTAAAACGGGTGGATTTTGATGCTTAACTTACACAAAACGTAATTTTAATCAAAATACCGTCTTTAGATTGTGGAGGCCCATGCAAGATATTATTGTAAAGACAATTTTTGAGTTGACTTCCTCTTTCAGGGAGGATTTACCTAACTTAATACAACTCATAACACCATCACAATTGAAAGAGGAATAAAATATTTGTCCTCTTTGCGTGTTCCAAAACTTGAAGACAGATTTAATGTAAGAAAAAACACCTTTGCAAAAATGATTTTAATCTAACAGAGATCTCTGGACATCGTAACAGACTCCAATTCATCACTTAACAGGTGGAATTCAGAGCGCCGAATGTGTCTCTTCCGCGTGTAAAATGGCTTCTTATAGTTAAAACCGACCGCCTCTCTTTCATTTGTAGACAAAACATACTCTCTGGGTACTTTTCCATGAGCGATGGCGAAAACAGAGTCAGGGGTGCGTGTTCGAAACAGATTCTGTTCTCAAGGACCAAATGTGTTTTCCCACAGAGAAGGAACTTCTAGACCAAATAATATGTCCCAGCTTAAGGTCAAATTATACTGAGTTCAACACTACTTGCTTTACACGTCTATAAAACCTTTCAACATGGTTAATATAAAGAATTAAGATGTTAATAATGTATAACAATGGTTAATATATGAAAAATAAAGAATTTAAATGTTAATAATATCTGACACAATCACGTCACAACTATAGGAATCAACAAAACTTAATAAACAGTAACAGCGCAACAGACATGCAAAGTATGTCATCACAAAAAGGGGCCTTGAAGATTTAACACAGATCATTATTCTCATTTATTTGTCTTTCTTGCTTCTCTTTCTTCTTTCATTATTACTGTCAACAAAACAAAATTGAGCATTTATTAGATGTATGCAGATATATTAGCACCAATGTACAGCGAAAAGCAGGCCAGCATTCTAAACATATTTATTTCTCTACTTCACTTAACTCAATAATTGTAACAACAGTCAAGATTAAGTGTGTGGTGTTCTTGAGATGACAAACATGGCACACCTCCGAATCATGAGTCTTCTCACCCAAAGCAAATTTCTGTTGTAGTACCAAGACTGACCTGTAAGAGGCAGCATGGTGCCACAGGCCATCCAGACTGGCACAAAATACACAAAGAAATATTATAGTGGAAGCTAGGCTAGTGCTAGCAGCATGTTGTGGTTACAAACACTTCTCCTTGTCACTTTCTTGTTGTGAACAACGTGTTAGCCGTGTAGCATTAAGCAGGGCGCACACATACTGATTCTAAACATCTTTTTCATTGACTTCACTCAGGAAACAATGACTCAATAGATGTCTGTTGTAGTACCAAGACTGACCTGTGGGAGGCAGCATGGTGCCACCGGCCATCCAGATGGGCAGAAAATACACAAAGAAAAATTATAGGGGAAGCTAGGCTAGTGCTAGGAGCATTTTGTGGTTGCAAACACTTCTCCTTGTCACTTCCCAGTGGTGGACAATTTATGAGACATGTTATACAAACACTTATAAACACAATTAGTTGCTCCTCAATTTGTGTCCGGCAACAGGGTGCGCTTTAGGCTGCTTCCTTATTTACTTTTTTTTTTTTAATTTACACCACAGGTACATCACAGTTGCCTAACTGGATGTTGACCACACACAAAATGATCCTAAATATTGAACATGTTTAACATTTAGAATTGCCGTCCCAGACTTTAATTGGAAAAGAGGAAAACGGTCAAACAAGGCAATACATCTTACCATATCTTCGAGAGAAAAAAACAAGTCGATGTGCTCGCTCTGCTTCAGCGAGCCGCATTTGGCCTGGTGTCATGTATTCAGTCTCAAAAAAATAGAAAAGAAAAAAAGATGTGACTCACTCCTAAAGTTAGTCTGTATCACTTCGTGCTGCTTAACGTCAAGAGTGTCAAGTGTCTCTGTGCTGTGCAGTGATGCAGCAGGTAGTGGAAGGAATTGGCAGCCGGCAGCCATAGTGCGCCGCTGCCACTGATATAGGAAGCTGCGGAATCCAATAGCTAACATTCTCCTGGTGGATAACGTTTCTCAATGCTGAATTGCAGTGCAACCGAATGACCTGCTGCCTTTTTGCAACAACAAAATGTCTGCGAGCAAACGTTTGCTTTTTGGTTTCCATTTGGTTTTGACTGCAGTCAAAATAGACGCATGCATAAGTGTGAGAACGCTTTCCTAATTTGCTTGCACAATCATGAAGTGTGCGTGTGGGTTTGTGTTACGTGTGTCGTGACAGCAAGGGAATGTAAACGTGGGCGGATATAAAATGATCTGGCATTAGACGTAGAATCTCAGCATTTCAGGGTCACAAGTCAAGCTGGATTGATTCACTTAGGTTCGCATCACCTTTTCACCTTTGAATCAGTTCTGAAAGTATTTAAGTCAATTATTGACAAGACACGCCAATTCCATGACATAAACAGTTTTTTTTTTTTTAATGATTTCACATTCCTACACCACAAGTAAAAACAGCCGAAATCTGTTTGAAATTGAAAAATAAAATCTATTCAAATGAGTGCTCAATGAGTCCACAGACATTGCTAATTTGTGCTATTGTTCCCAGGGAGGTACTTTGCCAATTGTCAGGCATTCACTGGCTGCTTGTTTGTGACATTTTGTTGCTTTCATTTTTGTCTTTCATTAAGCGAAACAAACACATGGCTGGAGTTCAAAATGCTGAGTTGGCCATTGAAGTATCTTCCATTTCTTAACTTTCAAAAAGTCAAAAGTGTTTTTGCAGAAAAATGATGGATTCATTTATTTTACTGTTACCAGTGATCACCCCCAAATATAAATCCTATACACCCGCATTCTGCACATTTGTGGTGATGACGCCTTCTCCAGCAATCATTTCCTACAATTCAGGCAAATCTGTGCTCACTCACATTTTTCATAGGATATATACATTTTTAAATGCGATATTTACAATTTTGCTTACTAAAACAGTTCTCAGGTGTTTTAAAGGGGCTGACCTGTGTCATGCGAATGAAAATTTTCGGGAATAGGCCGATAACAAAAGATTGACTTGGTTGTGTAACTTCACACTTGATGGGGGCAGGCACTCCAGAGACTGAACTATTGGCGTACACACAATGAACATGTCAATGTTCTCTTTGTTTGTTTTTTAGGTTCAGAGAGGGCAGGGCTTGGCCACCACAATCACACGCACAGAGACAAATTTGCTGCCAGATTAAAATGCATGTTGTTTGTTTGTGTCTTAAATACATGTTTTTAACCACCATAAACTATAAACATAAACATGCAAACCAAAAAAAAGTCTGTATTTCACAATATGTCCCTTTACATTCTAGAAAAGCATATAGAGCCCCCCCCCCCCTAAATATTTACTAATATTTTAATTATTTTTTAAATAGATATTTTATTTGTACTATGTCATTAGGGCTCCGGCTTCCTTCCACATTTCAAAATCCTGCATGTTAGGTTTACTGAAGACTCGAAACAGTTTGTAGGTGTGAAAGTGCCACAACAAATTCTTGAGAGTAAATTTGACTCCAAAAAGAGTCAAATTTACACTTGGAAGAGAGTAAAATAGAGTAAATGTTGCTCAAAGTATTTTTTGTGTCTACGAGAGAGAATTTGCCTATCCAATGAAATATCCTATTAAATAATTTTTTTTCCACTCAGTAATTCTAAGTACATTTTGCAAGGAAGGACATATTTTGACTAAATTGTACTAGTTTATTAAAAAAAAAAAGTTACTCAAGGTTGAGGAACAAACTCACGACCTTTAGCTCTACCACCTGATCTAAGCCATTCATACGTATTGATTATATCCAAAAGGAGACTATAAATATTATTCTATAAATATTAGTAAAACCAGATTTATGTTTTTCAGTTGTAGAAATATGGATGTGGAAGCAACACTAACTGTGCAAGGCATAGAAACACAGGACTAATGAAATTTAAGTTTCTAGGTATCATTATTGATAAACATTTAACATGGAAAGCACATATATGTCAAATGTAAGGCGTCACCAACCATAGCCGTGTTACACAAGGTCAAAGAATCATTCAACAAGAACGCTTTGTTATTGTTATATAATTCATTGATTGTTCTATACCTAACCTATTGCATTGAAAAGTGGGGAAGTGCAACCAAAACCTACACCTAAATCCATTTTTCTTTTACAGAAATGTGCTATTCGTGTTGTTTGCGGTTGTGGATACAGAGATCATACTAATCCATTGTTTATACAACAAAAAACTTAATGAATTGATGGATTTTAACCGCCTAGCCCATCATGAAATTTTAACAGTCAATATACAAACCAAATTTATAAAAAGGGAACGTGAGTACAAATTAAGAGGAACAGACATTTTTTCCAAAGCTAAATATAGAACAAAACAAAAATAAAGATGTATTTCAACTCAAGGTGTTCGTCTGTGGAACCATCTGGATTGTAAAACAAAATCTTCTCATTCTATTTGTATTTTTAAAAAATGCATAAAAGCACAATTACTGCAAAAATATATATAGCGCAAGGACGCACAGTTGAATTATTTTTTTTTAGTATTGTTACACTGAAAGCGTTACAAAACAAGTTTTACTTATTTCAGTCCTCTTTCAGAGTGAAATCAAAATTTGAATTGAATTAAGACCAAAAACTTGAAGTTACGAAGATCCCAGCTGACGAGCGATATATTAGCACACAGTAGGATGTGCATGGCTCAGAGAGTAGATTTACTCTCTTTCAAGTGTACATTTTACTCTGTTTAGAGTGGGACCAAATTGACTCTGTTTAGAGTAAGATTTGCTCTACAGAATTGACTGTGAATGTTTTTCTATACGTGCACTATGATTGGCTGGCATCCACTCTAGCGTGCGACTCGCTTCTTGTCCAAAGTCAGCTGGGATAGACTCCAACTCACCTTCGACCTGTGAGAAAGGCATTTGTACGATTAAAGGTCTCCAGCTAATTAATATATTACCTATAATAGATGCTTAGTAGGGGTGGGAATCTTTGAATGTTTCACGATTCGATTCAGATTTTTGGGTGTGCGATTCGATTCAGAATTGATTTTCGATTAAGAAAGATTTTTGATTCAAAATGATTTGATTGACAATGATTTTTGCTTCAATTTATAGATGTTCAAGGAATCGTAATGATCTACTCCAGTCTGACTCGCTAATGCTAATTAGTGAGCTACTAGCGGCACTTTCATCACTCAAAAGAACGGCTCCATGCTTCAAAAAAACACAACTTTTATTAGAATAACTTGATCGTGACTTTTTCCTTCTACTCTCTAATGTGGCTACAACGTAACAGTGTATTAGACCGCGTGGAACCACACTGCCCCTCAGTGGCCAAATTGGGTACAACATGAACAGCGCTCCCAATAAAGGCACACACAAACAAAGGGAAGACAGTATAAAATAATTTAAATAAAATCGATTTTGGGACATTTAAAATCCATTCTGAATCGTACTAAATTCTTATGAGAATCGATTTTTTGGGCACACTTTTAATGCTTAGGGTACAAAGTACCATAAGTTTACCACAATTTGCACTTCTGCCTTACTCTGTTTATAATCAGTTGCATCATATTTACCCCCTAATTCTGTTGTAGTATGTTTTTTTTAATACTCAGAGTGCATTTTTGTGACCACCTTTACATATGCGCTGGAGTTGAATGATACTTACAGTACTTGTATTGGTGTTGCCATAGTGCAGGGATCTGCAAATGGTAAACACCTGGCTTGCTAAGGATTGTTGGTTATGCAATGGCCAATAAAGGCCGTCGGACTTCAGACACTTGGATGCGGCTCAGGTTTATGTAGCAATGACAATAAAATGAGAGCAGTAGGGGAAAAAGAGATGGGACGAGGTGACCGACAGATAGCTGATGGATGCTGAGTCACAGTAAGGGCATGACCAGACATAACACTTGTTTGACATATAGCACACGATATTGTTTTCCAGGAAAGCCGGTAATGGCTTGTGTTGCAAAAAAGGAAGTTCATGGCAGAAAGTCACTGCATCTGACCGAAAAAAAACATCCCCAAAAGAAAGACCGTACAGTATACATGTATGTGTGTGTATTTTTTTTTTTCTCATTCTGAAACATGACGTCGGGCGTCTGAGCTCCAGCTGCTATTCAAAGCCTCGTTGCTTGTAACTCACAGCAGCTTTTGGCCATGTGTGCGCTGTGTGCCTTTTTTTTCTGCTGCTTTGTCAAAGTCAAACCTGCACCACAACCCATGAATCTTCTTAACAAATAACAAACCATCTCACACACAGCTTTTTGAGATGTCACTCTTAATTTAAGTTTAATCTCAACCTAAACATAAAAGAAAATGGCATGTTGTGTATTAAAAATCTCTGCTAGCTTAATGTTAACACATAATGGGAAATGCTATAGATTGGGGGTCAACATTTCTGAGTCTTTCTGCCTGCACCTCGGTCAATTCCACCAAAATCATGTTACACCACCTGCGCCACAACTTAGACCTGCTTTTATCTGGGCTAATGTCTAGTGAACTTTCTGTGACCAAATTGTCAGGCGCGCCAGGAGGATGTAAGCGAAAATCCCACTGGATCGCCGGAATACCCAGCCTGGCGCAGTGTGGTCTGTCAAATTCCAGCACATGGTAAACTCGATTTACCCAGCACAAAAATCAAGATTCGCTAGTTTTTACAAGCATACCTGAGCTAGCTACGAAAATAGAGCCATCCACGTGTACTGTATTTAGCTTATTGTTTGACTTTTTTTTAATCTACTGTATATATTTTTTGGGCATGATACCACAGAGGGTTGGAAAAGTGTGATCGTAATCTTGCGCCAGAAATGAAACTTATTTTAACATTTGTCCGGTGGTAAACACCGCTGTTCTGGCTGCTCAGTAAAATTAGCTTAAAGTTGACATGACTTTTGCTTTTAACTAGGGGTGTCAAAATTAGTGTGTTAATTTTGAGTTAATTTAAAGTTCCTTTAAGGCCACAAAATGTTTTTAATGTGCGATTAATGACCGCCCTTTATTTGGAAAGCCTGTAACTGGGTGAATTCCAGTCGTAACGCAGCAGGCACATCCACGTCAAAATTTAGCAGTACTAAATGGAATAATAATGCATATCTTTGTGAAGACTGGGGTCAAGTTGTATATTACCATTTTAAAAATGTGCAGAATTTCACAAGTTACTTCATATTAAGGATTCGATAGCTCTTAATATGAAAAGAAAAATGCAGTTGTCACCAACGCCTTACAAATGCAATTATGCCATCTAGTGGCAGAATAATGACCTCAACACAAATCACACTTGTTTTTTTTTGTTTTTTTGTTTTACAGTAAAGTACAGTACATCTTTTTAATTTTAACTCAATTTCATGAATTATTATAAAATTACTGTATCAATGAGTAAAAGATGCAGCCATATTTCTATTAATTTAACATTAACACAATATTTTTTATTATTAGTATGTACAGTTTATGTTGACGCTGGCAATATATTATTTGTGTATTGAGCTGAAAGTTAGGGAAACCTTCCATGATGCACATAATGACATCCAGATGGCTCCCCATGATGTTGCTAACACAATTCCAGGGGGCCCTCCAGGAGGGGATACACAAAAAGTGGATAATGAGCTAAGAATTGTGCTGCGACATATTTTTTTTTATTGCCTGCTCACTTGGACGCTGTTTAAATCGCGAGGTTGGAAAAATGTGCTTCTGCTCTTAAAATCGTTTAGTCAACCTGCGCTGGGATGATCTTAACAGATACGGCTTCTGAGGGAATTTATCTGGAAACATCCCGCTGACTGGAGTGGCTCCCGTGTGTTGCTCGGCCCGGGAGTTATGCACCCGGCGTCAGCCAGGCAGCGGGGTGCGCGATTTATGGAGATGAAACCAGAGCTCTTTGCTAAATAGGGGTTCCCCTCTCACTTCTGGTAAATTCTGCAGAGGTTGAAAGGACCCAGTGCTCCACTTGTGGAAGTTTTTCATATGCAACGTTCCGCACCAGGGTCACGTGTTGGGAAAATGGCAGAAGTTGTCTATTTTATTTTTACATTCGAATGATATTCTTGGCCTGCTGTCTGTGCTTTGCGGAGAACTGTCTGGAGGGGTCATAGACGGAGGCACGCAGAGTGAAAAGTAAAGCAGCACGGGGTTTGTTTGCTTTTGTGTAGGATTTGAGAGTTAAAAACACTTCTATGGCTACATTAAGGGTCATTATGAAATGGCTGTTTTGTATGATTTGAGCTCCCCTTGAGGAATCTGTCCGAGTAAGATCGCGGCCAAAGAGCCCGAGCTAAGGGAGTTTTATGAGCAAGGCTATACATTCCTCTCGTCGACACAGCCTCCTCTATAACTCATACATCCACATGTGTGCGTCGCTTTTTGGCTTTCAAGGGGAAGTAAAGAGACCTTTCACATGAATAATATATGTGCCTGACACGTAGCCAGAATCTCTTCACTTCTCTGATGTGCCGAATGAAAGCTGCAGGCTGATTTATTGTGAAATTGATTGCGACTTCTGAAGGAATTTCTTACTTGCTAAACCACTGTTTGCTTTTACACTTTTCTTTTTTCTATAATGGCCTCACCGGTACCCTCAGCATATCCCCCCCCCCTCCTTCTCTGAGCAAGTAACATGAACCAGTGTTGCGTAATAGTCCAACACTATATTTGACCGTTGAGCTTAGGAGCATTTCATCTATGTAGACGCCTCTCATCCCGAGCCACCCAGTCATGACACTGACTGTAACCCCCCCCCCTCCCCAAAAAAAAACAACAACTTGAAATATGAATATTTGAGAGTAGAAACAAATGTAAGCGTGATGTTGAACTCAATTAGTTTTTACACATTTTGTTTATATTTGTGACCTTTTGGCTATGTTATTAGATTGAAACGATATGTACATTTTTGGAATACCTTTCTAATAAAAGTATAACAAAAAACAGTATTAACTCGTATAAAACAATAAAAAGTGTGCTCTGACATTTTGTCTCTCAACATACATGCAGCCAGCCCTCTTATTAATCATTTTTAGCCATAAGTATGGAGGGGGAAAAAAGTGAGCAGCATGACACAGCAGAAATGACATCATCAAGCTAGTAGCACAAACAATGTGTAGACATAAGGTAACTCCTCTTCGATTTTTTTATATTCAGTAATTCGTAATTGAGGGTGTCACTCAATCTGACACCAACCCTGTTATTCATATTATCAGAAAAATACAAGGTAATATTAAAGTTTTTCTTTTGTTAAATAGCAAAGTCTGTTCTTGATCATTTTGAACCCAGCTCACTAGCCTAGTGGTACAGTGTCCGCCCTGAGACTGGGAGGTTGTGGGTTCAATTCCCGGCCGGGTCATACCAAAGACTATAAAAATGGGACCCATTGCCGCTCTGCTTGACACTCAGCAATAAGGGTTGGCATTGGGAATTTAGCTCACAATATGATTCCCGAGTGCGCCTGCTGCTGCTGCTCACCGCTCCCTCAGGGGATGGGTCAAATGCAGAGAACGAATTTCGCCCCACTTAGGTGGGTGTGACAATCAGTGAATCTTATCACTTAGCATGCAGCTAACACAGCTAGCATACTGTTGTGCTTGAATGAACACAACTGTAAATGTACAAAAATACTTCGAATCGTAACCAAAATTCACACGCACATCTCCACTCATGTAACCTCAATCACTGAAAATATCAAAACAAATGCCAAAGTGTTTAGGATGTTATGGCCATTAAATCTTTTTCTCACCGTACAGTATGCTCATAAGTTTACATACCCTTAGGCCCTAGGTGTATGTAAACTGTATACTCTAAGCATAAACATTAGCATTCATTAGCAACCCTGCTAAATTAGTATTTAAATCAAATGTAACCTGAAATGATGTGTATTTTCTTTGGAATACCTTGAGTAATAAAAAGATAACAAGAAATAGGACTAACTCGTAGGCATAATGAAATGTGTGAGAAAATGAGGCCGGCAAAAGCGCAAGTCATTTGTGTTAGCTTTTTAAATGATCTTACTGCGCTGGTTTGGGAAAACCCAGGGCTAGTTTCATGCTTTGTTGTGAACACCCCACTGAGCACTACTGTAATTAATCAAGCAAGCCACTCTTGACGTCAGCAGCGCGGCCTGCTTGCGCAAGCTCTCGCCACGCTCCCATAGATTTGTCTTCTGGGGCAACCCGTAAAAGTAAACGCAGCTCTTATCACACCTTCTCTGCGTGCGATAAGACAGCAGGCGTAGGTCCGGATGTCCCCGGCGGAGTGGTCAACTCAACCTGCTTTTGGAACACAGGCGCCGTGGCTGAAGGGACGACTAAACAAACTTGTATCAGTAACTCGCCAAACAATTTATTCGGTGGAAGGAGTGTCACAATTCCATAATGTCAATGTCAGAGGTGGTGTAATTAGATCTACTACCTCACAGCCTGGCTGTTGTTGCAGTTCGATGCGAGTGCCAATTACAGCTAAGACTCGTTCTACGTGTATAACATGAATACCGCTGTGCTAATGGAGAGACGGAAATACTTCCACGATTGACGTTGATGAACATTTTATAACAATAGGTTGTGACGGTGCACTTCTTCACGCCCCCTCCATGTCAAAGACGAAATTAGCCTGTTCGTCGCTTTGTGCTAATACTTGAAAATTCCCACATATTTCCGCAGGCTTGGTTAAATGGCCAATTTACCTAGGGTGTGTTTAAATAGGAACAGCCTCACCGCACCTACTAGACCCACAATGTCACTTGTCACGGATCAGGCAGGATAAACAGAGGATCCAATGACTCGCGTGTCATTAGATTAATGACCTTTTTGAAACGGAGACCAACTGTTTAATGCACACATC
Source organism: Vanacampus margaritifer (assembly GCF_051991255.1). Lineage (NCBI taxonomy): Eukaryota > Metazoa > Chordata > Actinopteri > Syngnathiformes > Syngnathidae > Vanacampus > Vanacampus margaritifer. Next base: position 16,103,805 of record NC_135440.1, on the reverse strand, counting down.
TGAAATTGTAAATTTGTTCAAATTACCTTTAATTATATGATGCTAATAATTAAATAGCTTCATTTATACTGAAGCCTGTTAATGATTTATGACAATAATTACTGTTAATGACGCCATAGGAAACAGGCAAATATAAAATGCAACACTTTAGTTCTATAAATCTCTGCACCTTATGTTTTTGAATGATCTCTTCTACAACGTTCCTAGGAAATCGCAAGTCCCAATCACAGGACGTTGTCTGATTTTGTATGTCTACCATGTATTTATTAAACTTTTTTTTTTCATAGACATATTTCAAATAGTCATAATTGTACTCTGAGGTTTTGTCTCTCAACCTTTTTAGCCATGGAAAAAAACGTGAGCAACATCATCATCAAGCACAAACATTGCACTAACAATGGGTAGACGTCAGGTAATTCCTCTCTTCTATTTTTGATATTTTCCGGTGTTTTTAGCTGTAATGAAGTGTGTCACTCATACCCACTCAACCCTGTTACTCATCAGAAAAATACACGGTAATTCCAAAGTTTTTCTTTTGTTAGATAGCTAAATTTGTTCTTGAGCATTTAGCATGCAGCTAACACAGCTAGCATGTAATCTTTAGTATTACAATAAACTCTAACGTTAGCATTCATTTGCAACCCTCTTGAATTACCATTTAAATAAAATGTAACTTTGTTTAATTTTAAAGGATTTATTCAGCAATATTTTATTTCAGATTATAAAAACAGACTTCTCTACCATAGCTTAAATAAATATTGTGTAGCAATAATAGTTGCGATGGACAATGGTGGGGTGTGTTTTTTTCAGGTTGCCATAGAGAACCTATGAAGTAAGGGTCAATAAGTGTAACCGTCTCATGCTCTAGCCACACATTTAGTCCATAAACAAACAGAGCGCTGCTCAGCTTCTGGCAGACGTCATGAGTAGCGGACGTCATAGCTCGCAGCACGCATTAGCCTAAATGTCAAGCTTGTTAACGCGCATGAAATGGTATAACATGAATGTGAAGAGGAGTGCAGCGTTTAAACAAACTCCCCTCTCTAGTGTTTTTATAGGATTATAATTCACACAACTGATATTGCACTGGTTTGCATCCTTCATTTCCTAAATAGAAGACAAACCATTGATATAACACTTTCCTAAAAAGAAAATGATGAGGTAGGGTAAAAAAAACTGCTGTTTCTTTTTTTTCTTTCTTCTTTTTTCTACATTATATGTTCCCCTTTAAACAAAAGTGTGTTGTTCATTTTCCTCCCTTACTGTACTGAAAGTGAAGGGAAACATGATCTTATACTAAGGTACAACCGTGATTTTGAATGTATGGTTACTGGACTAGTCATCGCTAGCTAGCTTAGCTAGCTTCCACTAGGCCTATCTTTAAAAAAAATAATACATTTAATTATTTAAAAAATTAAAATCAAGAGCCAGAACATGGCATACTAAGTAGAACAGTATAAGTCATCATACATCATACATAACAAACTCACAATATCAATGATAAACAGTAAAAAAAAATAAAAATAAAATGCCAGGGGTCTTAAACTAAGAAATATTGAAATCACCAAAACGAGAACACAACGTAACGTCTTGACAGCCTTTTTATTTTTAGAAATAGAAATGGAAAGTAAATATAAGTTTATTTCTTCCAAAAACACACAAAAAATATGCTTTGACTTAGCAAATTTACATTTATGAATATAAAACCTGTAAGGAAAGCTCAAAATTACAAAAGATATTGTCCAAGATAAACTTGCAAACGTCTTGCCACATCTTCCAGAAAAGATGCGCAACAGTCTCTGATTGAGAGCCACAAAAGGCCTACCTGTCTTGAACAAGCTAACAAGCTAGCAGATAGCTAAAGAATCTTCTAGTTAGCCGCTAGCTCCCACTAGCAAACTAGATGGTTCCCGGACTGACAGACCAGTGGTGGGGCCGTCCGCACGTGGCTACACACAACTTAGACACTACAGCGCAAATATCTTCAAACATATTAAATGACTTTAGAAGCAAATCACAAAGATGACTGACAGTGTTTTTAGCAAACTCTGACTGTAAGATAACCCTGACTTCTCCTTCTCCACCATGCTAAAATAATTTGCTTCAAGACTTATTGCACTTCCACCTGTTCTCCTCGAGACACAATATACCTTTCTCCTAATCAACATGTCAACCAAATGTCTCCCTTTTCCTCTCATAGTCATGACATTCTAAGGCCCTACTAGCCCTGTAGGCTAACGGCACAGATGGTGTTGGTTGTGAACTTTTTCTGTGACCGATCTCCTATGAAGTTTTGTTGACTGAACGCTCATAATTGTTAGTCAAAGTTTTAAGCCGAACGTCCTTCCTGACACAACCCTCTGCATTTACCCAGGCTTGTCTTACATTTTGGTCTGTATCTATTACAGTTTTGGCCATTCCACATGGACTACCAAATTAACTTTGTTTGAGTCAGAGAATTTGAGATACCCAATGTGAAAGAAGATCCTAGATGTATTGATGACGGGTATGAAACAGTTATAGAACAGTTCTGCCCCTCCAAAAATAACACCTTAGCGTTCAACTATAACTGTTCGTACATGTCACCTGTTCGTAGGGTCTTCTTTCATTTTGCGTATGTGAAGTTCTCTGACTCAAGCATTTGACATGTCAAATTTCCAGAGCTGTAACAGATACAGACAAAAACATCCCAAATGACCAAGTGCGTGTACTACATGCTGTTAACATTAACTTTCATTTTCAGTTTTTCTTACCTTATTTGAAGTCGTGTCTTCGTTTGTCAACTGTGGCTGTCACTTTAAGATCGTGCACGTACTCGCACGCGCACCATGAACGAAGCCGACACAGATGCTGCAGTTACGCTTTGGGCCAGAGATGGCAGTCGTGAGTAAAAAAAGTGACAAACTGCACAAAGATCCTTTAATGTTATTTTGTTGATTAATCAATGAATGGGATTTTTTTTTTTAAACATGCTTTAGTTTCCATCCATTTATTGAAAAACAGGACATGATTTCAACGTCACTTCCTACCGCCGCCACTAGTCAAAAGTTTCAAAATGTTGCCCTTCATTTTTCTCAAAAAATGTGTTCTAAAAAGATCAACTTAAACTTCCTGTAAACCAGAACCCGGAAGTGAAACAGGAGCTTTAGCTTATCTTTTTACTGCCTGGCCTAACTGGTTTGCTGATGTGCTTAAACGTTTTCTTTTGAATTTAATTTATGAGGCATACTTCAACAATAAAAGTGTGGATTTCAAATCTTCTCTTCTTGGTGTATTTGATTGATTAGTCATGCACTACAGTTTTGTAATGTCCGTAGGGACCTTTAACAGATATGCGATTAAAATCGATTAATTAAATTAATTAATTGAAAATCCTGTAATTAATTTGATTAGTTGGTTTTAATCATCCACAGCACAAAAAAAAAAAATATCTGACTACTTTAACGGAGGACAACAGAAAAATCTGATATTGTTTACTGTTGAAAGGCGGAAATTCTGAGGATTTGGACACTTTTAAATTGAGCAAGATTAATACATTATTAATCGATTATCAAAAATATAGGTAATATAAAATATAGAAATATAGAGAAAAAAAGACAACAAACTATAAATAACATTTATCTCATAGGCTACTGTTGAGGAAAAACAAAAACAAAGACATTTTCTATTCAGTTTCTATTTGAGTTTGTACGAGGACAGATGATGTAAAAGCATGGTAAACATAAAACTGGTCATGATGTGTACGTGTCCTGACTCACAGTGAAGAAACCTGATAATGTCAAGAGGCTTAATATTGATCTCCCCTCTTTGTGCAAGTGTTTCACATTCAGGTGAAACGTGCGTTTTCTTTCCCAGGATGCGCAGCTGCCACACGGTGTGTTATTTATAGCGTTATGACGCAGTGGCCGTCTCGCGCCGACACCTGCCGCGACCGTCACACCGACAACACATCTGTCCAGATGACACAGACGGATGCTGTTGCCGCGGTGACGTGACGATGTTGTCGGGATTAGGAGAAAAATCTTCCATGGGGACCAAAAAAGTCCCGTCCCTCTTGGATGTACGTATGCACATGTTTGAGGAAAATATGATGAGGTGTGTTTGCTCAAGTGCTTGAGGGCATGTGTTTCTGTGTATCTCCTTTATTGCAGCGTCACTAAAAGCGGTCAACACCGGTCAATCCAAAAATGAACTTCACTCCCTCGTAAACATTTTACAGGTGCACTTATGTGCCGTGTGGACTGATATGAGCGCGCTTTTTTTTTCCTTTTTTTAAACATTCAATATGTGGGATATTTTAAAAGAGGAAATGACTCTTACCCCTTGCATTGCTCATTGGCAAACAAAACAGCTATCAAGTAATGTCTGCTATTGTGAGTAATGTCTGCCTTTGTGTTGGAATTATCATTAGAGGGCTTTCGCTTGCGTTTACTGGATTTCATCTTGCCGTCTCTACGGCAACAATCAATGCAATTTAAAGTACGGGACAAGTATGTGTTATGTGAGGCGGGATTTGGAAAAAGAGAAGCTTAAAGGTCAATACGGTGGAGACTTCTCGTCATAAAAGCTTTACACAATTGTGAGTGAAGGAATGATTGTTTTTGTCATCTTAATGCCATAATGACCAATAAAGGGCGATTATTGCCAAGCAACACTTGATAGTTTTATTTGCAACTTATCATAGTGCAAACACTGTCAGCTTCTGGATTTCAAGGAATTTGACAGGATCAGGATCACCTTTCACATGTTTTATAGCTTTGCCTGCACACTTTTCGATGATTAACCAAACAACCGGGCTGTGATCAAACATTTGTTTCCCAAATCTTTTCAGCTCATAACAAAGAAAAATATCCCGAGTGGAAATACCAAAATCACTTATCTCCTTAATTTGTGCCTGTGCGTTGGAATAAGATGAACCAAACGCTAATGAGAGGAACTTAAAGCTGCCAAGGGAAAAGAGTGAAGCAAATGAGGAACATGATAGGTTAGCTATAGGAAAAGATTCATCATCATTTATTCCATTCCTTACAAATTAAGTCAATTTCTTCTCAAGCTATTTTCATCGAAGAGTTTATTTTTTCTTTTTCGTGTAAAGTCTAGTGAAAAAAGTGTTAAGTCAACATGAGAGTTTCCAAATTAAAAACCGGGACATTACAATTCACTGAAAACCAAATATACAATGCATTTTCACCAGGAACTATTTAGAACAAATGTAATCCGCTAGTCAATCTATATTAATTTAGCTAAGGCTAAATGCTAGCTTGTTCGACAGTTTCATAGCACTAAACAAACAATGCACTCACACTTTTTTTGCTCGGTCCCGGCAGCTATTGAAAGATGGCGTTTAACTTGCGCCGATCCCACATTGTAACATTGCAAATATACCGCCAGGAAAGCTCAGCTTGCATTGGGTCCGACCAGTAGACTAACATTAGGCGAGTAGGACTGCATTTCCTATAATTCTTAGACACAAAAGTGGGAAATAGTTCTGGCTCCAGTATCACGATAAGATGCCTGCTGAGCTATTTGATGCGAATGAGAACGCAAAAATGAATGTGGAATAGGAAGAAATTTAACAATTAGATTCCATTGGAATTGGTTTATCGTGAGAATCGCTATAACAACTGTGTAACATGGCCCAAACTATTGACTTGCTGACTCGACATAAAAACAAAAACAATAAAACGCGACGTCGGGACGGGACGAAACAGCGGGGTCATGTCTGAATACAACTTTTAAAAGAATCTGTCTTTACAAGAAGAACATTTGATTCTTACTGTCAAAATGTCAATCGAAATATTTACTTTCACACCATAGCAAGCAAATAACATGGCTGATAAGTCATGTTGGCTATTAGCTAGCGAATGCAAATCAGTGCATGAGATAGAAATAGTCGAGCAACGGCAAATAAAATGGCATTATCTAGTCAAGTAAGCTCAGCAAAACATTGCGTTTTACTCAAACTTCCTGATCCTGCTTGTATTATGAGTTGCGATGGTTGCGAGTATAGCCTACACGTGCGCGTGCGCCGGTCTAAGCCAAAATGCCAGGGCTTATTTTTTGTGCCAGTCCAAGCCCTGTTGGTAACGGATACTCTGGAGTCACAACCCAACTTAATTGTTACTGTTTAATTGTTACTGATGCATTTGGCACACATCAAAAAAGACACTCCTTCAGATATAATGCGTCTTTGGCTTGAGCAAAATCGAACACCTGCTTAAGACTGCTTAAATCCACGCAGCATTTAACATATAACAAACTCATTCTGTGTCATTATGCGTAACACACGAGAATTGATGTACCGTAATGTCATAACTTTGCTCATTTTTGGAGCTGGATCCAAAATTCTGCCTTCACACACTCACATGCACGCACACATGCACACACACACACATACACACTTACACACGCACCTGCACATACTCACCCACATACAAAATAAAAAATAAATAGAATAAAAAATTTAAAAAAGAGAGAGCAATGATGATGACATGTCAAATCGGTAAAATTACCGAATGAACAATACTGAGCTCTCCCGAAAAAAAAACAATTCTGCCAAAAATACAATTTGGATTGATGCAGTATGACAAGTGCAAATGTTGTTAAATTCTTATCTCTACGACACGGATTATTATCCCAGTAAAGGCAAATGTGTTTTTAACACATGATCATACTTTGTGATATAGTTGAAGGTACGTCTGTTACTTGGAGCTCAGAGGTAAAAAAACAAAAAAACAAAAAAAACAAATAAAATACTCTGAAAACCTGAGCACTAGCTTCAGTTTTTTGGAGTCATCTTTTTAAATAATTTCCCCCCATTTTTCAGAATTTTTTTTCTGTTTTTCTGAGTATTTTTTCCCCCCTGTTATTCTGAATATTTTTTATGACAAAAAAAATCTGAAAAACAGAACAAAACAAAAAAATTACACCAAAAAAAGATGTGGTTCGTCCACGTAAGAAAGCAAATCAGCTTTTATCGTGCATAGTTGAATAAATAAATAGATGACTAAAATGAATAAATTCATGAATCCTATGCTGGCCTTGTTTGTTCAACTAGTTGGGTCAAAGGGAATTTGCATAAAGAGGGTGGAGAAATTAAGATCCTTGGCATGAACGGCAACGCTTTTTAACACTTTTCTCATACATGTGGTGACAATGAGGCCTGCAGATTGGGCGCCGCAGACATTTAAAAATAAAAAAAACATCCGGCATGCTCTGTAAATATCCCTTGAGTCAATAAAGGTTGAGTGTGGAGTTTGCTTAAGTTGCAAGCAGTTTTGTAACAACTTCTGAGCAAGTCTCTCTTTTTTTTTGGTAACACTGTTTAGCGATGCATGTTTCAAAAATATCGGTTGTTTTCATAGATGCACGGCGGTAGATATTTGTGTTTGCGCCGTTGCGGGCGTGGACACAGCTGACTTGATTCCGAGGCCAATCAAAGCAGATTCTCTCATTCCCTTTAAAGGAGGATTCAATCCATGCTGTTGTCATATTTATGAAGGAAATTCGATGACATACTTTATACATATTAGCAGAGCGCAGAACTTTAATCAAACCCACTATAACTGTCTTACACAACACTTTAAACCTGCCTGCCTGGAAAAGATATGCAAATTTTTGATTTGAGCGCATGCGCGCCTGTTTACAAAAACTTGACACAAACCCTTTTGCCATTGACAGCTATAGACGTCAAAAATTCATTTGAACTATTTCTATTAGTTTAACATATTTCTCCACTTTTGTTAACAAGAGTATGAAAACCTATAGGGAAAAAAATATTGTACATTTAGACCAGATATAAAATTTGTGATTAATCATGAGTTAACTATTGAAGTCCAAATTTTTTATAATCTTTTCTTTTTTGAAAAAACATTATTTAAAAAAAGAAAAGATTATTAAAAATTAGGTCATCAGGCTATTACATTTTTTAATTGTAATTAATCACATTACTTCAATAGTTAACTCAGGATTAATCACGAATTTGACATCTGTTCTAAATGGTACAAAAAAAAAAAATTTTCTAGGTTTTCATACTCTTGTTAACAAAAGTGGAAAAAATGTTAAACTAATAGAAATAGTTAAAAAGAATTTATGACGTCTAAAGCCGTCAATGGCAGTGAATGAGTTAATAATGACTTTTAGGTAAAATTAGTCATTTTGCATGCGGCAACGCGGGAATGCCACTGGCCAACATGAAATGTAAAATACTACAAAATACAACAAGATATTAGAGGAGCTGATCGGCTTAATCTGCATTGTGTCATCTTATCTCATCAAATATGGAGCCCATATTTGTGCTATTTTTGTGTGATCACGTTACACCAAGTCAGTTTGAGCTCGTCTCAGAAAAATGCACTCCGGCTGGTTTCATGAGTTGCAAACAGTATTTTGATGTCTCTCGCAAGTCAACTTTGAACCCCAAAAAAGTGTTAAAGGTAGCTTTTTTTTTAATATATATCAACAAATCTCAACCAATATTGAGGTACTTGATGTAGTTACATCAAATTTGCACAATGCCGATGAATATGGTACGTTGCCAAAGTTTTTTTTTTATCATACCGTATTTATAATTGATAATACCATATTTTCCAAGATGCCGTTCAATATCATAACTTATTAAATTCGTTACATATTGACATTGACAATTGTATTCCTTTTTTTCTAACTCTTTTCTGGGACATTGGTTTTTCAGATTATTTATTCATTTATTAATTTATTATTATTATTTTTAAACAAATAGTGGCTTGGTTTAAAATGACTTTTCTTTAATAAAATAAAATAAATACATACATAACTAAAATAAAATAAATACAAATTCTGCACTGCAGTTTTAATATCTTGAATACAGTTTTAGTCTGTTTGTGCACAGTATATCATTTTGGTTTTAACTGTGGTTTATCTATTTAAACATATCAAGTCAATTGAGCAACTCACACAATGCATTTTTGAGCAGTCTTTTTTTGTGTGTGCGCGATTTTTTTGTCATTTAGATTTTTTCAATTTACTAAGACGTTCCCAAACAAAAGTATTTAGCTGTATGTGTTTCCAGGTGATTTTAATTTATTTTATTTTTAATTTTTTTTAGTAAGCATTTGTCGCCAGGTTTTTTTCCGACTAAGCATAGTCCGGAAAGTCGCTAAATTGACGTCATTGCCTTGGGGAGCAAATAGGGGAGGAGGGAGGTACAATAGTGACGTCACATAGAGGGTGTTTCCACCAGGCCGTTGCTCAATGACCAAACACGGCAACCAATCAGGGCGCCGTATGCTAATAAAGGAGGAGCTTTGAAAGCACACGAGACTTTCCTTATGAATCGGCGCTTGAGCTCGTAAGGCGGACTTCTCGACTACCAGCTGACTTGACACTTCCTCCCCCGAACTCAATCCAGCAGTAACGGGACGCACTCAGTGGAATATCCCACAGGAATTTGTTCCGCTACATTTTTGTGTGTGTATCTCTCGGGGCTGTTGATCGGCATGGAGTGCGGGGATGCCTCGAAGCAGAGCCGGCGTTTTTGCGTTCTGTCCTGGGATCAGGTGCAGCGTTTGGATTCCATCCTGGGGGAGGCTGTGCCCATCCACGGCCGGGGAAACTTCCCCACGCTGTCCATGAGTCCCCGGCAGATTGTTCAGGTAAAGACATGGAAATATTTGAGTGACAAAGTCAATGACTTTGCATGTTATTAAATCACAAATGTATGCTCAGAACATTCTAATTAAACCTGTCCTCCTCTTGACTCATTTCCATGACGTTTTTACATTCTGCACATGCTTATTACCTTCTCTTTCTTTACCTCCTCATGAGGTGCCAGTCTCTTTTATGAGAGCATGTCATTCACACAAAAGCCACACAAATTGTTTGAATTGCAATTTAACCTCCCGCTCCAACTTCACATTTCCAGTGGCTGACTTACACGGTTTTTCCTCCCTTTGTGGCGTCCGCACAGACAGTTGGCTATCTGCAAAGCGTCTTCTCATGAGTCAAAATTCCACTTATGGTCCATCTCAAGCCTCACAGTCACGCCGCACTTATTTCATTCCCACGTTGATGATGAGCTCAGTGAGCGTACGAAGCCCTGAGCTCATGCTTGTGGTTATGGAAAGATGAATGCTCCTTTGAGTGCTGCAGGAAGCTTAAATGCAGGTTGGAGCCCCCTGAAGTGGAGAGTGGAGACGCATGTTCTTGTTGGTTTTTGTGGATACCCCAAAAGTAAATTATTCATGTTTTTGTACTAACAAGTACAGTTCCTGTCATGACTAAGTAGAATAATTGGAAGAGGGGATATTCCATTATGATGGCCCATGTGGTGTTAAAGGATTAAAAACTTCCAATGTGTAACTGTAGTTGAAAGATTTCTTTATAATGTAGACAAGCTTGTATAAATATTTATTTAGTTTATCGCAAGCCATCTTTAGTTACATAAGCCCTTTCAGTCACTTTATCAATGTTCTCTTACTATATAAGGACAGACATGCGTCTGGTCTCGTCCCTGCTAGGGTTTCACCTCCACCGCCTGCCTGCAAGCCATACTTAAAGCTCCTGCAGAAGCACTGCCTAATGTAAATCTGAGCGTCCACATTCCAGGATGTGACATCAGTGCAGGCAGAGTTCACGTTCTCCGGGGCTGAGTCATTATGAGCTACGAAGAACTGTGCGAGGGGTTGCCTTGCCTTTTAGAAAAAGAAAAAAAAAGGTTTTCTTTTTCTGTAGCCTGACCCAGGATGTTCCAGGTCTTATGTGATCACTCTAAGAGAGAGTTAACACACTCTAATCTGATGGGTCAGTGCCCTGGGGGAGAATTAGGATTGCGTACGTCTGTGTTTGTCTGCAATGGAGACTCGTGAAGATCTCGTGTAGTTTTACAGATAGTTGGATCGTGATTGGGTCATTAGGCGTTCCTTTCCACAGAGAGATGACACACGATGTGGTTTGCTATGGATCATGAGCCGTAGATAGTTGAGTATAAAGTTTATAAATAGGTCCACATGATGTGAATGCTTTCAATCATGATCTTCTCCTTTGGATAGATAGATAGATGGGCGGACGGACGGACGACCTGATGATCTCACGGCACACTAATGGGCTAGCTAGATGAATAGATGGATGGACAGGACGGACGGACAGAGGGAGGGAGGGAGGTAGGGAATGATGGACGGACGGACAGACAGAGGGACGGACGGAGGGATGGACGGACGGTCGGTCGGATGGACGGAGGGACGGACAGACAGACAGACTAATGGGCTAGCTAGATGGATGGATGGACAGGACGGATGGACAGAGGGAGGTAGGGAATGATGGACGGACGGACAGAGGGATGGATAGAGGGACAAACGGAGGGAGGGGCGGACGGTCAGACGGACGGACGGACGGACGGAGGGAGGGAGGGACAGACAGACAGACTAATGGGCTAGCTAGATCGATGGATAGACAAAACGAACAGACGGCTGGATGCACAGACTGACTGACAGACAGACAGACAGAAGGTGTCCCCCAAGGTTGTCTTTTAGTCACATGCTTTTTAATCAATTTCCTAGATACCTAAATAGCAGCAAATCGTCCTCTTGGTTGAACCGTTATCCAGGTCACTAGGAAAGAAGAGGAAAGGAAACACAGCTGACCCGTAATGACCCAGAAGCTGACAAGTAAAACCACATAGCAAAAGTTTTCTCATCAACTGCCCAGCAGTGCGCAGGACGCTCGCGAATATGTATGTGTCTATATACGTGTCACAGTCTGTGCGCGTGATAAGATGAGACAGTTTGAGGCTGTTGCTCCGTGTTTAGCTTCCTCTGCATTCATTCAGACTGACGTCCATGCTGATGAAATGGACTCTGACGGAAGAGTATCGATCTGGCCTTTACAAGCAGTCTCATTTCATTGTACAGTATTTCCACGCACGTCTCTAACTGCTGCTTGTGTGTCTCTCGTTTAGGTGGTCCGGGCACGGCTGGAGGACAAGGGTGTGTGCGTCAAAGACGTGAGACTGAACGGCTCGGCCGCCAGCCACGTGCTCCACCAAGATACCGGCTTGGGCTACAAGGACCTGGACCTGATCTTCGGCGTGTCCCTGAAAGACGACCAGGCCTTCCGACTGGTGAAGGACGTGGTCTTGGACTGCCTCTTTGATTTCCTCCCCGCCGGAGTGTCCAAAGAGCGCATCACGGCGCTCACCCTCAAAGAGGCCTACGTTCAGAAACTGGTGAAAGTCTGTAACGACGCGGACCGCTGGAGCCTGATCTCGCTGTCCAACAACACGGGCAAGAACGTGGAGCTAAAATTCGTGGACTCTTTACGGCGGCAGTTTGAGTTCAGCGTGGACTCCTTCCAGATTTGCCTCGACTCTCTGCTCTTGTTCGACCGCTGCTCCGAGACGCCCATGTCGGAGAGCTTTCACCCCACGGTGGTCGGCGAGAGCGTGTACGGCGACTTCCAGGAGGCCATGGGACATCTGTGTCAGAGGACCATAGCCACCAGAAGCCCCGAAGAGATCCGAGGGGGCGGCTTGTTGAAGTACTGCCACCTGCTGGTACGGGGCTTCCGAGCGGCCTCCGAGTCGGACATGAAGCAGATGCAGCGCTACATGTGCTCGCGCTTCTTCATTGACTTCTCCGACATCGGCGAGCAGCAAAGGAAACTGGAGGCTTACCTCCAGAACCACTTTGCCGGCATGGAGCACAAACGCTACGAGTGCCTGATGACGCTGTACCAGGTGGTGAACGAGAGCACCGTGTGTCTGATGGGTCACGAGCGGCGCCAGACGCTCAGCCTCATCTCCATGCTGGCGCTGAAGGTTCTGGCCGAGCAGAACGCCATCCCCACCGTGACCAACGTCACGTGTTACTACCAGCCGGCGCCCTACGTCCAGGACATTAACTTCAGCAATTACTACATCGCGCACGTGCAGGCGCCGCACGTGTCGCCGTGCGCCGCTTCCTATCAGACGTGGCTGCCCTGCAGCTGAGTGTACCCAAAGATGGATTGCTTTTGTATCTTCTCGCAGAAAGAGGACTGGAAACAGACAAAAAAAAATGTTTGCCAAATGAGACTCGATTGTACGAAAGTGTATTGCACTCATTTGAAAAAAACTAAACAAAACAAAACTGTTTTTCTGACTCATTTTTTTTGTGTAATTTTTTTTATGTTCTGTTTTTCGGATTTTTTTTGTCATAAAAAATATTCTGAATAAGGGGAAAAAAATACTCAGAAAAACAGAAAATAAAAATCTGAAAAACGGGGGGAAATGATTTTAAAAAATGACTCCAAAAAACAAGCTGGTGCTCGGGTTTTCAGAGTATTTTATTTGATTGATTTTTTTTTTTTTTTTACCTCTGAGCTCCAACTAACTTGTTGCAGACGTACCTTCAACTATATCACTTACTGGTTCAGTTAAGAACAGTTTACGAACATGTCAATTGATCACCATGATATTAGTAAGCTAACAGTTAATTTTTTATGGAATTATTATTATTGTATGCGGGAAAGTGTCCTCTATTAGCGGGTCTGCAACAAGCCACTAGAGTTCAGAGGTAAAAATAAAATTAAAATAAATACTAATATTTTTTTTGCTGTTTAAAAAAATATATTTTTTCCCATTTTTCTGGATTTTTTTTATGACAGAAAAAAATATGCAGCGAAATAGAAAAAAATATTCAGAAAAACATAAAATAAAATAAAAAAATACACGAAAAAACAAAAGCCCCCCCCCAATTTTTTTTTCAAGTGAATGCAACATGCTTCCGTACAATTGAAACAAACACACAAAACAATCCTGTTCTGCTGTAAGTACGATTGAGCCGACACGCAACGTCCGTGAGATTGCTCGTCATTTTTTTTTTTTTTTAAAGATGTAGCGCTAATATCTTATTTAAAGTAAAAAATAAAAAAAAAAGACTTTGTGAAGGTTTTTATAGAAATACAATCTTTAGGAGACAAACATTAAAGCTGATGTTATTTTCATACTCGGGCTTTTAATTTTTGTAAAATACTGGACCAAAGATGTATTTTTGCTCAGAAAGGGAATTTTTTTTCTTTGGTTTGTGATTCCAAGTGCCTAAAATGATCTGTGAAATATTCTCGAGATGTTTGTAACGTGAGAACTGTGCATTCAGGTTTTTTTCTCTAGAATATTCTGTCTGTCTTTAAGGAGCAGAAGCATTCATTTTGTGAGATTAAAAAAAAAAAAAAGGAAAAGTCATTTTTGGTGTTGTGGTTATTATGTTTTTTTTTTTTCTCTATCTGGGCCCTACGGTGGACTACGATGGTAAAAGAATGACTTCAATGTTGAGATTTGCAGGATGCAGGGAAGGTGATCATTATCGCGAGTTACATTGTATAGTACAGTGGTTCTTAACCTGGGCTTGATTGAACCGAGCTTTAGGGGTTCAGCTGAGGTCAAAACACACACCCGACTTGTTTTTTTGCGATTACATCTATTATTGGCTGCAGGTGATCACGCTACATTGCTTGGCCTACCTGTGCTCCAAGGAATGTGGTGCGCTCAGTAGTCGACCTGTGGCTGTTGTGATGGTACGTCGTGTGATTTCTCTATTATTGTAATCCCATCATACTATTTTAAGCTAAAAAGGAAAGTGGTCGGATGAATATGTGCCATCAGAATTCATATGCATGTATTATGGAACGTACGGTGTTCCGCAGGGTTTAATTCAGGGGCCTCTGCTGTTTTCATTGTCTCTGCTGCCCCGGGGTCGCATCTTAAGAAAATAGCGGTGGTTGTTCTATAGATATAGAGTTGAGTTGAGTGATGAAAATCCTACTCTACCTGTTGATTTTGTTCACCAGTATGTCTTGAGTTTTAAAAAAAATATAAGATACTGATGGGCAGTGTTGTCACAGATTACTTGAAAAAGTAACATGATTACTGATTACTGATTACTCCTCCGTGAGTCATCATCTTATCGTGGCGGACGGGTTTGCGTGTCATTTTTACTGGACAAAAATGCAAAGTAATGGCAAATGCACCCGTTTGTGGAGCTCCTGCTGCTTCTTCCATTGTTTGGCCAGACTCCGAGCACTCACACATGTTGGTACACGAGACCCGACGTTGCTTCTTCCGCTGAGAAAACGTGCCATGCGATGTGACGTCACTCCCAAACTATTTTCTCCTCGAAATTTTCTTAAAAATGGACAACAAACTTCTGCATTCTACACACATTTTGAGGTAATAAAAAAATAGTAACGTAGAGCCACTTAGGAAAGTAACTTTAATCAGATTACTGCGTTATTGAAGGAAAGAAATCAGATTACAAAAAAAAAATCAACTGATGATGGGGTTCAACAAAGTTTCTAAGCACTGGTTTCGTATCACATGCAGGTTGAATTGTAAGTAACAGGTGTTCTTTCCGATGGATGCTTGCATACCATGAGTGCTTGTTTGTCGTCTTGACTTGATCTGATCAAGTCGGCAAGGCATGTAGACCTGTGGCTGCATTTGCTCAACGGGGGCCGAGGATCCGTTACGATACGAGGACATGAACCATAAGGAGGCTTTTCTCAAGCACAATGGCTTCTCTTTACTCTGATACGAAAGCTTTTTTTCTTCTTTTTTTTTACAAAGGCCGGCCTGTTCTCCCACCCCCGATACGGTTTGCTTGACTGACACGATATCCGAGTTGTGGTCTGAAATCTTGACGGCGAGACGGCAATAGCAAGGAAAGATGGAGAAGCTGCAACCCGACTGGTTGTGACTTAACATTTCACCAGTTTAGAGGAGGACGCATTATTTAGATATTTTTAAATATAAAAATATCACATTATATAACAACTGGTCGGCTGGATTTACAGCTGTGTTTTTTCCTTCTTCTTTTATTGCGTATCCCCTTTGCAGTATTTATGTTAAGTAGTATCTCCGGACTGCCTCCTTTGGTGATTTGAACTCAAAAGGTTAAGCCCGTATATTAGGATGATGATGATGATCGCTCTGCAATACCGGATTGAAAGCAATGTAGATACAATGACAATCTTGACTTTCTTTGACATCTTTGAAAGGAATTGCCTAAACTGTATAAATCTTTAAAAAAAAAAATACGGTTAAATCCAAAATGATTTATACCCTGGCCTGATTTTGTGATAAAGGCATGTTTGAGATAGCATTAATGCAAAAAAAGTGGCAAAATCCTTTGTGATTATTATTCATCCATGCTTCATTAGGTTCGACAACCATTTATTGTGACATTTGCGCCACGGCCATTTTAGACTCTTCAATGAACCTAACGTGTGTTTTTGGAACGTGGAAGGCAGATGGAGTAAATTCCTCACAGGACGCCAGGAGCAGAGATTCAAACCCCCAACCTCAGAACTATGAGGCAGATGTGGTAATCACCCTAAAATTGACTCAATATGGTTACATGGCTCGGTAAGTGCTGCTGTTTTGGTTAGCAAAATTCTTTATTGCCAATGATGGCCTAAAAACTTCCTTAAGGAGGAAAAAAAAACATTTGGATTGTGATGTTTATTTTAAATGGACATGGCATATATTCAAGCAAATGACTTACATATTTGGCTTACATTTACAAATCAGCACCAGAATATAAAAGAAAATAGTGTTAAGTAGGAAATGAGCTTTATAATCTTGTATCACATCCCTGGCTAGGGCAACTATTAATGAATGTTTCCAATGTGATCTTATTGACTTACACACATGCTGGGCTTAAGCCGCCAAGAGGCTCCTGCATGTGCAAAAATGTACTAAAGCTCCAGCGACCCCCCACCTGCTCGCTCTCTGTGGCGCTCGTATCAAGCATTTCACCTACACATTCCTTTCAAGTCTGCACACCTGGCGCTTCCATGCTGCACATGCAGCCTGCGTGCTACTTTGTGGCCATTTAGTGATTTTGCCTTGGAATGTTCACACCTTATAAACTGAAAGATCATACAATACCATTTACAGAAGAGCTCGTTTAGATTTCCTGTAAGGGTGGTGGGTGCTTTTGAAGCCCCGAGCTGCTTGGCCCTGATTGATGACCCGTTTTTGCTAGCACAGAGGCTCGTTGTGGGAGTCACCTTCCCATTTATTTATTTTTACAAACACGGATCGGCATTTCTCTCACTGCATTCAAGTACAATTAAAAGGATTCTATAAAGCGGTTAAACGGCGCTCTTAAATTTTTATTGTGTGCTTTCCGGCTTTTCGGTTTATGTGGTAAAAAAAGCAACATGGGATTGAGACGGGGGCTCTCATTTCATCATTCTTCCCCCGGGACGGCAGTTTTGCCACCCATGCTGCAGTGGAGAAAACCCTTTATACTTCTGCGGCCCATATTTAATGTGAATAAATAAATAAATAACTTTTTCAGTTGAATTTCAACATAATGTGTGAGTGTACTAAGACTGACGCATCATTTGTCTCCAATGTTTATAAAACACTACAGACACTTATGTTCATGCTTTATGGTTATGTACTCCGGTTATGTATTTCTGGACTAAAGTCTTAGAAAAACTTTCCGCTATCTTGGACTGTAGGATACCTTTATCTCCAAACTTGTGTTTGCTAGGTGACCTAACAACAACTGACTTACCACATAAACAATTTCAATCTACACTTGTAGCCCTTACTATCGCAAAAAAAACAATTCTTGTTAACTGGAAAAATAAACAAACTCTGAATATCGACCAATGGTCTAACCTCCTCATAAATCACATTTTAATGGAAAAAATATCTGCCTCAAATGAAAACCAAATATCAAAATTTATAGAAACATGGTCGACGTATAAAGAATTTTTTAACCTAATTCTGGTTACTTAATTGTCTGTTAGCGAGAGCCACTACATCGTGATAACTAATTAATGTTTCTGCATTTGACAATTTATTATTATATTATATTATTAGTATGGGATTTTTTTTAATAGGTTTTAGGTGAATTAATGAATACACACACACTCGCACGCACGCACGCACGCACATACACATACTCACCCACATACAAAAAAAAAATTAAAAAATTAAAAAAAATTAAAAAATATATATATATTTAAAAAAAAAGGAGAGCAATGATGACATGTCAAATTGAATGAACAATACTGAGCTCTCCAGGAAAAAAAAAAAAAAGGACTGACGCATCAATCTACAAAAAGATTTTCCTTTAACTACAGGATCCATTGCTGTGCACTAGCTAATACAATAAAAAAAATAATAGCATTTACACCGAAAATATGTTCATTGTAACTCAGCAGCTTGTCTTCAATTTTAAAATAGACACGGATGAATGAAGTCAAGTTGGATTTTTATCTTTGCCAAACCAAAAATCATTTCTAAAGAACAATGAATAGCCAGAAAAACAAGAAGTACTGAGTCACAATCATTGTGTCATCCAGCCTTGCTTACAGGTATTTTGGCTAAATGTGGAAGAGCGTTGACGTTTTAGCGATGTTCCCTTTATGTGTACACGTGTGTGTATCCAAACCAACCCGTGTTAAGGCGTCTTCAAGTGAATTTCAGTGTTCTTACAATTATTCATTTATTGTTCATTTACTAGGGTGAAATAATATAATAAATAAATAAAATGAAATAATAATAATATAAATAAAATATTATTTGTATTATTTTTATTTTTTATTTACAATATATCATTTGTCAAAGGATTTTAATTAGATAAAAGAATACAAATGAATAGTTCAATGTAAAACAATAATTCAGTCATATTTTTTATTTGTAATTAATAAATAATCAATGATCTAATATTTTTATGGACATGCAAAATTGTTAATGACAATATAATTTTTTATATTTATTTAATATATATTTAGCTGGATTTATTTATTTTTAATATTTATTCATAATCATTAAAAAACATTTCACTCTTTTGAAAAAAGAAATGAAAAGCGGACAAAAAGAAGTAAAAGTTGTAATGTCTGCCTCTGATCAATTTTTTTTTAAGTAATTGTGCTTTTATACATTTTTTAAAAATACAGATAGACTGAGATGATTTGGTTTTACAATCCAGATTGTTCCACAAACTAAATCTTAAATGTCATTTGTCAACAACAACAAAAGCAATCATCATCATCATCATCATCATCTAATAATAATAATTTCTACACTACAAGGAGTGCCTCTATGGACACATGGTTCACTTTTACAATTGTGTTGTCTGTTTTAATGCGATCCAAATATTGAAAACTCAGTCCAGATCACACAGACTTGAGTCAGCATGTTTGGAAGTGAAGCTATACTTGGGGAGCACATGAGTGTGACATCATTTCGTTGGAGCAAAGGGGAAACACATGTTTCATGATTGGACCAAGCTGACCATGCAGCTTCAGCTGCAGGAGGCCGCTGTGAGTGTGTGTGTTTGTTACTTAAATAGATATATAACTTTACACAAAGTAACTAAGCCTAGACATAAACAGTGTCACTATCGTGGATGTGAATGTATTTTCAATGCTGTTTATGCTGTTCAGGGTCACATCCCAGGAGATTTCAGGCGAAAGACGGGTGGCACGCTGCACTGGTCATCAGTCAAGGACAGGGTGCATAGACTATGGCGCGTTCCAATAATATTCGAGTTACCATAGGCCTGTGATGTCATAAAACACAGGACAAAGAGGTAAAAGTGGAATATTTAACTCATTCACTGCCATTGACGGCTATAGACGTCAAAAATTAATGTCAACTATTTCTAGCAGTTTAACATTTTTTCCGCTTTTGTTAACAAGAGTGTGGAAACCTAGAAAAAAAATATTGTACATTTAGAACAGATATAAACTTTGCGATTAATCGTGAGTTAATTATTTATTTAATTACAATAAAACAATTTAACCGCCTGACGCGATTTAAAAAAAAAAGATTAAAAAAAAGATTTTAAAAAATGAGGGGCGTCAGGCGATTATTTTTTTTTAATCATAATTAATCGCATGACTTCACTAGTTAAGTCTTGATTAATTATTTTTTTATATCTGTTCTAAATGTACAATAAAAAACATTCTAGTTTTTCATACTCTTAACAAAAGTGGATATTTTTTTTAAACTAATAGAAATAGTTCAATTCAATTTTTGACGTCTATAGCCGTCAACGGCAGTAAATGAGTTAACGTGCATCTCAGGCGAAACATGGCTTTTATTTTGAAAATACATTAGTTTGGCAGCCATGTGTCAGAACACAGGGTGCAAGAGTACATATATTAATATTTGGTCCCGGAAGGGGATTGTACAAAAAGGTGCCAGGATATAGTATACATAAAATGTTATGTCTATTTTGTGCAATCATGATATTTAATTACCGTATCTCTTGGACTATAAGTTCCACTTTTTTTCATAGCTGGTCCTGCAACTTGTACTCGGGTGCGACAAAATCCCCATTCCCAAATCGTGTTGACGGCAGCGAGCAAGTCCCAATTGGATTTGAAACTTCCGCTTACAACCCCGAAAAACATTTTCTTTTTAGTTTAAAATGGCTTACCTCAAAGAGGAAGTCAACCCAAAATAAATTTCATAACAATAATATGTTCTATGCAGTATCAGTAGTCTAAATACAGTATTCTGGTCAATACAGTGTTCGGTTGCTATACAGTTAATGCGGTTCACTTTTCGTGGTCTTGCTGTTTCGCAGATTTTTTGAGTGCAATTTAGTATGCTTTTAAAATTTTTTTTTTTTTTTTTTTACAGTAATGGACCTATTTAATAAAATTCATGAAGGTTTGAACAATGAGAATGTTTAAACAAAAGAAATGTGAAAAAAATGTAAATGTCTCAATGAGAAATGTGTATAAACTGTGGTGAGGGGTTTTAGAGCCTTAAAACATTTATAATAAATGTAAAACATAGAGCTAACTACTTTGCGGAAAATGTGGGAACACAGTATTACGTTAGTGGGATATGAGTTAAGCAGCAACACTTTTTGGAATTTTTTTTGGGGACTGGTGCGATTTATCCTCCAAAAAATACAGTAAACTAAATTCATTAGTTGTACATTTTCTCAGTTTCTTAATAATGTGCTCTGAATGACCCTTTAAACATGCGTTCTGTTTAAAAATAATACTGGTGTGCAAAGGCTATTTTGAACAACAGACTTCACTTAACAAAGTTTTTCATTCAACCACAACGCAAGCTCAACCTGTCTGTGAGTTGGACATAGATTTGTGGATCAACAAAGAAGATACACAATAGCGTCCTTTGGCACTTCCGTCACCTTCAATAGGTAATTGGACTGAAGCTAATTGGCGACTTGCTGCATAGTTATCATGCATTTGCGAGGGGATTTTTTTTCTTCTTCTTTTAGCAACATAACCTATCATTAAAGAAAATAAGGCTTGACAAGATAAGAGCTGTGATGGAGTGAAACAAAGAAACAAGAAGTTGAAAAAAACAACAAAAGTCTTTTATACTCAGGAACACACCTACATTTTTGTACGTATGATTAACTTGATGGCTCAAATTATTAGTAATTATATACAGGTGAAGTCTACAGTGACTCATAAAAGTGACATGAAATTGTTTTTTTTGTCTTTGCCCCTCCATTGTTGAGGATTGTAGTGGTCTGCAACCTGCGGCACTGGAGCCACATAATATGTTTTGTTACATATTTGTTTTTTAAAGTTTTTTTTTAGATGCAATATTCTTTAAATGAATTCATTACAAAAAAAAAATAATTATTAAATATTCAAAACTTGTCAGAGTTCAAATTTTTAAGTTGTCAGAAAAAGAAAGACAAAAAGGTAGATGAAAAAGTTTTTTTTTTAAAGCACAAAAAGTGAAAGTAAAATAAGCAAGCAGAAAAGCAGAAAATTACCATAAAATATCCATGAAATTGCCAAAAATGTCAGCAAAAAGGCAGAAAAGAAAACATTTAAAAAGTAACCATAAAATGTCCACCCCAAAAAAAAGAAATCTCAAAAATTACCATAAAATGACCATAAAATGACCACAAAATGACCAAAAATGTCAAAAATTTGATTGCAGAAAAAAAAGGCAGGAAAAAAATGTCAAAAAATAGCCATAAAATATCAAAAAATGAAAAGAGGCAGAAAATTACCCTAATGTCCATAAAATTGCAAAATAAATGTCAGAAAGTTGGCAGAAAAGCTGAAAGGTTTAAAAATGTACATCAGCAAAAAATAAATAAATCCAAAATCAGAAGACAAAAGGTCGGAGAAAATGAATGTCAAAGTATTGGATGCTGCATTTTTTGCAGCTCTAATGAGCTTTTGGGCCGTCCGTACATTCGACTAACCCTAACACACCGCTTTGTTCATCACAATGTTCAAATGTTTTGCGGCTGAATTTTGGTTATTTATTTGTCCTAAAATTTTTGACAGTAAAGGTTGCTGACCCCTGATTTATGCTGTCAAATGTAAGCATTTACCCACTCGAAGTAATTCATCAAGTTTGGTTCTACAACCCGATTAGTGCAGCAGCCATCCACGTCGCTAAAGCCTAAAGTCGCTAAAGACGCCGGATGCGTCGTTAGATGTACTTCCAAATTGTCTGAAACGCCTTTGGCAACGGTGTATGTTCAAAAGTTGAACAGTCCAGGTGGCCATTCCTGCAGTCAGCTTGCCAAAATGTATACAAATGGAACACCTGTGCAATCATCATTTTGTCTAATCAGCATTTTCACACAGTGGATGGTTTCTCCAAGTAAAGGAGAAATTGTTCATTGCAGATTTGTGAAAACCCTTTGAGAGAACTAGGCCTATTGTGTAAATCAAATCTATTTTTAATGCTCAAATGTATTGTTTTAGGATTACACCCTTTTGTGGCACAGGGACAGAAAAGGGCTGTAACCAAAACTGTCGCCGCAAGGTACAAAGCAGAGCGATTATCTTTTAATAACGGCAGGTTGTGCTCAAAGGCAAAATACTCCCAGATGAATTCATTCATCAGTTTAATTGTTTTTTAATAAGTAAGCGGGTCTCTGCCAAAACTTTCACTCAGGGGAAGTTGAAGGTCAGGATAAATGGCTGGATTTAAAGCGCAGGTCCAACTTAATGCCCTATTCCAATTTGTTACCTCCCTGTACATCCAATATTTGGACCTACAAAGTGTCAACTGTGAGACAAAAACAAAAAAGAAGCCTATCCCAGCTGACCAAATGGAGGACTACATCCTGGACTGATTGAGGAAGTAAACAACAAGAATACATCAAGAATACAAATATGAAATGCTACATTCTGGCCTCATGCTCCTTTAAAAGATGGTGAAATTTCAGCATTACTTCACTGGCCGCCATATTCAATGAATGTTCTTATGTAATGTTTGATACACCACTATGTAGCCCATTTAAATCATATTTAATAATAGTCTTTGCCAATGCTTTTACTGTAATTTTGTGATTCTTAGTGTGTTTATTAGTGTTTTTGTGGGCAGACGCGTGTTAATGTGTTACCAATTAATGTCTTTTGATTAAAGATTTCCAATACCACTTTTTTGAGACTGATACCAGTACAAGACTACACGTACTCAACTCTTGAATAACAGTACCGATAGTTAGTAGTTCCTCATTTTGACTGTGTTTTGGGTTAGAGACATGGGTTCATTGTGTTGTTATTGGCCTGTATTTGTCCCTCATTAAGATGTTGTCAGCTGCTAAGCAGTTGCTAAACTGTCCTGTATTTGTCCCTCGTGATGATGATGTTGCCAGTTGCTATGCCCTTGCTTTAGTCCTGTCCTGTATTTGTCCCTCTTGATGATGATGTTGTCAGTTGCTATGCAGCTGCTATCGTCCTGCCCTGCATTTGTCCCTCATTAAGATGTTGTCAGCTGCTAAGCTGTCCTGTATATTTTCCTCGTGATGATGAAGTTGCCATTTGCCATGCACTTGCTATAGTGCTGTCCTGTATTTGTCCCTCTTGATGATGATGCTGCGAGTTGATATGCAGTTGCTATGAAACTGTCCTGTATTTGTTCTTCTTGATGATGCTGTGGTCAGTTGCTATGCAGTTGCTCGGTACGGTCCTGTGGTTGTCCCTCTTGATGATGGTGTTGTCAGTTGTCATGCAGTTGCTATGGTCGTGTCCTTTATTTGTCCCTTTTAAAGATGATGGTGTCAGTTGCTATGCAGTTCCTATGAAACTGTCCTGTATTTGTCCATCTCGGTAATGATTTTGTCAGTTGTTATGCAGTTGTTTTGCCCTGTATTTGGGTCTTGTTTTTGTGTCTGTTATCTTGACATATAAGCCTTTATTCTGTCATATAGAAGTATGGCGTATAGTGGGAGTTGCTCAGTGACGCTTTTATCAGTACTTCCAGGTTTCTTAGCCAAGGTTTCGCTGCATCGAGCCTGCTCATGGTTCTTTGTTAAGGTTTCACTGTCAAGAGTTTTCGTAAGGCATCTGAATCCAGCTCTCATCTCTGTTGTTACTTTGTATTTTTTGCAATAAGGACCTCTCTGTTTTTCAACTTTTGTGTCTCGTCTGCTTTTGGGTCCAAATTCCGCAACTCATGTGACATTCTTGATCATAAGCTGCAGTCGCAAGTACCAATATCTTTTAAACAATCTATCAGCCTTAGCGATACTCACCTATCCCTACTTTATGAAGCAGCCTCAATGGCAGATATCCCATGCATCTTATTTTAATACTTTTTTGGAAGAGGCCTGATTCTGAGCTGAGGATATTCCATTCCTACTTCCCCATTGTGCCACTCGGGGGGGCAAGAAAATCGAATTTTTGTCATTTAACCCATATGGTGTGAATCCACACCACGTGGTCCAAAAATAAACTGTTTTGCTAGTGAGGTCAGGGGGCATGCGGGTGCGCATTTCGAGATGCAAAATATAGCGTGAGAGATGCTCACTCATGCAGGTACGGGGAGAAGCACGGAGCATTCCTGGCATTACAGCCAGCTGACAAACAATCCCAAATTCATCCACAGCGCCGGGTTCGCTCAATGGCAGCAGTGTGTGCTGTTTAGCCGCTGAGGGGGCCCAACTCGGCCCCGCCGTCCAAACATTATAATGTCTGAGGTGTACCTGTCTACTTTACTGTCATTATTGTATAACGTGCCACTGACTTTTATATTTATAGTCTGCTTAATTTAGGTGCCTTTTAAGCCACAAAATGCAAAATAGGCCGGATAAAAAAAAACATTTGAAAGCACAAAATAACATTTGTCCGCTTCGTTCAACATAAACAGTTTTTAAGACAATTTTCTCGTAGTTTTCAATAACACTTTGTTCCATGGAATGTCAGCCATAGCTGAAAATGCAAAAGAAGTGACGGTGCTTGCAAAGTTTTGCATGCAAAATTTCTCTTCATGTATTTTGAAGAAGCCGTTAAAACTGAAGGTCGTGAGGCTGAACGACACGCAAAGCGCTCTGCCAATGATGATCACACTCTCATTCGTTTTAACCAACTATAAATAGATGATTGTCTGTTCTGGGCTTATTTCTGCATAACGAAGAGAAACTCCATGCCAGTTGTGGTTTTACACACCAGTTTAAAGCACTTTATGCAAAACAGGTGCAAACAAAAGAAACACATTTCCAAGACTTCACATAGGAATTAACAGCAAACAAAAATATATGTGAAAATACGAATTGTTCCGTAATAGGTTCAATGAAAAATTTTATTTTTTTACTAAGCAAAGATGTTGAGACAAGTTTGACTACAGTTTATAAATGACATGAAAACAAACAGGCTATAACAATGTTCCAGAACAAGACATTGTCCTTGGTTGTTACATTTGTGTGTTGCATGCCAGCATTGTTTTCACTGAACAAAACACTTTTCCACTTATCTGCTGATGAGTGACGTGAAAGGTGCGGCACCACCGGCGATTTGTCTGTTACATCACACATTCATTTATTTATATTATTTTGCATGGATGCCTGCTCTAGACTAAACAAATTGTTCTTATTTGTTTTGCAAGTTTATACAATTTCATGTGCTGCCGCTTTGCAAAAGCGACAATGACCTTGACAATGCAGCAAAAACACATCATGACTTACAACTCGCAGTCGACTTGTTCCTAATATCATTCCTCTACATAAACAGCTCTTACTTTTACTGGTAGAGCTATGCTCATTGATTTCTTGCAGATGTCGGGCCCGTACTAAACCTTATCCTTATATATATGGGAAAAAAAAAACTCCACATAACTTCAATTTGATGCGGTGCGCTATAAATAAAATTGAATTCAAGTAGTTGGATTTCAAAGTCCTCACCCGTGGCGTTATATAATGGAGCATAATGGGGGGCTTCTTGACCACTTGTCCAGAACCACGACTATATCACGTTGGCCGTGATGTTTGTTTTCTTCTATTTCACAGTGCTCATTTTCCAGGGTTTGTGGGTGCACTTTTTCTCCAGAAAAGAGTGTTGTTGTGTAAGCAGGCACTTTGGTCACATTTTGTCCTCATGCTGCATACGGCATCTACAGTACATAGTACATACGGTACAGTATCTATCGATCGAATTGATTAAAAAGCATGGGACGTAAAACTATCTATCTATCTATCTATCTATCTATCTATCTATCTATCTATCTATCTATCTAATTGAGAAAAAAGCATGGGACCGAAACTCCTAGACACCATGTGGGTACTATAATCAAGGCCCCTAGCACCATTTTCTCATTTCGGCATTCCAGGAACCAGAAAGAGTAACGTGGAGAGAAGATCAGTCCATCTTATCCTGAAGCTGGTGCAAACAAATTTAATTTGGTCCTGTTTCATCCTCAGGTTGTGGCACATCCTTCCCAGTTCACATGATATAGATCAGGGGTCTCCAGCATGGTGTCTTAAGGCCTGTCTAAAAATAGCTCAGCAGTGAAATGTGTGTAATTTTTTTGTGTTGCTACCATGGTTAATGAAAACTAATGAAATGATTCAAGGTAAAATTGAAAAAAATAACTAACTAACTAAAATGCATTTTACATTTATAATACTAACTAAATTAGATTTAATCTTTGTCAATTAATTCCATATGTGAGCTTTCTGTTCAATTTCATATTTTGTTTTTAATTAATTTATTTATTTGTTTAAATATTTGGCACTCGACAATTTTTTCAAAACTAAATCCAATACTAAAACTTTTAAATAAAATTTTTATATATTTTTTTTATTTGGCACTCGACAATTAAAACAACTAAATCTAATACTAAAACGAATCTAAACTAAACTACAACTAAGCATCTCCCCCCAAAATAAATAAATAAATAATAATAATAGAAACTAACAAACCCGTTCTAAAAACTAATTAAAACTAACAGAATTTTTACAAACAAAAGTAATAATGAAAAAAAAAACTAATTATAAACTATGACAACCCTGATAACTATAATTTAACTGTGAGCTGGACCAAACATTGGTTGGAAAGAAAGAAGGAAGGTCACAGAAATATTTTACTTTATTTTATCAACTAATTATTTATTAATACTTATTGTGAATTTGTTTTTAATTCAATCTTTTTTAATTTGGCAAGCGACAAAGACTCCATTAAAAAACTAAATCTAAAACTAAAACTATTCAAAACTAAATTACAACTAAGCATTTTCAAAAAAAATTAAATAATCAAAAAACTAACAAATCCACATTAAACATTCATGAAAACTAACAGAATTTTTGCAAACAAAAGTAATAATGAAATAAAGACTAATTATAATCTATGACAACCCTGATAACTATTATTACCAATGAGCTGGACCTAACTTTGGTTGGAAAGAAAGAAGGAAGGTCACAGAAATATTTTACTCTATTTTATCAACTAATTATTTATTAATACTTATTGTGAATTTGTTTTTAATTCAGTCTTTTTTAATTTGGCATGCGACAAATACTCCATTAAAAAACTAAATCTAAAACTAAAACTAATCAAAACTAAATTACAACTAAGCATTTTCAAAAAATTTAAAAGAATAAAAACTAACAAATCCACATTAAACACTAATTAAAACTAACAGAATTTGTACAAACAAAAGTAATAATGAAATAAAAATTAATTATACTCTATGACAACCCTGAAAGAAAGAAGGAAGGTCAGAAATATTTTACTTTATTTTATCAACTAATTATTTATGAATATTTATTGTGAATTTGTTTTTAATTCAATCTTTTTTAATTTGGCAAGCGACAAATACTCCATTTAAAAAAACTAAATCTAAAACTAAAACTAATCAAAACTAAATTACAACTAAGCATTTTCAAAAAAGTAAAAAACAAACAAACTAGCAAATCCACATTAAACACTCATTCAAACTAACTGAATTTTACAAACAAAAGTAAGAATGAAATAAAAGCTAATTATAACCACACAAAAAAATCCAATACTACTACAACCCTGTATTGCTATTATTATAATTATTAAAAAAAAAAAATAGAAGAAAAAAAGTGGCACTTACCAGTGAGCTGTATCTAACTTTGGTTGGTTACTATTCTTTTTAAAATCACACTTGCATTGGGGACAATTTGGAAATGACGATACAGTATTATTATTATTATTATTTTTCCAAAGTCCATATTGTACTGTTTGTGAAGATGACTCAAAAGCACGAGCGAGCTCTCTAGAAAATTGAAGGATGGAAGCAAACTCTCCAGGAAGCTTCACGCTGAGGGGGTCTTTACTTTGCTTGTTGGTTTACTGGTGGCCCTTTCAAAGTCGTACTTTTTTTGCCACGTCTGCTCTTCACCTCTGCGTCAGTGTGGCCGCAAGCCGCCTCCTGCTGCGCGGAGCTGAGGTTATTGGCCAGCCGCTCGCTGCGGTTATAACAAACCGGCAGTTTTGGGTCCTATCAGTCAGTGTGAGTGAAACCATTAAACGCTCCGTGTCTTCATGCTACTCCAGGGTCATTTGAGAACTATTAAACATGGCACTTTCCCACTCAAAACCAACATCTCTGTCAAAGTGCCTTTCTCCCAGTCTGGAACCGCCATCGGATGGAAAATGAGGCCTCATCATAACACATAAATCAACCGTTGGTTTTGCCACTTTTGCTCCAAACCTCGTCCTGCTGCAGCCTGCGTCAACGTCAACCATCAAAAAGCATCAAAGTTGCCTTAGCGAAAGTGCTCTGTGACTATTCCTCTATTAAAGGTCTGCACTTTAAACCATGTTATTAAAATCTTGGTTATTTTTACAAATTTGTTTTGACTGAGAACATGAACATGAACCCATTCCCTTTAATGTATTGTGATGTTTGCTGATATTGATTCATTTTAAACTGAATATGGAGATGAGAAGAAACAAGACACGATTGTGATGGTTGTGCAATTCAACACTCTACAAGTAGGACTGACTGGTTTTTATGTGTCCACCATGTTCTGGTTAATTTGATTTTGTTAGTTAAATAGTATTAAATTCATCTAATAACTAGGGATGTTCGATACCACTTTTTTTTTGTTTTAGACCGATACGATACTAAAATCTTCAGTACTCGCCGATACCGATAACAAGTGCCGATAACATTAGTACGTATGATACATAAAACAATGACAGATTTTTTAAATGACATATACTATATCCCAATAATAGCAAATTTCCTTAAAATTGAATGAAGTTAATGAAAATTAAATGTTTTCAATTTTCTCCTAAAAGGCATTTTGCATAGAGCACACAATAAAATAAAAATAAATAAAAAAAAGATGAATAAGATGAAACAAAACAAAAAAAGTCCTAATCTAAATTTGTGGTTGTACAACTTCTTTGTAAGGAATACAGTGAAGTGCAAAAAATTCAATTCAATACAATACGGCTTCAAGTCATAGTCGTATTTAGTCATAGCTACCGGTTTAGTGTGTGATGTTTAAATATATCTTGTTTTGAAATCCGTGCTTTTAATTTGGAAAGCTTCTGTTTCCTGTTTCACGTTCATCAATCATCTCTAGCTGTGCAGTAGTCAATGGCGATATACAATATACAAAGATTTGTGTGCACTTCAGAGCTAAATCAATTGTTGAGTACAACTGAAGACTTCTGTGCTCTCTTACAGGAGCCCCCTGTGGCGGTCAATAAATGCAAAATAACCATTTGAGCCTTTTTAGTTCCCTGTAGTGTTGTCCACATTAACTTGGAAAAATTACGCTGACTGAAGCGTCCGTAAACAGCACCGTTCTATTTTTAGCTCTCAATGACGTTAACGAGGCAATTAAGTCCTTGGCAAACCTAAACGAGGCAATTAAACAGGACGAAGTTACGTGACCTACAAACATATCTAACACACACTGAACTACAGACTTAGGTGATATTACTCACAACAAGAGTACTTCGTTATTCACTTGTACCGTCGCGAGTACCGATACCATGAAATGTGCCTGGTATCGACCCGATACCGATCGGCCATCCCTAATAACTAACAAACGTCTTTTTTCTTGTTATATTTGACTAACCAGTTGAAAATATTCTTTTCAAATGCAAAAAGTATTCAAAACGTGTCCTGGTTAGAGGAGTTCAAAGGAAAAAATATTTTCATATTTACTTTGAGTCCTACCACATAATCATTACTGTAATACAGAAATGTCATAGGATGTTTATAAAGGAAAATTAGTTGACCAACGGCATTAACATACTGTCTAACACCCATGCGGCCTTTTCTAATAAAACCTGATACAGTTTAGTTCTGTAGTTTGCCGTATTAGCTTTGGTTAGTTCGCTGTTTGCTTTGGCCAGTGGATTTTCCAGCCACTGTTATTATCCTGACCAGTGGGAAGTGTGGGAGCGTAACGCAAAAAGCTGGAACAACCTGCCTCATCCTTCTTGTGTCAACTCACATCAGATGCAAGCCTCTACTTTTCCATAGGACCTCAAAAAAATAAAAATAAAAAAAGGAGGACATCTGGAAAATTTAGATATTTTATACACACACGAGGCCTCATCATGTCAGTCACAGTCAACTTATATTAATGCTGTTCTTTTTTCTTTAATTGCTTTGCCATGAGTCCAAATAAAAGAAGGGAAATGTTTGCTTTAGCTCAGTATTAAGAAAGACAAATAAAGTGTCAAAAGGAAATTGCAGTTCCATACGGTGGCTATTTTGGGGATGCTGGAAGCTGCCAAAATGCTTCCTGGTGGAAATTGTCACTGTACCGTAGAACGCTGGCGATACAAGAAAGCAGTTTGACAGCTTTATTCATGATACTTTCGTTTTGATCCGACAGCTGTACTTTGGTCAGTCACAGTCACATTCTCGCATTTTCAGTATGGGTTATTACGAGTCTCCAATAAACGTAACATGTTTTTGGAATGTAAATGGTAAATCATAGTACCTGATAAAAAAAAAGTGTCTCATTTGGACAGCAGTAACTCATTTATTGAAAATTTTTATATGGCCATTCATCATACAAAAGGTGCTTTAATGCAGATTGTTTCAATGTCAGTGACTTCTTGTAGTTTTACCACCTTAACGCATTCACTCCCAGCCATTTTCACTGAAGCAATCCCCTTCGCTTCTGGCTGTTTTACTGGATTTCGACTGATTTTGCAAGGCCGACAGAATATTGTGTTTTATTACTATAAAAACATGGAACCTACCAAAAGAAGTATTGCAGTCTCTTCTTCCATCAGGAAAAAAAAGTATATTTCTGTCTGTTTCTGTTTTGCGGCAATTAGCATCAGAATATAGCTAAGTTTCATCATTATTCACAAATCTGCTAAAAACTGTGGGTAAATCAGCTTGTTTTTCAACATTGATCTCTTATACTCTGCTGCCACCTACTGGCTGTTTTTGTAATAACTACCATTGCTTCAACCGTTTTGTGCAGTTGAAAGGCTGCACCAAAGCTTCTTCTGTATGTTTAAACATAAAAAAATAAAATAAAATAAAACATATAAATAAGTCTTTGGGACAGTTAACGTATTTATACGTTTTGGGGAGCAAATGAGTAATTTCAAACGGACTTAAATGGTACATGGACTGCTTTTTAGATGCATATGGTGCCCAAAGCGCTTTACAATGCCTCACATTCTTCCATTCACACACACATTCACACACCAGTGGTCGGCTGCTGCCATGCAAAGATCCGCCAGGGCCACTGGGAGCAAATCGGGGTTCAGTGTCTTGCTCAAGGAGACTTCGATCGAACCCACAACCTCACAGATGGGAGAGGACCGCTCTGTCACTGAGCCATGCCTCCCCTTCATCTGTTTGTACCCAAATTTGATTGGGGTTCTTTGAAAAGTCACAAATAAATCAAGGATAACTAAATATTTCCTTCTCTGTTCGGGAATGCAAGTAAATTACTATAGTCTGGCGTCTTAAAAATGATGATTTATTTTTGTGTCAGTGTTATAAAACCTCATGTGGAAATACAACAACGATAAAATTTACAATTACGTTTTGAACAAAGACTTTTAACATACTGGTTTAATAACCATTATGGAAACATTAAAAAAAATGATCTCGATTATTATCAGTGGTTTTCATTAAGCTTAATACATGTGTAAGCTCTGACTAGGGTTGTAGACTAGAATAGGCTATATTTCACTATGTACAGTATATTTGTACTCTTTTGTCACGAGGTTGCAATTAGAGAAGTGAACAGAATGAGTGTGAATCACTTTAGCACTAGCGCAAAAAATAAGGCAAATGTCACTCAACAACATAACCGTGCTGTGACAAGTGTAAAAAAATGGTTACGTAGGAAGTGAAATGCAGAAGAAGTAAGACATCCTTTCCGCTTCGCTGTGCTTTGGGACCCCATTTATTTCCTGGACCCCACATAGACACGGACAAAGTGCGTCTGTGTGTCATCAGTAAAGTGAAACACATCATTTGTTGCCGTCCCCAATCGCTCTCACGCATGCATGCCTGATATCATCACAGGAGACCTCAAGGTCGTGACATCACCCACGCATTGACAGGTCTGCTTGTGTTGACCTTGGAGTGACCTCTGAGGGATGGGAGCTCTTGGACAGGATTCCCGTTTCCTTTGGGCTGCTCTTGTCTCATGTGGTAGTGATAAATCCGGCACAAAGTTGAATCCGGCACAGCTGAAAGGTGTTTGGACGGACCCGCATGCCGACTTTCCCTCATCACACGTGACGTTCTTTTCTCGTTTGGGTCTTTTTCGTGGTTCAAGATGAGTGATGAAAGGTGCATGTGCAATTTCTTTTGTAAAGTTTCCATGAATGAAGCTTGCATGCTTTTCTTTAAAAACAATGTCAGCGCACACGTTGATAATTTGCTAATTTGAAAACATAATTCAAATGTACCTTTGTAATAAATCTCTTAAAAATAATCTTTAGCTTCAAATTCACTCCCTGATAAAAACATTTTTTTTTTAGAATACACATTAGATTACAGTGGAAACTCGGAGTTTGAACGTCTCGGAACTCGTACAATTCGGACTTCAACCCAGAAATCGGAGTAAAAAATGTCTCGGAGTTTGAACTCATTTTCGGAGTTTGAACACCCAAGCAAAGCAAACTGAGCCGAACGTACCTTGAAAACGAGTGAAGCTGAGCGAACCCGAGCGATGCAGAATGCTCAGGTTGCGGTAGTTGAGACGATAGACTGCTCATTTCCAGTCAGATCGTGAATACTCCCGGAGGTGCTCCATACTCGTGAGTGCCCAAAAGAAAGACAACAGTGGCAGTGGCAGCAAAAAAAAAAAACATACAATGCTACGAACCACAGTGAAATTAGGAAGGAGATTATCACGTTGTGACTACTTCTGTAAATACTGGCACAAGGACCCCTCTTAGCTGTTCAACAACGTGCCTGATGTTAAACAAGCAAGGACCGCTTAGTAGTCTAACAATATGCACAATGTAAAATACACAAACTCAGCACTGAACTAAAGCTAGCATTAACATAGCATTTATCATCCACTGATGCCATCACACCACAACAAAAAAGGTTAGGTATTTTTATTGTTTAAATACTGTACTGTACTGTAAATGTAAAAAAAACATAAATAGAAATTAAAATAGGAATGTTCTGTTTTTGGATTAATTGCATTTACATTATTTCCTATGGGAAGAAATGTTTAGGTGGTTGAACAATTCGGACTTTGAACACTTCGCAGGAACGAATTATGTTCAAACTCCGAGGTACCACTGTATAAATATATGGCGCTCTGTTTTTGTCACAAGTGCCTGTCTTTGAATGAGGCGTGGCATAAATCTGCCAGGGCTAGACTTTGTTTTGGTAGTTGGTATCGCAGATGCACACTATTTGGCACCATTGCAAGTCGGCGAGACTTCCTTGTTCGCCAACCCGCTCACTCGACCATTGAAAGGCAGTTTGCAACGGCGGAGTCCAACTCAAGACACGCTTAGGACCGCCCCCACATTTGAATAACATTTCATGACGGATTTCATGCTGACAGCGTCTGCAGCATGAAATAAATAAATATGAGAGCGGAGCCTTTTTATTTATTGATTGACATTTAATTCTATTTATATATTTATTTGTGTATTTATTTCCATTTTGATTTAAATTTTTTTGATCTTGTTTATATATATATATATATATATATATATATATATATATATATATATATATATATATATATATATATATATATATAATATTTTTTTGTGTAAATTTTTTTCATTATTCGTTTTTTTTTCTTCACTTTTATTCATTTATTTTTACATTTTAATTTCGGCAGTTTTGGTCCTCCATCTGGCATTGGTGGACTTGAGCGGCCACCAAAATAAAAAAAACTCCTCTCATTCCCTTTCAAATTGGCGCCTAAGAGAGTAGAAAGTGATTTGCTGAAGTCCATGTACTATCGACTCCCATGATATAGTGCTTTTCCACCTTAAAAGGCCCTCAAAGCACTTTACGTTTTGACTACTCATTCTGATGCAGCATCAGGAACAACTGGGGAGAAAAATGATGAGGCAGGAGAGCCGCAACAGGCCTTGAGAGAATCTTGAATGTTTTCACATTCTAGCATCATTTTAGCATTGAAGGGACAAGCCAGAGCTACTGAAACAGAGAGGAAGCGAAGATGTCCAGCGTTTGGAAGCGCGGCTCTCTAATTGGATTAGTTGAAAAGGAAATGGGAGTAAGCGGGGATTTGCACACTGACACAATTTCACCTGTTCACAGGAGCAACCCTGCTTTTTCAATTAGTCCATCAAGTCCTGTAAGAGCGCGAAATGTCCATTTCTCTCGTGTTCCCAGCGGGCTGTTTGTTTTGAAAAGGATGTCCCAGCCAAAGGGCTTGTGCGCTCGTTTGTGTGTAAGCGCCATTGAAGAGAGCCTCAAGTTGAAATCGCAGCCTAGGGAAGAACCACAGGATCTTTTTGCAGACACACTATACAAATGATTCAGTGTCTGTCCTCTGTGTCTGTGTGTAATTGATGGTTGCAGATAAGTTATAGTACATATTTCATGTATTCCTTTCCAGCCTTTTGTACCCTTTCAAGGCGTCTATGGAGTAGTTCAGCTATAGGCTGAATTATTCCCACCCCGCTTCTGGTGACATATAATAACGGTAAGCTGGTCAAGGGGGCCTGCTTAGGCTCCGATTGCTCAGCGCATCGTAGAGATTTACTTTGGGTTATCATTTAGTTATTTTCGTTGAATTGGGGCAAACGGGTATTACAGTGATTTTAAAATACTGGACAGAAGTGGCGCCTAAATGGCCGAATCCAAGAGGAATCTTTTATCCACTGGGACAAAATTGAGTTCACTACTACTAGTCAACGAGTTAGTTAGTTAGTTTAATGAGCCTGAGGTCCAAGATGAGTCACTGGGGACGATTGAAACTTAACGGGAAAAAAAAAGGATTTACTTGAAAAAAAAAACTAGTCAAGTTTTTTTCACTCAGAAATTCTAAGTACATTTTACAAGGAGAGTTTTGAGTCAATTTTACCAGTATTAACGAACTCTACTCACCAGTAGGAACGAACTCATGACGTTCAGGTTGGGAGACAGCCACTCTACCACGTGAGCCATGCCATTCTTGCTGTTTGCCGCTTAAACGGCATTGCTGGTGCGTCCAAAATGAGACCAAAAACGTCTTGGAGGTACAAAGATTCTGCCTGACACCATCGATAGCAAACACAGTGCAGAAGCGGTTGTGGGTTCGTTCCTCAACCCTTGTAAAGTTTACATATCATTTTAGGTTGTTTTTTTTCTCAAGTAAATATTACTCCTTTTTTTTTTTTTTTTTTTACAGTGTATAGATTAATTAATTCATTAACTCATTCTCTCCCAGCCATTTTCACAGAAGCAACCCCCTTCGCTCCCGGCTGTTTTACTTGATTTGGACTGATTTTGCAAGGTCCATGGAATATTCTGTTCTATTGCTATAAAAACATGAAACCTATAAAAATAAAGGTTAGAGTCTCTTCTTTCATGTGGAAAAAAAGTATATTTGTATCGGTTTCCGTTTTGCAGCAATTAGCATTAGAATAAGTTGAATCGTTATTCACAAACCTGTTGAAAACACTGGCAAAAAGAGCTTGTTGCAACATGGCCCTGGTTCATCTCTTATACTCTACTGCCCACTTGCTGGCCAGTTTTTGTAATAACTACCATTGCTTTAAGTGACCTCTTCATGTCAGAAGCAGTATCAATATCAACATAAAAATGTATAAATACGTTTTTGGGAGTGAAGGACAAAGTATTAAAAAAACGTATTTATATGTTTTTGGGTTTGAATGAGTTAAGGGGTTGTGTCCCCAATGTGATCAAGTTTTGGTCAGCATGCATGGTGTGTGAATTAGAGTCCAAGCTGAAGGCTGGTCTTTACGTCTCTTGGGTGGTCTTTTTAAGCTTTCCATTTACGAGCGCCAATGGCAAACTGTGGTTATTATCAGCAGAGAAAGCAACCTCACCCGCACGAGATTCACCTTCCGTCCAAGCGCAGATGTTACCGACCTAACAATTCTGCCCCTCTGTTTAGACGGCCTCTATTACAGGTTGCGCGTCCCACACCAGAACCAGAAAAAAATGCTCCGCTAAATGAAATCATTCATTTTCTGGTCTGATGTCATCCAAAAATTGCCATAATTGCGCAGGCCTGGCGTCTCTGGTCTGCGACTGTCAGCGGCACCGACGCTGAGCGAGGTGAGCGCGAGGCAAACAGTTAGCATCCCCAAAATGTGCGAGGGTTCCACGGTGAGGGGTGCGGGGACTCTTTCGTCATCTTCTTGGAATCACCACAAAGTTCTCAACCGCAGCCCGAGCGAAGACAAGATTGAATTTGATGTGGCGGACTCGCGGAGGTAATGACAGACTCTCAAAGGCAACAGCAGAAGCTCTTGGTGCTTCGCTGCCTTGTGTGGGGAAGCACGCACATGCACTTATGCAATCGCATCCAGTCCAAGAGCCACCACAACTGCACGGAGGAGGTTTTTTTCTCCAAGGAAAAAATAAGCCTATAACAGGGAACTGCTGCGCTTTTGCAAAGCACACTGCCGCTTTCAGGAAGAATAACATCTTAGTTCACATGCCTGAGCCTACCTTTGAAGACTCTCTGTTGTATCGAGCCAGACCAGACCATCTCGAGTAGACTTCTTAGCAGACAAAATAATACATTTAATAAACGTTATTGCTTACAGTATCATTTTGTGTGAATGTATACATTGTATCTACTTTATGTCATGCTGTCACTCACTTTTCTTTCAATGGCACTTTAGATGACACAGCAATTGTTCCTTGGAGATGCATGTGAGCCTTTAATTAGTGTTTACAAAAGGAATAATGGCACTAATTAAACTCACTGCATTTTTTCCCCCCAACCACATAAACTGGATGAACACAAAGCAACAGACAGACTTCGTCTGCTTGACTGTCTGTCTGTCAAATTGATTAAAAAGCATGTGACCTAAAAGACAACTTTGGGGATACCACAAAACCCCATCTATCCATCCATCTATCTATCTATCTATCTATCTATCTATCTATCTATCTATCTATCTATCTATCTATCTATCTATCTATCTATCTATCTATCTATCTATCTATCTATCTATCTATCTATCTGTCCAACTAACTAACTATCTATCTATCAAATTTATTAAGATGCATGGGACCTAAAAGGCAACCTTGGGGGATGCCACAAAACCCTATCTATCTATCTATCTATCTATCTATCTATCTATCTATCTATCTATCTATCTATCTATCTATCTATCTATCTATCTATCTATCTATCCATCCAATTTATTAAGATGCATGGGACCTAAAAGGCAACCTTGAGGGATGCCACAAAACCCTATCTATCTATCTATCTATCTATCTATCTATCTATCTATCTATCTATCTATCTATCTATCTATCTATCTATCTATCTATCTATCTATCTATCCATCCATCCATCCATCCAATTTATTAAGATGCATGGGACCTAAAAGGCAACCTTGGGGTATGCCTCAATACATTGATCTATTTACTGTATCTATTCGGGGTGTGCGTTGCTCCCTTAAAAGACGATTGCATCTTGATACATGGGGTGCAATACAATCGTATTAGCCTACGATTCAATTTTGAGGTTTCCTGTTGTTATTTTTGTGAATATCCTTGTCAGTACTGTAAAGGTGGCATTTCCTTCAAGATATATCTCTCCAATAAAAGACAATTCGGTACTTATCTCACTATATTTTACAGTGGAAAGATTTTGTTTGGTTCTATTTAATACACTTGGATCTTCTAAATCAAATTAAAATTTCCAATTCTGTCGCGAACTAAGTTATGATCTTTAAGTTTGAGCGGATCCGACAGAAAGAGGTCAAAGTTCACAATTAGGTCGGTTGTTCCCCTCTGTTCCTGGGCCAAAGCCTTTGGTACACGGAGCTAAAGGATGTTCGGGATTGATCTCGGTCACCTGCTCTTCCTCTCGGCCCGCTTCCTTTCTTGTGTCACAGCCAAGTGTCCCACTTCTCCACTTGGCCCACAACGTCGCTACCTGCCAGACTGTCCTTGAGGCCGAGGCTGGGTCGGCTCGTACGCTCTGCCGGTTGCGTAAGAACGCTGCAAAGAGATAATACTCTTTACTCAAGACAGGCTCTTAGTCTGCACTTTCACCTGCTGCGGCTATTAACACAACGTTGTTCCGTCATTGTTCTGTGTCAATGTGCTGTGGTATGACTCAATTATTTTACATTTATACGAGCATTAGAAAGAAACAGTGATTCTTTTCTTTGGTCCTTCCTCGGGTCTCCTGACGGCCTCACGGCTCTGGCTGGGTTCTGAAGTGTTCGGTTTAGGTGAACGGTATGGGATTTTTTAATAGGTTTTAGGTGAACTAATGAATACACACTCACATACACATACTCACCCACATACAAAATAAAAAATTAATTAAAAAAAAAAAATATATATATATAAAAACAGAGAGAGAGCAATGATGATGACATGTCAAATCGGTAAAATTACCGAATGAACAATACTGAGCTCTCCAGAAAACAAAAAAAAAAGAAGAAAAAAAGGAAAGAAACAGTGATGGTCTCAAATAATTTGAAAATTGATTGGTTTAAGAAACAGTCCCATTGCTAATAGAGTTAGAAGTTATGGCCAACATGGTCCTGAAATCTGATTGGATAATAAGATTTTAACATACTGGAAGCATTAAGAAAAGATACAAAGTAGAGAAAATATACTGCTGGGTATAAATTAATAAAATTTCATGGGGGGGGGGGGGGGGCATATTCCAATCTAGGTCGTAAATGTAGATCATCGCATCTGATATTGCTGACTTTGCTGGTAAAGACAGTCATGCAGGGCTATGAGCAGGTTGTTTGGCCTTTTTATGTTACACAACAGCG
This sequence comes from Vanacampus margaritifer, assembly GCF_051991255.1. Taxonomy (NCBI): domain Eukaryota; kingdom Metazoa; phylum Chordata; class Actinopteri; order Syngnathiformes; family Syngnathidae; genus Vanacampus; species Vanacampus margaritifer. The sequence continues at coordinate 16,064,193 of NC_135440.1, read as the reverse complement.
CGGCCTAGTGGTAGAGAATCCAAACTACTAAAAAAAAATGTACAGTACAAAATTTGTAAATTCTCTCTCTCTCTCTCTCTCTCTCTCTCTCTCTCTCTCTCTCTCTCTCTCTCTCTCTCTCTCTCTCTCTCTCTTCCCCCCCCCCCACCCCCTCCGAGGTTGTGACTGATAAACGTGTAATAAAGAGCGTCTGGTGTTTTTGGCTCAGCAGCTTTCGTGCTGCTGTTTAAATAGTATATGGAGTAGTGCACTGTGGCCCGCTGCTTTCAGTGTGGAAAGATTAATCATTAGACACTGACCTCCTTTGTGTGGAGAACACACATGTTAAACACACCCTGGAGTAAACACACACTGGAATATTTCTATTAATGATACAATCATCCATTAGCGAAGAACACTAAGTCCTAAAGGATATGAGTACTATAATTGTTGTCTTTGCATGCCATCTTCGGAATCTTCCAGAGTTCATTAAGGTGGACCTGCCAGGACACCTCTTATGTTATGTGTAACAGTTGTTACTGTTGCTGTTGTTAATTGTTTTTGAATAAACTGGCTGCACCGTCAACTAATCAAACAATTATTAGTTCAACATACAGTGTATATAAAAACAAATAAATAAACATATAAAAACAGATCAGCAAATGCATATTCACTTAAAATGGATTTATTGATTTATGTAATTTAATAATTGTTTGAATAATTTATTGTAAATAAATCCACGTACTGTAAATGTAACACAATGACGTCCATGTACAATCTGTGTTATACTGCTCCCAGGTGGCCAAGGTGGGGAAACCAGGAGTAGCAAATTAGTTATTCAATTCAAGATGATAAAAACTGTTGTATATGCCCATTTAATGATTTAATTACTGTATGTTTTGTTAAAGTTTTAGATTATGGAGTGTTGTTTTCCTTGTTATTGAAAAGCACAATGCAAAATGTGCTTGTTTATTTTTGAAAACTGGAACAGATGAATCATTTCCTTTTATTTCAATGGGCAAAACTGATTTGAGATACGAAATACTTGAGCTATGAGCGTGGTTAGGGAACAAACTACACTCGTATCTCAAGGCACAACTATATTTTCTGGCAATGCTTGAGTTCAGTAGAGTCCAAAATAAAAATGTGTTTTACATGTTTCTTGAATAATGTGAATTCATTCCTAAAATAAAATTAAAGCTGCTTTTGGCTTCCCTACTCAGTTTATTCTTCTCTTCACTTGTGCTTGTGCTATTTTCAATTCTGACAAGTCGTAAAGTGTTGATTTATGTTGATTATTATTTGTAGCCTAGTGATAGCAAATACTCATGATCTCACACACGGATTGTGACAAATAACACGTCACGTTATTGCAATACTTTTTTTTTTTGCCACATTGACATTGTTTATTTTGTATGTTTTAATATTCTATCGAGGGTGAATTGAGTTGGAAATCTGCTGCCTTCCCCGACCCATGTGTCCACTACACGTCTATATTTAGCTGTCATGTGTCGAGGTGGTCAACTGGAGGCAGGACGCGGACACGCCCTCTCTCTGAATGGCGCGCGCTGTGCGTAAAGTCCGACCTGCAGCCGAGTGCAACTTTAATCGCTTTCCCTTTCACACATTTCGGCGTTTGTAGGTGATTTAGATGCAGCCATGACGCGCGAGGAAGACCTCATCCGGATTGCCAAGAAGCTGGAAAAGATGGTGTCTCGAAATAACACGGTGAGTGGAGCAGGACGCCCACGGGTGGCGCGCGGTCAAGTTGGAGGGCACCGTCTCCTCTGCTGAGGGCAAACAGGCCTTGTTGTGTTACTGCAACTTTAAATCAACTTACACTAACTTCTGTAACACTTCTACAGTAAGCTGAGCGCTCCGGTGTGCGCGCGTGCGTGTCTCGCTGACTTGTCAAGAGAGCCTGTAAAATACGACCAACAGGTGTTTGCTAAACACTGACCTGGGAGCAGTTGTGTGCAGATTGATGCGGGTCAAGTGCTGCCACTGCTTGGCCGTGCGCGTGCGCTGCATATGTCGAAGAGAACGTAAACAAGTGCAGCAGTTGTTGTTTGCCAAGTGCTGGGTGCACATGCAAGTGCACTTTTGCACAGTTGGGCGGCTGTAAAATTGCACATTGTGTTTCCAAGGCTTACAAAGTGCTTGAATTTTGAATAGAGAATTGTTTAGAGCTTTAAAAATAACTTTATACTTCGATAGCTGCGTGAGCAAAGTAAAACATGCGTGCATGGAATAAAATATAAACAGATTTAGATAGCTGTCAAAGAGATGTATGCATAATTCTGACCATTTATATTCATAATGTTAAATATTTGTATGTTAGTGAAATTCTCAATGTAATTTTATTGCATTTTGTTATAGTACTTCTGCATTACTTTTGCGTTACTTTCACTTTCAAGGAAACTGAAATCGTGAGATTCAACTGTTAATTTTTAACAAGACAACAAATGCCAAAAAGCAGATTACACTTATCCTAATTGGACAATGCTCCATTTAAATTTGGTAATTTTCCCCACTAAAACAAACATTCATTATTTGGTTTTCAATGCCTCAGGAAAAAAGAAGTCGATTGCTAATAACGACAAGCATGTCTCACATTCCTTCTCTATGCTTTGCCAGGACTACAATCCAGAAGATAGATTTGGTCAAACAATTAGAATTTTATTGATATGAACAAGCCTGACACAGATGTTGCAGTTACGTTTTGGGCCAGAGGTGGCAGTCGCGAGTAAGAAAGTGACAAATGAGAAACCAAAGCAATAGCTCGAGGAGCAATTTGTGTAGACTGAGGTAATGCATTTGAGGATAATTATAAACTAGCAGTAGAATGTTTTTATGGGTCCAAAAAGTGAATAAGCCAAATTGGGGGGTCACTACAAGGTTAAACGAGCTCTTAATGGATGTTATGTAATGAGTACCAACCATTTATTAATAATGCCTTACAAATATATGGACAAAACTATTCTTATTTTCATATGAAAGACTTTTAACTTTCTTTCTGTTTTATTTTCATTTGGTGTGCTGTGACATTTTTTTGACTTGCTCAATTAAGGATTGAGATGGTGTTCAACTATGCATGTGCAGGAAGGTGCCATGGACCTGCTGAAGGAACTCAAGAGTTTCAATATGACACTTAAACTCCTCCAGGTAACACCCACCTTATTATTATTATTGATAAATTCACAGACTGTTGAAAATAGAAGAAAATATTCCCCCTGTGTTTATAACAACTTCAACTCTTTGGGGGCAACTTTAAAAAATATATATATATGTTGAAGTGCGCCTGTGGGAATTGTCCGTTCCCCGCCAAATTGACAAGAAGCTTCCCCAAACTCTTCCCACTAAGTTGGAAGCATAGAATTACCCAGCATTTATCTTTTTATTTGTAATTAATTTAAAGTGTGCCCGAATACTTTCTTCCATTTAGCAAATGTAGACACAAAGCTCAAAGAGCACGGTTATGTTTGTCTTAGGAGACAAGGATTGGCATGTCAGTGAATAGCATCAGGAAACACTGCACAGACGAAGAGGTCATCGCTTTGGCAAAAGTCCTCATCAAGGAATGGAAAAGACTGTTGGGTATGTCGTGCGTACTGTAGCTGTCATAGTCGCTGAGCACTGTGAGCAGTTAAGCAGATCATGTACAATCATCATTTTCCCTGACGACACTCACGCAGACCCCAACCATCTTCAAACGGAGAAAGCGTCAGAAGAGAAGAATGGTTTGGACTCCAGCAAAGCGGCAGTGTCTCCAAACGTCTCGCCCAGGTCAGTCAGTAACTTAGCATTAGCTGCACTGAGAGAAGACATGGAAACATTTGCAACTCAGTCACATTACAAACATTAGGGGCCTCATGGCTTTTCTTACGGTGTAATATGGTGGTTGTGCGTGTGAAAAAACAGTTGCTCAGATGTTGAGGCACATTTTGTGGTGTAATTATTGTACTTGCTAAGAGCTGAGCCACCTTTCAAAGGTATCAAATGTGAGGTCAACAAAAGCAGGTGCTACCAGGTCACTCATTGGTCAAGCAGATTTGTCATTGTTTTCAGTGATTGAGAATAGAGTGAGAAAATAAAACATTTTAAAGCTAACTTGAAGGAGAAGCTAACTTTAGCATGTTGACGTTAGTTAGCTTTTCCTGTTGCTATGCATTAGCTCTGGAAGAGATGAAAATCAAGTCTAAGTTGATTAATCAATGATGTCATTGATACCATCTGTTCCCGACTCCAACATTTTTAGACTGGCATAGAAGCAATTGGAAAACCAATTATATAAATTTAAACTCACCTTTACAGTGAATGATAGTTGCATTGAGCCCTGCGTATGTTTCTCTTCAACTAGCCTCTCTTATCTTGTGTTTAATAGCATAGCCGCTAGCGTGTCGTGACATTGTAGGCAGGCTCAAAACAATTAAGCAATTCTTTGTCTCACTATTATTATCATTATTATTATTTTACTTGTGTGTTTATTTTAACTGAGGATATACTTGCTACTGGTTGTATTTCTGGTACATTATTTCCACGCACTTGCATAGCATAGCCCGGTCAGATGCCACACTGCACCAACTTAGCATTACGACACAATTTTGATGTTGTTACGTGTTATATCTTACAACTTCTGAACTGTTGTTTGAGCCTGAAACCGGTGCCCCCGTTCCTTACCGCCAGTCCTGTTGTCCCTCTCCAGCTAGTATAAATCTTTCAAGACTAGCGGCTAACGGACTAGCTTAAGGCAGCCAGGAGGCACGAGGCTAACCGGTTTGGAAAATACCTTGTTCGTCTCATTTTGTTAAACTACGTGGCCAGTGTTGACTGTACACGCTTCTTGGCATACTTTCTCCTTTCTTTTCAGAGTGGCATGACAAATTGTCTAAAGTATGAAGTACAATACAGGCAAGTGGAGTATTTCGTATGGTTTGGTTCAAAATTGTAGAGTAATAAAAAAAAATGGTCACAATCTGTAGGCAGAAGCTAAGTGGATTATTGGCCCCATTTCTGTTCTTTTACAACTCAAAAGAAGTCACTTCTGTTCTCTTACTCTTCTCAAACAGAGTAATGTTATGACAGCTCCATTTTATTGTGAACAAATCACATATTTCCCTCCGCTCGGCTTGTCTATTGAGGTGGCTCTCTTGTACAGTTCCAAAAGTAAAACAAAGACACATCATTACATATTGAATGTCTCTTGAGAAAAATGGAACATCTATTGTTGTTGTTGTTGGTCGTAGGAGATTTGACATCAAACAGAGACATGATTCAGTAGCTGATGCAAATCAGTCTATTAAACACAAGAAAGGAAAACATGCTGATGAGCCCAAGAATAAAAAGGGCCACAGAGATGAACGTGGCGATGAAAAGCAGCCTTATGAGAAACGACTAAAAGAAATTGTAAACGATGACAGTAAAAAGCCAAGAGAAGCAGAAAACAACCAGCTTGAGAAGAAACAGAAGCATGAACAAGACCACCTAAGAGAGATAAGAGAGCGCAGGGAGCCCAAAAAGTCCAACGACTTGAAACCCAGAGAGGACATCAGATCTGAGAGGCTGATGAACCCGTTGCCTGACAAACCTGTGAGCGACATCTACAGGGAGAAGTCCGCAGGTGTCCAAAAGCCTTTGTTTGAAAGGTGAGAAGAGGTCCCTATAGGGCCAATTCCAAATGTCTGGTGTCGTGATACTTCCAGGTGGCAGATCGCAAGTCACAACTGCTAATCTAAATAGAAACCATACAAACAACTTCTTAGTCTTAGTCTCAATTGCTTCGTTTACCTGCCTGTTGAGTAGAAGCACGTGTAGCCAAAGCCAAACTGTGGCAGGATTTGTACTTTCTGGACCTGGATTTAACACCTCTGGTCCTTTGACGATGGTTAAGGCATTTCATTTATAATCTCCTGAATGAATTAGCGAGTCACCTTAGCCAGTCAAATTACATGGAAGGGTTTGTTTACTAGTGGTGCCATTGGCGAATCCTTCAACTTTTGCCACCTGAAAGAATGTGTGATGTCATGGTGAACTATCAAATGTTAGCCGATCCTTCAGAAGAAGCCTCTTGATTTCAGGAGAGGAGTTCTGGATAGCAGCGTTCTCTATCCCACCCGCTTCCCCTCCCCTCCTCGGCCCTCTCGGCCCCCTCTACCGATCAAGCGCCCGTCAGTGGATGTGAAGAGAGAGAGGTCAGCATCCTGAGCTCAAGTGCATGGTGGACTTGTTCCTTGTTACTGTGCATGCCGCCATGACTCACTTAGGCATGTCTTTATCTTGATCGAACTCGCGGCGCATGCTGCAACATGGGAGTGTTGACATTGTGGCCTACTCACGTGTGAAATTTGTTCAGGAAGGATGGTAAAGACTCCTCGCCTGGGCGCTCTCATGCTCCAGGGCTTACCTCCCCCAAGGCTAAGCGCCCATCACTGGACTCTAAGAAAGAGAGGTCAGGCGGGCTGCGCTCACATGCATGACTGTGCAGTGAATGCATTTTCCTTTGGGAAGCTCATGTTTTGTTCACATTAGGAAAGTTCCAAAAGACCCAAACACTCCGTGGACTCCGCTTTCTTTGAACCTCCATCCTCCGCCGCCAAGGTCAGCGTGCTCGGAAGATGCCAGCTCTCGCCGTGACGCGATTGACTTCCTGCTCAAGCTGTCTTGTCCTTTTAGAAAAGACCCCCCAGATCCAAACGCTCCTCTGCCTCCACTGCCCCTTCATCTTCACCCCCCACCTGCGCCAAAGCGCCCCTCGCTGGATGGGAAAAAGGAGAGGTGGGATTTGGATCATAACAGACCACAGCTCCGGAGATGGAATACTTTGAAGCTGTTTGATATCTTTGTCACCGCAGGAAGGACACCTCAGACTCTAAAATTGCCTCCCAGAAGACGTCAGACTATTTGAAGAGAGACAGGTCTGGAAACTGGGACACAAATTTGCAGTTTCTGGAATATATGTTTGACTTCAATAAAAGGCAGAAATAGATCAAGTTTGGGATAGCATTAGAACATTCTGATTTTATTTTGTGTTCTTTTCTTGCAGGAAAGACAGTTTGGATAGCAAAATGGCTAAAAAGTCAAAGGATGCTAAGAAAGAAAGGTTGGAGATGCATGAGTGTGAGAGTACTTGTTCGGCTGTAGGAAAATACACGACAAAGCCATGACTAATTAGTAAATCAAGTTTAGGTTAGGGAGAAAATATGCGAGTAATATATGAGTGAAATGTTCTTGCTGAGAAAGGATTTTTAAAAATCCTTTCATACACTATTGAATTTAGGAGGCGGAATCCCTCCAATAAAACACAAAGCTTCTAGTTCGACTGAAGACCCGAAATCAACGGGTGTTTTTTTCTGTCTTTCAGGAAGAACTCCCTTGACTCCAAATTAAGTCAGCCAGCAAAACACAATGCAACTACTTCTAAACCTGACAGGTCTGCACAGTCTATTTTGTAGTTGTTTCTTATGGAACCGTGTTTACTCGAGTGTATTGTCACTCAGGCGGGAGTCGGACTCAAAACAGAACAGCCTTTCACCTCCTGCAAAGAAGCTAACATCTGAAAGGTACGCGCAACATTTGTCGCGCTAACCAAGTGAAAGCTGGTATTGTGTTAAAAGCAAAGCGTTGGTGATGTTGACTTTATGTGACAGGCGAGAGTCTCATGGCTCAATGGCCCCTCAGCCTGGACCTCCACAAAGGAAGCCATCCACTGACCACAATGAAAGGTATTTACAGTTTAGAAAACAACATGAGCTACAAAAGCTTTCTGCAGCCGGGAAAAAAGTTGGTCCATAGGAGTAAATAACAGTGTCGTCAGCATGCAAACGCAATTTGCATATGGACACCAAACTACGGTGTGCTACGCCTCCCACCCAAAGTCATAAGTCACTTTATTATATACAGTTTTTCATTTCTATATACAATTTTCTTGTCACATTACCACACGTTTGTTCAAGAATTGAACATAACTGTGAATGTAACATTAGCAAAGATGCTACAGCAAATGCAACATGAGGTGTCATGGCTGGCTCGCCAATAATACAACCAAAGTTGGCGATCTGGGGTTGTAACGCGCTTTGCTATTTTTCAAAAATGATAAATAAATTGATTGATCGCCTACATAGTAACGTTTTGTTATTTAAAGCTGCTGAACGTAGAATATTCCATTTCGAATTGCTACTGCCACCTGCTGATGAAAAATGAAACTGCACATACCGTTCTTCACATACACACCACGCACATTACGTCACATCCGCAGACAGGGCGCGGGAAATTCTAGCCCAAATCCAGTCTGAAAACTATCGGCCAGAGGCTTGCAGGAGTACCCATTAAGAACAGATAAGGTGTTAATCTACTAATTAGATGGTCAAATAAAAAGCTTACTGTAAAGTTATTTTTGGGGGAAAAAGTTCCATATTGCAACTTTAAACATTTTGTTCATCCATCGAGTTTCTATACACACTTTGATTAAAAATTTCATCTGTCAAAGATCCAAAGATAACAACCGTGCTCTTTTGTTCAGAAAGGGCAAAACCGAACCCCCTAAAACTCCAACCACGCCCACTAGCCCCATGTCACCTGCCATGACCTCCGCCGGCGGTCCATTACCGCCTCACCTTACTACTGGAGACTCCGTCCGTGACAAGTGCATCGAGATGCTGACTGCTGCCCTCCGTACAGACAGTGAGGACATTTTTATTACCACTTATCAACACTGCTTTGTTCAAGTAAGATTATATATATATTTTGTACATCTGTTTTGCTCACAGATGACTACAAAGACTTTGGAACCAACTGTGACAGCATGGCGGCAGAGATTGAAGACCATATCCTTTAATTCAGGGCTCATGAGTAAACTAGATAAACGTTTGTGTTTAACATTGTTTTGTGGAAAACACTACTTCACTTTTATATTTTTATGCATGATCGTGAGTGATCAGCGGTAACAATGAATACACAGAGACTGATATACTGTGCTAGAACAAATGTGCCTTTGATTCCCCGCAAACCGCAATCAACACACTTCAACGCTAAGCAGCATAATATGATCATCATCAGCGCTTACCTTGACACTAGACCGGAGAGCCGACGGGCCGTGTAGAACGAGCTGCTTAATGGCTGGGCGATTGTACGTATCCCACAGCTGACTCTACCCACACACACCGTGTGCCGCTCCGTCTTTTATTCGTTAACGAAAAGTTGTGAGCGTGAGAAACCGGGCTGGCCAAGCCCTCTCCCAGGCACCCTCGAAAACATGTTTCCGAAGCAGGGAGGACTGTAGTATAAACAAGGCATTCACTCCCAGGCACCCTCGAAAACATGCTTACGAAGCAGGGAGGACTATAATATAAACAAGGAAGAGTTCCCAGGTTGATTCCGCCCTTTATTTACACATTGTTGGGCACCTGGATTCGTACAACAGTTCAGGACAACAACATATCCTTATATAAGAGGCTACATGAGGACATATCAAACTATGGTTATTTTCCCTTCAAACGTGCTCAGCTCTTCCTTGACTTATTAGCGCACATATCTACCAGGAGATCAAGGCCACCGACATGAAATATAAGAACAGAGTGAGGAGCCGCATCAGTAACTTAAAGGACCCCAAGAATCCGGGCCTGCGCAGGAACGTTCTCGCAGGGAGCATTGATTTAAATCGCATTGCTGCTATGAGCGCTGAGGTAATAAGTTACTTTCTGTTTAGATATCTTCCATTGCCTGAAGACAGAATTGCACCCTATGCCAGTTGCAGCCAAGTAGTGAATCAACTGAATGATCACGCTTACATTTTGTAGCATTGCCTAGTATCTCTACGCATGAATGATCCTTTATCATGTCTTCACTACATTTTGTGCTGCGTCCCCCCACCACCACCACAAAGGAAATGGCGAGTGACGAGCTGAAACAACTGAGGAACGTCCTCACCCAGGAGGCCATCCGGGAGCACCAGATGGCCAAAACTGGGGGTACCTCCACTGACCTGCTGCAGTGCGGCAAATGCAA